>NC_080571.1:105856308-106476702 GCF_030247185.1 Malaya genurostris
TCTCGTCCATATCACACTTCGTGATTTCAGGCTTTCTCTTTGTATCATCCAGTGATTGTTAAATGTACTCTATATTTTCCGCATTGACAGGATTTAAAAACAAATTGAACTTAAATCCTATTGAAATTAATAATTTTGAAAAGATGACCTGAAAAATAAAATATCCAATATCAAGCTACATTGTTACCGACGATACTGACAACACACCACCCTGCAGTAATCTTGATTTCAACAACTTGTACTTGCTTATGTCAATTCAACCAATCACGAGCTGGTCCGAAATTGGTCCTAAAAGTGGATTAACAATTGTCAGGTCCTGTCCTAGGTTGAATCGCCGGCCATTGAGGTTTCTATGCCCGGTGATAAATTAACGGCGACCCTAGTGACAAAGAAGTGGCCAATATATTTCCTGATGAAAACAAAACAATATGTATAAGCGATTCACACGTAGCATCAGGCGACTATCATCGGCATGGAACGGTTACGGAACAGCAACATTAATTGTAAACAATTCATATGAAGGCACACTACGTCAAGTTCAGGGAATATTTTACCGTCGGGAGCGTGAGCAATATTCAGCAAAAAAAATAATAAATTAATCTTGACGTCGACCGAAGTTGATTGATTGTCGGAATCGAGCTTAACGCATGAGTTTCCTGATGAAAACAAACCAATCTCATTTGCATTTGTAGTTGTAAGTGAGCTGTCAGAAAGCCTAATACTAATTACTACTTGACAAATTTGTAGATCTTCTTCCGAAATTTCTCCGGAACATGCCAACGAAAAACTGAACCAACCAATACGTGATGCAGCTTTCTGGTACAAGATTTGGCCACTGTATTTTGTTTATAGGATCAGTTACACAATTTCAAATATATGAAGTTTCATTGACTGGTGAAGAATTTTTTTAGCCACGTTCTGAATCGAAGTGTTCGGATTACGCTTGAAGTACCTTCCTAGCGCTCACATCTTTTGCTTTCCTTTGCAGTCCATCTGTTGGACTGGTCTGGATAAATCTCGACCGACATCTCGTTTGTAGGCCGTTTCAGGTACTACTTGACACATCGTGACGAAGTTCTACATATGTAAACATTATACTTGAAATTAGTGTGTGATATACAGGCTCACATATGAACTGTGTGTAAAATTTGCTCAATCAGCGTGGCGAATACTTGCAGGTGTCACCACGATCGACACAAGGTGCCACCACGATTTGGGTGCCACTTTCACATGAGCCTAAATTTTTTGGTGCAACATTCACTTCACGCTTGATTCTTGTTTGTTGTTTAGATGTTGGTTAAAATGACAAGTTTTTATTTTTGTTTTATTCCGATCCAATTCTCATGTGAATTATGCCTAATGGAAATAAAGTTGTCTTTAACACTTAGGAAAATCGTGTAATAAGTGTTAAAACTGTTGTAGTTGGAATATTTCTATAACAGGCAGGAGGATGTTGTTATCGTTCCGGAACGTAGTTGAACGTTTTGAAAGATCGCGGCGAACGATCGAGTAGGTGGCGGTAGTGTTTCCAACGTATGGCAAATTTGAAATTTACTCAGGATTTTGAAAAAAAATGTTTGGGTCTGTATATCTGTTATCTGTGATTTTATCAATTTCCACTCTTGCAATAAGGACACAAAGGAAAGTGTTGCTTTTTATCGCTTACAATTATTATTGAATGTTCGAAATTTGTCTATTTGAAAATTTAATTTTGGGCGAAATGAAGTGTACTTATTTGTTTATTTGGTCTTTGGAAATTTTCGCCGCACAAACACTTCAAAACTAATTCTGAATTTAACTACATTTTTAGACATATAATGAAATTTGTTATAAAACTTATGAACAAGATATTCAGCTCTCACATTGTTCGGGAAATAGCAGTATCCTTTTTTGCGAGCACTGCGCTTTCAAGTGAATCCGTATCGACTCTCGTATACAGGAATAGGGGAGAGGAATGTCAAATTCGTGTGCACCAAAATAGCAACACTGCCCACCCATACAATTGACCTTCTGACAGTTCCCTTACAACCACAAATGCAAATGAGATTTAATGCCTGCATTAAACACGATTGAAACGATCAATCAACTTCGGTCGGATTAATTTAATAATTTTTTTAGCCAAATATTACTCTCGTACCCGACGTTAAAATGGTCCGTGAATTTGACGTAGTGTCTCTTCATATGAATTGCTTACAATATTAATGTTGTTGTTCCGTAACCTTCCATGTCGGTGATAGTGGCCACGTGGAAGGGTATTTGTGCCCGAAACCCGTACTCGTTGGGTCTTGGTCGGGTTCAGGAAATGATATGTCGGGTATGGGTGCCGATTTTTTTCATTTTCAACGGGTTCGGGTTAAAAAATTTTGGTCAGGTTTTGGGTTTTCCGGGTTTCGGGACTTTACGGGTAAAGTTTTTTTTATATCGGGTACGGGTCGGGTTCGGGTTTGGAGGAAAAATTAATCTCGGGTTTGGGTCGGGTACGGGTAAAAGTTTTTTTTAATTTTCGATCGGATACGGTCGGTTTCGGGTTTGAAAACATGCTTACCCGTCCATATCTAGCACTGAGTCCAATCGAGTATGTCTTAATCTATTATGTCAATGAGGGTCGTTGTCAAGGATTTGGAATATGTCAACGTGAATTTTCATTCAATACACCTCCATGGTCCCGTGAAGCAAAATCGTTGAGTCTAAAAACACAAGAACTTCCTTGCTGTTGCAGTTGGACGAAAGTAGAGAAAGTTACAGTTAAGTCTTAAATCAAATTCTATTGCACTTGAGTACAAAGTCAACTTTGGTTCAGTAAAAGTTCATCATCATATCCAAGCACTAAACAATGCTCTTATTTTCATTTCAGGTTGATCATGTTTCTAGCATCCAAGTAATTTGTCGAACCGGAACTCCCGTTAATGATTGGTAACATGTTGCATCAACATTTTATTTTAGATTGAATTCTTTTAGCGCCACACGGTGAAGTGAGGTAATATGAAAATTGCTTTTAATCACGAGAGCTCGGTAGCTCACAATAATCTCATATTATGATTTATATTTATCTACCTTCAAAAGCCAAATTTGTTTATCTAGGGCTAGTGATTTTATTTTGTTTGTGTTTTTTTTGCTAGGCGTAATTTAATGTACAGTTGAGCTGTACAATGCCACTTGAAATATTCGTATTTGGAATTATCTAAATTTGAGGCAAAGCATCGCACAAAATTTCGTTGCTGATAAAGATATACGCATTTTGAAAACGTTCGGTATGCATCAAATAAACTATCACTTGTTTTGAACAATAAATTAGTACGACGTTACATATATATCACGCTCAGTGCATGACACAACTTTCCAAACCAGAAGAAAATAGTAAACGAAACAGCGAATACGATAGTATAATTAGTTTATGATTCCCTATCATTGCCAATAGTAGATGTCACGGAGCATAGAAGACCTGTCTGTTGTTAACTCCATTCGCTGTTTGATCGTGAAACTTTCTACTAAATATGTTCGAAACCGGATGCCATTTTGTATAAAGAAATATTAGGAAAGCCATAAGCCATATTCAATACACTGAACTCTATTCGATTCTACGCAGAGTTTCCGATTCTGTTAGTTAATTGCAGTTCTAGGCTTCAGACCGGGAAAACAGTAGTTTTGCTCGTATCCATGTTTTCGTATTGGTAAGTTCGCTAATCAGATTTTGTGATACGGACGTTCGGGAAGAGGTTGTACAGAAGCGGTTTCTTTCGGAGCGTTCGGACAATAGAGAAAAAAAAGTAATGCAGCAGCAAATGTTAGCAAGAGGGAACCATTTCTTCTAGACACTAAGAAAAACAAAATAAAAATAAAGATATATATTTAAATATAATTAAGGCATTAAGCCGAAAAGTGATATAATAATTCTATCACGAGCTATGTATGTATAAAATATGTAATAGTGAGTAAAATCATTTTTCTTTACAATGTACTCTATAAGCAGACCCATTGCAGATAGCAACTGAACAAGCACCTGGCAATATTTCATTTGTGCAAGTGAGTTAGAGATTGCGATTCACTCTGTTCTAACTCAGTCAATAGTACTAGTAATAGTAGTGCTTCACTATCGGAGTATTTTCGTCATATTATGGAGAACTTAAGTGGTTTGAAGAGATATAATTTTATTAGATGCTAAGATATATTTATATGTCCCTATATAACATAGCTTTAGAATTCGTCATCAGTAAGATGGTTTTCGTCTTTAATCTCTTTTATTCACCCAGATATTGTTTTGTTTTATTCTTGTAATAAACTTACCCTTATTCTCTAATTGGTTGTTTCACGTTCTTGAAAGCATACCCGAAATGCTCCTTTTTTTATTGCACCGGGATAACATATCAGCTGTTTACAAAGGAGGGCGAAACAAACATTGACAGCAAATAGCGAAAAACGTCGATGAATGTTTCGCATTTGGTTTCAATTCTTATTTAAAAATTATCGTTTATTTCAGCAACTGGATAAATCAACATTAAAAGAGTTTCGACCTTTTTAGATTTGTTTACTTCTATGCCTCCTGTGTGAATTTTTATGAAATTAACCAGCCAATTTGGTACTAAGACAAATCTGCGGGTAATTTTATAGTCTCATGTATTATTTCTAGTGGTAAAAAGTTCGAAAATCATCTAATGGCGTTTTCGTTTTTAATTTGCACTACACCGGTGCAGTGCTACACTGAGGCATGCATAAACGAACAAAACTGACGAAAACATAAACAGTAACCATTGACTACAATAAACGATTCCATTGCACAGAGCTACACCAAACTTTTGATGAGTGCTACACCAGTGGTATCGGTGCAGAAAAAGTGTAGCACTGGTGTAGTGCAATTGGCAAAAACGAACGGTTTCAGTGCAGCTTTCGCTACACCGGTGTAGTGCAATTTAAAAACGAAAACGACATAAAATAACGGAAAAGAAATAGTTTTGCCTTTCGTTTCTAGCGCCCAGGGTTGGCGGTTCAATGCATAGGACGCTGGTCTTACAAGCCAGTTGTCGTATGTTCGAGCCCCGACCTGGAAGGATTCTTAGTGTCAGTAGGATCCATAGCCATGCAATGATTCTGTACACTAAGAATCGGCTGCGAAGTCTGTTAAAACAGAAAGGCCAAGTTCCACACAAGGAATGTAATGCCAAGACTGTCTTTTTCTAGCAATTGAAGTATTGCCGTGTTTGTTGATATGGAAAATGTAGGGCGAAACTGGATTTTGAAAAATTTTTTCGTGGGAGAGAGAAAACTCGATATGTTTACTTTTGTAAGATTCGCCCTTTTTTGAAAAACAGTTGAATGTAAAAATTTTACCAAAAATTTCTTTTATTTCATAAAATAATTGTCCATAGATTTTGACAAGCGATTGAAGGAATCCTTTTTTTCCTAGACTCCTCATGGAATAGATTCTTTCAAACCTTATTTGGTTATGGTTTACTATAACCATAATCAACCTTTACGATAGTTCAATCTGATGATTAGTCTTTCATTTACACTGGTGCATTATTTTTATTTCACTTAACCGGCTGAACTATGGCCTTTTAAAGTTGGCCTGGGGTAGAAATGTACCCGAGGAAAATGTAAAGGATATTGCATCTTGTATATAGAAGTAAACATTTGATAAAAAATATTATGGATTAGTGGCATATACAAATGAAGCGATGTTGATATTTTTGGTTTCACGAATAAAGGAGACAAAACACATTCGTTATATTGGAAAATGTTATTATATTTTATACCCATGTTTAATAGCTTGCCACACATGATTTCTCATCTTCTGCAGTCCACCTTTCTGTCTTTTGCGTTTAGTAATATACAATAGCTCAACATACATATGGCGTTAATAAATACTTTTGTTGGTTGCTCACAAATAAATCGGAGTAAATATACTTTTTAACTGGTTAGAAAACATTTACTATTCTTCAAAATAATAACTTCAAAACTTTTACAATGCCACAAAAATATTCAAAATCGGTTGTGAAATGCTGGATTTATAGCAAATTTTTACGTATTTAGGTACATGTTTTACAAAAAATGTTGTATTTGAAACAAAGATTCTTCAAACTATAATATAATTATAGGGGCTTTTTGGTGATAGGTTTTGAAATGAAACTGTACTGTTTATTTGTAAATACATCGAAATTTACTAGCTTTAGACAGATTCCAATTGTGGGGTAGAATTTACCCAAGAAAAGGTCACGAGAGCGTTCTAGGGTCAATGTTGAAATTATTTGTTCCGATTTCTTTATCTTTTTTCTCAACTTATCGGTGCAATACAGTTCACATTGAATTGCTATGCAATTTGGCCGCATAAACCTAAAGCCACACTAAAATATTGTGGCAAATCTCGACATTTGAACCAATTTTGGAAAGAAAAATACGATTCAGCAACAAAATTTTTCTGCTCTTATTTTATCTCTGTAGGCCCTTAGTACGGATGTCGATTAAAAGAAAAGGCGATTTGTTGGATGAGTCTGTTGTTATTATGAACATCACGTCCCGCCGAGGTTAAAGTCGGGTCGAAATTAACGATATAAATAAATAAACAAAATGAACATTTTGGGTATTAGTTGTTATGTTATATAATATTCTGTTTCTAATTCGGATTTAGTCATATGTAATTCAGTTCAAAGTAGGGGTTTCTGGAAGAAATATCGACTATTAGTATTTACTTATGATTTTATTAATTAGAAGGTTGATTGACCTTCGAGTTTTATAAGAAGGGTGGAATATAAAACAGATCAGACAATCAGAAAAATATCGGGCTTCGGGTAATTATGGGTGTGTGTACTTTGTGACACATACAGTAAATAATTCTCGATGAACATTAGAAAAGGTCCCAAGTGCAAATGAAAGTTTCTCTTTGTTTACTTTCTCTTTCAATTATTACGGCATATTCCTGCATTTTCCAACAATTTCTTTACTACAGATCGAAAGTGGATGGGTTCAGTCGTTATTCTATGTAGAAAGTTATAGAGAGGGATTGCCTATAGGACCGTAACAATCGAAAGAGAAAAAAAAAACAAAAAGCGTTTGTCTTCAATTGATTTATTCAAAAATTTGATTGAAGATTTGAATCATAGTTTTATAACCTTCAGCAGGATTAGACTAATACCAAGACTTTTTTGTGTCTCGCCATTCCAAAATGGAGAACAGGAGTGGTGTGTACCTAGGTGTGATAAAATAGTTCAGGGCTCCTCTACATTACCTCTAATCGGCATTGCCACCGACCACTTGGTTTTCATTCTGTACGTATCCGAAGTAGCTTGTACAACTTTTGTTAGCTTAAACAATATCCAAACCCAGTCTGCGCGCTCTCGGGTTTCAAGTAAGTTTTGCGACGGGTAGGTGGCATAACAGTTCAACATAAACCGTTATGCGCTGACGAGTCAGAGACGAAACGTAAAGAAAAGTACATTCAAACTTGTAAAATTTGGAATGTTTCACAATTGCTACTGAACGGCTATTTTTCTCGTTTATATTAGACAAATGATTCCACACTCTATCGTAACAAATGTGAAAATTGTGACACCCGGTTTTTTAACTGTCTGTACAATAAGTTCATTTGAGCAATTTCACATCCGGTTTCTACTTAACAAATATTACTGCAGTGGAACATATCAAACAAGAATCTTGTTGCACATCATACAAGCAAAGTGCGCTATTCCAATCACACAATTGTTGCGAGAAGAGTTAGGAAATACGATACTAGAGCAATTTTCGCTACCAGGGATACACATCAAAGTTCAAAATATTTGAAATTTTTCTGTTAATAATAAGATGTCGAAACAGATGCGATGAAAATTTTTTATTTGAAAGGAGAGTTAAATTTTTAAATGTTAAATGCTTTTGTATTACATGCTTATTTATTTAACTAATATAAACGTTAACCACTCTAAATTATGCAACCGGCAAAAAATGATGAAATTGTACATTGCATAGTTAGTATAAACTTCAAAAATCGACCCTAATAACAAAAGTTATACGCGATGAAGGTCTCGTGGGGTTACCCTCACCCCAGTTTTACGTTACGGGAGTTTTTAGGGGATTGTACCCGGATAAAAAATATTGTAGAAAAACAATACGATTTGTTGTTACAAAACCTTCCACAATTTTGCTTTGACCATTGAAAAAAATTTTAATGTATTGTTATACACTATTCAATTAATCGTGAACATTATTTTTACAGTACACAATAAGAAAATTTCGAATAATTCGGTCATTTTTCACCGAATTTTCAACAGCTGAACGTTCGGTAAACAGTTCGGTAATTGAATTCATTACCAATCGTTCGGTAATTGCTGAACTGTCAAACAACTACCGTAAACTGTAAACCAAATGGATCTAACTGATTGTTCGTTAATTTTTTTGTTTGTTTGTTTTCCTTTGGTTAAAATTTTGGATTTTCGGATTTCAAAAAGCAACACAAATTTACAAAAACGAATGAAGAAAATTCCAACCTGTTGTGTCTATGGCTTTTTTCACGAAAAACAGAGTTAAATGTTCCGGCTGACCGGAATTATGAGCGCCTTCCAAAAACACTGCACAATTCGTCGAGTTCACCAGAAATTACCCTCGAACGATTTTCTGCCTATAAGTAAACAAAAAGCTTTCAGTGGTTCTAATGTTTTAAAAGTTTTAGCACCTGTACCTCAATCCATTCATGATTTTTTTTCGTTTGGTTAATAAAAAAACACTTACTGAAAATTTTAATAACTGTTTGACAGTTAGTTTCACGACAATCAGTTTTCACAGAAGTTCGATTATTGGAAGATAATTTTACCATACGGGCAGTATGGTTTTTACCGCACTCGGCGACTATTCAGATTTTCCGTATGAATTGTATATCTATTTACAAAATTCTGTAATGAAAATTTACGTAAAACTGATCGTCCGGTAAAAATTTGCATAATTATTGTAAAATAAAACTCATGTACCGAAATTTCGGTCATTTCTATAGATTACCGAAATTTCTCGTCAAAAATATTTAAATCTTAGTGTGTAGAATGTATAGGTTGTTAAATATCGTAACAATTCAAATCATAAAATTTTCTCATACATGTTTTCTTGGAAAACAATCATATGTACAGTTTGCAAACACGTGTACAATAAATTCAATTGTGAATCATAGAAACTATATATGTATTGAATCGTTGGAAATGAAATTTTTTTGTCAAGATACAATAAAATGTATTGTAACCCATAGATCTAATTGTGAATCAATTGTTTATGTTGCAAAATCAATGGTTTATTTTTTTACGGGCACGCAGAGGGTCTGTACCAATAGAACCAAAAATCAGTCTGTGTTAAATCTGTGCACACTTTCCATAACATCATTGCAGATCGGAATAATTTTGGTGAGCAGAATCTCGCCACGCACATTCAAACGCTCTGTCGGAAATACATTTTCACTGTGTTTTCTTTAGCAATTTGAAGACTTTAAGGGGATCATTGTCAATCTGTTATCGATTTCAAAAATCTGTGTCTTTTTCAGAATCGGTGCAGCATATTGAGAATCTGTAAACCTGGCGATCCAAAAAATCCACTCCAAAATAAATTTTAACAATAGTTTTTAAGGCTTGATAAATTATTGATGTTTTCGTTTTCACAATTATTCCTTCCTCGTTAGCATTTTTGTCATGACGAAATTATGAGGTAAAATTTAGACATTTTAATATTACGGAACATTTATGAAATACAAGCAAAGCAAAGTCAAAGTCTTGGCATTACATTTCTTTTGTGGAATTTGGCTTTTCTGTTTCAACAGACTTCGCAGCCGATTCTTAGTGTACAGAATCATTTCATGACCAGCGTCGAAATACATAAAGCGAATAATTATAGCCCTAGTTCTGTGAAACTATTAGTTGCTTCGTTTTCAGAGCAATGTTTTATCACATTGACAGGAACTGTTATATATTATTAGTATGTAAGAAACTACCACTGGTGATTGAAAAATCTCATTGGCATGTTTGTACTATAAGAAGTAGTTCGAATTTATGCTGTCTAATTTTGTCTAATTCGATCGCTTGTTTACTACAGAGTGGCTATTTATAATGGATCAATGTCGATTTAATGCAACTCGAAATTTGAAAAAGTTCGGGTTAATATAGAAATATATATCGTTTAATTTTTACTCTTCTAAAGATCTATAATCTCAAGCAAACATAAAATGTAATCAAATTACTTGATTCCAAATTTTCAGGCAATTTGGTAAAATGTAATTATGTTTTTAGGATAGTTCAGCTTTTGAATGACAGAAATTATAATTAATTTTTTTAATTTAGTTGTGTTCTCAGCCGAAGCATTTTCTATAATACCATTTTAATGACAATACTTGGCCTACGTTATTTATACTAATCAATATGGTTATGAATTCTAAGTCTGTGTTGAATCTCAGATCGTGATATGGCTCTTAAATCCAGTACACTATTAGTTACGTTATAACAGATCCCGAAGATGATTTGGACTTATAATATTCTCGGCAGTTGTTATCACTGACATTATTATATGTTGTCATAGCAGTAACTAAGCCACACAAGCAGTACGATGAAAAACTATTCATGAAAATTCATGAAAAATCTAGATAGATTGATGAATTACTGAAGGTAATCTTTAAAGCGAGGCTTGCTATTTAAAATCTCCTTAAATTGAAGAAGTTATGACAATATGAAATTCATGTCATGTGAGGTGGTGCAAATTCTTTCATGAATAAACGTGAATTAAATCACTGTCATCCCCCTCGAATTTATACCAAATTGCAGATCTTTCCAGGTAATTTATTCTCGTGATCTTTTTAGTTTTATGTGAATTTATTTTCTCGTGTGCTCGGCAGCACTGCCAGTTATAGTGACGTTTGCTATACGAGCCCCGATAATCCGCCCGACACTCGCAACTGCGGTGGTTAACAGTGATGCCACTTTTCCCAGAAGTTAAATCCGTAGATTTGGTTTTATACTCGTACATTCACATAACATTAACAACTTGGAGCTTTAATCCAAAGACTTCCAAGAACGATTGATCGGTGGCAAATAGATGTATGGTTACTTTTCAAATTGGATATGCCAAATAAAATTATGATGCAACAATATTAAATTATTTTCAGTTGATATAAAAGGCAGAAATATGTAGATCTACGAATAAATAATCAGGTTGGCATCGCTGGTCGTCAAACATAAGCAAAAACATCAGTTGTCAAAACCTTTCGACGCGTCTGGTTGGATGTTTTTGTGGTTTCTGATAACCCCGTGATTGAAACAGCTGCGAGATTCGTTTAGTCGGTTGTTGTAAAGTGCAGCAGATTTTCAGTGGTGTTCCGTGGTTGAATGTTTATCTATATCATAGCGGTTTCGATTAAATTCTGTGCAGAACTTAAATTCGGTACTGTGCTTCATTTGTAAAATCCGTTTCAGGTAAGTTCTGTTCCATTGTGAACATTTAAAAGAAACTAGAAAACTAAATTTATTCGAAGTAACCGAGTTCCAGCAGACCAAAGTTCATTTTCAATTATCAGTGGCGGATTACCAAATCGCCCTAGAATGTTGAGTTTGTTGAATGAAATGCAGTAGAAGTTTGACACAATGCAAAGTTATGACGTAATTGTCATATTTCGTTTGAATTTCAGGAACGTGAAAGTAAAGAAAATAAGGTCAACCGTAATTGACTAGTTAGAGTGCTTCTTTCCAATAAAAGTTCAATCGATTCGGGTTTACAACGCTAGATTCAAGGCATTCCTATTGATTAGAATATTTATCAAATATGACTCATCTAAGAAGATTCAACTGCAATATAATACGTCACAAGCGCCTATCGAACGTTTGGTATAGAATAAATGGCTTGAAGAAAAGTTGAATATCACTAACAAAAAAGTTTATAAATAGATAATCTCGCGACTGCCACTGATTGCATTTTTTTGATGTAACATCTACTATGTGGCTGTTAGTCTGACCGATTTGTTCTTTCGGTTCGTTCGCTGTACGGTCGAAGAGCGCAAAAATCGATAGTGGACATATGCACCAACGCAAATTCTAGTAGCGCGTTGGTGACGGGCGCGTTATCAAAATAGTTTTGTTAACGGTAAACGTTAAAAGTGTAATATCTGTAGATCTGTTTATTTGGAGAAATCTTTAATTTTCTGATGGTGCATTTAGACATACTGATTGGGGTTTATACAAAAATTTAATTGACGACTATTGAGATTGCTTCATAAAAATCACCAAATGTACCGAACAATGCCATTGGTTTTTAATTTTCGCATGTTTTAAATTTCTTGAATTCAATTCTTTATAGGAAACGATATCTTACATTTTATTATTTTTCATACTGAATGATAAAATTATAGTCATACTTATAGATTATTTCTAGCTACTTCTAAGATTCTAAGAAGAAAAAACCGGGTGAAAAATTTACGATACTTCCATTGTAAGCAATGCGAGAATACGAAAGAAATGCGTCTTATCTTTGTCGCATATATTAGAAACTGAACTAACTGATTCACTGGGTACATTAAAATGCCCTTTTTAATTCACTTGTGATAACGCGTTTCACACGCCATTCAAATAGTCTCGAGTATAAGATTACATTTCCCGAATCGGAAATTCTGAGTGATAAAAATCAACTATTGCGATGATCTGTTAATATTACAATTTTAATAACAGAGATATCATAGATACTTGTTTGTTTAATAAATTAATATTTTTTTCTCGGTAGCCGGCTGCCCAGATCAACCAATTTAACCAACTAGCAATTTTTAACGGTAAATGATAAAGTGGAAATAACAAACAATCAAGACGCGCGTGAAATCTGTTGACCTTTGTATGGTAATTAAAAATGATATAATTTATAGACTATGTCATTACAATGAGTCAACTATTTTGTCTAAATCCTATTCACTCGTTAATTTTGTAGCAGGTAATACCATTTAGAAAATATAATGAAGTTTTTATTCGTTACGCAACAGTATTTCAAAATTACCTTCAGTTTCCTCGAATAAGAACTGTGAATCAAGACTTCCCGGAATTTCAATATCGGATATTGTTGAAACGTTCTCTCGGGAAGTCTGTGAGTTTAGTGGTGCATCCGAGCATCTTGAAACCGAACATACTAAGTCGCACGAGAATACTATCATTACTGAAATTTATTCTAACAAATATCCTCTTTACAGGGTGATATGCGCAAAAAATATGAAAATAAGTACGTTTCTCAGTGACGGCTGAACCGATTCTCACGAACTTAAATTCAAATGCAAGGTATAATTACATCAACGTTTTACAGTACAAGTGTGTTGACCCTTTGGCCTTTCATCTTTGTTGTTCATACGATTCGTTATTAATAATAGGTGTTTTAGTTCCTCTTGTTTTACATACTAATGTTTAATTATAATATTTATTTTAATTGATTAATATCTACCTACTTATAACTACCCATAACCTAAAACGTACAAACAAGGATGGCTTTTATCGTATCAAAGAACGCTCACTCGCAACTCTTCCACGATTGAATCAGTGCCATCAAAGAGAAACGGAAATCATCGCAACAACAAAAAAACCGGCATGGTACATTTTACATAGAATAGACACTAGTGCGAGAGCGAATTTATCTCGATGAACAGTCTGAGAATCAACGGCTAGCACGCTGCTGTGGGGATTCTCTCTGAAGCAACAAACGGTCGCTTATTCTCGTTTCGCGATCCGATTCTGTATGGGCAGTGGATAATTGCGATATAATCATTTTACTATTGCCGCTTATTCTAACTATGTGCATATAACCTTTGTGTAATTTGTGTCTATGAAAATGCATGTGAATGCTCCACACAAGGGTTTTAAATATTGAAACCTAGTATGAGAATCATCAAGTCGAATCATCGATTCGATATTCTGCGATAATTGTCAACTTGCGATTCTCTCTTGGTAAATTCCACACAGCGGCGATCATTATCAGACTGAAATTTTTTTTAAGGGCCATGAAATACTCAGAGTATGAAGTGGAGCGAAGAAATGTAGAAAAATTCTCTCGAAGTTCATGCATTGAGGGACTCGAATTCTTGTAGCATCTTCTACCGGATTGAAAATGTTGTATACAATATAGATAAAAATCGAGCAGCTTCTGTCAAATTTTCAGCAATCACCAACACTGCGTACAAATTTTGAATTATTTTTATTTCAGAGATTGAACACCTCTCTTCAAATTTCGTGCAGTATTTTTGTTCTAGTATATCCAGGGAGGCCATCTCATGTACTTCACTAGTCCTTGTCCAAGGGGGTAGATTTAGAATCATTTTTAAGATCTTACTTTGAATGCGCTGAAGCCTAAGCTTGTGCGTTCGTGCACAGCCCCGCCAAACAACGACTGCGTATTCAATTGCGAGGTAGATGATTTGTTTATAGACAGCCATCTGATTCTTCAGACACAGTTTAGATGTTCTACAAATCAGCGGATACAGAGACCTAATGAGTATGCTGCATTTTTGAACGATTTTATCAACATGTGACCTGAATATCAGATGTCTGTCAAAGGTGAGTCCTAGATAGATAATTTCGTCGGACCATTGGATGACCTCATTACAGAATCGTATTCGGCATTCGTCTGATGGAACAAGTTTTGGAGATCTTGAATGTGGAAACAAGATGACCTGAGTTTTTGCTGCATTGATCACAATTTTCCAGCTTTTCAGTTAGAGCGTTAAGAACTGTCTGTAGTTTATTCTTCAGAGCATTAATGACATGACCTTTGTAAAGAATGGCAGCATCATCAGTAAATTCTGACAGAACACCACCAACCGGAAGAGGTGGGATGTCTGATGTAAAAATGTGGTATAGGATGGGACCTAGGATACTTCCTTGGGGTACACCAGTAGGAATAGTAAATCTTTCTGAAAGTGCATTATTCAGAGAAACCTGGAATGCTCTATCTGCAAGATAATTTTTGATAATTTTAATAAGATACATGGGAAAATTATACCGATGCAGTTTAAACACCAGGCCATCGTGCCACACATTATCGAATGTCTTTTCAATATCCAATATTGCCATGGCAGTCGTTTTGGACACTGATTTGTTTTGCTGGATGACGTTGTTAATCCTTGTGAGTTGGTGGATGGTGGATCTTCCTTTCCGGAACCCAAACTGTTCTTCCAGTAATATATCCTGTTCATCTGCGAAAGCAAGAATTCGCCTTTGTATTGACTTTTCGAACAGCTTGGATAGGGCAGAGAGTAAGCTGATGGGCCGATAGCTCTTGGAAAAGGAAGGATCTTTCCCCGGTTTCAAAACTGGGATAACTTTAGCTAACTTCCACATTGAAGGGAAGCCAAGGACCCAGCACCTGTTGAAAAATTTTAGCTAAGAAGACAAATGAGCAAATACTCAAATGTTTCAGCTCAATGTTAAATGTGTTGTCGAAACCGGGGGCCTTCATATTTTTGGCTCGCAGTGACTGTACTTTCCTCAGGAATCAAGCTGTGTGATTGGTCAACCTGAGCTATGCTATCAGCAACGGCTCTTTCATGAGGACTAACAATGTTGAGTCCTAAATAGTGAGAACACACAAACTGCTGGCCTAGCGCATTTGCCTTCTCTACTGGTGTGATTAAAGGTATTCCTTCAGTTGCGTCCTGGGGTGACATCAGAGGAGGAATAGGAAAGTAAATCAATTTCTAAACTCGCCTCAAAACTACTCCAATCGGTAGTCATTGTCAGTAGACGATCTGACAAAATAATTTCGGACTTCCTGGTTCCCGGTTATCGGCCGAAGATTGTAGGCATAGACTCAAAAATAGATCCCAGTCCTTTTTCCCGAATCGACTTCGGCTATTCCGGTTCCAGGGTTCTGGTATCGGAAGGACCTGAAATTTCCCAGATATGGCCTAACCGATCTGTATACTAATTCACTATATAGATTATACTAGTTTATGGACAATCCTATTTTTTATAGTTTTTTCTTATTTGGCTTAACGCGGCCGTTTTACAATAAAAAAAATATTTATTTTGTTTTGCTGGATTTTGTAGTATTTTTTTTTCCTTGGAGGAGAGGAGCTTTCGCTGTTATCTAGCGAATGAAGGAGGAGCAGTGGGTCGCTAT
Organism: Malaya genurostris; assembly: GCF_030247185.1. NCBI lineage: Eukaryota > Metazoa > Arthropoda > Insecta > Diptera > Culicidae > Malaya > Malaya genurostris. The sequence continues at coordinate 105,872,395 of NC_080571.1, forward strand.
TCACGCTCCCGTCCATTGGTTCGGGATCACTGTTATTGGCGGAACAATCGTTACTTATTTGACAGGTGTTGGGTAAGTTGCAAACTGCAGCTGGTGTACTTTGTTCTATAGGAGATACTGATGGTTTCGTTGAGGGGGATGCTTCATTGTTGTTCACAGGTGTACTGGGGTTGCTTGGGGTTGGTGTAAAGGAAGCACCGTTTTCCTTTGGTGTAGTTGTCTCCTTGTCCAGTTTATCACATGGCTTACCGTAGTGAACAGCTTTTTGGCAATATTGACATGTGGCCATCTGATTGTCTTAGGTAACAAGTGATTTGCCTGGTATTCTTGTATCCTGACTGAAAGTCACATAAGAAGGTATAACCTTCTTCAAGCGCATGCGTAACAAACGTACGCCATTTAAAATATCGGGAAAAAAGTTCTTCCTCTAATGTTTTCGTGTTCCACATAGTGCACATTGTTATTGGCTTTTGTGAATTGAATTGCATCCAACTCTTTATAAAATTGGATGTAAACAACATTATTTGTCGTATTGCATTGAAGTAAATGCACACGTTTAATGTCAAGATGCATTCGCTCCTAAAGCCAACCTTCAAGTTCTCATATCGAAGGTCGAATTTTGCACTGTCTGAAGTCAACAATAATTGTATTCTTTCGTAGCGGCGGTAGCTTTCGTTCATTTGGTTCACTCATTTCGAGATAGTTCTATTGTTCACTACACAATACTGTACTTGGATTCTTCCGTCCCGAACGTAAACGGTTTCGTTTTATCGCCTGACTTGGATGAGACGTGAAAGCGAACTGACAATCATATTTACCTTATGATCAAAAAAGAACCGGAATTTTATTAAAAAACGCAAAATTTCAATTTTTAATAAATTTCTTTATTATCGCCTTCAAAGTACTCTCCTCCTGCGGCAATACATGCATGCCAACGCTTGATCCAATTTTCCATACAAGTTTTATAAGCCGCCGAAGGTATGGCCTTTAGTTCACGCAGCGAATTCTCTTTTATGGTCTCTATGGTCTCAAAACGCGTTCCCCGCAATGGTAATTTGAGTCTGGGGAAAAGGAAAAAGTCACACGGGGCCATATCTGGAGAGTACGGGGCTTGGTTGATGATATTGGTTGAGTTTTTGGCCAAAAATCATCTCTTTGGCCACATCAACACGACGCTGTTTTTGAATGAAATTCAGCTTTTTTGGCACCCGCCGAGAAGCGACGCGTTTCAAACCCAAAACATCAGTTAAAAATTCCATAAGAAATGCTCAACACCACAGCAATATCTCTAATCGGTACAGAACGATTTTGCAACACGATTTGCTTCGCCGATTCAATGTTTTCTTCAGTAACAGATATTGTTGGGCGGCCAGGGATCTCATCATGATCCACCTTTGAAGCGTTTATACCACTCGTACGCCTGTGTTTTTCCTAGACACGATTCACCAAAGGCCTTTTCTAACATTTTCAACGTTTCGGAACACTTAAATCCATTTGCAACACAAAATTTGATGCACGAACGTTGTTCTAAATTTTCATCCATTATAAAAATCGCCACACGAAACATTTTCAACTTCCTTGTATAGACGCCAAACCAAAACTAATCGTACGATATGTGTCAAAATTTGACAGAATGTGTACAAAAGTGTTGCCAACGTTGAGAGAATAAAAGTTTACCGATTGGACAAGCACGGGAATTTTAAAATGAAAATTCCGGTTCTTTTTTGATCATAAGGTATTTTTCAAGAATTACAGGAAATTATTTTGTAGAATACCACACATTTATGTATGAGGATATGTGAGATATGAGAAAGGCATCAGTACACCACTAGTATTAAAACAGTTTTGTTTCTATTTCTTCGCATTTCACCTACGACTCATCAGTGCTTAAAGCAGTTCAACTTGAACTACCATTTCGCGCCTGGAAGTACAATTTAAACCGTTAAGCAGACGCAAAGTTTAAACTATTGATGCAACCCTTAAATAATATTGCACAGGTGTAGTATTATTTTTGACTTACTACTGGCCGTTGCAGAATGTGAACATTTAGGAGTTTTGTTCGTTTGTGCTAAAAGCTCATATTTTGTTTCTATTTATTCGCGTTTCACCTTCGGCTCATCAGTGTTTAAAGCTATTTGAACTGCATTACTGATGAGCCGAAGGCGAAACGCGAAGAAATAGAAACAAAAATAAATCTGTGGCAAGTAAGCGTAATAACGATTTATTAATTTTAGTTGTTTGACGTAAAGCCGCCATAACTAAGTTCAGTTTTTGCAATGACTGAGCGGAAACATATATTTTGGAGAAGCCAAATGAATGAAAAACTAACAGAAAAGATGAATTTTTGGAAAAAGATACGCTCAGAGACAGGACTCGAACCTGCGTTCTTATGCATTCCGTGCATACGCGCTACCATTTCGCCACTCTGAATATTGTTTTAGTCACTCTAAAACGCCAAACAGACACAATAGCGCGTACATCCAACATGGTCTACATCCTGGCCGTCACCCGACCGATACCTTATATCCAAACACCTTCTCTGTCCATCAAACACTAGTCTTCTCGCTTTATACCTATTTCTCCGATCAAGCATTCCTCATTGTTTTCAAAAATTTCGAGTTGTTTATGGTTATCCTAAACTGTTGATCATATGGCTGATGGCAAGTAAAAAGAATTATGTTGCTACGTTTAGTACAACTCGACATCTTCACGATTAAGTTCTACCCATTCTTCCTCAGAGCAAACTTTGAAAAGGCGCCTCATAGTAAAGTGAGTCGTATTCACATCAAAATAAAATAATTTGATATCAAACAAATACTGAAGTCAAACAGTCATTTCAATCTGATGTTTCTCTCGTAACCAGATCTTGTTTGTTCTCATTTTTTCTTCAAATTCCTACGCTTTACAGTACAGGTACAGGCGAACACATAAACATTCGCAACGGATGGAATATTTGCAGTTCCTGTAATCTCGGTAATATTGGACGCAGTCGCCGCACTGAAAGGGTTAAAGACGATAATACAAACAAATACATCGGTACAAGTTGCCGAATCGATTGAAACGCGGATGAACACTACGAAATTTATTATCAGATGAATTATTCAGTTATAACATAAAATCATCATTCTGATGGTGCAAGTTTCGTTCATTGGTCCGAACTCCTTTGGTTCAATAAACAACGATGTTGAAAAGTTTAAAACAAATTGTATAAACAAAAATTTGATTTTTTTTCCGAATTCAGTTAAATTCTTTGTATGCTGATTATCACTGAATTCCCGGCCTTTTACATCAACCGAAGGCAACGAGAGATAACCTACGCCAATACCCGGTTGGGCGCAGTCCGTGTTCGGTGTTCGAGGGCGATTAGCACATTTTCTGTTTCGTGATTCTGGGTGCGAGTGTACTGTCTGTCTGCGGTAGTTGTCTGAATGGTAGAAGCAATCCCGCGCGTCAACGACAACCGACAACGATTACCGTTGTATGGGCACAGTTGTATGTATGCACGGTTCATTCCATTCATTGTGACAGCGTAGAGCGTATTACAACTGGCCTCCGAACGTATCTGCCAGTCGGCAGCGGGGCAGTGTCTTGCGATGAACTGACGTGGGTAGTTCGGTTCGATTTGAACAGATTTCGGCAAGTACCGTAACGCGGATATAACAGTTCCTACGTGGCCGATTTGTGTGTTTCGCGGTCACCAGTTGTGCACCAGTGAACCACCGGTGATAGTGATTGTGACAGAACCATACACCGTTCGTGACACCGCGTAAGTGACCGTGAGTTTGATTAGTTTTGTTTAGTCAGCTATTGGCAATTGCACAACATCCGATCATACGATCCTCACTCAAGTACGGCAACAGGCCTCACTCGGTGGATCCAATTCTCACTGATTAGCATTTGACTTCTACTGGTGTCAGCAAACGAGGTACGGTCAACAGAACACAGCCACACGCTAGAACCTTCTACCCATTGGAAGTTCTTGCTGAGTGGTTGCTCCAATAAGGACTAGTTCTTCAAAAATAATAAAGTAACACGTGTACCCCATCGCTGATAGCATGTGATAGCGGCGTAACAACGGGGCCAATTACTCAATCAGATCCGTTTGAATTGATTCCCACATTCACTGGCTCAATTGATGCAGAAGCCTTGCTACAGCACCCGCTCGGTTCTGGTTGATTCCAATGAGCGGTGATGGAATGCTAGTGACTATTCTAGTGTCCCGATGCAATGACATGTGGCACATATTTCCTTCGTCGCAGTTGCAATTACGTGCACTGAAGATAATTTGTTTCACCTTACGATGAGATTGACTTTTGTTTGTTTTTCTGTATTTCAATGTCACCCTGTGCGTTCATGGGAAAGCAATGTTCTGATACCACTTCGACTGTCGACTTGAATAATTTTTGTAATGTATGAATATTTCAAATCTGAAATAACGCCATCTTATCAGCACTTATTGTCTTTAACGGTTTACTGCCAAAGACTAGTCAATGAAAAATGCACATTCAAAAAATTCACCATTCCATCAATGTCAAAACAAGACAGCTGAATAATAACGAACGCACATTACAAGTCAATGCGTTGGGAAAATGCACAAAAACTCATGCTAATATAATATGCAGAATGCTTGTAAAATCTTCGGTGCGTACACGAAAACACCGGATTGCATCGATTATGCGTGAGTTTGTTCACCCGGCGGTCTTATCAGCTATTAAGCTATTTAGCTATTAAGTCCAAGACAAAATTCAAACAAGCCCCAAGCTTGCTAACCTTTAGAATCTTTACACAAAGCTCTGATGCATAACCAGTGTGAATGTTTGTTATTCGATCTTAAAGCCGAATATCTATGAGTTTATCGGACTAAACCTGTAGTCCTAGACATATGTGGTTCTGGTTCCAATTCAAGAGAATTTACTGATTAACTCGATCATTTCTACTATCTCTTACTCTGAAAAAAGCAAGAGCCACGCAATCATTCCAGCATCGCTATAACATTTCAATACCACTTTTGTAGAACGATTTACTTTTTGTCTCAAAATAGGCCTCAGCTTCAGTGATAACCTCTTAATTCGTGAGAAATTTTTTACCGGCGAGCATTTTTTTCAGCCAGTAGTCGCTGGGAGCCAAATCTGGCGAATATGGTGGTTGTGAGAGCAATTCGAGGTTCAATTCGTGTAGTTTTGCCATTGTTTTGATTGACTTGTGACACGGTACGTTGTCTTGATGAAACAAAAAAAAATTTCTATGCCATATGCGGTCGTTTCTTTGCAGCTTTCAAACGCTCCAACAACACTATATAACATTTACTGTTAATGGTATTTCCTTTCTCAAGATAGTCGATAAATATTACACCTCGCACATCCTAAAATACCGAGGTTATAACCTTTACAGCCGATTGTTGTGCTTTCGCGTGCTTTGGACGCAGACCACTCAGATGACGATCATTTTGATTCCGGAGTGAAGCGATGAATCCATGTTTCATCCATTGTCACATATCGACACAAAAATTCCGGTTTGTTACATTTCAATATGGCGAAACACTGCTCAGAATCATCAACACGTTCTCGTTTTTGGTCAACAGTGAGCATACGCGGCACCCACTTTAAACAAACCTAGACCTAGTGAAGTGACTGTGACCCTTATTATGGGTATCACTTCACGGTGGAAATCAAGTGAAGTGGATGTAGGTCCTTATTACGGAAGTCGCTTCAGAGACAAAAGTAATTACTTGGATAAACTTAATGTCATTGTGAACATCACAAAAGCAGAATTTTGTTGAAAAAAATAGTTTTTTCCACCACATTCACTTCACTTGATTTTCCCTATTATCAGTATCACGCATAGTGAAGTGATCACTGTTGTGGAAAAAACTTATTTTTTCAACAAAATGTTGGTGACGTGATAATGACATCTAGTGCACCCAAGTAATTACTTTTGTCTCTGAAGCGACTTCCGTAATAAAGATTTACATTCGCTTCACTCGATTTTCACCGTGAAGTGATACTGATAATAAGGGTCACAGTCACTTCACTAGGACTTTAGCCCATTACGATTCTACTGGCACTAATAATCCTTTCATGTCGGGGTTCGAACATACGGCAACTTACTTGTAAAATCAGCGCCCTATGCATTGAACCTCCAACCCTGGCCGTCTTACTCCGAATGTAGATTTAAACTAAGTTAAAAGTACTGTAGAAATTTTGACATAAATGTCAAACTGCATTTTCTATTCGGAATTCTACTCTCTCCGAATCCAATCCCTGATTTACTGATATGCTTGTTCTGACTTCTGTTTTCTACTACGAATATTGGTTCCAATTAAGTTAAAAGTACTGTTGAAAGTTCGAAATGAGTCAAACTTTACACGGAATTACCCGTGATCGCAGTACAACTAAAATACTAGTTGTATTTTTCTGAATTCGATTGAAGCAAAAAAATCAATAGTAATTAAAATACAGTTCGATTTGGAGGGAAACAACTTGTTTTAATCCACCTAGTGCTGTAATGATGCCTCATGTTTTCTTAAATATTAAATAGCTGATGAATCACTCGAAAAAGCTTTTATTTGAAGTTTGAATAAGAACAAAAATGTTTGTTTGAGTATACACTAGCATAATCGTTCAAATTTTAATATAAATTCTGAGTCTAAAGGAATTCTTCGTTTTTTTTGCATTTTCGCTCTACTTTAGAGATGGTCAGGTAAGCAATTTCTTAAGTCCGAACCCGATCCGTACCCGATAGAAAATAAAAACCTATCCATACCCGACCCGAAGCCGAAAATTTTTCTTGTATTCTGGTTCGAATTCCCGAAACCCGACAAAATTTTTGAACCGACCCGTACCCGTTTGAAATAAAACAAAATCGTCACTCATATCCGACCCGAACTCGGCAACCATATTTTTGTCTGAACCTGAACCTGATTCATACTTGTTGGATTACAAATACCCGAAACCCGACTCTACTCTATATTAGAGAGGGTCAGCTAAACATATTTTCAAACCCGAAACCGACTCTTATCCGATCGAGAATGAAAAGCTTTTACCCGTACCCGAGATTATTTTCTATTCTAAACCCGAACTCGACTCGTACCCGATAAAAAAAATGTTCCGGATCCGAATAAAAGTCAATAGCAGTCTATGAGACCATGAAACCTTTCCCTTGTGTCTAAATCTGTAAAAATCTTATCAGTCGTCTCTAAGAAAATGAAAAGTGTTCCGTTTTGGAATTTTTGATTACTATTTCAGGAACCGGGAACTGGGAACTGGAATTGGTTCGTTTGATCAGCAACTAACTTAATCTACAAATTGAAACAATTTTGTGCCAAATTTAATAGATTTCTTCCTTATTCTGCATAGTCGCTCTAAATGACGGGATGCAATTTCATACATGCCTAACCATATATTTCTGGAAGAAGGATCCGGACAAATTTTCTACACTTATGTGAACATAATATCTTTCACTTGAATCTAAGTTCGTGAAAATCGGTCCAGCCGTTTTGTGAAAAATTAGAGTGATTTCCGGTTGGAGTACACGATCTTTTTTTCCGAAACCGGGAACAAAGATCCGGTATACCCAAAATCAAGATGCATTTGCTGCTTAAGCAAACCTTCAAGTTCTCGTATCGAAAATTGAATTTTGCACTGTCTAAAGTCAACAACAATTGCAATCTTTCGTATTGACTGCGGTGGCTTTTGTTCATTTGGTTCACTCATTTCGAGATCGTTCTATTGGGTTTTGCACGAACATAACATAACCTCACAAAAATGAACAGAATGAACTGTTTTTGACAGCCGTCGTGTATTTGTTTACAGTTTAAAAGTTCATCAGAGGTTCAAAACGTCTTTCCTAAAAGTCTGTATAAAATCAGTATTTTGTTCAAAATCCGTATAAAGTTCAGTAAATTTTATCAATGTACTTGAAAATCAGTAGAATACTGAAAAAACCGTATATCTGGTAACTGTGATTTGAATCTTAGTTTGTGAAGCCATCTCTGGTCTAGGTTCTTCACTCCGATACATTTTTTACTCATTCTGTTTCCACTTTTTTTTTGCCTTCGTTGACAAAAACTATCCCTAAAATTAGGTGCGACAAACAAAACTGAGTGGATGCTGAACGGTGATCTGAAATACATAGTGCAAACAATCTTATCAGTAAAAGCGTTTCCAACGTCGTTCGTGCATCGATCAACTCACGTAAGTTTATTAGAAAACTGCTGACGCTATGCAGTTTTGTGAGTCGTGGGTTTCAACTTCGCTTCAACGTAATTATATTGACACTAGATGAATAAACAAGCTGAAACGAAAAGGCAAATTTGTGGAGGATCATTCGATCTGATTACTTTGTCCCTAGAACTTATTAATAACCCGAAAACGATAGACCATTATTTACACAATAAACGAGAACTAGTTCCATGACGGTTATACGTCAATTCGTAAATTTACTTGCGTATATGACCGGATGTATAAAATCAGTATTTTGTTCAAAATCCGTATAAAGTTCAGTAAATTTTATCAATGTACTTGAAAATCAGTAGAATACTGAAAAAACCGTATATCTGGTAACTGTGATTTGAATCTTAGTTTGTGAAGCCATCTCTGGTCTAGGTTCTTCACTCCGATACATTTTTTACTCATTCTGTTTCCACTTTTTTTTTGCCTTCGTTGACAAAAACTATCCCTAAAATTAGGTGCGACAAACAAAACTGAGTGGATGCTGAACGGTGATCTGAAATACATAGTGCAAACAATCTTATCAGTAAAAGCGTTTCCAACGTCGTTCGTGCATCGATCAACTCACGTAAGTTTATTAGAAAACTGCTGACGCTATGCAGTTTTGTGAGTCGTGGGTTTCAACTTCGCTTCAACGTAATTATATTGACACTAGATGAATAAACAAGCTGAAACGAAAAGGGAAATTTGTGGAGGATCATTCGATCTGATTACTTTGTCCCTAGAACTTATTAATAACCCGAAAACGATAGACCATTATTTACACAATAAACGAGAACTAGTTCCATGACGGTTATACGTCAATTCGTAAATTTACTTGCGTATATGACCGGAGGATCACTTTTATAATGATGATGATGATGATGGTTAGTTGTGCTGATTTCGCGTTTAAGGCTACGTTAAAACAATTAATTAACGAAAGGGTCATTTGCGGAAGCGTAAAATGTGCTTCGGGCTGGTCATGCTGCAACCCATGCATGACGATTGCTATTGTGTAGCCATCATTGTTGCAATAACTAATTTTTCGAATTTGTTTCAAGCGAGACTCTTTTGTAGTACGTCAAGTACTGCCAGATTACCACAGTGTTAGTTCCAACGGCTTTGTAGATGTTGAGATGTAATTGTTTGTGAACTTTGACATTGCTGAAAGTAGTATCTAATTATCGAAATAAAATATCTCTGAACAAACGTTATGGCTATTAACGTTGACGTTAATTATGACTACAAACAAATTGTATGTAATGAAAAAAAAAAAAAAACAAATCGTTGTTGTAGTAGTATTGAGATAATTAGTGCGCGTTATGAGTCATTCGTTCGTTTTGCATCAACTTGCATGCGATTGGTTTTCGCATATGATGAATTTAACAAAATTGCGGAAGTTGCTGTAGGTTAAAACCAGTAGAATGTGATTACACGATTTTTATACTTACGTTAAAGGTGCAACATTATTTCAACACCATGTAAAAAATAACTTCCATACAGAGAACATAAACGAAATTCTTTGTCTAAATTGTTAAAGTACGTTTTCTTTATAAAATTGCAAAACCTAAAAAGTACTCACAGAAACTAAAGACAAAAATATTAATTGAAATGTCATATCTGAAATATTGAACTTTACAGATACAATTGTAAACAATTGAAATTATAAAATACCCTCGGCGTTTAAGAGCTTAAGCAGTGTTCTTTTTAACTTATATCATTATAGAAAACGAGTTTTTGAAACGAGTTATAGACTATATTCTCATTAGTCGAATGGTACTAGCAATTTTTATGATAAAATAATTTTTGTTTGTGTTACAACATTCTTGGTGAGAAGAAAATGGCTAATAAAATCGGTTTGACTCGTAATTTATGATTGTTTTTTTACTGATTTTATGAAGCTCAACATTATTCTCCAGTATGTACCAACAAAATCGTAATTTTAATGTCAATGTCAATGCAAAAGCATGTATGAGTTGTGAGATGTCAATAAGACCAACAAGTTTCATTTACACACAATATTCGGTCATGTCTGATTTTTTTCTCCGTCAAATTTCAGTTTCAAACAATAATTACGAACAAATACCGTACGGCACCAAATCTGAAGATACCTTAACGAGCGCAAAGAAAATAAATAGATTCAAAGCCCTGCTATACCAAATAATTTGTGCACAAACTGTCTTTAGAGTCTTCATTGAAGACTACCTTATAGTTTCGCTACATCTAATCAACGTTTTACTTAAATTCATTGTAAATATAGTTTTAATATGTGATGTAAAATTGAATAGAGATATAGATATAAATATTTAGGTATCAATTTCTTCACGTTTCGCCTTCGGATCATGAGTGCTTAAAGCAGTTCAGATTGAGCTGGCATTTCCTGGCAGGCTTAGCAGTTTATATTGAACTGCTAGGTGAACATGATAGTTCATTTTGAACTGCTTTTTGTACAAACCAACAAACCCCTAAATGGTCAATATTTAGGTATGTTTCAAAAATCCGTTAAGAACTTTAAGGTGACCGTGGACAGAAGCCAAGGAAAATAAATGTAAAAGTATTGGTGAAACAATACTTTTTCATATAGTAATAGTATTTGTGAGTAGAGAGGAATGAAATAATAATATTTGTGTGCTGAAAAGAATACAGGTGCAAGAACAACATGTAAACATTGAAACTATTCATATCACCTAGCAGAACAGAGTGGACTTATCTCATCTTCATGCTCATTCTGAAGTTAACAAATTGTAATCATGCGACGAAAAGAACATAATGATTGTGCCAATGAAGATAGTTTACTGTTTGCCCTCGCTTGGTTCTTGGCAACTGAACTGTGAGTTATTCAAAGGTTTTATAATAAAATGTTTAGATCAGAGGATAAGTTTACCGGTGAAGAACAACTCAAAAATGTTTCATAAAGCTTACTTATGTCATAGAGCTATAAACAGCAGTTGAAATCTTGAGTTAAGTGAAAAATAATAACATTTTAAGAAGAAACCTTCTAATGAAAGTCCGAAAAAGTTTTGCACAAATCATTCTTCAGAGTTGATAGTTTATCGTAAACATATATCAATACGATGAGTGATTATGTCACCAAATTGCAGTAGCAATTCTACGCAACATATTTACCCCTACGCGTAGAAAAAATGTGTTTCATGGTTTGTTTACATCTAGAGCAGGGCAAAATAGCGGAAGGTGGAGTGGGAGAGTAGGTGGTTTCTTGGTTACCATTTGTGACTCGCTTCCATCTTTGAGAAATTGAAGTGCGAATTAAAATTTGGGGATATATTCCGAATCCAAAAACGAATACCACTTAAACTGAAATAAATTTATTTGGTAATCGACTATCCAAAGCTGTAAACCCGATAAACCTAATTAATTTATGTGAAATGGACATTTTTATACTAATCACCCTGTATCTCCTAAACCAGAAGTCGGATCTGACTAAAAACTAAGATGTTTTATATGATTTTAAGACCTCTCATTTGAATCATAGATGATTCTTAGATTTCATTTGAATCTTAGATCGGTTTAGCCATCTACGAGAAAAATGAATTGCATAACTTTAATTTCGTTTCACATATCATTCTGTGGTTCCGCAATCAGAAGTCAGATCCAAAAGTAATTCAGGAACCTTGTTTGGGAGTATACTACTTTTCATATGAATCTGAGTTTGTAGAAAACGGTTTATCCATCTCCGAGAAAATTGAGTGAAATTATTTTGTCACACACGCATTTCCTGATCTCGACGAACTGAGTCGTATGGTATATAGAAGTTATGTTCTTAGTTATGTTCCAGCATTTATTGCTGTAAGTAGTTTAAATCAATATAATTATGGAATTAGTTTCAACTCGAAAATGCTGATATCAGCTGGTTTACATATGCCATGTTCGAACGATTATGTTGCCAAAAACGAACCGTGCTAAAATCGGTCCGAGGCAAATTGTCATGAAAAAGGATGCTGTACACAGTCTTTTTGATACTTAGAAACAATTGTATGTAACAGTACTAAAAAATCGTGTTTCACGTTGCTCCCAAGCATTGCATTGTCATACAGCATTCAAAACTCCTACTGCTGGAATAGGGGGAAAAGACGCTTACACAAAATGTCGATATCTCCGTTTAAAATGGACGAATTTTAACAATCTATGGCTCGTTGGATAGCTATTACCGTGTGGAATCTAAGTATAGAAACATATTCTGTTTTCAAGGTCAAATGTGACATAACTCAAAAAGTAAACATCCGATCTCAAAACCATTCAATAGCGTTCTGGGTGACGGGGAGACCTTTCATTTGCGACTAGTTTGATCAAAATCGGTCCAGCCATCTCTGAGATCTCGACCTCTTAGTTGACAACACACATACAGACACACACAAGGACATTTGTTCAGTACGTCGAGCTGAATCGATTGGTATATAACATTCGGTAAAAAAAGGTAAAAAGGAAACAGAAAATAAAAAATGAACAAGTTTTTACATGGACATAATTGACGCTAAACTGAATTGATTCAGCGTTAACTAACGTCTGTCACCTGAAAGCGCGTATACAAAGTCAATCTATAGAATCGAAATAATTGCTGGTTTATAATGCATTTAAGCTGTCAAATTTAGCTCCGGTCTTCCTTACCAAAGCAGAATGTCATGTGGATCATGAAACAAAGGTGACACTCTATGTTGGTAAGGGATCTTTCTATTGAGCACTTTTTGCTTGTACTTTTGGTAACCAGAAATGTTGAACATGTGGAGATTATACTCTAAATTAGTTTTACCCGAAATTTCATCAATCAATCAATCAATCAGAAGACATTAAAAAGATATACACAAAAAAAGTGTTGCATTTTTTTCGAGTACATTGTTTGGAATGGTTGAAGGTTAATTTGTATCAAAAATGGTCAAAACATAGGAAAAATTGATTTTTACTTTGTGAGCTTGTGAGCACTCTTCTTTGATATTTATTAACTTGTTTGAATCGATACTCAAAGCAGGGATTTTTTATTCATCCCAAATTCGCAATTCTGTTTCCGAATGATCGAAATTAGATTATTTTCATCAATATCCAGCGATACAAAACTTGAATTGGCAACACTTGCACAATCATTGGAACTGCTCTGCTATACTAGAGATGTGTTGAATCAGAGGTAATTCGATATATTTTTTATTTATTTAGTATTATAATTTAAAGAATAGCAGAGTAGCGCATTTTTTATATTTTGTAAGCATTTAGTACAAAACGACTAATTCTGATTTTTTTTATAAATATCTTGATGTGGTATTACTCAAATCGTACTTTAACCAAATTTAATCTAATGACATCAAATGGAAAACATTGACATTATCAAAACATAATAAGAGAGCGTCAATAACAACGTCACTCGTTTCTCTGCGACAAGATGAAGCCGAAATAACGTCTGCAGGAGAATTCAGTCGATATTCGATTTTAATTCTTTCTTTAATATAATGAAAAACCTGTCAAATTCCGGCATAAAAAAGTGTTTAAAATATGACAAAATTACTACACTCCTGAACCTCATTGAATACCAAACATATTATAAATACGAGCACCAAGAGGTAAAAATCATTGTGAATCACTTTATGTCATTATCGATTCTTCGAAGCTTCGATTGTCAGTACTGCACAGTAAACTTTTTTCGCTGAAAACCGAAAACAAATGTGAGGAGAAACAAAAGGAAGAGCACGATTTTGAAGCTATTGATTTGATATTGTGGATGACTAAACACAGATCTCGTTCTCACAATTTGCACGCGGAGCCGAGAGTGACATTCATTCTTCTGTTATTTTCGCCTGTTTAAAATTACCTTTATGTGCTCTGCTTATTCTTTATGTTTATTAAATTAACTTACTCTAACTCAAGGTACGGATAGTTTATTCAATCCAAATTTGCAATTCTGTGTCCGAATTATCAAAATTAAATGTTTATTCATCGATATTCAACTATGCAGAACTCGCAATCCTTGCACAATCAGTGGAACTGCTCTGCCAGCTGTGCGCTATACTAGAGATGTGTTGAATAAAAGGTCATTCGATTGAGAGGCCTGATCACAACAAACTGTCTAGCCTTTTCCAATTCTGGGAACTGCTCTATTTGTTGAGCTACCTATGAGATATATTGAAGCTTCAGTGATCCGGTTGAATGACATGCCGGAAGTTTTGGGACACTAATTGGAAAGTTGATACGTATTTAATAAGACAAACGGATTGGAAAACATTACATGCGAATACATACAACTATGAAACGAAATCAGATACCTATTTCGGATGTTAATTACATCCTTCTTCAGTCATACTATTTAGATAAATAGTATCACTGAAGAAGGATTGACGAATGTAATATTAATTGAATTCAATGGAACTTCGATTTAGCACTCTCATTTTACATTCCATTAGCAGTCCCAGTTACAATTAGAGGTAAAACTTTTAATTAGAACAGGAAACAATCAATGTTCTGTCATGCATCTTGTCTTGAATGAAGCAAACTGTCTTTCGAGAGGTGCTTTCTCGTTCAATTAAACGGCGTGCTTCTCATTTCAAAGAATCGAATGACAAATTGCATTTTGATTGAAAGTGGAACTTTCGGAAGATTAGAAGCTGTTCAGTGCATGAGCGAAGAATATGTGTGTTGGATGTGTAGATTGTAGATTATATATATCATGCGTCGATCAAATAAATTTAAAATTGACGGAAAAATAAATAAGAGATTTAACTTTAAATATTGAAAACATATTTTGAATTATAATATTTCAATAAACTTAGATTTAAGTTGTTGTTTGTGTTCTAGTAGTTATATATTTTCCTTTCTTATTGGTTGATAATTTTGAACGTGTAAAATTTTTGTGTTTTCGCGTCATTTCTATTGTAAAGCGTACGTTTATGTATAAAAGAAGTAGCAAAAATCGGTCTTCTTCTAGGCAAACGAATTATTATGGAGTATTTTTTACGTGCGTACGTACGTAAACTTGTAATAATTCAATTCAGTTTTTCAGCAAGCGAAGAAAATACAATCCATAATCAGCATCTCATTACATTTTTTTTTATTATTATGGCGTGCGTGACGAAAATAGATGACATAATAAATGTTTTTTTACCTCATTTTCCTTTACCCAACAGGTACAGCGATCGATTGACGGAGCAGAGCCGACCGAATTTCGGTTCCGCCACAGTTTTCATCCGACGTCTTAGTCGAATAGGCTTCATCGTCGGTTTCATCTAGGGTGCAACAGAAGGTTACCGATTCTGTTAACAGGATGTCCCGAAAACGGCCCCGGGAGATGGCACTTTCGTCGACGAGTCGGGCATCAACGGAGGATTCAGTCACACTGGACATTGTTGCGAGTGTAGAATCGAGCGATGGCCAGCGACGTCAGCACAATGGACGAACCAAAAACGGTGGTGATACGATTAATGGTAGTGGTGCTGCTGCTGCTGCTGCTGGTGGTGCTGGTGGTGTAGCGACAAACAAACGGTTCAGTAGTATTCGCATCGAAGATGATGGGATGGAAATCGGCAGTGTTGATAATTGCTGGCCACCTGAGCAGGATAGCTCACGGGACGGACGAATGAATTTCGGTGAGTTTTTTTTATATACGAAATAGTTGTCAGGGTATCCTGAAAAGACTGGAAAGCTATTGAATTTGTAGGGATTTAGAAAAATCTGAAATTTTCGCTATATTCAGACAAAAATGTATCGGTAATTCTTTTTCAACAATTATATTATTCTATACACAAACGTTAAAGTTAATAATAGTTACTGTCGATTTAAATTTTAATTCGCGATTGAATTTTTCTGTTGATTATTACCGGAAGATACAAATGGTAGAAGTTTGTACGCAATCCTCAATTTAAATAGATGACTTTGAAGTACTACACACACAATATTGCGGATTTTGCAGGTGATCCAATTCCATATACGATGCAATTCATTGAGACCTAATTTGTCAAATTTCATTTGTAATTACATGGAAAATTCCCCTTGTAATGACTCAATGTTGGATTAGCATGAATTGTTCTGGTTCTAACTGTAAATTGCGTTCGGCTAGCAAGTGCGACTTTATGAATTTATGTGCACGTGTTTTTGTGCCTCAGTCGATTAACGGACGTACTTTGTGATCCAATTATTCTCGGTTCAAGTCACCGCAGTCGCTAGGAGTTATTTTTTGTTCAATTAAATTTTATGCAATGGGGATTTTAAATCACCCAATATTACATGTTAATCACATGCACGTAAATTTGTGTGAACTGCGACGCTCCATTTATGTGCATCGCATAAGACGTAAAATAACAAGGCTTTGTGTACTATGTAACCATAAATTAGTTGCCTTTATTTGACTCGATGGCTGATTCGAATATATCAAACCTAAGTTCAAATTAAAGGTCTTACGGCCCATCGAAAATTCCTGAATTTCAACTGGCTGTGACTTCCGGTTTCGAAATTAACGGGAAATTACCGTAAACATTTCATTTTCAAGAGTGTTTATTCATAAGTGACCATCAGGGTGGTAGTATTTTGGGGTCATATTTAATTTCGTAAATTTAAGCACCTCAGGAAAAGTGCCCAAGCAAAATTTGAGCTAAATCGGATATGGGTAAGGGATGCCGCCCGGCGGTTGAAGTTTGAAAATTTTCGATCTTGAAAAATCAAATCGAAAAATTCCGAAAAAAGTATCGAAAAATATTGACTGGGACTTTTAAAATATCGAAATCGAAAAAAAAATTTTTGATGCCAAATGTCTCAGAATTGTCTGAATCGTCGAGATCTGGTGTTATCTCGATTTTATTTTGAAAAGATTGGACTCTGGAAATTCGAGATTTGAGTTATACTGGTCCCAGTGTCGAGTTTCTGAAGCTCCGGAAATAGTGGTCAAAATTCGAAAACGGTACTGACTTTGATTTCTCAGAGACGACAGGGTTTTTTTTTTATAATAAAATTTTTATTGGGCTCATTTGCGCTAGCTTAACGTGGCCGATTATCTTGTTGTTAGGTGGATAAGAGTGGAAGCCGTATTATGGGGCGACCTGCTCCCCTAGAGTTAGTAAAGGAGTGTCAGGAGGGTGGGACCTATACTGTATTGATTTTGAACATATTTTGATATTACAAATCATTCATTAATAGCTTGCATCTTCTAAACCCACTTTGCATTTCCTGGTTCTCGACGTTCTCCAGATTGTGACGAGGAAGAGACTATACTAAACTCGGATGCTTTGTAGGTGTACTTTGATGTCGGTATGTCATTTATGGATGGTTTCCAGCAATTCAGCTTGACCAGTGTTTAGTTCGTTTGGAGTAGGACCACTGTAGAAGAAAGAAAGAGAGGGCACTAGATTTGCACGTTTATAGCTTTGAGGAAGTTATAGAGGTAGGTCATGTAAAGGAGATCTCGGGTTACCAAAACGTCACGGATTGGAACATAAGGTGGTCTACCTCGGGCCCGAAGGGAATCAATTAGCTGGAGTCTGACGTCGCAATACTCGTAGCACACCCAAACAACATGCTCGACGTCATGATAACCGTCTCCGCAAACGAAAAGATTACTCTCACTAAGGCCAACACGATGAAGATGCGCTTTGAGCAAAGAGTGGTTGGACATAAGTCTTGACATTGTGCGAATAAAGTCCCGGTTCACATCCAACCCTCGGAACCAAGCTTTCGTCGATACCTGCGGTATAATGGAATGTAACCACCGTCCTAGATATCCATCTTTCCAGGAGGTTTGCCAGCTGACGAGTGCCTCTTGACGAGAACGACTGAAAAATTCATTGAAGCAGATTGGTCTTTCATAGGTTTCACCTTGTAATGCGCCCACCTTGGCCAGTGAGTCCGCCATCTCATTGCCCCTTACGGAACAATGTGATGGGACCCAAACCAAGGTAATCCGATATGATTTTTCAGATAAAGCACTCAGTTGTTCCCGTATTTTCCCCAGGAAATACGGCGAGTACTTTCCAGGCTTCACTGAGCGAAGAGCCTCGATAGAGATGAGACTGTCCGATACAATGAAGTAGTGGTCTGTGGGCAAAGTTTCAATGATCTCAAGGGTATACTGAATTGCAGCTAGTTCTGCGACGTAAACTGAAGCCGGATCACTGAGTTTATAGGAGGCGGTGAAATTTTCATTAAAAATACCGAAGCCAGTGGACCCGTCGAGATGTGATCCGTCAGTGTAAAACATTTTATTACAGTCGACTTCTCTAAATTTGTCATTAAAAATATTTGGGATCACTTGAGGGCATACGTGATCCGGGATTCCATAAATATCTTCATTCATGGATGTGTCGAAAAACACGGTAGAATTAGAAGTATCATAGAAACGAACACTGTGAGGATTGTAGGAAGAAGAATAATTGTTACGTGACATAAAATCAAAGTACAATGTCATAAATCGGGTCTGAGAATTAAGCTCGACTAGCCGTTCAAAGTTATCGATAACCAACGGGTTTAAGACGCTACATCGAATGAGTTGTCGATATGAGAGATCCCACAAACGGTTTTTAACGGTAGAATTCCCGCTAGTACCTCGAGACTCCCCGTATGAGTCGACTGCATACAACCCAAGGCAATACGCAAGCAACGATACTGGACTCTCTCCAGCTTGATAAAGTGTATTTTCGCAGCTGAACGGAAACAGAAACATCCATACTCCATCACTGACAATATCGTTGTTTGGTACAGCCTTATAAGATCTGTTAAGTGAGCTCCCCACCAAGTCCCGGTCACTGTACGGAGAAAGTTGATTCATTTTTGGCATTTTCGTTTCAGATACCTAATGTGACATCCCCAGGTACCTTTGGAATCGAACCAGACTCCGAGGTATTTGAATGTGAAGGCCTGAGCTATGGTTTGACCCATTAGTTGAAGCTGTAGTTGTGCAGGTTCACGCTTCCTGGAAAATACTACCAACTCAGTTTTCTCCGTGGAGAATTCGATACCCAGCTGTAGAGCCCATGTAGACAAAGTGTCTAAGGTAGTTTGTAATGGTCCTTGCAGGTCGGTAGGCTTGGATCCTATAATAGACACCATGCCATCATCTGCAAGTTGCCTTAACGTGCAAGAATTTTCAAGACATTCATCGATGTCATTGACGTAAAAGTTATAAAGAAGGGGGCTGAGGCATGAGCCCTGGGGAAGGCCCATGTAACTAATTCGTGAGGTCGTCAAGTCTTCATGTGTAAAAAACATGTGCTTTTCCGATAATAAGTTGTGCAAAAAATTGTTCAAAAGTGGGGAAAGACCATGCTTGTGCAGCTTCTCCGAGAGAATTTTTATGGAAACTGAATCAAAAGCCCCCTTTATGTCCAAGAATACTGATGCCATTTGCTTCTTGTGAGCGAATGCCATTTGAATTTCTGTAGAAAGCAGCGCAAGGCAATCGTTCGTTCCTTTGCCTTTACGGAAGCCAAATTGTGTATCTGAAAGCAAGCCACTTGTTTCCATCCATTCATCGAGACGAAACAGAATAATTTTTTCCAGCAGTTTCCGAATACAGGAAAGCATTGCAATCGGCCGATACGAGTTGTGGTTGGAGGCTGGTTTGTCCGGTTTCTGAATAGCGATAACCCTCACTTGTCTCCAGTCTTGAGGAACAAAGTTCTGTTCGACGAACTTGTTGAACAAATTCAACAGACGTTTTTTCGCGATATCGGGAAGATTTTTAAGCAAGTTGAATTTAATTTTATCACACCCTGGGGCATTGTTGTTGCACGATAAGAGGGCAAGAGAAAACTCCGTCATCGTAAAGGGGGAATCGTTTTCAGTGTATCGAGAGGAGGCGACGCGATAGATATTCGATTCGCGAACAAAATCCGGGCAAACTTTCTTGGCGAAGTCAAATATCCAGCGATTTGAATATTCTACGGATTCGTTATTAGTGGTTGCATTTCTCATACGACGGGCTGTATTCCACAGAGTGGTCATCGATGTTTCCCTAGATAGGCCATTGATGAACCGACGCCAATAACCTTTTTTTTTGCTTTAATCAGATTTTTCATGGTCTTTTCTAATGATGCATATTTTTCGTAGTCTTCGCGCTTGCCACTGTTCCCGAATTTTTTATACGCGGATGATTTTGTTTTATATATTTCCGAGCACTCTTTATCCCACCATGGGGTTGAAGGTCGCGTAGTGATTGTAGTTTTGGGTACTCGTTTGGTCTGGGCTTGAATCGCGGCGTTGAGGATCAAGTCAGCTAGGGATTTGTATTCTTTTTCTAGCGAATCTGGTTGTTTCGTTTCGAGAGCTTGGGATATCGCGGTCGAGTAGGAATTCCAGTCGATGTTTTTCGTGAGATCATATGTCATATCGACTGATGTCGGTGTTTGTGCACCAGTGGATATTGAAACCAAAATCGGCAAGTGATCACTACCGTGGGGATCAGGGATTACCTTCCACTTGCAATCTAGCTGTAGTGATGTCGAGCAAAGGGATAAGTCCAGCGCACTAGAGCGGGCTGGCGGTCTTGGATTGCGTGTCATTTCACCCGTATTTAAAATTGTCATATTGAAATTGTCGCACAGATCATAAATTAACGAAGAACGGTTATCATCATATAGGCAGCCCCACCCCGTACCATGCCAGTTAAAGTCTCCTAAAACTAACCGCGGGGTGGGAAGAAGCTCAATGATGTCTGCCAGTCGTCGATGCCCTATCGAGACTCTGGGAGGTATGTAGATAGAAGCTATACAAAGATCTTTGCCTCTAATTCTGATTTGGCAAGCAACAACTTCAATGCCCGGGATCGAGGGGAGGTTAATTCGATAAAATGAATAGCACTTTTTGATCCCTAAAAGAACCCCTCCATAGGAGTCTCCTCGATCCAGGCGTATAATGTTGAAATTGTGGAAGTCAAAGTTTATATTTGAAGTAAGCCATGTTTCACACAATGAAAATACGTCGCAGTTACGCGAATTTATCAAAAATTTGAAAGAATCTAATTTTGGGATGATACTTCTGCAATTCCACTGCAGTATAGTGATCATATTCTCGATTTCTGTAAGTATTTCAGCCATCGATAGATACGATCGCTGCAAGGAGGGGCCATTGTTCTGTCAACTGTTTTAAAAATGTTCTTACTGTTGGTAATAAAGCCGTTAGAATACTTTTAAGAGGATCAGTTATATTGAAGGCTGTTAATATCCAGTCCACGATATCAGATAATTTTAGTAATCCAGAGTTTGTCGGATTTTCTGGTTGTGTTTTGGGATCACTTGGGTTTTTTGGTGTCCCTGGAAGCGCAGGAAATTCCTGGTTGTATTTTAGAAATCCAGGCGGTATCGGCTTGGGTTCTAAGGAATTTTTTTGGTTCAACTTTAATGTTTTCTTTTCATTTTGATGTAGTATTTTTAGACCTTTGCGAGGAAGGTTAGGAGAGGACATAATTGGTCTTTTCCTATTTGTTCCTAGCTGAAGAGAAGAAGGTCCTACGCCGGGGTCATAAGAAGCATCAGCGTCAGTCGACAAAAGAGCAAACGAATTGTTAGGGGTAGGGGGAGTGGCTCGTTTGAGGATTTCCGCGTAAGATCGTTTAGAATGCTCCCTTACGGTTCGCTTGAGCTTTTCCTCGCGTTGTTTGTACTTGGAGCATTCAAAAAGATCATGCGGATTCTCGCCACAGTAAATACACTTTTCGGTCGTTTTCCTGCATGAGTCATCCCCGTGTCCCTCGCCACATTTACCACACCGTGGTTTGTTACAACAGTATGGTGCCGTATGTCCCATCTTTTTGCAGTTCAAACAGTGCATTACCCTCGGTACATACAACCGGACAGGTAGACGAACCCCTCCCACTAAAACGTAATTCGGAAGTGCAGAACCGGCGAAGGTCACACGAAAAGAGTCTGATGGGTAGTACTTCCCATCTTGTGTCGATTTAGAGTGCAATTGCTTGCACTCCAATATCTTCACTGGTTGAAGATCGGCATTCTTGAAGCGGCCAATCCCATCCTTCATAAGATCTTCAACCGTTAAACTCTCCTCGCGAACCACACCGTCGATCTCCACCATCCGAGAAGGTACGTAGACGCGATACTCCCTCGTGAAGTTCTCATTGCTAGCAATATCGTTTGCTTGTTTCAGATCAGTCACGACGACGCGCAGTCTATTTGGGGACACCTTGTCAATGTGTTTCACTGCCGGGTAGTGCTTAGTCAGATCTCGAGCTATATTGAGGACTCTAAGAGATTTAGCTATGGGCCGGAAGTATACCACCCACGGGCCATCCGATCCGTCATCCTGATAGACCTTCCGACGGAGGGGTGGTTTTTCCAAAGGGGTTGCGGGGATATCCATGTCAGATGAGTCACCATAAGAGTATTCATCTAAATGTTCCACCTCTTCAGGTACATCATCACCTTCCCCGGGATTCCCCCCATCGGAAGACATATCTCCCACAACAACAAGATAAATAGAGCAAATAGATAGTGTAGTAAGAAATAGAAAGATAAAAATAAGGAAAAAACTACTTCACCGGTATGGTTTGTTGAGCCGATAGATGAGTTCGCTTCGATTGTTTCCCTCGCGTGACCTTGATGAATCAACCACTGCTGGTGCCGATGCTATTGAAGCAACAGGTAGAAACGCTGAAGCACACAACTGTCTGCTGCCGGTGTGTATCACTGCCGATCACTTATTAGATCTAAGAAAGATCTCACAACAGAAATGTTTCCGCTAGCCCTTGCTAGGGAAACACCTTCGCACTCGAGATTTTGTAATTAATACCGTCCTGATACGGAGCAGAAAAAAACAAGTGTATCGCGGACGACTGCTCGGATACGAATGAGACGACAGGGTTTGTTTCTCACAAACTTAACTTTTAATGAACGGTCTTGGTGTAATACAAAACTTCTGAATTTAATCTGGATCTGACTTTCACTTCCAAAGTTACAGGCTGAAGAGCGCTTGAATTTTCACCCTGTCAATTAGAGCGTCAAGGAAAAAAACGTGAAAAATCTTCTAAATTAGGCTGAATCGTGTTAGTAAATGGCCATACGAATCGAGTGCGACTATATCAGTCTTCGGAAATACAAGAAATAGTGGTCATAAACTCCAAAACTCATTTTGTTTTCTTAGAGATGACTTTACCGATATAAGAATTTCTTCTATTTATAGCGAGCTTCTTCAATTTGTAGCGATCTGTTTCAATTTGTAGGTTAAGGCTGGATCTAAGAATAGTTTTTTGAGGAATACAATAATTTTATATAGGAGTGATAAAGCATGGCACCAATGGAATGAATCATGTTTTATCACTTTTTTTATTTCTGACAAAAATGACATGTGACCAGTTGATTGTCTTAGGCGACCAGCGATTCAATTAAGTGTCCTATTCGGAGATCACATAAGAAGAAATAGGCTTCATTAAGCACATGCACAACAAACGTATGCCATTCAGAAAGAATTATTCCACACTTCCTCTTCGATTTTTTCGTACGGTGAGATGGTCGTTCGAATATATGTATGTTAATACACGCACTTCTAATGCGCAATCATCTACATACAGCTGTACTTTGTTTTCTTTTTTGACTTAGTAAATATTGTTGTTGTTTTTGTTACTCAGCGAATTCAATTTCTTCGCACTAAAAGTAGAATTGAACGTATATAAAATTCTTAGTTTTATTCAGTTTAAGAAAATGGACTTTCTTTTGGTCGCGGTATATCCTTGAACAAATATTCAATTCCTTGTACTGATAGTCAAAAATAACACACATTAAAGTTAACAACGATTGTTGTGGTGACCTTACTCCGACAATGTTTGAAGATACGGCTAAAATAGTTCCATGCATTTCTCTTTTTCGGTATCGGAAATTTCATTATTCGTTCCTTTTGGCTTATTTCGATATTGGAAAACTTTGACCGCCAAACGATCCTTCCTTTGATCCGATTTAGTTCAAATTTTGCATTGGGACTTTTTTGTCAAAGGTTTCTGAAATTCTGAGATGACATATTTGTTTAACTTATCCCAAGTCCCGCTGAAAGTTCTCTAAATAAAAAAGATGTATCCGCATAGTTTGTTTACACACAAGGTTTACACAACTAAATTTCGGTCGACGTTCTGTATACAGAGTAAATCGTGTTTTCAAGCCATTGAACAAGCTTCGATACACTGAATGGCATTGTAGACACCGGAACAGAATTTTAATAGATTACTAACTAACGAACAAATAAGACATAAGACTGACTCGTTAAATAAGATGCAAACAAACCGAAAAATTTAGTAAACTGGGGTAGACTAAATGAGCGTGAAAATAATCTTTGACATTTGCTCAAATCTACCCATTTGAGCAAATGTGAAAGATTGTTTTCACGCTCATTTAGTTTACCCCGGTCTTAATCATAATATCGTTCATCAGAGAAATGTCAAAAAGAAGCAACAACTAATTCAGTTTGCTTTACATTCATCATTCACCATTCACCACAAAATTGAAACGGTATTGAATACTACTCCGACTAACAGAGTTGCCAGGTCATTTTTTCAAAAATCTGTATTTGACACAAAAATCTATATGTACCACATCTTTACAAGATGTACTACATATTGTGACCGGAGTTTATTGAGTTAGCTTTAAAGCTTTAAAGAAGTTTCCAGTGATTCCAGATGGAATAAAACACGTACCCCAGTTCGCACCCTGTCGACACCGTTCCATTGACTAAATGTTATCGTAGGCACACGGCTAGACATGAGATAGGAACTTGAGAGCATTTAGTTATCTCATCTTTTGGCAACCACTAAAAGTTATATATAAAAGGTTGCCTGTCACAACTGTCACACAAAATGACGATGTAAAACCTGTAACGTGTAACGTGTGCTGTAATAGAAGAAGAACACATCACCGTCTTTCGAACGAAGCACACAACGTGCTTTGTTCAATTCTGTAAAAATCTGTAAATCTGAGATGAAAATTCTGTATTGTAAATCTGTATATGAAAATGATGAGAAATTAAAGCACAACAAAAGGAAAAAGTCATTAAATCGAATCTGAAAATGACAGTTACTTTTTGTTGTGCTTTAATTTCTTATCATTTTCATATACAGATTTACAGTACAGAATTTTTATCTCCCGATACAGATTAACAGATTTTTACAGAATTGAACAAAGCACGTTGTGTGCTTCGTTCGAAAGTTTATTGTAATGTAATTGGCAATCATTTCTTTTTACTATTTTACATTAAGACCAATTTCACCAATCTTTCCATGTTATCAGGAGAAATTTTGGGACACATAAAGAATTACGCTAAAATAATTACAAGAAAAGTTAATATAGATAAACCGTCAGTAGCATATGGAATCATTTCTAGTTTTTACTATTCCTTTTATTTAATTTGTTAGTATTATCACAAAATCATGATAACGATTCTATTCTATAAAAGTATACTTATTGCCTTTCCCGTATAGAAAGTTGAGATGAGTAGTACGTAAAACTGCTAGGATCGTCGGGGCGCCAGTGAACCGGAAGCTATCCTCCAACCGGAATCACTGGACCGACCCAGGCATCCTCTCGGTCGGGCGTTGACAGGTATCGAAAGCGTCGGTTTCGGGAGGGCCTCCTTCGTCGGGGAACTCTCCGTCGGTGTAGGCTAGATCCTTCGGCGGGGGCTAGTCGAGTAGCCGCCACAACACCGATTCGAGTCGTCGAGGCGCCAGCGAACCGGAAGCCATGCTCCAACCGGAATCGCGGGACCGACCTCGGCACTCCATCGGGTGTCCCGTGTGGTGTAAGAGACTCGGTGTCGGGAGATTCTCCTTCGCCGGGGAACTCTCCGTCGGAGTAGTCTAGATCCTTTGTCGGGGACTAGATGAGTAGATCGTCGCGTGGTACCGCTAGGATCGTCCGAGCGCCAGTGAACCGGAAGTCACGCTCCAACCGGAATCATTGGATCGATTTAGGCATCCTTTCGGTCGGGTCGTAGACGCGTACCGTAAGCGTCGGTTCAGGAGGACTTCCCTCGTCGGGGAACCCTCCGTCGGGGAACCCTCCGTCGGTGTAGACTAGATCTTTTGGCGGAGACTAGTCGAGTAGCTCCGCGGCGTAGCATCAGTTTTGGGTCGTCGAGGCGCAGGTGAACCGGAAGTTACCCTCCAGCCGACATCACTGGACCGACCTCGTCATCCAACTGGTCGATCCCTCGAGAGCAGGATTCTGATCCCCATTCTGCATGAATCTGGGGAGGGTGCTGTGAGCACCAATAGGCTTCCACCCCGAAGTAATACCTAGCGGTGGTGCCGGGGAGGTAGGGTTGGAGATCCAAGGTGTTTTAGTGGGAAGTTCCAATCAACAGTTGGGTAGTCCTGTGGAGAGTCCCACACTCCGTGCGTAAATGCATTTCACCTTGTAAAAAAAAATATGGAAAGTTTACACAAACACTTGAAAGACTGACTAGTGTCCTATACCATTCGACACAGTTCATTGAGCTGAGCAATGTATGTGTGTATGTATGTGTGTATGTCTGTGAGAATGTGTCAAACACTGTCACTCATTTTCCTCGGAGTTGGCTTGACCGATTTTCACAAACTTAGGCTTAGTTAACAAATCTCGTAGTCCCATAGAATGCTATTGAATTTCATCATGCTTTTATAGGGTAAAGTGTGTTTAAAATTGCACACCGTCATTTAAAGCGACGATGCAAAAAAGGTAAAATTCTTTTATATTTGGCTCAAAAAGATTTAATTTGTAGGCTATATTAGTTACTTATTAAACGCACCGACAGCGGGTATTTCGTTCAACAAGCTAAAATTAAAATTAAACTGCATTCAACTTGAAATTTATTTTTTTATAGAAGATATTTTTTATTCAGGCTTGTACAACCTTTACGTGGCCGATTGATCTGAGTTTTTAGCTATTTTTTTTTGTATTGGATCTCGTTGTCACCCTTTTTCTAGGGGGAGAAGAGCTTCCATTTGCCTCCTTCGAGGATTGAGGGGCAGTTTGTTCGTGGTTCGTCTCGTCATCCATTGCCGTTGTATTGTTGTTGATTTCGTTGCTAGTTGCTGTAGATGCGCCTTGTTGTACATTGTTTGCAGTTGCTGGTTGGTTGGATGGTAAGCGTCATCGATCCTTATATTCGTAAAACTATGTCCCAGTACGGAGAGATTCTCTCTATCGAAAAAGAAAAGTGGAAGAACTTTTTCCCCGGTATTCTAAATGACGTACGTTTGTTACGCATGCGCTTGAAGAGGCCTATACCTTCTCATGTAACTTTCGGTCAGGATACAAGAATCCCGTGCAAATCACTTGTTACCTATGACAATCAGATGGCCACATGTCAATATTGCCAAAAAGCTGTTCACTACGGTAAGCCATGTGATAAACTGGACTACCTGAAATTGAATGAATAGAACCCAACAGCTGAAAAAAAATTTTCACTGTTGAGTAGACATAACTCATCTTTCAGTATATTTTTACAAGTGCTTTATGGAAACTACTTAGAGTCACTTTACCTAAAATTAGGTTATAAAACGAAACCTTGAACTTAAGTGAATTGTTCTCAAAATTTGGTATTAGGTATTATATGTCAATTTTATCGAAATTAGTTCGTCATTACATCACACGGATTATTTTTCGGTTCTTTAGTCCTAGTGAGTATCCTATTGTGCTTGATCCATGCATTGTTTGCAATTATTTTTCAACGACTCGTTCTATATTGTTCAAAGCATAGTAGTTCGAATTAGACAGCTAGTGCAACTTGGCAGTAAAACTTAAATTGCTCAACTGACGAAATTGTTCAACTTCAAGAACTGTACTAAAAAAAGGCAACAGACAAAATAGATCACCGAAAATTCAGTTTATGTCGGATATATTTGAAATTCTCAGAGAATAAAAAAATATATATTAGCTATGTTTTAGCAAAGTTGACTTATTTAACCTTCTTCCGGGTTAATGTCCGCACCTTGGACTTCACACTATTCATCAAATTCTGTGCAGCACTTGTGCCCTCTTTCTTACACACTTTCATCCACTCTCTCGTCAAATCTTTGTCGTTTTGAAGGACTTTCCCTGATTCCTGAAGCTTTCCCTCTAGAATCGCTCAGAAATTTTGTATTGAGTAATGCTCTGGCGATTTTGGTGGATTTGTTTCATTCGGTATCGAATCACCGGTGTCGTATAATGGCCCGATGCCAGCCCTACCAAAATAGAGCGTCATCTTCGTGGAACATGAGAAAGGCATTTTTCTTAACATACATATCTGTTGAGGGGGCCGGTGGTTATGTACCGCCTGCAGGATTTACCGCACCTACACATTCCTTGTCACTTCAAGTGCTTTTTGGCAAATTATTCCATCTTCTTCTTTCGAAACTTCTTCTGAACATCAAAGCGGGACTTCCCGAATTTGATTAATTTTTACTCGTCCAATACAAAGTTATACTCGAAAGAAAGTGCATTTTTTCAAAAACAGTCTTTACTGGATTTTGTTCCTGGAATGATTTCGATTTCCGATAGCTTACTTTTCCAGGAAAACAATCACTTGTGTTCAAGAACCAAATTTTAAATATTTTCTTCTATTACAGATTCCCAACCATCAACATCTACGAAACCGACGCTTTCCAGTTTATCCAGTCAACTAGGAAGTGGTGTCGAGCATAGCCCACCGGTCGTAAGTAGTCTTTATATATTGCTTCATTACTAGAATATGAAGACGAAAAATGACAAATGTCCCCACCAGAAGAGGAAATCCGTCATGATGTTATTTTAAATTGATAACTCTTCCAACTGACGTATGGAAAAGACTAATTGAGAAGCGTTGTTTCATTCGTACATCCATTGACTGTTCGTTCCACGGTCAGGAAACGGTGTTCAGCGATGGAATGATAGGAAATAACTTTCAATCTATTTTCCCTTTTAACTGTTCTGCGAAAATGGCAGTTATGCTAAAAATAGTTCCAGTGTATTGTAATCGCTCTAATAGAATTGCCATAATGATAATCAAATGACAGTAGCCATAACCTCACAAAACAGACGACCAACAGTGGCGCGCCGATAACGAATGTGACCTTGAATAGTGCTCGAACTTTCCTGCGTCACAATCTCCGAATGTTAGAGTAATCAAAACATCCGCCCGTGTTGCATTGTGCGTTTTTCCCCGGGCGCAAATTTGGTGCTGCTCCGGAATCACACCATACCTGACGTCAGTTTGGCTTCGTGTTGTGGAAGGAATATCAGTGGCGTGCCACCAAGCGGACGCTTTTTTATAGGAATTTCTTATGTTTTTTGATAAGATGTAGATTTACACGTCGGTTTGGCGAGGCCATCTCATTATCGTTGATGACTCACAGGTATTGACAAAATTGCGGTCGAAGTCTTGTTAAAGCTGGCCTGATTTCGTTGCATTTAAAAAAAATCCACTAACACTACTACTGCACATCGATGTTAGCTTGCGCAATCATCATAATCATTAATATTCGGTCTTTCAAAGGTTTGTTTTGATAAACATGGTGGACGAATTTTGGGTGCACCCGGTGTAGCTGCGCTTGATGATTGTTTCTATTTTTGAATTCGCTGTTTACTAAATATTCTTCTGTCTGGCCCCAACACGCTCACAATCCCAGTCTATCTTGATGTCAGGTGTATTATTTAACTGTGATGCAAAGGAAAATTGATACACCGAACAAGAATGTGGTTCATGTAAAGTTGTTGTAAATCGGCTGTCTCAGTTTGTTGTTGTTTTTTTTCAGAAATAGTGAAAGTGAAATGATTGGATATAATAAACCCAGATTTCGGTCAACTGTATCACTGCTACAGCTTCCGACTGTAGTGGCTGCTAACCAAATCAGGCAGAAATTTCACTGGATCTTTGTGAGCGTCATTGAATGTTGTATACATTTCTTCAGGCACTCGCGCAATCATGTAGTAAACAGTGAAATCATTACCATAACCTTTCGAATTTCCCGAGATAGTTGCTTCAAATTGTTAGCTGGCTTTCCCACAAGTTTACTCTGCATGACATTTTCGATAAGGTTTGCGGTGGCGGTCAAATCAAGGTTTCTTCCTTCAAGGTTCGACGATAATTACTTCAGTCAGACAGTAATAAATAAGGAACTCAAATTTCATCGCTGTTGACTTTGAATGAGTTAGCACTCGACCTTCGGTGCAAAAATGAATCCTTGCTTAAGCAGTAAATGCACCACGATTTAAACAGGTGCATTTGCTACAACTAAATAAATCGAATAGTGTTATATACGTTCAATTTTATAAGGATTGCAAAACAATTGAATTTACCAAAGACAAAAGTGTAACAACTGACACTAACACATTTTTTTCTTATATTTGTAAAATAGGACACGTTATGTTGAAGCAGATGTGCCAACAAGAAACTTTCAAATATTGGAAAAAGAGGCGGCTTCAATGCATTTATTTCTTTTATCAAGTATAAACATCATGTCGGTCGACGTCAAAAGGTTTCGTTTGTAAATTTCAAGTGATTTCTTGTGTGAAAAGCTTCTCGCAATCAAATTCACGCTCTGAGATGCTCCTTCGTAACACATGGATCAATAAGTCCCGAGACTAACAATGGAAACAACATTTTTTTTTGCAAAATTTTTTTTTATTCATCAACATAATCACCCTTTAGGGTGATACAATGGTTCCAACGTTTTTCCAATTTTTCAATACCATGTTTATGAAAAAATTTATCTTGCGCTTCAAAATAAGCTTCAGTTTCAGCGATGACCTCCTCATTTGAGCCAAATCTTTTTCCCTGGAGCATTTTTTTAAGATCAGCAAAGAGCCAGTAGTCACTGGGGGCTAAATCTGGCAAGTATGGGGGGTGGGGAAGCAGATCAAAGCCCAATTCGTTCAATTTCGCCATTGTTTTCATCGACTTGTGGCAGGGTGCATTGTCTCAATCGCGGCATCCACTTGTAAAAAACCTTTTTCATGTTCAATTTTTCATGAAATTCATTTGTGTCGGTACGACCACGTTTAAACTAAGCGAACCACCGACAAATCGTTGCTTTTGATGGACAAGAGTCCGGATAACATTTTTCAATCCATTGTTTCGCTTGCACGGTGTTTTTACCCATTAAAAACAATGTTTTATCAAAACATGAAACTCGTTTTTTTCCATTTTTTAAACAAACTACAAAACGACTTTACTCCAACCTCGATAACTCAGCTGTTTCTGGTCGGATCGACTTAAAATTTTGACCCGTTTCAAGCAAAGGTTAGTACTCTAGAAAGACGTGGTTACTGGTTTACTACGAGCGCCATCTCTGCTTGAGTCTCGGGACTTATTGATCCATGTGTTACATTACTACATACATTTACTTTACCAGGATGCTTGACAGTGCGCTAAACGAAATCAGGATTGTTTTTCTATCAGACATGCTTCATTTAAGTCAGAACAGTGTCATTTCGTCATTTTGCAGGATGTATTTTCGCAGAGAAGATGATTTTACCGAATCATTAAATTGTCTTAATATCGTTTTGAAATTCATTTTAAATAATGAAATAGTACGTCTTAAATATTAACTCTTCAATTAAAATCATTTCCCCTTTTGCTTTTTTCATAAAAAACGGATATACAATCACTGTGAAAACCGACTTTTGAATCGAAATCTGGGAGGCAGTTCAGTGTAATAAAGGGAAAACATAATTTCTAAAGTTTGGCTATATACATGGCACCGTAAAACGAATAAAGTTCTTAGAACTAATTATATTATTCTTGTATTGTGCGTGTATTGTTAGTTGATAGTAAACAAAAATTTATTTCGGAAATATCGGTGCCCAGTTTCAGGTTGTGGGAGTAGCGGAAATAGTGATCAAAAACTCTAAAATGTAACTCACTTCATTTTCTCAGAGACGCCCAAACCGATTATCACAAAAGTGAGGCTCAAGTGAAAGGTCTTACGGTTCCATATATTGGTATTGAATTTCATCCTGATCCGACTGCCGGTTTCAGAACTACAGAATAAAGTGTGGTCAAAATTTCAGGAAATACTATTCTAAATATGGAAATACTATTCTAAATATGGTTCAAAACTTTTTTAAATTGTAGTTGCTGGTTAAACGAACCGAACTTAAGCTGAAATGAATGGTCTTTTGGTTTCACCGACTACTCCGAAGTTACAGGGTAAAGTGGTTATAAAATTTAGAACTGTCATTTAGAGTGAAGATAAAAAACCTGCTTTAATCTACCTAGTGGTGTAATGATGGCTTTCTCACATTGCTCATATTTTTATAAATATTACCTGCTTAGAGATTTTTTTTAAAAAAAGCTAATGAATGCATAAAAATGTTATATCCGTACATACATCCAAACATACATACATTTGAACGTACGCAAGTGAAAACATGAAGAATGCACATTCACAGCATTACTTTTTCTTGTGTGCATTCTCACTTCCACTCGGTCATATCGAACTAAGAAACATGACTTTTAGTAGACAGGGCAAACGAAGTGATTACAGGTTTGTATGCAAGCGACCACTCGGTGGTCGAAAGTCGAAACGTCGGGCAGTATGACTTCGGCTAGAGCCGAATATATCCTAATATAACATTTTCTTTATCATATTTTATCATATTTATGCCCTTTCGGTCAAATGACATTCGGCGACACGGTTTTCGGCTAGTTACTTAGTTTTTACAATTATTCGAGAAAAAAAGTTCCGGTAGTAAGGTAAATTCCGGTCATGGATAATTTTCATGGGAGAAGAGTATTACTCGTGATATGAATAATTTTGAGTCCTGTCTTTGAGGTGTATTTTTATTGATTTATTTAGTTAATTTATTTGAAAAGCAGGGAAAAGTCCGATGGAGATAAAATATAGCAATCTCTCTCTCTCCAGCAGGCATAAAACCTCCTCATCTTTTGTATCACAGTCATGGACGATTGTCATGGTTTCATGGGAAAATAAAACGATTGATTTCATGATTTTTTATGAGCGCATTTCTTCCTGTGTACTAAATAAAAAACAAAAATGCAGAATATATGGTGTCGTATGAGTCGTGAAACAAAAAGCAACTTAGGAATGAGATTTTTAGCACTGTTCAAAAAACGCCAACACCTAGTAGGAAGTAAATAATAAGCAGTAGGGTTAAAAACTGGTTTCTCAATAACAGTATTTTATACGAACTCTTAATATATAAGACGGAAAGAAAAAAGAAGCACGACAGATCTTTGTTTTATAGAAGAAAAAAATTATCCCCTATTAACGAGTTATCACGTCTAGAATACGATATAGAACCGCGTAAACTGCACGCGGAAGTTAGACGAAAAATTGAACAGCAACTAAAACCTTCTAACGAACGAAAATTAACACATCACTCAGTTAGTCGTCCCAGAGATGTCTATCTCCTCTGTGTGACGAAGAGCAAGCAAAATTTCTCCCCTCGCACTGACAACTTCAACGAGAGCTCTTCTCTTTCACATTTATACACCACTGTTGTGTAGAGTGTGCACGCATCATGCGTGCGTTTGTTTATTTCCTTTTACCTCTTCCACTGAATCGCACCAAAGTGCTAGAGCATTAGCTAATAAATCCTCTGAGGTGGATGCAGATACTTTTACAGAGGTGTACACGCCGGTAAGCACTCTGCTGTATGGTTTTCGTAGATGAAGCGTGGACACGCAAAATCAGCTAAATAAAACAATTTATCGTAAAATTTTCGGTTTTCCTTGCAAATTTTTCATAGCAAGGCCAGATCTACTCTCTATTAATTGAAGTTCACAGAAGTGTTCGCTCACCATCACGCGCCAGTGGTCACTTGGGTGCATTTAGACGAGAGCGCTTGTGAGCGATTCATAAGAAGAGAATGTGTTTCACTCGCGCCAGCTGCTTTAACCACAAGCACACACTCAAATGCTGTCTATTCGGCACTGAGAAGAAGTGCGCTTTCCTCTTTGTGCGGTGCTTCGTTTTTTGCATCCTCGGTGTGGCAAAAATCTGACTCTAGCGTGTATAACTCTGGTGAAATGCCATCTCTGGTGACTGGTACACAAATGGCACTTTCATTATCAAACCCGTATGACTTGTATGACAACTTTCGAAAGGCCATGTGTAAAATTTTATGACATTTCGATTAGTCAGAAAAAAAGACATTTAAGAGTCATTTTCAAAACAATGGTTTCAAAATAATTTCGTGTGTTAATTTATCATTACTTCTTAATGAAACAAAAAAACTGTTCAAGCTCAGCAATGGCTTCAAAAGTGTTATCCGGACTCTGCTCCGTTGAAAAGAACCATTTGTTATTGGTTTGCTGAATTTAAAAGTGATCATATAGATCCCAATGGTGGTGGTCGTCCAATTGAGGTTGTTATTCTAGAAAAAGCCAAAGGAAATCCGTCAAATAGGATATATCTAATCGTAAAATTGAAACTGCGTGAGATAGCTGAGGCCGTAAATATATCAGTAGGCAGTGTGTTTACAATTATGCATTTGACTACGAGCATAAATCAAATAAACATAGATTTCCCAGTGTAATACTAATGTAGTTGAGCAACCCGTGACAGCAAAAGCACCGTCTGGTGGAGAATGGGTGCGTAAATGCTCCTAAAATGCATGCATAAAGTTGCCTGCGCATTTAACAAAACCACAGTAGCTAATGGAAAAAAGTACACCCGTTTCTCACTAGAGGTGCTGTTAGTGTCTCCGTACAATGGGAAATCTATGTTTATTTGATTTATGCTACGAGAAAACTCTTTTCAAAGTGAGTGTCGCGTTCACTTACAGCCCATCAAAAACAACAATGCTCTGATATTAGGCCATGTTCCATCATTTCACTGCGGAATCAAAACGATCCGAGTGGACTGCAGACGATGAAATACGTCCAAATCGTGGATTGGCACACCTTCCCAGCTGACTGGTTAAGGATTCAGTATTTTGAGATGCACATGGTATAATCTTTAGCGACTATCTTAATGCAAAAATCAAGGAAAAACGACCTCATATGTCGTAGAAAAACCACTTTTTTACTAAGACAACGCACTGGTTCACAAGTCTATGGTAACGATATTTAAATTGAACGAATCCGAATAGGAAATCCAGCCTCTAACTATTGGTAGAGTTGCGGTGAAAACTATTGTTTTGGTCATCAAGTAGTAGACAGTGGCGTAATTACCGGGGACTGAGGGGCTATCTTTTGCTCATCAGGCACTTACTTTTTACATTGGCAATCGAGTGATCCGTTCACCGAGTTCTGTTCTTTCTAAAGGCCTCTTCCTACAAATCAAACCGAGCTCCTTGCGACGAAATTACGCCACTGGTAATAGACAAGAGCTGTCAATGTAGTTAAATAGACACTGATCGAAAAAAGATGGAAGGTTGCTTTTCCAACAGCAGCATCACCACCGTACCAGTAGAGGTATACTGAAGCCATACAAAAGAAAACAGTTGTGTGGAATCCACCTTCTACAAAGCAAAACGCTTATTGGACTGCTTATCTTCCACGGTCATGAATGCTGGATATGATGGCGAAAGTCAACGCACACATAGTGTTGTTTACAGTTGGCTGAGTATGTCATTAGGATGCGGTTCGACGGCCTTGTGCTAAAGCCCTTTCAAATAATTTTAACCCTGTTATATTTTCTAGAATTCTCTCTCAATGCTTCAATGTAATTGTTCAGACTGGCTATTACCCTGACTGCCTCAAAGTGGCTAAAGTTATTCCCGTTTACAAGTCTGGTGATCGTTATGATTGTAATAATTATCGTCCTATATCGACTCTGTCTGTCTTCAACAAAATCTTTGAAAAACTATTGGTAAATAGACTCCTCGAATTTTTAAACAAACATAGTGTCCTTTATAAATTTCAGTATGGCTTTAGACAAGGTTCTAGCACAAATACCGCTATCATAGAATTAGTAGACAATATAATGAGCGAGATTGACCAAAAAAACATGATTGGTGCCTTATTTTTAGATCTCAAAAAAGCCTTTGACACTTTGGATCACACTATTCTCTTGGACAAACTTCAGTGCTACGGCATCAGGGGCATCGCGAACTCTATTATCAGTAGCTACTTGACAAACAGAAAACAATTCGTGTCCATCGAGGGCGACTGTAGCAATCTTGCTGCTATAAACATTGGAGTGCCACAGGGTAGCAATATAGGACCACTATTATTTCTTTTGTATATTAATGATATAGGTAACCTGCAACTCACAGGGACACCGCGGTTATTTGCCGACGACACAGCTCTATTTTATCCTAACAATGACATCAATGCTATTATAAACTCAATGGAGAGCGATTTAAGTATTTTAGATCAATATTTTAGTGCAAATTTATTATCCTTAAATCTTATAAAAACTAAATATATGATTTTCCGGTCCATAAGGAAAATAATACCAATCCATCGTCATCCTAAATTGGGACATTATATTATTGAAAATGTGGACTGTTTCAAATATTTGGGTGTATATTTTGACCCCACGTTAACCTGGATTCACCATATTAAATCTATTGAAAAACATGTGGCTTCCTACTGCGGTATTTTGTGGAGGGTCAAGTCATATGTTCCTAAGCGTGCACTTCTAAACTTTTATTTTGCTTACATCCATTCACAGCTCACTTATTTGGTGTCGGTGTGGGGTCGCGCCGCTGGCTCTCATCTAAAAAAAATTCAAACTCTACAAAACAGGTGTCTCAAAATCATCTTCAATAAACCCCTACTGTTTTCAAGCTTATTGTTATACTCCGATAATACCCATAACATCTTACCTCTGGCATACTTATGTGATGTTCAAACATTACTGTTCGTTCATGATATACTACACAACACATCAACTCACCATAATTTACAGTTTCCAACTTTAACTCACTCTCGAACTACACGTCGTAGTAACAACCTGCTTCGCGTTCGAGCAGTCACAAACATTGGTCAAAGAAGGATTCTTTTTGTTGGTCCAATAAAATATAACGCACTTCCACTTGACATTCAAAGAACATCCAGCCGTGCCTTATTCGGGGCTAGACTGAAGTATCATTTTAAGCATAGACTGAACGAGATATTTAATTAATGTAGTTCCTTAATTTCTTCCTTGTTTTACAAACTGTCAACAGTAATTCATTCTTGTATATTTTTTTTTTTTAGTTAGCCTGCATCATTGTGGATCCCTTAAAAGGAAACCAATTCCACTGGGATTCCGCAATATTAATTAATAAAGTTTAATTGCACATCATGAAAATACAAACATCTCAGCGTATTGTAACGTAAGACTTTCTTTTAGTAGTATTTTTGCCAGATTATTATTTTTTTTTTGAGCTGAGATAAGTTTGCGTCCACTACCAGGGTGGTTCACAAATTGAAGCTCTTTGGTGTGGGGGAGTGTGGTGGGCAAAAAAAAAAAAAAAAAAAAAAAAAAAAATACGACCCGTTAGATACAAGAAACGTTGAATGACCGAATTTGTTGGCATCGTTTATTGGATAATTAAAGGACTTCGTAAGCATAGGCTTGGAAGTATGTGTTTTTTAGCATTACCAACGTGTATTACTCGACATGATGTTCAAAAATGAACGAAATCTGTCTTCGTTGACATCTCGTATACTCGTATATCACTCGGGTGGTGATGAACAGAGTATCGTAATTCAACCGAAGAATGTGTACATGTTCCCAATTTATAAATATCTTATTCATGATAATTATCATTTCAGGTTAGCATCTACAGAAATATGCTTTCAGTTCCATGACCCCAATGAGCTCCCATCAAATTCAAAAGCTCAGTTTTAAAGAAGCACGATGAATTGTATAGAAACTTGAAAAATAGTTTGGAAGTGATTCTTAAAACCCAAACTCACCGGATAAATGTTTCGGATAGTGGATTAGGCCGTGAAATTGGAAGCATCAAAAGATGCACATCCGATAACAATCGTACTAAACAATTGCATCGATCCTTTAAGAACTAGCGATGACATAATTTTGCCACGAAACTCTCCATCACTCAACGTCAAAACTGCGTGGCGAATGTTGGTTAGATATTTTCAAGGTTGGGACTATAAAAAAAGGCGAAGAATCAAATGTGTGTGCGCGAGTGCAAACCGAAAGTAAAACCGGATTACGCAAGCACGTTTCACTATCCGGGTCGGGTGTGCGATGAGCACGTGATTTTCCTATCAACAACAGAAAAAGCGGATACCCGACAAACGATCAGCTTGTTGTTCTAGTTTCCTCCCTTTTATAAAACGACGTTTGTAAGCATGCGAGTTAAGCCATTACTTCCGCGTCGTTGCAGTCGTAGATTGGCGCAGCCTGCTTAACCGCTCGATATAGCATTTCTAATTACGAACAAAAGTATGCCGCACTTTGAACCCACTCAGTTTGTCGTTGCCAACTGCGTATGAGTCGTTCGAGTTAATAGATGTTTTACTACTCTAGTAGTTGATAGTTAGCACCATCGATGACCGGACGGCGGTAGAATTAATGTAAAATGTAAACATGCACTCACTGCCGTTCCTCGAAGAATCATCCTAGGATTTCGATTTCACCTGGGATCAGCCGATCGGTCGTCGAGTGAGCCGACCGAATGATGAATTGATTATTTGCTTATGGTATCATTTTTGCTACGACCACAAGTAACCGAAGTTGCACATGGAACATTGGTGTTGGTGTTATCAACTCGTTTTGCTAGCAGAGCGAGCACGATGAATCGACGGAATTCCGCGAAAGTCAGTCAGTGACGTCACTGGCCATGTGCTTTTCGCTGAGCCATAGACCGGTTATTATGATTGGTAGATCAACCCACCTGGGGGACACGGAGACAGGCGAACGGCTGGAATTGGATGATCTTGACATTGATCACGGTGACTACGACCTGTTTGATGACGTGTAGTCCTGCTATTATGTAGAGTAGCGTGATCCGGAGAGTGGAAATTTGCAAATGAAGGCCTGGTTGAAGATGCACTTTCGCTTGCTTTGCGTAGTTCGTATATTTAATCACTGCGTGCGGATTTGGTGTTAGGTAATAGCCACAGTGACCAGCTTCGCTTAACAAAAACTGTTTCTGAATCAGTTCGTCGGAGAAGAAGCGACGTTTGCCGCTTTGCGCTGTTGCGAAAAAAAAACACCGTAGAAAGCAACACGCGATAATTGTTGTTGCACGACTGCGCTGACGCATCATGGTCCGAACAACGTGGAACTTTTGAAGTGGTCTAATTGTTGAGCCAAACACACCAACACATGCTCAGGCTGGGCTTGCGTTCTATTTTTCGTTTATACGCGAACCAGTGCGCGAGGATTACGAAATCGAATGAGCTAGCCGGTTTGATGTTTTTTCCTTCATTTTTTCCGTTCTTCAACCTTTGAGCGAAATTCGTTGTCATCATCTAAAAAATGTGTTGAGGTTTTCTCGTAACCTGTTTGGTTGATTACTGAAGTTGGTTGAAACGGATGTAAATCAACTGAAAATGACGAAAGAATTTCGGCGGCATGATAATTCTTTCGGAATCATTCGTTTGCTAAGTATGGTAGAAGTGAACTCCGTGATTATGCAATAATTGAAAATATGCTTCCTGTTGTTCAGAAATGATGAACTTTTGATGCCAATGACTATTAGTAATTTAATTTTGCCCGAAAGTTGACGTTACTGAACCATACAGGTTGAAATTCAGAACTGTATGCTCCGGAATTGCTAGTTCTTTGGAAATTTGAGACTTGTCGTGGCTTCTGATCATTTTCCTGATGGGAAGGGAAGGATAAAATGAACATGGAAGGGAGCATCTGCAGCCTTCTCAACAAGACTTACCAAAAGTTTTTTGCTTTGCAGAACCAACAAACGGCCCAGATAAGAACAATTATGTAAGATATCACACTTCGCTTGGCAGCGTGATGAACTAACACTATAAACAACGAAGTATTGTATGAGAGCAAATAAATAGAAATCAATTTGCTATTGATGGCTTTAGTTCCACTGGAGCTCATATAATATGAAGAATATGAAGTCATCGCCCGGCGACGACCAGTTATACGGAGAATATACCGAAAATAGACATATATTCAATTAGTCAGTCTAACTATGACACGCAGTTTTCAGCTCCGCAAGGGCCAAAGCCCACAAATGTTGCGTTTACGACTGCCTTTTTTAGGCTCCTGAAGTCATTCAGTTATCGGCACAGAAATACACCTTGACTTGCGAGCTCCCGTTTTAGTGGTCTTTTACGACATGGAACAGTAAATCAGTGGTTCAACTGATGTTTTAGGTGCTACGAACCGAATTTAATTTTGCCCAAAAGTTGATGTTGCTAAAGGTTGAAGTTCAGAACTGTATGCTACGTTGCACTAGAGCAGGGGTTCCCAAACTATTTAGGTCATGGACCCGTTTGCTAAAATAAAATTAGGCTTCAGTCAACAAATTCCTTTAAAAATTCAATTTCTTGCTTTTTTATATCGATGTAAAATAGTTACCAATTTCTGCAGATAGTAAAATAAACATAACTTTTTTAGCGTAAATATTTCAAATAACAACTTATGTCAAACAATAGAGGGTCGATTTCTAGACCTCGTCGACCCCCATAGTCAGTTTTCGTTTACGTCGACCCCCGCAAAAAGAATATCGACCCCAAGGGATCTATATCGACCAGTTTGGGAACCCCTGCACTAGAGTATGTTTGTCATGAACCAAAAGTACTATAGGCACAATATTTAATATTATTAAAGCTACATATATCACTGATGTACAAGCTGAATAACGAAGGGCTCATTTTGCCACCCAACAATCATTGGAGTATTAGCTCAATTATCTTGAATATGGCTGAACCGTTTTCAACAATCTTAGATTCTTTTTGACGAGACTATTATTGGATATTGATCAAGTTCGAAAAGCATATGGCGAACACGTCCGGTTTCGGAGATATAATCATGTATGTGACGTATCTAACAGACCACATCTTTTCCTGTCAGTGATCAACCCGATTTAAAGGCTGCCAAAAAGTAAATTGGCGTGCAAAAAAGCTGTGATTTGTTTTTAATACGTTTCCAAAGTTCATTAATGGCTACTTTACAGTACTTTGAATAAAACTTCAAAGTTGCAGCATTAGAAGATTAGGTTGGGAACAAAACTGATCTCCAGAGTTATCCTGAAGTGATCTAATCGCGGAATGAACGACAATACACACTTCTTCAGGTATTCTTCGAATTAAACTAGCGATAGCATTGTCTAGGATGTGACCAATGGTTCCTTTTTCCGACAACAGCTACAAATCGCTTGCCAAGTCATGCCATTCTTTGTTAACTTAACGACAAACAGGAGTCTGACCATACCGTGGATCGAAAGACTGAAGTTGGCTTCAACGCACCTCAAAACTTTGCTGCACAGTTGACGATCCCTGATGCGACTTTTCTAATACGCCAACTTTATAGGATATTCACCGTGTAGTGATACCGATAAAACTAGTGATGACGAATTTGTGCTTCTTATATTATTCTCGAAGACATACAAAGTATACTCTTTTCTATACATTTTCTGAGGTTGCGAGTGTATACAACTTCTAACAGATTCTTCAAACGCGTATCTTCAACATCCTCAGCGAATTTGATTACTTCCATTTCTATTGAAACGAGTAGATCTTTAATAAAGAACCCCACGATCAGCATCTCAAACAAATGCTATCACATATCTCTAAAAAGGTCGATTCCATGAAAAAGGCGAATAAAAAAAATTATTACGAAAACCTTCTCACTAACGTACCTCATTCGAAATTTTGGACAAATCTTAAATCTACGTTCGGACTAACAAAAGAAAAGGATAAGATACGGTTGATCGATAGGGGCAACAACAATAATAACAACAAGGAAGTTTGTGATATTTTCAACAAATTCTTTTCAAATATCGGTAACGAATAAGCTAAAGCTATTCCTGTAAACTCATCTTTTTGTCCAATAAGCAACGTTCGTCGTGTTTGTGATTCTATTTTTCTACGTCCTTCATCTG
Source organism: Malaya genurostris (assembly GCF_030247185.1). Taxonomy (NCBI): domain Eukaryota; kingdom Metazoa; phylum Arthropoda; class Insecta; order Diptera; family Culicidae; genus Malaya; species Malaya genurostris. The sequence goes on from NC_080571.1 coordinate 105,914,462, forward strand.
TAAATGAAGTGATACTGTTAATACAAGGTTTGGATAATAAGAAGAGTAATGGCTCTGATAACGTCTCTGTCAGTGTACTAAAACATAATTCATTTGCATTCGCTAAAATACTCTCTCAGTGCTTTAACGTAATTATTCAGACCGGTTACTACCCTGATTGCCTCAAGATGGCTAAAGTTATTCCTGTGTTCAAATCGGGTGACCGTTGTGATTGTAATAATTACCGTCCTATATCTACATTGTCCGTATTCAATATTTGAAAAACTTCTAGTCATTAGACTTATCGAATGCCTAAGTAAGCATAATATCCTTTTTAAATTCCAATATGGCTTCAGACAAGGTTCTAGCACACATACCGGTATAATTGAATTAGTTGACGAAATTATAAGCGAGATCGATAGTAAAAATATAGTTGGTGCATTATTTTTAGACCTTAAAAAAGCTTTTGACACATTAGATCATAGTATACTTCTGGACAAACTCGATTGCTATGGGATCAGGGGCATTGCTAATTCAATTATCCGTAGTTACTTGACTCATAGAAAACAATTTGTATCCATCGAAAGTGACAGTAGCAACCTTGCTCCAATAAACATTGGTGTTCCACAAGGAAGTAATATTGCACCACTATTGTTTCTTTTATATATTAATGATATAGGTAATTTACATCTTAAAGGAACTCCACGACTATTCGCCGACGACACAGCTCTGTTCTATCCTGACAGTGACATCAATGCTATTATTAACTCAATGGGAAGTGATTTAAGAACTCTTGATCAATATTTCAAAGCGAACTTATTATCATTAAATACCACAAAGACTACGTATATGATTTTCCGTTCCATAAGGAAAATTATACCAACGCATAATCATCCCCAGCTCGGACACAATATTATTGAGAAAGTTGACTATTTCATGTATCTGGGCATATATTTCGATCCCACATTAACCTGGGCTCACCACATAAAGTTTGTTGCCAAGCACGTGGCGTCGTACTGCGGTATTTTATGGAGAGTCAAGTCCTTTGTTCCCCAGCGTGCTCTGTTAAATTTTTATTTTGCTTACATCTATTCACAGCTCAACTACTTGGTATCGGTGTGGGGGCGAGCCGCTAGTTCTTATCTGAAGAAACTCCAAACTCTACAAAACAGATGCCTAAAAATCATTTTCAATAGACCCTTACTATTCCCGAGCCTATTGTTATACTCTGACAAAAACCATAACGTTTTACCAATAACATACTTATATTCATCCATGATAATTAGCATAACTCCACAGTTCACCATAACCTACAGTTCCCAACTATATCCCATTCTAGAACAACACGCCGTAGTAACAATTTGTTTCGAGAGACGAACCAGCCACTGGCTGAAAGTAAATAGCTCTTTAATAAAGAAAACTAACTAACTAACTAATTTGTTTCGTGTTCGAGCAGTTATAAGCCTTGGTCAAAGACGGATCCTTTTTGTTGGTCCAACTAAATATAATGCACTTCCGCCTGATATACGAGGAATAAACAATCGTGCCACATTTGCGGCTAGACTAAAGTACCATTTTAAGCACAGACTGAACGAGATATTTAGCTATGTAGTTTTTTGTTTTATAATGTAATGTATTTATCGTCAACAGTATTTCAAATTAATAACTAATTTCCTAATATATTTGTACTTTCTTTCCAACATAGCGTAATAATTAAATTGTGGATCCCTTGAAAAGAAATCTTTTCCACTGGGACTCCACTTTATGTTAATAATAAATTGCACATCAACCCATGTATAAATAGAATCTCAGCGGACTTTGTATCAAAACTAAATTTGTATTTATAATATTATTATTGCCAGTGTTTATTTGTTTCTTGTTTTCCGCTGAGACTAGTTGCGTCCACTACCAGGGGGCTCCAAAATGAAGCTTTTTGGTGTGGGGGAGTGTGGTGGGCAAAAAAAATATTTAATAATAAAAAAACTCCAGTTCACTTATACTTTGAAAAGAACTTCGCGAGTAGATCTGTACATAAAACGAATACTGAACAAACCTTACCAAAAACGCTGAAACATTTGTCATGTTGGATGACAGCTTGTTTTCTGTCCGAAAAACTTATTTGCGTACAGAACGGAATGCTACTCCAGAAAATTTTTAAATGATTGTCGTCGGTGAAGCGGTTCAAAAACTGATTATTTTGTAAGAAATTTTCTCTTGCGGTCAAAATCCACATTTTCAGTATGGCTCACAAATGTCTTGTGGATATCTGGCCGGGTTTGCAAGTTGACAGGAAGGTGCTAGAATGATGATGCCTCGATATTCGAAAGAAATAAAAATTGTCGATGAGATGCGACAGATGATAGTGGTAATTCCAAATAATATTCGCGGGATCATTCTAACGTTTACTGTTATATGTATACGGGCTTAGTGTGATGATTTAGATGATCGATTTTCATTAGGCTTATCTGAGTACGATTCCTAGCCATGCTTTCAAGATCAGGAAATTTTTCTGGTCCATATTTTATAGGAAAAAGAGCCGTGGTGATTTTTTTCACGTTTAATTTTTTTTTACTTTACCACTACCCAGAAGTAAAGTTAACTCTATTTCGGAAAAGTTGTTCAAGCACTAACTCTGGGCAGACATCTAGATCTTTCACAGTAGTACCACGAAAACACGCTTCCATTAAAACTGCAACTGCTGCCGGTCAAACACAAGCTCTATTTTTAATCGAAAAGTGCCAAAGAATACCAATAAAAATATGGCAAAATCGGCAACCTGGCATCAAGTCAATGACGCCACGAAGGGGAAAATATAATCACATCACCTGCCCGAACGCCGACGGCTGGAGGAAGACGGACCAGGCCGCACAGTTACTCCGAAGCCATTGAATCGTGGCGAATCACTCCACTATATAATTGCTTCTGCAAAAATGACTGCTCGGTCCAATCTTCGGCAGTTGGTAAATTATACAGTAAATTTCCAGACCTACCAATAGACTGCCTGTCTGATGACGAGTAATTGCACTTCTCATCACTTTAGTTTGGCTATCGAAAACCGATGGCGGATTACTTTACAACCCGATCGGTTTTCTTGGAACGATGATGTCCCATCATCGAGCTAATTTTGGTTTTTATCATGCTATGCTATAGCTAGCTCTGATGACAAGAAGTAAGCACAGTCATCGTGATGATGGAAAGGGCCAAATATTGGCACAGAAAGTGTCTCGTTTGCGGTCTCCTCTTTACCGCATGTCCTACCTGATCTAACGTGATATGGTGTGTCTTCGAACAGCCAGGGATCAATCGATCCCGAGAGTTGGCGATAGAATATTTTCAACAAATGAAGAAGGCGTTTGGAATTCATTCACATTTAATTCAAAACAATATATATTAAATTGAACTTTTTAAATACGGAATTAATATTCCGTGGGTATTTTACACTTCATGTTTCGTCTTCGACTCGTCAGTGCATAACAGTTTATGTTGAACTGTTATGCTACCAAGCAGTTTAACATAAACCGCTAAGCAGACATAAAGTTTCTGCTACTTGCCGAACGTAAATTGGTTTTTGTTCGGCATGCAAAACAATCTTCACAGTGTTCTCGTTAGCTAGCTGCTCAGATCAACTAACAAATGATAATATAACTAACTAACAGTAGAGCAACGACATGAGTGGTTTACCTTTTCTAAATATACTCTAAAAATAATTAAGGTCTTGTAGTTAGTATATTTTTAGAGTATATTTAGAAAAGGTAAACCACTCATGTCGTTGCTCTACTGTTAGTTAGTTATATTATCATTTGTTAGTTGATCTGAGCAGCTAGCTAACGAGAACACTGTGAAGATTGTTTTGCATGCCGAACAAAAACTTTTCTCGGAAATGACCAAACCGATTTTCACAAACTTAAATTCAAATGGAAGGTCTTGTTTTCAATACAAAATACCTGAATTTTGTTTGGATGTGACTTCCGGTTCCGGGGTTATGTGGTAAAATACTCAAAAAATGAAATATGCGTACTAATTTTTCTCAGATGTGGCTTGATAAATTTTTAGAAACTTAAATGCAAATTAATGGTCCTATGGTCCTATACGAAACTTCTAAATTTGTCTGGATCCGATCCGACTTAAAAAAAACTTAAACTAGCTTTAAAACTGTCCTGTTTGATAGTCAGTAGATGGCAAAACATACTGATTTTGGTTCCCGGGTTTCGACTTCAGAGGCTTTGTAAAAAGTGGTCATGTTCTCCCAAATGGATCTCACTCACTTTTCTCAGCGATGGTTTGACCGATTTTCAAAAACTTAGTTTCAAATGAAAAATCCTGTGGTTACATACGGAATTCCTAAATTTCATCCGGATCCGACTTCCGGTTCCGGAATTATAGGGTAAAGTGTGTTAAAAATTTTATGCCATCTCTTAGAGGACCAAACAAAACACGTAAAAAATTCTAAATCCGCCTCAAAACTACTCTAATCGGTTGTCATTATCAGTAAACGGCCAAACAAAGCGATTCCGCAATTTTTTCTTGGCCTATTTTTTCGGATGTGGCCAATTTCATCAAGGTTATGCTCGTTTGAAAGTTACTATAAGGTTGTGGTTCAAGATCGAAGACCAGTTGGCTGTCATTTTCGGTTTCAAAGATGTAATGATATAAGTGACGTAACCGACAAAACGATATGGTTGAAACGACTTCAACAATCTTAGGCTCATTTTCATCATTGATCAAGTTCTAGGCTACTATTGTATAATTGATGAAGTTCGAAGATCGAATTGTAGATACTTCCGCTTCCGAGGGTATAATCCTATAAGTGACGTAATCAACGAATCGCGTTTTTTCTATCAATACATTTTTTTAGAAAGTGACCAATAATCACGTTCAAATGCATTATTACTGATGCTTTTGGTTTCGAGAATGTTGTCGGATATGCGACAGAAGTGTATCGGACACCAGCCCAAATCCTAATGATTAAGCATGTCTCAAATTGAATGTTTGAATCATAAGAGAAATGCATCATCACACCACTGGGTGGATTAAGAAGATATTTTCTCTGCTACCCACTGCACACCACTGGGTGGATTAAGAAGATAATTTCTTTGCTACATAAATAGCTTCATCGTTTTAGTTTTATTTTTTTCCGCTATATGTATGCAAACAGTTTATCTGAATTTGTGGATTTGCGAATAAACTCAAAATATTTTTTTTTATTTCACGTTTCGTCTTCGACTCATCACTGCAAAGCACTTTATGTTGGAAAAATACGCCACTCATCAGCTCAACATAAACCGTTAAATTCTCAACATCTCTAATCGAAACACTCAAGGTGTACAAAAGTTTCTTTTATTTACATAATCTGTTGTCTTCCTAAATTTTTCTTTCCTCGATACAATATTTTCAATTTCAATTGTTGTCTTTAGTTTTTTGAGTTTTCAAACTATCTTTATTTTAATGGTTTTATCTCGGAGAATGACCAAACAATTAAAACTGTGGTTAAACAAACTTATAACAATTGATGGTGGCATTAAATATATGATTTATTTTTTGTAATTTTTTACAACGTATAGCTGTCATGAACAAGCACATTTGTTAGAAAATGTGTAAATTTCTGAAAATTATGATTTCGACTGTAAGAAATGACATTATTAAGAGTTGCGTTAAATGGGGATTCGCAGCTTCTGTAATTGTCATAAAATTTTGCTGTGTAGTTAAAATTTTATCAAAACCCATCCAGAAACGAACTGAAAAATTACTAAGATTGATGAAAAAAGAAAAACTTGTGAAGCAAAACCTTTTTCCACAAAAGGACGGCGAAAGAGATGCTTAGAAATATCGAAAATGTTATAAATCATTATCATTATTTCTGGTGTAAGAATTGAAATTTTCGTTCGTGCTTTCAATTCTATCGTTTATCATAAGACTTACATATTTTTTCTGATGAACAATGTATTGAATTTTGGTAAATATAGAAAATATTTTACTATTGATAAACAATATATATTTTTTGATTTTTTCATCAATTCAGAACCCACTAGATTTTTTTAAATTAACTGTTTACTTAAATTTTAAGAGAAATCTTGAGTTTTGTGAATTACATGGAATTTCAATTTCTGTATGTTGTAATCAGTTCTATTTTCCAAATATTCCATGAAATATTGTATTTTTCATGCAACCTCCATTTGGAAACATTCAACCTTAATCTCGTAGAGTTTTCGCTTAACCGATCTTCTCTTTCTCATAGAAAAGGCAATCACTGTGAAATCGACTTTTGACCGTTATCGCAAAATAGTGTATGTTATAGTTTGTGCTCTAATTTTCGTCGGAGATGGAGAACCTATTTTCACAAATTTAGATTCCAATGTAAGGTTTCATGCTAACCAGTGGCGACTTGTTTTCATGTGCACCTCGTGCACTGCACAACCGGTCAAATCATAGCTCAGCTCTGAGTTCTTTCTGTCATGTTTGCTTATGACAGTTGAAAATGAGTTGCAACGTCGAAGTGGTTTTATTGATGAAATTATTGACTGATTTTCTCGAAGTGCAGAACGCCGATTTCTTCTGTTGTGTCGATAATACGAAATAAGTTTAATAGAAAAATCCCATCCAAAAGTATATCGTTATTTCATTGTATTGAAAAACACCAGCAAATATCCATTTCTCAATCTTTAGTTTTTACTTACAACAAACTGTTCTAATTGATATCATACCACATAATCAATGCACAACCCGTAAATTTTGTCACGGGACGCCACTGATGCTCATTAAGACTGGTTAATAAAATCTTGAAGTATGCAGATCTTTTTAGTTATTATAGTTAATGAAATATTCTCTTTTCGCCTTTACCGTTCCCACACAGTTCGAAAAAATCTTGTGATTATACATCTTATAAGATGCACATAAAGGGAGCGTCGTATTTCACACAAATTTTCATCCAAGAACATGTGAAATTATGTGATTTGAAAATTACATGGCTTAAATTCAAACGAAAAAAAAAACAAAAGATCATTAGCAGCAGCGCGACTTGAACCAAGAAACATTAGATCACAAAGCACATCGGTTACTGGACTGAACCACAGAGCTCATATCTGTTCATTGAATAATTGATGCATATAAATCCATACAGTGGCACTTGGTAGCCGAGTGCCAATTTCACTCGGAACGTGTAAATTTCTGTGCGAGTGGAATATTGCGTCATTTGAAAAATTAAGTAGTTGTGAATTGTATCGTTTGTAGAATTCTGTCACCTGTAAAATTCATCATTTTTTTCTGTGCAGGTTGCCGTTTCCAGTAATAGTGCTCGAAAACTACGTTATCTTTCAAAATCGAAAATCAGCGACGTGGCTAATCCTCGCAAAAAAAAAAACTTTCTGAGTTTATATGCGGGGTTGGGGATCAAACCCAAGTTAGCTGCGTTAAAGTCGATCGTCTTACCCTTCAAGTTATAGCAACATAATCATTTATGTAGCACTCATAATTTTTATCATTTAGTCTAACTTCCTGCTTTATCAATGTTAAACTAGCTTCTTACTAAACCTGCCTAATCTAGTCTTTGAGTTACAAACAATGAAGCTTCATATTAAGGTGCTCGTCCGTTCCAACTCGGACTCTGACAAAAAGTATATCAATCTATGGCTGATGATCCCACCTAATTTGTATTGAGCTGACACTACATGGAAAGAGTTGTCGGCATAGAAAGTGACTTGAGTCGCCTGGTGCTCTATGCTTTTATGCTTTTCTAATCTATTGCCTCATATAAGTCGACGAATAGGAAACAGATAAGGAAATAATGGCTGACCTCATTGTACATAACATTTTCCGAGCGATTTTGAAATTTTTCTAAGACATTGCGACATTAAGATCGCTTGTCATCCTCAGAAAAAAAAAATCCAAACCAAGCCAACCGAAGTCACGTGATATCACGGTACTTCCCAAATCATTCAACTGGAATGGCAGCAACGTGATCTCAGTATTTTCACTTGCCGCCGAAAGTTGGCGTCGCGTCACCGCTGTCCGATGAATAGTGAGAAAATATGGAACATGCGGGATGTGAATGTTAATTGCGGGTAACCATCAGACATAAGGCATCAGACAGGTAGGTCAAATCTCACATAATTTTGGCAGTCGGTAGGGTCAGCTATAGTGATGTTATTATGAAGAAGCAGACTCGTTTGAAAATTCGGTGACTTGTTTCGAATTTTTAATCACTGTGGATTTTTTTACTAGACCACTAGATCATCTAGACCCGTAATCTAATATTTATAAATAGTTCATATTTTTAAGGGTTCAAATAAATAAGAAATTAGCATGAATAAGCTATGGAATCTTTTCTTGTAAACGGATTTGTCGTGGCGCCTCGAAAACGTGACCACGTTGTGATTTGATTTCATATTCGTAAAATATTTACGCCTTAGATTAAATGATGGCCACGTAGTATTTTATTATTCATTGAAAACTAAAATACACGCACGCACTAACAGCCTATGAACCTGTTATCGAAAACTCCAAAAAGTTCTTATCAGTTGAATTAGGCCTAGAATCCAACCGGAATTCTTTCATATTATTTCATATAAGTGCGTCGTACTGTTCTCTTTGTATTGATTTCCTCGAAATGTCAATGTTTTGGTCCACTCTTCGTCCGGTACGTTAGCCTCGGAATACTTTTCGAGTGATTTCTCTGTCATTCCGAGAATGTAGAGTAGTTAGCGTGCAATTCGTTCTCTCGCTCTCATGCTCGTAAATTGGCGCGGGAGAGCGAGAGTCATGTTTGCCGCGTGGTGCAACACGTGTTAGGGTGTTTCTTGTTTATTTGAAATTGTTTCTTTGGTAGCGTTGAGGCATACGTGAGATAGTGGCATTTTTTTATCCTTCTAATTCTATGCATATAGAGATACTGATACTCGAGGTAGAATAATTTCACGTACACTAGAATTTTTCATAGGTTGTTTTCTTCGCATTTCTAAGCATATAACGCGGTTTTCTGTTCTCTGGATTTTTTGTGTGAGTTATGGCATGTAGGGTAGAAAATCCCTAGTATAACCAGTTTTATGAATCACTAGGTAATTGTCAATAATTGACTATCTATTACTTAACAGTTTTCGACGGCTATAGTATTTCGGTCAAGAATTGATGCGATGGGCTCTTATTCCTAAATTGCAAAATGTGATTCTCCTTTTCAAATCTCAACATGTAACATTTTTAATCTCTTATGTAATCAGAGTATTTATATAAATAGAAATTAAAAAAATTTTGTGACGTAAACAAGAAGTAAATTTGGAACAATGTTGGTTGAAATGGTCAGTGAATAAATGAAACTCAATCGAAATATCCTTTTGTAAAATATTCAAAAGATTTAGAAATTAAATGAAATTCAGATATCTCTACTTGGCATATGATGGACAGAAAATGTTCGGTCTGTGGTTTGCCAGAGATCTTAATTATACAGATTTACCTGTATTGCACAGATGTTTACATGCGCATACAGTTTTTACAGAATATGGATACTATAAAGAATATCGATACTGTTCAGATTTCACAAAAAAATGATACCAAATAACTGAACTGCGGCAAAATACATTATATAGGCCTCTAACAGATCGGCTGAAAAGTTCGTATCGTTTCTATGAGAGGGCACCACTAGAATTAAATCCATACCATTTTCAGTTAGTACCAACCTTCAAAAGATACGTGTATAAATTTGACAGCTGTCTGATTATTAGTTTGTGAGATATTGCATTTTGAGTGAAGCTACTTTTGTTATTGTGAAAAAAAATGGAAAAAAAAGGAATTTCGTGTGTTGATGAAACACTACTTTTTGATGAAAAAAAAATGCCGCCGATACCAAAAAATGGCTTGATGAGTGTTATCCAGATTCTGCACCGGGCGAAGCAACAATTCGTAAGTGGTTTGCAAAATTTCGTACTGGTCATATGAGCACCGAAGACGATGAACGCAGTGGACGTCCAAAAGAGGCTGTTACCGATGAAAACGTGAAAAAATCCACAAAATGATTTTCAATGACCGTAAAGTGAAGTTGATCGAGATAGCTGACACCTTAAAGATATCAAAGGAACGTGTTGGACATATTACTCACGAATATTTGGATATGAGAAAGCTTTGTGCAAAATGTGTGCCGCGTGAGTTCACAATCGATCAAAAACAACAACGAAAAACCATGCTGAAATTGAACGAATTGGGCTTCGAATTGCTCCCTCATCCACCGTATTCTCCAGATTTGGCCCCCAGTGACTTTTTCCTGTTCTCAGACCTCAAGAGAATGCTTGCTGGTAAAAATTTAGAAGCAATGAAGAGGTAACCGCTGAAACTGAGGCCTATTTTGAGGTAAAGGACAAATCGTACTACAAAAATGTTATCGAAAAGTTGGAAGAACGCTATAATCGCTGTATCGCCTCTGATGGCAATTATGTTGAATAATAAAAACGAATTTTGGCAAAAAAATGTGTGTTTCTATTAAACGATACGAACTTTTCAGCCGAACTGTTACTTTGCTAAATATAACATTTTTGCATAATTCTTCCCAATCCTTTTTAATTCGCCAATTCCGCAGAATCCCTCCCAAACTTTCCCTAATGCCATAATTTGTTTTTCATATGAATTGTGAGGGAATTGTCACTTAACTGGTACTCATGCAAGTCATCGCATTATGAATCTTCATTGTCGTACAGTGAGTTACATGATAGTTAAGTCGGGTAGCCGATTAAGAGTTGAAATCCTACCCGTGTAAACACCAGGATGCTTCGTACGTACATGTAAAGCGGATGCAGAGCAATGGAGTCTTATATCTGCCTTATATACGAATGTTATGCTAATATGGGACTTAGGTATATTAACTTGTGAAACCATCATTTGAAATAATTATTTTTATGATAAATTTACTGATATAGAATTTGAAAACATCCTAAATTAAGAAAAAATGAAAATTCGTAGTTGCATTTCCTCGTGAGTACTGCAATCATATCAAGAATTTTCATTAAATTTTGTATTCAAATAGTATTTCATTATCATGAAATCATTATCGAAATCATGAATACAAATTTTTCACGTAAACACGATTGTTTATTTAATTATCAGTTATTTATGATGTCTACAGTTGTCTTCTGAATCTTTCCCACAATGGGTATTTATAACATGTCAAAGTTTAACTTTCATACAATCACGACGAAGGTGTAACTCGGAGCAGTATTCATTTTTGGTACAATTTATTTTCAATTTTTTGGTAAATTTTAAGAAGATTGTTTCATCTATATAATTGAGAGAGAGTCAATCGGAGTCAAGGAGAAAAAGTGTTACCACTGTTGTAAACAATTCACGCGTTTATTTCAACAAACTATCTCCTGAAAAATGTACCAAGAGATATAAATTTTATTTATATCTTTTGGATCATACTGTTGGAAGAAGATTCTCCGTTTACCGTAGATATCGTTTTCTACGCGTCCGCAACTACATTTTCTCACTTAACAAAAGGGTAGTTTGAGATAAGATTAGAAATAAAATTTAAAATTACCGATTACTGAATTCGAATTGCAGATCCATTTTGAAAATATTGAGCCCCCCCCCCCATCATTTTTCGGATGCATGGAGTAAGAATTATGGTGTTACGTTAGGCATAATAGAAGATATCAACGAACAAAAACTTGCAATTTTCACATCCTAATCCGTAATTTGTTGTCTTTTGAGTTCGAGCCAATGTTTGGTTCTCTTGACCGGAGAGAATCGCATTCCGGTAAGATCGGTACAATAGGTAATCGGACGGTACCAAGGAAAGAATATAAGACGGATGAGGAAGCATTTTCTACCCACTACTAGTTAGGTACCTTTTTGACCGAAGGCACAATATGTGGCTATACGAATATTTCACTTTTAGCCTTGAATTGACCGACTGGCATATATTTTTGCCTTTCTCATATAGAAATGTTATGCAATCACTGTGAAAACCGACTTTTGAACCGAGGCCCGGAAACTTTTCTCGGAAATGACTGAACCGATTTTCACAAACTTAGATTCAAATGAAAGGTCTTGTGGTCCCATACAAAATTCTTGAATATTATGTATTTGGATCCGACTACCGGTTCCAGAATTATGGGGTAGAATGTGCAAAATAATGTGAAAATAAGTGCAGAGTCTTGCGGTCCCATAAAAAAATCCTGAATATTTGGATCCGACTTCCGGTTCCGGAATTATGGGGTAAAATGTGCAAAAAATTGTGAAAATAAGTGTTCTAACTTTTCTTAAACTTTTCTTAAACTTAGGTTCAAATGAAAGGTCCTGTGGTTCCATACGTAATTCCTGAATTTCATCCGGATGCGACTTCCGGATCCGGGAATATAGGGTAAAGTGTGTTAAAAATTTTATACCATCACTGAAAAGGGCGAGAAATCACAAAAAGTTTTCTAAATCGACCTCAAATCTTCTCCAATCACCAATCCAACCCGATTTCGGTTATTCTTTTAAGATTCAAAAAAAATATTTTGAATATATACAAAATATGATTGATATGATCAACCACTAGGTTAATTAAAACAGGTTTCTTGCGTTTAGATTTATTATAATGAATTCAATTTTCGGTAACAGTGATTTGATGCAAAAACGACTCAAAATAATTCAGGCAATTAGCATAATTTATGGAAAAATCAAAATCGATTTGCTCTTTAGAGATGAGCCTGAACATGGCCCCACAAAAAATAGTCCAAATGCGTTAAATTACACGATCTAGGCGGCCAATTGACAGGCCCAAAACGTGAGATAAACTGTTCACCGAAGGTTCTCAAGTTGATCATTGTTTCGCGTGCCAAGTGGGATGTGGCACCGTCTTGTTGAAACCATATGTCAGGCATGCCCAATTCTTCCATTTTGGGCAGAAAAAATCTTCAGATGACACAGTAGCGCTCGCCATTCACGTTCCGCCTATCGTTGCCTTTGAAGAAGTAAGGCTCGATGATACCACCGGTCCATAATCCAAACGAAACAGTGACTTTTTCGGGATGCATTGGTATGCTCTTGCAATGCTTCTGGCTGGTCTCCACTCCAGATTCAGCAATTTTGCTCGTTGACGTATCTATTCAATCAGAAATGAGCTTCGTCGCTGAACACAATTTTTCGATAAACACTCTCTTAACCGAGCTTGAATTCCAATAGTAAAATAAAAAAATTTGCAAGCGTTGTTCGTTGGTAAATCGATTCTGTATAGCAGCAAAAATATTCAACTTTATTAATTGCACAAAAATTGTATCCAAGAAGAATTTATAGGGAATCAAGAGGGCCCTCTAAAACAAATATTTCAAAGACAAAAAAGTTCAATGATAGTCCAAGAATTAGAAAACTAATTTAGGAAAATAATTTTTTTTATAATTGCATTCCTAATTTTTTAAACACTTTTGTATTAAACCAGTTTTGAAATTATAGCAAATTAAGTGAGCATTCCAGCATTGAAATTATAGCAAATCTAGTGAGTATACACTGAAAACAAAAGTTCAAATATGACAAAATTTTTATGTTTGCCTTTCTCATATAGAAATACTATGCAGTCACGGTGAAAATCGACTTTTGAACTGAGATCAGGATAGCCGAGTGTCATATACCATTCGACTCAGTTCATCACGTACGCAAAATGTCTTTGTGTGTGGATGTATGTGTGTATGTAACAAAAATATGCACTCAATTTTTTCAGAGATTTTTACAAAGTTAGATTCAAATGAAAGGACTCCTGGCCCCGTAGCCTGCTGTTCAATTTAACCAGATCGAACTTCCGGTAACGGGGTAAAATATGCAAGAAAAATGCATTCGGTTTTCTCAGAGACCCGATCCGATTCCGATTTTCTTTTACTTACATTCAAATAAAAATTCTTTCAACCCCATAGAACCATATCGAATTCTATACGACTTCTGGTCCCATAATTACAGGCTAATAAGTATAAAAATTTAATCTTTCAAAACATGACTTTGATAAATCGAGCAACTTTTAACTTATCGTAAAATTCATTCCTTGTTCTGGTCTGGTTAATTCATAACTAAATACAGTAATTTTGGGTGTTCCGGATTTTCTATCTTAGTTCCGGAAGTACCGGAAAGTGTGATTATATACTATACCGGAAATTACTCCAAGTTTTACTTGACCGATTTTCACTACACTCCAAAAAAATTTGAATTTTACAGGTAACTCATCCCTCATACGATGTAATTCATAAAGACCTAATTTGTGAAATGACGGAAAATTTTATTTGTAATGACCTAATGTTAGATGAGCTTGAATTTTACTGGTTTCGACTGTAACTTGCGTTCTACTAGCAGGTGCGACTGTATAAATTTAAATGCACCTTTTACCGGCCAAGCAGATGCATGCTTCTGTGGTTCAGTCGATTATCAGACGAACTTGCGATCCAATGATTCTCGGTTCAAGTCGCGGTGGGTTGCTACAAAATTCTTTTTTTTCCAAATAATTTCATGTCATGGAGTCTTAGACACAATATTAAATGTTCTTCCACGTAAATTTGCGTGAACTGCGACGCTCCATTTATGTGCATCTAATAAGATGTAAAAATTTTTAAGTGTGTAGCTTAGATTCGAATGAAAGATAGTATGTTGATATAAGTTGATGAACAGTTTAGTACGGATCCGGCTTTCAGTTCCGTAATTACAGGGTAAAGTGTGCATGAGTCCGACTTAGAGTTCCGGAAAAACAGGGTGAAGTGTGTATTACATTTCAAATCGTTATTTAAAGCGACTACGTTAAAAAACGAAGCTCGATACTGATTAAAAATTGAAAATGTTATACTAATTTATGCTCAAAGAAACTTTTTTGTTCTTATTCAAGATGAAAAGCAAAGCTTTTATCTTAGTAATATTTATAAATATGAGTTGTATAAGAAAGGTATTGTTACGCCCTCAGATGGATTAGAACTGGTTTTATGCAATACCTTCTAAACCTGATAGCCAACATTTGATGTTAATTTGGTTTGTGCCTCTTTGAAATGGCAGACAATACAGCTAAAACAATTTATAGATATTTGCAAAACTTCAAATTAAATGGACATTCAAACATTAGAATATGCTCTTCTTATGTTACTTCAGAATAATTTTGGACATGCAACATCGTCGTTCGTCATCTCTCAGCTATAATGGCTTTCGATTTGCAACCTTTAAATCAGTATTCATCTGTGCAAAACAAATGGTTTGCCATGTTCACGACGTGTGCAATGTTTCATCGAAATCCGAACAAGTCGCTCCGGATTGTACTGTCATTTCTGCTACTAATTTCTGAAACCACTCAAAATAGAATAACGTTGTTTGGCTTTGTAAACTGAATTCGAATCTCAAAAAGTATTTTTAAACACGGAAAGACCAAAATCAGCATTTTGGCGAAAAAATTAGTTGATTTTCTGATTTTAGTTAGTTATTTTTTGAGACAACCAAAAAAATCTTACTTTTGCTAATTTAGATTTTTTAATTCTCAATATAATAAAGTATTTGTTGAAATGGTTATTTTTTTAGTTGAATTCACCAATTAAGTGTGCTGTCATTTCATAATTTTTTAGTTGAATTAAAGAAATAAAACGTTATTTTCAACCAAATAAATGGTTGAATTGGCTTCTGCAATTTGCAGCTATATGGCGCACTGTCACCGAAAAAACGTTAACACCGTAATGACTACTAGCCACTAGATGGCACACTACTGACGAAAAGAATTTTTCAGTCTCGTTTGTCTTTTCTATATTGGCAGGTATAAATACGACGTTGTATTGAAGAAAAAGACATAAACGAAACATAAACGAAACATAAACTTCTTTTTAATTTCAAAATCGAAAATTTTTTTTGATGCCAAACCTCTTAAAACTGCATAAAACATCGAAATTTAGTGTCATCTCAAAAAAAAATTTTTTTTGAAAACATCAACTTTCTGGGACTTGGAAAAATTTTCATAGTCCCAAAAAGTCGATTTTTTCAAAAAAATTTTTTTTCGAGATGACACTAAATCTCGACGTTTCATGCAATTCTAAGCCTTTTGGCATCAAAAATTAGTGTCCAACATTCTTCAATGAAGGTATGAAATATATTTTCATTAGACTGTTATGAAAGAAGAGAAAGGCATTATGACACCACTAGGTGGATTAAGAAGGGTTTTGATGGATTGTTTTGCTTTGACAATTCTCGTGAGTTTTTGGCTAATAAACTTGTCAATAAAACCAATTTCTTTTTTGTTTTATTTGTGCTGTCCTTCAGAAATGACGGTGATAGAAAAATGAAAACAAATTTTCTGATTTTAGTCACAGAATTAGTTGTCAATGAGAATTTCGTGTTGGATTGAAATATTGCTGGTTTGTGTCCAGGATATTCGCCAACTAAACACATTCTCTAAAAATGAGAGTTTTTTTCAGCAAGGTAAATTCTCAATTTTAACTACTTTAATAGTTATTTTGGAAATTTTGTTGTTAAAATCAACTAATTCAAAAACAGAAATACGAATTAGGCGCAGAGCTTATTTCGGTCGTTCCGTGAATGATTAATTACTTTCGCTCTAAATTGTGGACTGATTTTTCAAATGTCGAGAAGAGCACGAGTTTAACACACTCTTTGGACTGATTATACTATCTATTTTGCTCTTACGACATTAGTCATGTAAAAAAAGGATGATGATCGTATAGAAAAATTTAGCTATCAATGTTCGTTGAAAAAATAGAGGTTAACAAAAACGTATGAATCATGCGTTGTGGTCAGTATACAAGCTTACTGATACTATTGACTACGTGATGATGCAATACCAACTGGACATTCAACGTGAAAACCGGAGATAGGTCAGCTCTATCGATGAGCAGTCTTCGCAGCTTCTTTGACATTCTTTGATAGAAGAAACATTCGTAGATGCTCAGGGTATGCAATCGTTTGGAATGTTTCTGTGTTGCTTATCAGTAAAGACAATAATTTTTCCCGCTATAATTCGGACGTTGGTTACAGGAATTATTCACCGAATGAAGAATGGTGCATTATTTCTGAAAATTTCTGGGATTTCTAGGTATTATTTTATTTTAATAATACTGAGCCATTCATGACACGCTACGATGAACCGGGCGGTTCATATTATACATCATACCATTCTGGTAGCGCACATCGTTAGCATGCCGGGGTTCAAGGTGGGGTCAAACATCATTCGATCGAGCCCAAATTATGCAAACAATTTCGTTTTTCACCTTACGAATGCAATACCCATAAAGCCAAAAAAAATCACCGCACACCGACAAACAAACAGGCAGCTAGACTGACAGACAGATGAGGGACACCCTAGTCATCAACGTTTTCATGTGCGCGCTAGGAGGCATGTTTCGATGCGTGGCTTCTGCCTTGTAGAGCTCCACGAATCAGTTTCGAGCGCGCGGTGGTCCGATCCGGTTGTATATATATTTCTGCATCGGGGGAAAAAGAGAAACTGCTTCTATTTTTCCTTTTTCTTTCTCAATCCATCCGGCTTAGAAAAACCCCTTAGTGCGACTAGAAGTACAGCTAATCGGTCAGTCAGTAAGTTTTTGACGGACCTCGTCCAGTCACGATAGCAATCGAGTTCGCAAGAAACGTGCAGAACATTGCGGTAACTTCGGTAGAACGTGGTATAAGTTTTTCCAGATCAGCAATCCAAGTGAGCCCCGACGGTGACTGAACTCTAGTGTCAAGTTTTTTTTTCGGCTGCTACCGGCTACATATCAGTCGAGCACAAATTCGTTCGTGGCCCATAGGCACAACATCGGCAGTCCAACTAGGAAGAGCAGTTTGCTATATTTTTATAACGGATTTTCATTCGGAGTACACTGCCGGGTTGCGATACTCGGGCCGCGAGTTGCAATATTTGTTCTGCTAAACTGGTGTGAAACCGACGAACGAACGAAATCGGCACAACGTCCTCAAGATGGCCCCTAATATTGTGGAAAATGGACCACTGAAAGTTTCTCTCGGCGATTTGGAGGTAAGCAATGTGATGCAATGGACGAACAACTAACATTCCGATCGAGGAAATCGTTTGATGTGATTTCGACAAGTTTGAAATCGTTTCGGAGCTAGTAGAAATATTTGAATTAGAATTTTTTTATTGGTTTCGTGGCCCGCAAGATTTACCAATCCCGGAGTGTCTCTCTTTGGCGCAATAATTCACATAATATGAATTTTCTGTACATTGAGTTTCAATCAACCGGAACCAGTTAACTGCATAGATAGTGAAAACATAACAAAACAAAAAAAAAAACACCTGAAGGTTAGTCTGGTCAAATTCATCAATCACTCGGATTGCTTTCTGCTTTTCCGTACGGACATACAAAATGGATTCGATTCCTTCGTCCAGCTGGGTTCTACCTATAATTGAGTGACCTGATAACCTGTTTCAGTTGTGCTGTAGTTCAGTCAATGCAGTTGCATCGGAGCTTTGGTTACTGGGTGAAAGGCACTGTACTGGAAAATGGTGAAAAATCGATTTTATCTTAGCACTTTCCGGTGTAGGCATTGTAGCTCGAGAGTCTCCCACAACATATCGTTGTCGGTGGCTTGTCCTTCGTTGGCGTGGGTTGCGACGATTTTATCGGATGTTTTTTTCCTCTTCTTCTATGACATATACGATGGTGGTCGCCAGTGCAGTGTCAATATTAGTTTTGTTTAGACTAATTAGACGATGTCGTATGTTATGTGGAGCTTACGCTGAATTAGAACTTGACACAGTTCGCCGTATGGTAACGGGTTTGTGTAGTTTGCTGGCGCGACTGTTTGCGAATTGTTTATTTGCTGTGCAATAACCTTTCCGATAATATTTTCTCTATGAACAAAGCTGCACTCGGATTTTGGTGATATTTTAGTCAAATTGTCTATGCAGGACTATGCTGTAAGGTGTTGAATTCACTCTTTCTCATCTGATTCTTACTACTATTACGAGCTGTTAGAGTTGGCAATATAGAAAAAATCCTTACTCAAGTAATTCATCATATATGCAAATTACACTTCCCTGGTACTTTAGAGCTAACTGACAGGGTGGCAAGTGACCGGGAAAATCGGGAAATCGGGAGTTTTAGTGTAAATCCGGGAAAAGATTTACTAGCCCCAATATTAGAAACGATTTTCAGCGTCACGATTTTCCTGATACAACAACTGAAAAGTTGGAGGCAATACTCAGTTCAGTACAAGTTTTGAGACATCTTATTGTCTCATACAGGTTCAATGGTACAATCCAATCCATTGGAAATGGGGCCAACATCCCATGTCTTGAATGAGACGGTTTTTGTACGGGTTAGACAGTAATTTGAAATCAATAAGAGCTTTCCTAGTTGTCATCAATAACAGCACAATGTATGCTCATAATAGATAATTTTAATGCTTTGCTTGATTTCTATCAAATTTCAAAATAAGTATAAGTAAAGTATAAGTAAGTAAAGTAAAATCAGGTTGCATGTTTCATAAATTTATTGAGCATTTTTACACGGGAAAGGCAGCGATCGCAAAACAACTAAAATGTTCAAATTTTATTGGTTAAAATTTGGTACAACTAGGGCAACCGAGGTATTTTGGCCCATTTCAGGATTGATTTTTAAATACATGGAAAACGTGTTTTTCAATTCTTCTGCATACTTTCACTTACATGAAACGGCCACTACCTAAATGACATAAATGACGATCATTTGCATTGAAAATTTTCAATATAAAACGTTTCTGGTGAAATGAAGAGGATTTTTGTTCTAAGTTTTGCTGTCTGTTCTCCGCCAAGTGACAGCATTTGAATACAGCAATTTCGTTTACCTGAATGGTTATGACAAAATCAACATCTATGTTAGCTGGACATGCGTGGAGTTTCGTGATGTCAGATCTCAACTAATAAATTCCTTGCGTACCCAAGGTAGACTATCCAATGTCCCTGTTCGCGACATTCTTGCTTGTCGTGACCTTCCATACATGAAACTTCTTTATCATTTCATTAAATCCATTGGAGTTCCAATTTAAATTTTATTTTATGTTAAACTGTTTTCTCTTCCATGAGTTCAACCAATAGCCAACTATAGGATATTGAATATAAGTGGTGAACTGATACAAACAATCCTGAAATAGTTATAAGATCATGTACAAAATAAATGTATTTTATTTAATGTAATTAAAATAGCAACTCGCTTGATAAAAACAGTGTTTAGATTAACTAATGAGTACCAACATACTAATATGATATTCGAAATGTATTAGGTTTAAACTACTATGTATTGTGGATGCCACGGCGAAGAAAAACTTATGTATATTGCCTATGAAATAAACGTATTTATGAAAAAAAAAAAAAAAAAAAAAAAAAAAAAAAAAAATCTATGTTAGTTAAATCAACAACATTTTAGTTAAAACAGCCAGGACGTGAAACAACAATTCTGTATAAAATGTTCAAAACGACGTATGTAACAATGAGAGATTCTCTTTGTTTACTTTCTCTTTTGATTATTACGGCACTCTTAGCAATCCTTCTCTCCAATCATTTACCGATAATAATAACTAAAGCTATCATCTTTTAATCTGCTCTGGAGAAATTACCGAAAAAAGCAGGAAAATTTCGCAATAATCGAAAGAGAAAGTAAACAAAGAGAATCTCTCATTGTTACATACGTCGTTTTGAACATTTTATACAGAATTGCAATATTGTAATTTTGTGATCTGCGGGTTCTCCGTGTAGGAGCCTCCATATTTTTAAGTGCTAGCCAATGATTCCTCTAATTTCATCAACATTTGTCTCGGCAATGTCAAATTGTAACAATCACCCTTATTCTGAATAACGACGTATCGTTTTTTCGATCGTATTTCATTTGTATTCCTAATAACGCTAGCAAAATCAAAGGTAGCTATGGTTCGACCGAACCATATTCGATCGAAAAACCAAAACGTCGTTATTCAGAATAAGGGCGAATACTTGTGTTGTACACCCCGATTCTGCAATCCGACGGATTTGTGATACGAACGAATCAACATTTTCGTTCAAGTTCGAATTTTGCATTCTTCATTCCGTTCGAACTGTATGATTCGATCGACTCTCGTTCGGGAACATTTGAAATTTCGAACACTAACCATCAAAGCTGTCAACACTACTTACACGTTCTATATTATTTATATTATTAATTTCTTAGTAAACGAAACCGTCACACTTGTATAAACAAACTAGAACGATTCTAAACCGAACATAAGTAATACGTACGCAAGTCGATCGAGTAGTGTTCGAAAATTGAACAACTTGAACGAATGATATTCGAGTTCATACCCAACTCGAACGAAATGCAGAATGGGAATTGCACATTCGATCGGAATATTTCGAATCGATCGCCGTACAGAATAGGGGTGGTAATGTTGGTATCGATTTCAATAGATTCGCTTGCAAACTATGAGAACGAATTCATGTCCAGTCAATGACATAAGCGGGAGAGTAGTTTCAAAATTGGGTTTTTTCTCCCATTTGCCCTTTCAGTCATGTGCAGTTTTCAGTGAAAATCCTACAGTATGCAGTGTCGATATTCAACCGAAGCTGTGAGAATCGAAAAGGTTTCACAATAACTTTTACCTGTTGGTGCTCGAATTTGTAGTAGTTCCGGTTTCCAAAGAGGTTCTGGGATGTAATTACTTCGATTTGTCATATTTTAGTCACTATTTATAGCCAAGATTTTCAATACATCGATGAAAGAATTAGAATTGAAAATCTGCTGATGCACCCTAAAGACGTTAGTTTGGTTTCGTCTTGTCATATAGGAAAGAGTGACGTTGGCAATTATTCTCTGTGATTTTTTCAATGAGAAACGAAAATGCTTTGTCTTTCTTCGTTTGTTCTGGTGTCGGTCATTTACGAATGAGACAGTAAAATATTGAAAATGAGGCTGTTGGATTGGATTCTGCCATTGAGAATGCGTGACAATTTTAAGCTCTGGCAAGGAGTATTTGATTTCCTTCCTTGACATCTGAAATTGGTTTTTCAGAGTTTGTAAGAACTTTAGAAAGGTTTAGAAGATGGTTTGATTTATTCGGTGAATCTATATTTAATTTTTTAAAGGTTATCAGCTATGATGACGATGTTCATGTCGACGAAGATGCAGTCGAAGATTGTCGATGATAGGAGTATCAAATTCAAATCATCTCAGTCTCTAGAGGAATATTTTTTTTCATAAATACGTTTATTTCATTAGCAATATACATAAGTTTTTCTTCGCCGTGGCATCCACAATACATAGTACCTTAAACCTAATACATTTTGAATATCATATTAGTATGTTGGTATTCATTAGTTAATCTAAACACTGTTTTTATCAAGCGAGTTGCTATTATAATTTATATTAAATAAATACATTTATTTTGTACATGATCTTATAACTATTTCAGGTTTGTTTGTATCAGTTCATCACTTTTATTTTATATAAGATAGCTGGCGGCTATTGGTTGAACTCATGGAAGAGAAAACAGTCTAACATAAAATGAAATTTAAATTGGAACTCAAATGGACTTAATGAAATAATAAAGAGGTTTCATGTAAGAAACGTCACGACAAGCAAGTATGTCGCGAACTGTGACATTGGATAGTCTACCTTGGGTACGCAAGGAATTTATTAGTTGGGATCTGACATCACGATACTCCACGCATGTCCAAACGACATGGTCAATATCGCGGTAACCTTCGCCACTATCACAATGATTAGTCTCGGAAAGTCCAATTCGAAGGAGATGTGCATCTAACGTGTAGTGATTGGACATGAGTCTGGACATCACACGAATGAAATCTCTACTCACATCCAGTCCCCTGAACCATGCCTTTGTCGATATTTTCGGAATAATTGAGTGCATCCATCGACCCAGATCATCTCTATCCCAAGAAGCTTGCCAGCTGGCAAGTGTTCTTTGGCGAGACGCGCTATAGAATTCGTTGAAAGCAATTGGTCTCTCATATACTTCACCCTCAATAGCACCAGTTTGGCTAAAATATGGGCTTTTTCATTGCCTGGAATGGAGCAATGAGCCGGGACCCAAACTATTGTGATTTGATAATTATTATTCAATATGACGTTCAGGCACTGTTTTATTTTGCCTAAGAAAAAAGGTTCATTTTTGCCAGCAGCGTTTGAGCGAATGGCTTCAATTGCACTCAGACTATCTTTGAAAAGAAAATAATGGTTTGGAGATAATTTGACGATTACACTCAAACTATAATGAACTGCTGCTAACTCTGCTATATAAACAGATGCAGGTTCTTGAAGCCTAAATGAAGCCGAAACATTACTGTTGAATATACCAAACCCAGCAGCCTCTTCAATTCGTGATCCGTCCGTGTAAAATATTTTCTCAGAGTCAATATGCCTGAACTTACTTGAAAATATTTTTGGGATTTCCATCGAGCGTAGGTGTTCCGGGATTCCACGCACTTCGCGCTGCATGAATGTGTCGAAAAATAAAGTTGAGTCAGGGTTAGAGGAATAGATTGTTGTTGTTTTTGAAAAGTGACAAGCGTAAATTTTAAGGATTCTAGAATAATTTTATTCTGTCTCGCTAAAATCCAACTTTGAATGAATATCATATATTTTGTTAGAAAAAATCGGTTTTGCGGGAGGAGAGTTGTTCCTTAGTTCATTCATTTTTAACCTTATACTTTGTTCTAGATAATACTAGGCTAAAATAGTATTGGAATACATTAGAGATGGTCAGTCCGCGAACGGTTCAAAAGAATTAGTTCTCTTAGAGGAGTGAGTGAACGGGAGTTATTCATCGAAGAATGATAGTTCTCTATTCTATCATCAAATTTAAGTAATCGAATTCTTTGAGTATGTATATAATCAACTTGCATCATTCGGAACGTTCGCTGGTCTGAGGAATCTGGTAGAAGTTCGTGAACTTTGAAAATGTATACAAAAGAGAATGATTATTGGTAGAAACCATGCAAAAGGCACTCACTATTATTGAATCTGTTTACTACAAAATATAATTTGCAGCTCTCATATGATTCACAAAGAAACATACAAAGTTTCAGAAAAACGAAGCGACGGTTGAATAGAACTAATTCTTTCGGTACAACTATTAAGTTTTCAACGGTTCTTTTTCCGTAAATACGTTTCTCAAGGCAGTTTACATAAGTTTTTCTTCGTCGTAACATCACTTTTACATATATTTCTTATCCTAATATAAATCTAATATAGTCACAACGATTTAAATTTCATAAAACATATTTCTCTTATACTTCAAATATCATATTAGGTATTTCGTTATTTATTTTTAAATCTATTCAAGAATATTATCTGAACCAAACGATTAACTGCTATAAATTGTAAAATAAGCTTTTATTTTTATTTTATAAACTATTTTTTTTATAAACTATTTCTAGTTTGTTTGTATCAGTTCATCATTTCTATTCAAATTTATCTTCTGGTTGAACTAATGGACGCAGTTGGAGTCAGAACTAAGTCTTAAAATAGTCAATTGTCAAATTTAAACTCCAATGGTCCTAATGAAATGATAAAGAAGTTCCAGGTATGGAAGGTCACTGCAAGCAAGAATGTCGCGAACTGGAACATTGGATGGTCTTCCTTGGGTACGCAAAGAATTTATTAGTTGATCAATATCCCGATAACGTTCACCACAAGTACAATGATTAGTCTCGGAGAGTTCAATTCGAAGGAGATGTGCGTCTAACGTGTAGCGAATGGACATGAGTCTGGACATCACACGAATGAAATCCCTACTCACATCTAGTCCCTGAATATAGAGTTCTTAGAAAGGAACGGGTTTGCCCATATCTAGAATCAGAGCTGCAAATTGGCAGTCATGTCAAATGACCTTGACAGACTGACTAAAATCATCGTCAACTGTAATCGGTACGGTCAAAGTGTCTGTCAAATGAGATACTCGATAGTTCTATGACCAAGTAGAAATATACTCAGTCAAAGACAGGCGATGTTTCTCTTTCTCATTCTCCTATTCCCTGTTGAAGTAAAAAAATGCCATGAGAGTACTAACATAAACATAAATTGATAAAGTTAATTGTTCTTTGCAAAAATCATCGGACTTCCGAGTTTATTGGTGTAAATGAATTTAATTCAATGTTTATGACACTTGATTAATATTTAGTTACATCGTAATCAAGCAGTGACAGGAGAAATAAAGAAAATATCAATCGCATCGGCAATCAATGAGCGTCCTGGTGAGTATAATATTAAGAGAATTTAAGTTATGACAGATCGGCTCTCAGACACTCAATATATGATGATTGGTAGAGCCTGGTTGGCTTTCCAATCTTCATCGGGCAAAGTTGCTAATTGACATTTAGTAGCTCTGTCTAGAATACACTAAGTTTTTTTCGAATAAGTTTTTATAAGGACTGACTTTCCAGAAGAAGACTATTTCAGTGGTAGTTTTGCAGAAGATTGAATAGTTCGAAAAATAATTACGCTACGCTTAAGAGCATTTTTGGAAAAAGCATGAAGTCTGATTAAATGTGTTGATTTTTAGAGAAAATTGTGAGAACCTTGATGCTTTTTTCCCTCGTGAAATGCAAGACTGATAATTTTCCGGTACCGTTGACCAGATATCTTGCTTGTTTTAATCTTATTGTTACATCGAAGTTACTGGCGAAGTAACAGGTAAAATGAAGATAGAATACATTGAGCTGGAGGGTACTGTCAGTTCAGAAGATGAACGTTTGGACAAACTGTGGATGAACTGAGGATGAGTTTCGACAAACGTAGTTCCAAGGAAACACCCGAAAAATACTTCATTTCTCAGCTCTCGATGTTCTTCTGGACATGGGATTTCTACTGAAAGCTTGAATGAGAGAAATATTTAAAAAAAATACTGAACATAGGCTATTTGGGTCAGTTCTACAAACCGTTAAATAATCGTGCAAGTGAAATCACTAATTCTCTTGCCACCCTGCTTGTGTTCATTTGGGCACCATAGCCTAGTTCGTCCGGCATGGAAAGTGTGGAGCCTTGTAATTCCCACCCTCGGCCAGAGTAGCCCGTAAAGGGGAAAAATCTGATTTCCGGTCCCAGAATTATAGAGTGGTATATCGTAGTCAAAAAGCTTCGATTTTAGGAGTGAAATGCCGCAAATTCCTCAAAATTAAACAATAAATTCCTCATAACTAAACACTATGCCAGTCCCTAGTCTCAGGTTCAAAAGCGGAACTTACTTTGATTTTTAGAAGATGGTAAAACTAATTGCAACTGCAACTGATTAAAATACAATATAACATTGAATATTGTTTTTCCTAATTGATGGATAATTGCAATTAGAACGATTGGTATTGCTCTTTGCGGTCGCGTCTTTTTGCGTGATTCAAACGCGTTAAAAATAACTATGGATCAGAACCATTGTGCCAGACTTACCCTGTTAACCTTTCAATATTCTTCCACTAATAAAGGTGTTCGAATGACTACACCCCTTCATATAATCAGAATGTAATTAAAATTAGCCAATAGGTAGCTGCAACTTGGTCGGTAGCAATTATAATAGCAACTTCTGGTGGAAATGCTCCTGTGTGGAGTTACACCTGCTGCACACCCGTGAGGCACAAAAGGTAACAACAGATAATCAAACTCAGTTGACCGAATCTTCTCATTATAGTTGAATGGTAATGGCGCTAATCGAAGGCAACCATCAATTCTATGGATTGGAAGCATTCGTAAAATACAAAAAAAAATCTCAAGCCACTAGTTTGCTCACTTCCGAAGCAAATAGATGGGAGTTTCCAGTCTGTTGGGTAACCTCGTCTGACATTCCAACCAGTAATGAGGGATTGATTTGGCGAAATTTCGCAAAACAACACTGCAACCAAAACATCATCGTTACTCGCTCACAAACATATTGCGTCCAAAGTCAGCTTACCACATGTGGCTTCAAAAGTCGGAACACCATCTGTCAGGGACAGTTTTCTATGCATGCACACTGTGACTTGCTCCGATGGATCAGCAGAAAAAAATGAAACGTCAGTCGCGATCAGCCGATCCGTTTCTGGGGTGGGTATTTTCTTGTCTCAAATACATACCTATTTGGATGCACACGGCCAACTTTGGAAAATGTTTATATTTTAAGGTTCGATGGTCAAGGTTTTGCTTTATTCGCGGGTGGATGATCAATCGAACGGATGAGGAATAAATATTTTGATTAGGAAACTGTCGATCAATTGATTAAGAGTATGTTCTGCCGACACTCGATTTCTAATTATATCTCGATCATGCATTGTAATTTTTCAATCAGCCAGGTAGTTTCAAATACCATTGTTTGACATTTCAATCGAAAGAAACTAATCCCCAATCGATTGTTCTCGACTGTTGATTCGAACTACTTTTAGTTTCGGTTTGGTCAGGTGCTATTTTTAATTATTTACGATTTCGCCGTGCAATCACGTACTTGTCTAACAACCTACCGACGGCGTGTACCATACAAGCATGGCTTTAGCGAATGTCGTTGCCTTGATGGAAGTGGTTTCAGTGCTTTCGAAGGATGTGACATTGTTTTTGAGAGACCTAATCACAAACAGAAAGTTATGTGCAATATTTGCTTTGATCATAGCTGGGTTTTGCGAAGTAGGTATCTTGTTTAGTTTAGTGAGTTTATTTTCCGTTTTTACTAAGCTTGCTGTTGCCTGAGAGGTAGAAGTTATTTCATAGTTGGTTGTTTTGTGGTTTTAACGAAACATAATAGCAATCCAGCTTTTCATCACGAATTGTGCGGTTTTAAGTCTCATCGCAGAAATTGTCAGTGATTATACATAAATAAAGACGTTACGTTGATATGAGGATCTTAATATGGAACTTCTGCGTTTGTCAATATTATGTTGCCAATTTCGAGAAAATTGAGTGCACTTTCAACTTCGGAACCGGAAGTCGGATTCAAATCAAATTCAATAGTAAGCTATGGGACCATAAGACCTTTCATTTGAATCTAAGTTTGTGAAAATCGGTTCAGTCATCTCCAAGAAAAGTAAGTGCATATTTTTGCTACATACATACACACGGACGGACACACACGCACAGAGACATTTACTCAGTTCGTCGACCTGAGTCGAATGGTATATGACATTCGGCTCTCCGGGCCTCAGTTAATAATTCGGTGTGACAATTTTCTACTTCAGAGGGATGACGATTTTCGGCTGAAGCGTCCAAAACAGATTTTAGGCATTTAAAAAAAATAGAAATCCAAAATTCATCTCATCGAAACCAAAACGGAATATTTTCAATGAAAGTAAAACAATTTTTGATATCTGTTTTCTGTATTTTCATCTTAGTTCTTATCAATGTTCGTTGACAATCAAACTAAGACACTCTTGTGTTGAGCCTTCTCTAATGACTCTAGACGAATGAATACACCATTATCCAACAGTCATCGCGTCAACTTGCGCATTTGTTTAATTTCACTATTTATCTATCATTATTTCGTCTTCATAAATCTTTTCCACTGTGTACCCTCGACAACAGAACACCCTACTCACATGTCAACTTTGTTTACTCTCCTTCTTCACTTGCAGACAATTTGCAAACCGGCGCCATACTCGGATGAGCTGGATGCGATTACCGAACGGGATCATTGTGACTACAACCAGAAGATCACCTACCAGATGGCTCGAAATGGCACCGCACCGCGAAGGATTCGGGTCTACGCCGACGGTATTTACGATCTATTCCACCAGGGCCATGCCCGGCAGTTAATGCAGGTAGGCTTGATGAGTCATTGCTCAGCTATGTATATGCTCCAAGTATGAACTATTTTTCTTGTCGATTGTAGGCCAAAAATGTGTTTCGTAATGTGTATCTAATTGTTGGAGTGTGCAACGATGAGCTAACGCACAGCAGAAAGGGCCGCACGGTTATGGACGACGATGAGCGGTACGAGGCGGTGCGACACTGTCGCTACGTTGATGAGGTGAGTTTGCGAATTGGGTTTGTGTATGAGTTTTTTGGTCAATTATGACACGACTAATTGCCAAAGGAGCTGTGTTGTGCCAGCTAATTAAGCCGTATTTGATACAAAGATATGAAGAGTGGATCCTGTATTTACCATGCAGATAGATTGCGATTGCATTCTTGCGAATAATGAGTTTGAAATGTTTGTGAAAAGATCATTCACAAATAGGACAAACAATTTCCTTTACCGTTACGACATGGACTTGGACATTGAGAGTTTTATGAAATGGTGTACATTTATTTTATGCAAGTTACTGTCGTCACCCGAATAATTACAATTCAGTAGCGCATTTTTCCATACTACCCTGGACTTTGCGTGATGAGCCTAAGAACTCGTACCCTCAAGTCAATTTACACTTACCCGGAGGTAAATTTATACTTTTCATGTCGTAAAAAAAGTTGAATCATGACAGACAACATCTAGATTAATTTTGTTTTTTTATGTGGAATACATCTTTATTTTCTATATAGGGTAGCAAATTAGAAATTTTGAACACATACATTTCAGTCAATTTAGTTTCAATCATTAATAACATATTATTTCATCAATTAATTAAAAGTATTTCTACGTATTAATTTGAATGTTTACAGCCATGTATTTTCAATTATATATCATTTAAATGTTGATTTATAGCTAGCAGTGTCCTATTTTGTCTGCTAGAAAACTCCGACATACCGGATTTTGCTACCATAGACTACGGTTTTGAAGGAGTAAGCGATATATCAATAGGAAAGCATCGTTCTTCTTGGCCAATCGATGAAAAAGCGAAGCTATTGCAAGCACGCGAATCTATAAATATAAGCGAAATTAAGCTAACGCTTCAGTCCAACTTTTAGTGGTAGGTTGTTGCTAGATAGAAACCGCTATAAAACGATTTGAAGCTTTAATTGGTATGCTCTGATCTTGTGTCATACGAGTTCGGATGAATTTCCATGTTATGTCGTTTTCGCCTGAGAAGTTTGCAACTACTCCATGGTAAATTTTGAATAATTTCTAATTTATATAAGATGAACTCGATTATTAATGAGAAAAAGTTTATCACTTCAACTGAAATCGCAGAATGGTAGTAATGGTAGAGAAGTTTAACGCTATAAAAATAACTGCGTGCATACAAAACTTGAACACAAGCTTGGCGAAGAAAAACTTAAATATCGAAATCCGTAACGTAAGTATGTACAAAGATATAGTTGCATACATTTGGGATATTGACGTAATTTCGTCGACTACAAAATAATACAAATCAAGACAAACAGAGTCTATATTATGGGTTCGTGTGTTCTGTGTTGGTTCCTAATAAAAATCAATCTAAGCAGACTCTCGTGCAATGGCGGATTCAGAAGTGTGACGATTGATTGGACTGTTTGATTATCGATCATTAGACATTTCGGTTACCTTGTTTCACATCAATGGCTCGAACAACCCCATAGGGCTGATCCTTGTAGTTTTTTCATTCATTTGGCATTCAATCGAAAATCGTATTACATTCGCTAGGTGATTTCAAGCTAGCAACCTTATCTCTGAAATTGGTTACCGAACTGACGGTTCGGATGGAATTAACACGATCGCCCTGAACGTGGTTAACGTCCGTTCGAAAAGAAGGCTCATAATGATCAGCAATAACGGTAAACTTATTAAACCGTCGCTTTTCCCTCAAAACAGATATAGGTTTCATATGCTGGCTAAAAAGGCTGTATTTGAATGTCAAATCTTTTACGTAAAACTTGTAAACATAGTTTTCTTTCGGTATTGTAGTGTAATTATGGTATTTTTCCACGGCTTTTTGTGTTTATCAATACTTTTTAACATTGGGCTAATTAAAGTATACCTTTACTGAGTTCACCGGTTCACGATTACTGAACAAACAATTTTTATTGATTTGTATGGGACTTCATAATCTTGAGTTTAGCTTTGTCATTTCATTTAATTACACCTAGTAGTGTGTATGCATGATAAATGTAACTCAATATTATTGAAACAGTAAATTTTAAATATTTGAGCATATATTGAGACCTCACATTAACCAGGACTCATCCCATCAGATTTGTTACAAAGCACGTGGCGTTCCACTGTGGTATTTTGTGGAGGATCAAGTCATTTGTTTCCCAGCGTGCACTGGTTAATTTTCTTCCACTCAAATTTATTCACAACTCAACTACTTGGTATCGGTGTGGGAGCGAGTCGCTAGTTCTTACTTGAAAAACAAAAATCCAAACTGTACAAAACGGATGCTTGGAAATCATTTTCATTAAATCGTTATACTCTAAGGGCATATTCAGTAGTGTTCTAGTTCTAGATGCATAATTTATGTCAGTTACAAAATTTAAATCTGGATTTCATAAGAAGAAAAACTGGCAGCCCCAGCAGTGTTTTACTCGTGTTTCAAATATACAAAAAATAGGTAGAACGGCATCGTAGACCAGTTTTAAATTTGACAGTAGAACTGGTCGAATAAATAAAACTAGAACGGCTTGCTGGGGATACGTTTGTTCCAGTTTCTGTTCTATTATAGATCTTCCATATAGAACTTCTAGGTGCTGAATTTGCTCTAATAATAGCTATAATATATTACCAATAACATACTTATGTGATGTTCAACCGTTGCTATCAGCATAACTCCACACCACGATTGCATCAAGCATTGGTCAAAACGGATTCTTTTTATTTGCCCTACAAAATATTAGTCGTTTCAGGGAAAAAGTGATTACTCTTGGGGTTATTACGAACATCTCCAAATTATCGTTCAGAAAAATATTTTTTTCCATTTCAGTGATCACTTCACTATGAGTTAAGTGAAGTGAGTGAAGTGAAAGTGGAAGTGAGAACGGTAATAAGGGCCACAACAAATAAAAAAAGAATTCATGGCCCTTATTACCGTTCTCACTTCCACTTTCACATTCACTTCACTTACATGTCACATCTTTTTATTTTCCCTATTTATTTATTTGTGTTTTATCATCCGACTTATGTCTTCATGATTTTCTAAAAACTATTGACAGGGAAAAACCCGTTGGAGTTGATGTACAATGTACCATTCTCAAATAGGCACAAAATCTGTCTTTTTTCAAAAACTCACATTCAAAAACAATTCTAAAACAGTCAGATACAAATTACATTGAAAAACTGAAACAAATGATAAAATATTTAGCCTGATAATTTATCTACAGTACATGTGTGCATATAAAGAGTTAGATCGTCATAAATTTCATCGCATCTCCTGTATCAATCAGCCTATTGTGGAAAAGTATGGCAGGTTCGTTGAACTCAAATAAATGAAAGAACTCGTTGAAAGAGGAACACATTGACCGAAACGGGGAATTTCTTTGAAACTCCGATCTTTCTATATGCCGATAAAAGAAACCCGGTTTAGTACGAAGAGAACGAGCTTGAACACTAGCATGCAACTGCGCCAAAAGATTTGGACTGTGAATCTCAGATGTTAATATTGTCGCTGCAAATACTGCCTTTGCAATTTTCCTTCTTTTCTCGAGCGTATTTAGACCTAATAATCGGCAGCGTGATTCATATGGAGGCAAGTTCAATGGGTTCGTCCAACGTAGGCATCTTAGGACATACCAAACAAATTTGCATTGCACACTTTCGATCCTGTTAATCCTGTTCTGATGATATGGTGCCCAAATCACAATTTAAGACTCCAAATGCGAGCGAACAAGTGCACAGTATAATGATCGAAGACAGAGTGGATCATCAAATCCTCTAGCAATTTTAAACATAAAACCTAGTTGTCTGTTGACTTTTTCTACTATCATAGACTGGTGGTTTCGAAAAGAGAGTTTTGTGTCAAGTAATATACCGAGATCTTTCACACATTCAACTCTATCTAATACATGATTTGCGATGGTGTATTTGAAGGTGAACACCTCACGGCTTGTTTTATGATGGAATGAAATCACAACACATTTTTCGTTGCTCACTGTCATGTGGTTATCGGTACACCATTCGATAAATCGAGATAATCGCGATTGAAGCAGATAGCAATCTGGTAGACTTTCAACTACAACAAATATTTTGAAATCATCAGCATATAATAACTTACAACTTCCGGTAAAGATCGATGTGACATCATTAAAGAATAAAGCGAACAAAATGGGTCCAAGATTACTACCTTGGGGTACGCCGGAACAATTACAGAATTCGTCTGAAAGTGCGTCACCAATTTTCACTTGAACGGTGCGGTCTTTGAGATAAGATTCGAGCCAACAACAAAATCTTGGGGAGAATTCTCTGAAGTAAACTCCGTCTGGCCATGTTTCAGCATCTAATGCAGTGTCTCGAAGACGAGCATCGATGCCAACTTTAAATGAAATGAATCGCAAGTCCTTTGGGTTGACATCTTTTTTCACCAACATTTTGACATAAACATCCTCACATGATAAACAACTCGTCGTTAATGAACGGATGTCATTCTCCGTGATATAGTTAGCAATTTGAGAAAGGTAAATCCAACACTTTGGTGCAGCTGGAGGTACAGCCAGCACAGGCAGGCCAACAACAGATTTTTTTGTGCCGCAAGTTAGGGAATCTAAGTCAGATGCCGTACGAGGGCTTTTTGGAGTTTCAACAGGGGGAGCTCTGGTGTTGAATTTATCAGAAATCATCTGCAGTTGGGTTCCATTGAACTCTACCATCGATTTCACCTCTTGAAGAGCTATACGATGAGAATCACGTATATGTGCCACTGTTTCATTCAACGATGTTATAGTATCACGAATATTTGATGACTTCATGAGCTTAGAACAAGAGTCGCAAAACCAAAACAAATGAGTTTGCTCGCTGATGTTAATATTTTCGCTTCAAATACTGCCTTTGCAATTTTCCTCTATTGCTAGTATCACGCAAAGTGGAGCGATCCCTGTAATTGAAAAAACTTATTTTTTCAACGAAATGTTGGTGGCGTGATGTTCATAATGACATCAAGTTCATCCAAATAATTACTTTTGTCATTGATGCGACTTCCGTGCTAAGGACCTAAATTCACTTCACTCGATTTTAACCGTGACGTGATACCGATAATAAGGGTCACAATCACTTCACTTGGTGTTCACCCAAAAACTGACACTTGCATTCTCTATCTCCGTCCGGCCAGCGTACTCAAAATAATAATCAGTACCGTTTCGCATCGTCGGTTTCGTTCTTCAAGCGAGTTAAACTAAACCCCTCATGAATCTTATGTTTATATCTTACTGTAACAGCGCGCATGATTATTTTACTTATTTTTTTACGATTTGTCCCAAAACTCAACAGTGCATGAGCAGTTTATGTCGAAACTAATCTTTTGTGTTCAAGAATCCATAATCAAGTGGTACTCCAATATGCTAGCACACATGATTTGAGTGTCACATTTTTGAGCAAGATTTGAAGATAAGTTGACAGTTTGCTCTAGAATGCCTCGATCACACACAATGTCGAGTTTTTACAGTACTAGTACTACAGGGGTCTAGTATAGCGCAATGAAGGATAACGCTTCAATAACTGAACGAATAATAAAATCAACTTACTTAGAACAAGTTGAATGACTGAAAATATTTGTTCCTCCTCATATAAAAAGCTATCATAAGAGAATTTCCAGGTTCGACAAACTGATCAGAACCGCTCTGCCTTAAAGTGTACTATGATGATGAAATGACGAAAAAAATTACCAAGCGTATCCTTAACATCTGTTACGAAGGAAACGCGTGGTTATCCTTCAACATACATAAATGGCCTGTGTTAAGGATTTGCTAGAATTTTGCTTTAAAAACAAAAGCGTTGATGGTGTTTAAAATAGACTTTTTTTTCATATCGTTCAACACGCTGATTGATTTTATTTTTCTCTTCCGCAACCAGATCGTACGCGACGCTCCCTGGGAGCTGGATGACGACTTTCTCGAACGGCACAAGATAGACTTCGTCGCCCACGACGAGATTCCGTACAGTTCGGATGATTGCAACGATATCTACGCCAACATCAAGGCCCGCGGTATGTTCGTGGCAACGGAGCGCACCGAAGGCGTCAGCACGTCCGACATCGTCGCCCGGATCGTCAAGGATTACGATATCTACGTGCGGAGGAATCTCGCCCGGGGATACACAGCCAAAGAACTGAACGTTTCGTTCCTGTCGGAGAAAAGGTTCCGTTTCCAGAACAAGATGGATGAACTGAAGGACAAGGTGAAGAAGGGTAAAGGGGATATCATCAGCAAGTGGGAGGAGAAATCATCGGATATCATACGTACGTTCCTGTTGATGTTTGGCAAGGACAGCAGAATCTCAAACTTTTTGTCCGATTCGAAACAGCGGATAAAGTCCGCTCTGAGCCCTCCGGGAAGTCCACATGGAGGCAGCAACAGCAGTTTGCACGAATACGGTGACGATGATGCCGAGAGTCCCGATTCGGTGCTTGATTCGCCTCCAATGAAACGCTCGAATCTACTGCGATCGAGAAGTCAGTTGCCGGAAGCCGATGATGAGGTGGACGACAACGACGATGAGAAGAGTGCGGATGATGATGACGACGAAGATGAATTCGCGGATTCACGTTCACAGTTCAATTCCAGCTACAATTTGGCCACGATGGTCAATGGTCATAATGGGCAACACTAGGCCAGAATGCCGCAATTTTTCTAGCTTTTGTCGTTATTGTAGTGAAATTGTAATGCACAGAGCATTGAATGAATTGGTTTTTTTGTGTGAACGGTAGAGGATCGCGTGGAAATCTTGGACTTGTAGATCCAGACTGCAACGTTTACCCGCTGAAGGGATAATTCTAATGGAATGTTAAATTAGAGGCAAATTTGTGCGAGCACGAGTGAGATGGGATAGAAGCTACGTTTCCTAAATGTATTTATTTAATTATATTATCTCAAATGTGGGACATCTCAACCTTCCGAACATAGTAGCCAGTAGTATTGATTTGAATTTTAGAAGGTTGTTTAAAATTTGTCTCCGAGTGGCAAGAAAATTGTTGTTGCTTATTCTTTCTAATTGAAATTTAATTTTCATAACGTTATCTTGTTTTACTCTGGTGCTGCCGCATAGCATAAACTACACTCATTCGAAAGTTTGTATAGTTAATCTATTACTTGTATTGCATCAGGGTGAAAACGAAAACGTTAGTATCTAGTTGCAGACCTCAAACATTATGTTGGCTAATTGGAAACGATTATTGTTTGCATCGGTATACTTATTTAATGCTAATTTATCCAATGAACTCTGAAACTGGTATGGTTTACGAAAAAGAAATTCTAATCACAAGTATGTGATCAGGAAGCAAACATTGAAATATAAATTATTATTACATAAATTTAGTTCAAAGGTTGTTTTGTTTTTCTTTTCTTTCTTTTTATTTTATTGAGGCGAGTTTCATGAATTTCTCGATAAACCTTGATTGTTTTCTTATTAAAATTTTCCGCTAATACCGAAAGTCGATTGAAAGAACAGTTTTAATTGCAAAGAATGAATATTTCCACATTCCAATGAAATTTCGAATCTTACTATTTAATATTACCTAGTGGCCCGAGTTAGGGCCTAACACATTTATAAGATTTCATAGTAATTTAGCACCCAGCTGGCACATTTCTACGGATTAGCTTCGTGGATATCGTTGCTGAGCGGTTGTCATTTTTCTATCTAAGTGTGTCGCATTCTCTCGTTCCATTTTTCCTCAAGGAGTTTACCCAACGTGCAACCTCTCGAACAGATGGACAGTGTTTTGCTTGAGCTGCTGGATAAAAATTCAAAGAAAAGAATTATCTAACGTAATTTTACGCGGACTGCTTTTTTTTTTTTTTTTTTGGGGGTCAAAGGTGCACGACATCCTGGAAGGAGCGACAAATATCATATCTTACTGTTTGTATCGGCAGTTTGATTGACTTAGCTCTGGTCGTCACAAGCCCCGACCTCATGCCTACACGGTGTCAAATGATGACTGGTGACTCCTGTTTTTAGCAGAATGAGGAGGTGCGGAGTATTAGCAAGCGGTGGGACAGAGTGCAACTGTTGATAAGGAACTAACATCTTACTATAGATGTCTCGATTATCAACCCACTTTGTGACTGTTGCTAATATTCTTAACGTGGGAAGTGTGCAACATGTAAACTTTTATTAACAAAATTATAAATTTTGTATTATTAATAGTAACTATCCTATTGCCCTGAGCTTAGGATGATAAACTACAGGGCGCGTACCCTGCTTGGCGGATGAGGGTGGGAGTCAATTTACACTTCGTGTTGACCAAGTCGGATCATACCGAGATCGATCGTTCGCTTAAAACGGTAAAACGAATTTATTATATCATCTGTATTTATCACAGAGTTGACATGACTGATACTGCTTGAAATTGACAATGGGCCATTGGGTTGTTTCAGGCATTACTGATGCAATTGGGATGCTTATTCACCCCGGCTCTGTGTTCTGTTCGAGTCGGATTGTTTCGATCGGGTGTGAAGTTTTGCGTTCTGTAGCTCGATCGAGTTCTCCATACAAAGGCATAACTCGATCGAATTACAGAGTGCAGGTTTTTACATTCGTTTGACGGGGTCCGACTCGATCGGGATGCAGAATGGGGGTGATTAATATATCACATTCGTCCGGAACAGGTGAATTAAATTCAAAAAGTGGACTTATTATTATCAGAGATGCCAGAAAAAAATTTCAAATATCTTCAGACAGCGTTGCAAAAGTCTGTATATCTGAAAACAAATCTGCTGTTAGCAAATATTGCAGAAATTTCTCTATGATGTATAACTAAACGAACTTGGAAAAAAGGTCGCGACAATTTCAAAAGTCTGTAAAATTTGCAGATTTACAGACATATCTGCGGTTCTGGCATCTCTGATCAGGAATAGGAGCTGATTGACATCTTATGAACCGTTGGGGAAGTTTCAAACCTTCCGATCCGGTTCGATATCGGTACTGATGTTATACAGGTTGCATTGACGGCGAAACTGATCAGGGCAGGTGTGAAGACATTTTAAGCAATCGTGCCATTGTGTACATACTGTGGCTTCCCTGGACAATCTGGTGTTGAATGCGCATCATATGATCCAACAGACTTACTAACACCTGACTTTATTTTATCTTATTTCATTTCATGGTGGGGGCGCAATGAAACGAGAATGTTGAAATAAGGAACTGTCATCGAAGGCCTAAGAGCAAGGAAATTTTAGGAAGAAGAACCCTGGGGCGTCTCCAGAGAACGACGAAAAGGTGGTAACTGAGTGATAACTTGACCTTTGTTAAGCTGAGGTAAGGTGGGGAGAGAGGGGTAAGTGCACTATTGTTTTTAATGTCACTTTATTATTATTACCATTATTATTATTATTGTTATTATTGTAATTATTATTATTGTTCCGTACGCTTTATTTTCAGCCACAAAGACAGTAGTTAGTAGTAGTTAGTAAACTTCTAAATGCTATATTTCCCTATTTATCTCCACTATTCCTAACCTAATGTATCTGAAACCAGTGGGACTCAGAGCAGCGCCTGCTGGTGGAGGAAGCCGGTGTGCTATACGGTCTAGTGCATATCAACGGTCAGGCTTTAGTAGGCTCACAGCCAGCTTGAAGTGAACCTCACTCAAGCAGATGGGCGGACACGGTCTGCCAGGTTGTGGGCTGATAAATTACAAATTACAATTAATTTTACGCGGACTGCTTTTTTGTATGGGGACATGTGCTTGGTTTGGCTATTAGAAATGCAGAAAGATATGAAAAGAACAAGTTAACAGGTTTAGTGCTGTTAGACATAAGTAGCTCTTGGGGGCCAAGTTTCCATTGGATAACGGGGCCCATAACAGAAAATTTGTTGACATTATTGATACTCGCTCGATTAGAGTTACCTGTACTGAGTTGTACTCGGAAGCATGATCTACCTGTATTGGAACAAATTAGTTGCTGTCATAAGCGGCAGATTGTTTGCAGAGTAACTAACATCCATTAATCTATTCATCAATTTGATCAAGAAAAACTGAAAGCAGTATTTGAAGTAAATTAAACATGTTATACAAGTTTTCGTCGGACCTTTAATCGGCATGTTTTGAAGAAATCCCATCTCATTTGTCGTTGGTTTTGATGTCGATTTTTTATCTTTTCCCATACACTTTCTCTTTTATACTGTTTCAGCATGTACCGGACTCCTCTTGAGCATCGATCTTTGTTGCTTTCGTTCTGTTTATCTAGTAGAGGACCAACCACGGTTATACCAGATAATGTGCATTATGCTTACAAGCCTGTTTTAATACGTTTATACAGACCTGCAAGGATTTTTGGTGTCAATAGAAACGAAGGACAACCAATGCGTATGTCGTGAACACTAAAAGTTTGCTGTATCGTTTTTTTAACAGATAGTAGAGCAAATGATGGTGCTTTGGCGATCCGATTATTGAACAGAACAAACACATGGCTTTTCGTTTTCCATTTCGTCTTCCAGTCATCAGTGCATTAGCAGCTTTAATATGGTTGCTGAAATTTACTCGATTGTCTACTATCCTGATTTCGGTCCATCAAGGCTTAATTAAAAATGGAAAACTAACTGCTACCTAACAGTTTTCAACTATCAGAATAAAGAAATGATAATAGTGCAGAAGCCAACGATTTCACTGCTCTTGTTACAGCTGCTCGCTTAACACTCCTAATACCAAGCCTAAAAAAGTTACGCGAAGCACAAAGCCTCAAAAAAAGTTGGAACGGTAACTTTGAGCTATCATAGCTCAGTTGTTACTTGACCAATTTCGATAAATTTTACACCCTCGAATTTTCTGAAGTTTGTAGATTATTGTAAGTGTATCATTATTGACGATCGTTAGGAAAAACTAATGAAAATCTGATTTTTTCCGTTCCAAGTTTTTTTTTCAAGCTCAAAATGTGCCCTATCTGCATTCATGCGGCACCTGCATCGCGAATCGGATATTGAGAACCTCAACTTTACCGAGTCATAACTTTGCTGTTAGTCAACCGATCTTCAAAATTTGTTCACCATTGGAAAGGTACTACTTCCACAAATAAAATTCACTGAGAAAAAAACTAAAAATAGGGTTGTCTACCCAAAGTTATAATGAAAACTGTAGATAGATGACCTAAGAAAACATGAGACTTTTTACAATGATCGTAAATATCTTGAAATTCAAAGCGATGACCTATATATTTTTACACATCATTCGATTGCTAGTGATACCAGCTACAATTTTCGCTCAACTACCATTCCTGCACAATCAAAAGAAAACATTAAAAAATCGATGAATTTATAAATATATATGAATTTTTCATTTTTTTTCACATGTTTTTATATAACTCAAAAATTAAAGCGATGACATGTACATTTTTTTGATTCAAAATATTGGAATCATTACCAGAAACAATGTATTGATTACCAAAATTATATATCCGTTCAAAGAAGCTCAAGAAATTTGGTACAAATACAGAGAATTTTTAACAATTGGGAAAATTTTGCCAAACAAAATCAAATCAAAACTTTGAAATTTTATGACATATATTTTTTTATTATTTTAGTTGGAAATTTATTATAAACAAAATTTACAAAAAAAAACTGAAACTTGGATTTCACTGAAAATTTTAGAAATTTTAGTGAATAACCTAAAACTCTAAAAATAGTTATATTTTTGTATCGTACAAACGATCTAAACAATTTTTCTGCACAACCCAAACGCAATTCATAACTACTAAAATTTTGATTTTGTTGTAGATTTGTCGTAGAATCTCAAAAAATAGGTAAAAGATCGGAAAATTTAAAATTTCCGAGTTAAATTGCATTGCACAGTGGTCCTGATCCATAATTTAGGGGGACAAAAACATTAGTGGCTTAACCTTATACTTTAGAGCTATGATGTCTTCAAAACAAATGATCAGTGAAGATAAGCCATATGTCGATGTACATGGTATTAGGGTGGCTCTTATTATTAAGGTGATCCAAAACTTATTTTCCGGATGTATTGAGATAGAGGACTGCATTCTTCGGCAAAATTGTAGATAAACTTATATCGAGCAGCTTTGCTGAGGACACCATAGTAGTATCTGTTTTAGTGTTACAGCTATTTTTAAAGAGCAACTTAGGGTGTTTCTCAAAAAATCAGATCGCAAAGGCTGCTGCAGAGCCAATATTTGGGGCGATTCCAGTTTCATAAGTACCTGAAATAGTGGAACTCACTTCACTGAGAAAGATGGCCTAACCGATTTGAGAACTGTTTCATTTCTGAAAAACATGAAAGCTAGTCCATGAACTAGTGTAACAGTTCATGGACTA
The DNA here is from genome assembly GCF_030247185.1 of Malaya genurostris. Taxonomy (NCBI): domain Eukaryota; kingdom Metazoa; phylum Arthropoda; class Insecta; order Diptera; family Culicidae; genus Malaya; species Malaya genurostris. Next base: position 105,955,625 of record NC_080571.1, read on the forward strand.
GCTTTCATGTTTTTCAGAAATCAAACAAAACTGTTTGAAGAATACATTTTTTATATGAGAATAAGAGAGATATGAGAAAGGCATCATTACACAACTAGGTGGATAAAAACAAGTTTTACTTAATTTCGTGTGATTTTTTGTGCTAAATTTAGAATTCTACTTTTTCTGAATTGTTTACTAACAGAAAATTCAAATAATTTTCGAATTCTATACATTCCGAAATAATTCTAAGCTTGTGATATTTAAATTTTAACATTCAATCGATTATAATTGATGTCGTTTAGGATAGCGGAAAATTTAAGATATATGTTTTTGTTCTTAATTGCTCGTAAAACAAAAATCAAGCAATAATTTTTTTTAATTGTAGTTGGTTTCCGGGTTGGCGGTTCAATGCATAGGGCACTGGTCTTACAAACCAGTTGTCGTATGTTCGAGCCCCGACGTGGAAGGATTCGTAGTGTCAGTAGAATCGTAGCACCAGCCATGCAATGGTTCTGTACACTCTGAATCGGCTGCGGTTCAGTTCGGTTAAAACAGAAGGTCAAATTCCACTACAGGAATGTGATACCAAGGCTTTGCTTTGGTTTCTTTTACCATGGGTTAGTATATGAAATTCATATAATTTTACGTTCTATTTCTTATTGTACAAAGCCATTGAAATAATTTAAATTTTTTGTGTTGTCACAAAATTTATTTTATTGATAGAAAACAAATTCTACGTCTCTTTGAAACAGATGAAATCAAAACGGATTCCAATATTTTCCTTTTGATTTGCAGAAACGTTGGAACGCAATATATATCAGAAAATTTGAAATTTCCGATCTCCTACCGATTTTTTGAGATTTTACGGAAAACCTAAAACAAAAAAACCTAATTTTAGTAGTTATCAATTGCGTTTGGGTTGTGCATAAAAATTGGTTAGATCTTTTGTCCAATACAAAAATATAATTATTTTTAGAGTTTAGGTATATTTACCAAAATTTTTAAGATTTTCAATGAAATTCAAGTTTCAGTTTTTTTGAAAATTTTGTTCGTAATAAATTTCCAACTAAAATAATAAAAAAATATATGTCATAAAATTTCAAAGTTTTGATTTGCTTTTTTAGCAAAATTTTCCCAATAATAGAAATTCTCTGTATTTGTACCAAATTTCTTGAGATTCTTTGAACGGATAAATAATTTTGATCATCAATACATTGTTTCTGGTAATGATTCCAATATTTTGAATTAAAAAAATGTACATGTCATTGCTTTAATTTTTGAGTTATATACAAACATGTGAAAAAAATGAAAAATTCATATATATTTATAAATTCATCGATTTCTTAATGTTTTCTTCTGATTGTGCAAGAATGGTAGTTGAGCGCAAATTGTAGCTGGTATCACTAGCAATCGAATGATGTGTAAAAATATATAGGTCATTGCTTTGAATTTCGAGATATTTACGATCATTGTAAAAAGTCTCATCTTTTCTTAGGTTATCTATCTACAGTTTTCATTATAACTTTGGGTAGACAACCCTAGTTTTCGTTTTTTTCAGTGCATTTTATTTGTGGAAGTAGTACCTTTCCAATGGTGAACAAATTTTGAAGATCGGTTGACTAACAACAAAGTTATGACTCGGTAGAGTTGAAGTATTCAATATTTTCTATGCGACGTTTATGCCAAAGGAAAGAAAATTGGAAACAGATAGGGCATATTGGGCGCCTGAAAAAACTTGGAACGGGAAAAATCAAATTTTCATTGGTTTTCCTTTACCAATCGTCTGCTACAAAGTTTTGGACTCAATCTACGGCCTTCACAAAATTCGAGAGTGTAACATTTATCGAGATTCGTTGAAAAACAGCTGAGCTATGACAGCTCAAAGTTACCGTTCCAACTTTTTTTGAGGCTTGGTATTTGGAGTTGTTACAATGTTTTAGCTGTGGGTAGAGCAGAACTACCAAAAGTGGACCAAAACACAAACACTAAGGGCAATGTGCACCAACTCAAATAAAAAGGTGTTACGATACTGTCACATGATAATGTATTCAATCCTACATGCTATCCCCCGACATTCCATCTTCTCCTTCTCTCTCCTAATTTTCTCCCTCAACTTATTTCTTCCTCCTCTTACTATTACCTAATTCTAACATGCATTTTCATTTACTTTCATTACTATTTATTCCTTAGCCTCTAACATCCTCCTCGGTACCGTTCACTAACCTTATGTTCCTGCATGCATTTCTCTCCCGCTCTTCACTTACTCATGCCATCGCCATCCCGACTCTATTCATATACGCCAGCCTATGATCCAACCTCCGCCTCACTGCCGCTCACCTTCCTAAATGCCAGCATGCAAAACTAACTAGCTCTTCGCGCAATGTTGCCAGTCCCGATTCGTTAGCCGCTGCAATCTTCGAACTGGTTCATTCCAGCGTCACTGTACGGTAAATCAGCACACGGGTAGAGTGCTCTCGCTCCTTTCACAAACCAGCTGATAAGGCACACTGCTGCCTTCAGTTCACGAATACTACACGGTCATCGCCATCACATGACAGTGGGTCGCCAACACGGTACACCGAAGTCCGATCTGTAAAGTAAGGGGACCCTATTGGGCATTGACGATCAGTGCACTTCTTTTGCTTCGTGAGAATCAGATCTTACTTGACGATCCCCTTCGCTTCTGTCTAATCGAGATACGTGATTATTGACCAACACGGGTTCGTGACGTGGTCTCTCATGCAGAGTCCTGATCCAGTGAACAAATTGGTTCCTGTGCGAATGTGGAACGTGCTTTTTGGGATGATCGCTTGCTTTTATTTCATTTCACTTACTTCAAATGCAAGTCCGTGTGCGTCGTGCTATCGTGAGTACGGGGAAAAACAGTGCCACCACGTTGTTTGCTCGATATTGCTCTTTGCTTGTCGATATTGACCTGTCCGCCGTAACTGCGTATTGAAGTGTTTCTGTTACTGATTTTCCACGAACTCGCACTTTCCAGTGCTTTTCGAAGTAGTTCAATCTAATCCGCACCGCGTTGAGCAAAATGTGTCCGTTCTGCTTTCTGGTTTGGCACTCTTCTCGGAAGTATTTCTGACAGTTGGAAGCGGTCTCATTGTTGCGTTTGATTTCGCCCATTCTACGCATTCCGTTTTTGCAGCGTCACTTTGCGGCAGGTTGTTTCGGCGAGTGGATTTGAATTGACGGTTGAAAGTTATGTTTGAGCTGACCGTTTTTCTTATCAAGTCGGGTGGTTGCTAATTTTCTTATTAATCGGCTAATGATTGATCTGAGTTCTTACCCCAAAATAGATCAAACGTAACACAATCCTACCATTGCAAAAAAATTTTTATGAATCGATGATCAAACGATTCATAAAAAATTCTGAAAAAATACTTCATTCCGAAAGATCATGGTCAAAAACGAGTCGGTCCTCTAATCTCCTGAGCAAACCTCAAATTATTTACAGTGTTTTCCCAAATCATAAATATCACGCGGATCTCCGTTACCCGCCAAATCTTTTCTGAATTAAATTCTAAACTGCATATTCATACTGCCTAATTCATACTGCATGATACATATCTATCAATATACGTCAGAACTCTCTGACTCAAATCCCTTAGACCTCTCAAATCATCAATGACCAAGATCCTTGTCTTGCTTCGAATTTCACCTGCTATAAAGCAAGTCTACTACGTGGATTCTAGCCTATTGTAATAACTAAAATAGGCTCAATCACAAACAAATCTTAAAATTTTAACTTTTATAATGATCTACAGTGACAAAATTGGTTTGTGTTGGTTTGTTAGGTATACCTGAGATAGAAGCATTTCCTCAACTGAATCGTCATGAGCCCACAGAGAAGGGTTTTACCGCGCCCTGAATCGCGTTACTTCTGGATGACAAATTCATGACGATCCTCAGGTGTTAACTTTTGGAAACGCTTTCGACTTTCTGGAAACACTTCATGAGTAGTGCTTGCACTAATCCAGACTACGCTTTGTAATTCCGATTTCGTGTTTTAAAACTATCGTAGTTAATGCAACTCATAGCTCGTTTATACAATCGTTTTGGATTGTCCGATACGATTTCTCCCGGTTCGTGAACGGCACGCGGTGCTTTTTGTGTTTGTATACCGCTGTGTTTTGAGATGACATATCCTGAATGCTATAGCTCCTAAAAAGTGTTTCTCCTCACATCTGATTCGGTTTTTTGCTCGTTTGTGCGAATGAAGTGAGTATGGTTGGCAGATTGAGTCTGCTGACATAGCTGAATTGGACTTATTTAGTCTGCTTTGATATCTTTTGCATGATATCTGCCCTTTTTACCGCTCAAGATGTCTTCTAACTCGTAAAGGTTTGTTCCCAGCACGTTCCTCACGATCGCGGGGATGAACTTCGGTTCCAGTTTACTGTTGACTTGATTGATCTTTGACGAAAGTGTGAATGAACGACGCCATACTAAATCTCCCGTTTTGAATGTTACCGATCGCTTCCGGAGGTTATACCGTTGTTTCGATCGTTCGTGACAGTTTTTGATGCGTTGTGTGATTAGCTCCTGTATTCGTCGTATCGTCGACATTCTCAGATCTTGAGCAACCGTGGAATCTTTAATCGTGTTTAGTTCCTGTAGTGTATACAAATCCGTGTGTAGCAACAAGTTTCGCCCAAAGTTTGCTTCGTGCGGACTCACTCCCGTGACTTCGTGTCTAGCCGAGTTGATTGCTGCAGTGATAGCGGCTAAATTCTCGTCCCATGCTCTATGGTCAGTCTCTAACAGCGATCGTACACAGGTGACTAGGACACGGTTGACCCGTTCTGCATTGTTGACTTGCGGGCAGTAATAAGCTGTCTTCATGTGCACGATATTGTGCCGAGCTGTCCAAGTTTTAAAAATCATCGAATCGAACTGCTTGCCATTGTCCGAGAGTATTACCCGTGGTCGTGAGAATTTCAGGCAAACCTCTTGTTCCAGAAACTCAACCGTCTGTTTAGAATCCGCTGATCGTAAAGGCTTGGTGATCACATACTTGCTAACCCAATCAACAACAACAAGTAGTACTGTGTTTTCTTGTCTGGATCTTGGCAATGGCCCTACGAAATCAACCGATATCATTTCCCACGGAATCTTGGCGGGTTTAAGGCTGCCCATCTTCGGCATCATTCTCATACTGGGGACCTTGCACGCCTTGCAAACGGAACATTCTTTGACGTAATTGGCTATTTCCTGTTGCATTCTAGGCCAATAGTAATGAGCTTGTATCTTATGCCATGTTTTATACAGTCCTAAGTGTGCTGCTGTAGGCTCGTCATGAAATCTGCGAATCAACTGTATTCTTGCTTCTTTTGGAACAACTTGCTTCCATACGTGGACGACTGCGCCGACTTCGTTCTTAGCCCGACAATTTTTGAAGAGCGTGTCATTGACGACGCGAAAGTCCGGAAATCGTTCTCCTTCGGCCCTTACTTTTGCTACGAGATTTGCGTACCATGTGTCTTCAATTTTATCTGCGGTGAACACTGCTTCCGACACTATCCTCGACAGGGCATCTGGTACGACGTTTATCGATCCTCTCCTGTATTTAATTTCGAAGTCAAATGCATTTAGTCGTAATAGCCAACGACTCATCAAAGCGGTGGGATTTTTCATGGATTTTAAATAGCTTAGAGCCGCGTGATCGCAGTGTACAACGAATTTAACGCCTTCTACATAACCCCTGAATTTCTCTATTGCCCGAATCACTGCCAGACACTCCCGTTCGGTCACCGAATACTTTCTCTCTGATGTTGATAGTTTCTGTGAGTAGTAGCTAATCGGGTGTTCCTCTCCGTTCGTGTCTTGCGTGAGCACCGCTCCTATCGCTGTATCGCTTGCATCGCATGCTATTGCGAACGGTTTACTGTAGTCCGGCATTGCCAGAACTGGAGCTGAGACTAGCGCCGCTTTCAATCTCAGGAATGATGTTTCCGCTTCTGTTGGCCACCGAAATTTGGTTTTCGCACGGGTGAGATCCGTCAGAGGTGCTGCTATCTGCGAGAATCCTGCAATGAATCGCCTGTACCAATTGCACACGCCCAAGAAACGTTGAACTTCTTTTCTTGTGGTGGGTGTAGGGAACTGTACTATTGCCTCAATCTTTGCTTCGTCTACTCGCCAACCTTGCTCATCGATTACGTAGCCGAGATAGTTCATCCTTTTCCTACAGAAAAGAGATTTCTCGGATGAGATTGTAAGATTTGCTTTTTGAAGTCGACGAGCCACTTCTTCGAGCAAAACTATATGTTCCTCGAAGGTTTCCGAGCAAACGATGATGTCGTCTAGGTAGTGGAAAACTTGTGGTTCCATATCCGCAAAGATGTGTGTCATGAGACGCGCGAGAGCCTGACTTGCCGTGCATAATCCAAAAGGCACTACTTTAAATTGAAAGTGGCCCCTGGATGGAACGGTAAATGCTGTAAGTGGTCTAGAATCTCGATGAAGAGGGAGTTGCCAGAACGCATCCTTGAGATCGATCGAAGAGATGAATTTACAGCTTCGCAGGTTGTTCGTGATTGACGCTATCTGTGGAATCGGGAAGCCCTCATTTACCATGATGGAGTTCAAGTATCGGGCGTCCAAGCATACGCGGTACTGGCCCGTTTTCTTCTTGACCGCAACTAACGGATTGTTCCAAGGTGAGAACCGTGCTTCCTCAATAACGTCTAAGCTTATCATGCGATCTATTTCTCGGTTTACCTCCTGAAGCACGTAGGGCGACATCGGATAATGTCGTTGCTTTTTTGGCTGCACATCTCCCATTTCGATACGGTGTTCATATATGTTGGTACGACCTAGTTTCCCATCTTGAGCTTTTGGAAATTTCGCTACTGTTTGCTCCAAGCGCTTTTTCTGTTCCAACGTAAGCGCCTTCATTTTTTCTTCACTGTGGATCGATGTACTTTCCGTTTCGACCAAGCAACACACTGCCTTCACTCCGAACTTGTTCCAAAAATTCATTCCCAGTATAACACAGTCTGGAATCGAAGGAACTAACAGGACTGGAAGTACATCGTTTCGGTTGTTATATACGATGGGTAAATACACAAAATCGGTAATGGAGTGTCGTGTGCCGTCCGCTGTTTTTATCCCGCCAGAAAGCTTCCCTTTCTTCAGCTTGCAGTCACGCGCTAACTGTACTTGTCTGCCACCAAGCAAAGAGCAATTTGCTCCACTGTCCAGTAAAGCTTTAACTTCTTTCCCTAGCACTGATATAACGGCGTGCGGACGATTGTCTTTTCCTGGGTCAATGATTATTGAATGTAGATTTCTGAATTCTGGGATATCTGAGAGGTTTTCGAAACATTGCGGAGAGCTGGTCCTCTCTATTGTTCGTTCTCCGCCAGCTGGTTTCCCGCGTCTGTCCGGCACGTGAAGCAACTACGTAACGAGTAACCTTTCCTTCCACATCGATAGCAGAATAAGATTGCCTGTGGTTTCGGACAGTCCATGAATCGGTGTCCCTCCTCGTCACAGTTCCAACAAGTCATCACGTGTCGTTGATGGTCTTGTACAGTTCGTTGTATCCCGCAATACGCCTCTGATGAAGGTGGTAGATGATGTTCATACGGTTGTTGCGTGTCATGCCTTCGTTCAACTATGTTTTCTTTTCCTCTTGCAGTTGGGTTGATTCGATCGGCGTGCCAACTCTGTCGGCCTCGTTGTTGGCTCACTGGAAGTTGTTCTTGAATTGTTTCGCGTTGTGTCCACTGTAGTTGCGAAAAAGTAGCTGGCTCTCTCGGTTGATGATGAAACTGCTGATATTTGTCCGTTTCCGAACGACTGAAACTGTTGACGACTCGAGAATTGTGATTACTCTGTGTCGCTGTGTCTGATCTCTGGTTCTTTTTATCGAAACTCATTTTTAGAGCATTGACCTGCTCAAGGAGTTCATCCATTTGGTTCTGCCAAACTTCTTCCTTCCAGTGCACTGTATTTTTTTGCGATTCCGAGACCTGTTGTAGCGGAGACAATTCCTCATCCATGAACTCTTCTTTTTCGACGGCGTGCACCCTGTTGAGACGATGAGACTGCTGTTGGGCGAACGTTGGTTTGGTAGTAGGCATCGGTGTTGCAAAGTTCGGTTCGAGTAGCGCCGTGTGCGGGATCGGAACTCTCCGTTGTCTGTTCAAGAGCATCCTAGTCTCGTCGTAGCTTGTACATATATCTACCAACTCATCTAGTGTTTGCGGTCTTGCCGCTGTCACAATGGCTGCGTAGTCCGCATTCATATTTTTTTTTACTGTAAAGAGCTTTTCATTTTCTGGAATGGGTGGTTCTACGAATCGAAACAATGCCGAAATATCTCGGTAGTACTTAGCAAATGACTCATTAACGCCCTGAAATCGAAAGCTGGCCTCTAATCTAAGAATCTGTGAGTATCCGCTAGGAAGGAATTCTTTCCGAATTTCTTGCTTGAAAGCGCGCCAAGACAGTAGTCGGTTCTGTAACGTTGCTCGGGCGTACCATTCGAGAGCGTCTTCATGTAGTAGATGTTTGATGCTGCTCAACAGCGTTTCATCATTCATACCCTCTGATCTAGCGAACGTTTCCACACGATCTAGGAATACGTTGAGTGACGTGGTGTCTTTTTCTCCTCGGAATTTAAATGGCCAGTTGTGTACAGCTTTCAGCATCCTCCTTTCGTCCGCTCGCGCTGGGGGAACTCGTACTATCTGCAGCAGATGATTCAATAGCTCATCGCGCAGCCTATGATAATCGGTTGAATCCTGGTTCGCTCTGCTTCTATCTTGCTGTGCCTGATGCTCCAGTTGTAACGTCGACCTATTGTTTCCGAATAATATGGAATGATGACCTTCCGGCGAGTTTGGTGTAACCAGTTTTCGTCCACGCCCTCGTCCTCCATTATTAGCTAACCGTTGATGAGATTCTGGTGTGTCCGTTGGTGGAAATGGGCTGATATCTGATGTATCGAATCCTCCTGCTGCTCCGTCTTCTGGGCTCGTGGATTTTCTTCTTGTACCTGTACTCTTTGGGAGAGAGTGTTTCGCACTGTCATTTTGATCACTATTTACTGATAACGCGTCACAAACTTTTTTATATAAGTCTTCCACGTTGAAGACGAGAAGTGTATATGTGTCGTTCAATTCTACTGGTGGATTTATCAAACGTAAACGGTTTTGATAATGAATTATTCGGGATCCTTATTCATACATGTCCGCGGTATTGACTGCGAGGATCGCTGCCTCCGTCTGAAGGTGGAGCTGATCTAACTGTGTCTGGCAAACGTTAATGTTGTCCAGTGCACTCATAACATGCTCGGAGCTAGTCGGTTTCATGTCACTTAACGACTCTTGCTCTATGAGCGCTTTAAGACGAATTACCTTACCACGATGTGTGGTGCGACTTAAATTTAGCACATGGCGTAGAGCTAGTTCGTAATCTACTTCTTCACTCGTTAGGTGTGAGTGATCCATGTCGAATTTTTGCGTAAAAGTTAAATTTCCAAATACCTTACAGTGTTTCAACTCACAAAGCCAAATATATCACAAACCAAATAAAACAATTGCTAACGGTAGTTCAAATTTTGTGGATTTTTGGTTGGGCGCCAGTGTTACAATGTTTTAGCTGTGGGTAGAGCAGAACTACCAAAAGTGGACCAAAACACAAACACTAAGGGCAATGTGCACCAACTCAAATAAAAAGGTGTTACGATACTGTCACATGATAATGTATTCAATCCTACATGCTATCCCCCGACATTCCATCTTCTCCTTCTCTCTCCTAATTTTCTCCCTCAACTTATTTCTTCCTCCTCTTACTATTACCTAATTCTAACATGCATTTTCATTTACTTTCATTACTATTTATTCCTTAGCCTCTAACATCCTCCTCGGTACCGTTCACTAACCTTATGTTCCTGCATGCATTTCTCTCCCGCTCTTCACTTACTCATGCCATCGCCATCCCGACTCTATTCATATACGCCAGCCTATGATCCAACCTCCGCCTCACTGCCGCTCACCTTCCTAAATGCCAGCATGCAAAACTAACTAGCTCTTCGCGCAATGTTGCCAGTCCCGATTCGTTAGCCGCTGCAATCTTCGAACTGGTTCATTCCAGCGTCACTGTACGGTAAATCAGCACACGGGTAGAGTGCTCTCGCTCCTTTCACAAACCAGCTGATAAGGCACACTGCTGCCTTCAGTTCACGAATACTACACGGTCATCGCCATCACATGACAGTGGGTCGCCAACACGGTACACCGAAGTCCGATCTGTAAAGTAAGGGGACCCTATTGGGCATTGACGATCAGTGCACTTCTTTTGCTTCGTGAGAATCAGATCTTACTTGACGATCCCCTTCGCTTCTGTCTAATCGAGATACGTGATTATTGACCAACACGGGTTCGTGACGTGGTCTCTCATGCAGAGTCCTGATCCAGTGAACAAATTGGTTCCTGTACGAATGTGGAACGTGCTTTTTGGGATGATCGCTTGCTTTTATTTCATTTCACTTACTTCAAATGCAAGTCCGTGTGCGTCGTGCTATCGTGAGTACGGGGAAAAACAGTGCCACCACGTTGTTTGCTCGATATTGCTCTTTGCTTGTCGATATTGACCTGTCCGCCGTAACTGCGTATTGAAGTGTTTCTGTTACTGATTTTCCACGAACTCGCACTTTCCAGTGCTTTTCGAAGTAGTTCAATCTAATCCGCACCGCGTTGAGCAAAATGTGTCCGTTCTGCTTTCTGGTTTGGCACTCTTCTCGGAAGTATTTCTGACAGTTGGAAGCGGTCTCATTGTTGCGTTTGATTTCGCCCATTCTACGCATTCCGTTTTTGCAGCGTCACTTTGCGGCAGGTTGTTTCGGCGAGTGGATTTGAATTGACGGTTGAAAGTTATGTTTGAGCTGACCGTTTTTCTTATCAAGTCGGGTGGTTGCTAATTTTCTTATTAATCGGCTAATGATTGATCTGAGTTCTTACCCCAAAATAGATCAAACGTAACAGAGTGTTAATATATCTAGCACCACTGCTGCTAGCATGTATCGCATATTAAACAACTGTTTCAATAGTTATCAAGAAATCGTTCCTAGAATTTCTGCTCAATTAGTTTTTTCCCATATAACTAGATTTAAGGAAATTGATTGTAATTTGTGGATTCAAAAGATTAGCGGTTTCATGACTTTTGGACAGTTAGTTTGACACAAACTAACTCTAATGAGCTTTTCCCTATTCCAAATAAATAAATAAATAAACTGAAAGGCATCGTTGTACCAATACAATAATTAAAAACCTGTTTTAATCCACCTAGTGGTGTAATGATGCCTTTCTCATGTACATATAATATTGTGGTATTCAATTCAAAATTTTTCTCTTCGATTTTTGAAAGAAACCAAGAGATTGTTTATGCATAACATACAAAATAGAACAGTGCTTTGATTGCGCAAGTCATCCTTAAGAAAACGAAATGGGTTCACTATTATATGCACTATATGATAATGACTATCAATTTGTGTAGTTTTGAGACCAGTTTAGAAATTTTTTTACGTTTTTTGTTTCGCCGGTTTAAGTGACGGTGTACAATATTGTATACACTTTACCCCATTATTCCGGAACCGGAAGTCGGATCCGGGTGAAGTTCAGGAACTCCGTATGGGACCACGAGACCTTTCATTTGAATCTAAGTTTGTCAAAATCGGTTCAGCCATCTCCGAGAAAACCTAGTGAGATTATTTGACACATACACACATACATACACACACATACACAGACATTGCTCATCTCGTTGAACTGAGTCGAATGGTATATGACACTTTTCACTAGTCGGTTTTTCAAGTGATTGCATAACCTTTCTATATGAGCAAGGCAAAAAATTTCGATAATTTTTGGCGAGAAGGGTTGGCAATGGAGGGGGGGGGGGGGGGGTTGGTTGGTAAATCCAGTTGTTGCATATTTTTTTATAGGGGGTATCAAAATTTGCCATCATTTATGCACGTCGCCTTAAGTCAAATAAGTCCCTTTTGTCCGAACTTTTGATTAGTAGGGTATTACTTGTTGGTGCGTCTCATACTCGAAAATACGTGTTTGGTTTGGAGCCCGTGTCAATTCGTTTGGAATTTGCGAATAGAACGTGTACAGAAGAGATTCATCTGGTTCGCTTTGCGCCACTTTGCTTCCATGGCGAAAACCACCGTAAAAAGCGCCACTTGTGGCTAAATTTTTGAATTTGGTAAACCGACGCATAGGTTTTCACATAAATTGTCAAGTTCTTCCTTTTCGTTAATTGATCGTTTGTACGTAATCAATCGGTAGTTATTCATTGAGACTATTAACTGTCAGATGAATTACTTATACAAATGAACAAACAAATAAATGATTTAAAATTGTTTAGTCTCTTCTTAAAAGAAGCATAAATCGTACTTGCCATCCTTACGAGCGTTCTATAGGAAAGCCTTATAGAAAAGACCGTTCATAGCTTTAATATAAAAAGTAGAAAATGCTGATAGTATACAAACTATAACGCAAGAAATGCATACAAGAAATACCTTCTTCAATACCGATTGAATGCAAGTTTTTATTACGTAGTTTGTGCTAACGGGCAATTTTCTCTCGCATTCTTCGCTTTGCTCTGTTTATTTTTCTCGTACCGTCGTGTCGCTTTGTTTTTCCTCCCACACCCGGTATTGGTGTGTTTTTCTCTCTCTCATAATCACGTTCACACGTGCTTTCCTCTTATGGACGGGGAACAGTTACCCCCGTCCATCTGTTTTCCACAGCGTCTGGCGGCATGCGAGTTGGGGTTGTTTTGTTGTTTGGTTTTCCGGATACCCACTGTTGTTACCGGTGCCTGCTGGTGCGACACACATGCGTCCAACCGGGGAGAATTGCAGACCTTGGAGAGCAATCCGATTGCATGTGCTCGCGTAGTTTTCTCCGCAATGGGTGCACTTCATCCTCCGCTCGTTCCCAGCAGAGTTAGATCCGTACGTACGGCCACGATGATACGGTGGTAGTCGGTCGGAACTGAACCCTTTTTTTCCAGTGAAGCCGAAACCCAACCTTTGCCAGCGAATGGGTCCGCCTGGTGGTTGACCGGTTGTCAGAGTTCAGTTTGGTCGAGGCGCGCGTGACGTTTGGACGTGTTCTGGCTTTGCTGGAGTGAGCTCGAAAGTGAATCCGCTGTAGAATCTAATGTGAGCGGTACTGGGATTTCCAGAGTGTCACAGTGTGGTATCACTGTGCTTAAGTGTGACTCTCGTGTCTGGCACCATACCGCGGTCCAATCTCCTACCCGCGGAGTGATGATCAATTTTTGCCTATTCTAAGTGGCGGTCGTTGAAAGCTTAACCAGGCGGTTGCTCATGTGAACACGCGGAAGCTTATCGGGTGAAGCAAGACACGGCGACAAGGTGCGACCGACTGTCGGAGGTGGTGACCACAAGGGGATTTCACTGCAAAGATAAAAACCAACGGAAAGCAACCGTTCTGCTTGTTCGAGTGTCTACTGCAGCAAGGGATACGGGTTGTAAATTAGGCACGGTTTGCCAATTAGGGTGTTAATTTTTGTAAATTATTGATTCGGAAATGTTTTGGAGGAGGTCTGAAATGTGATGCAGTTTAGTGAAAATGCTATGTCAGCTTCATAATCGTGTCGTTTTGTTGTATTTTAAAACAGAAGAAGAGAAAAAAAATTGTTGGAGAAAATGAGAAACACCGAAATACGAATGTAAGCGAAAAAAATATATATGCGGCAAAAACGAAATGAATCTAATTACTGTCTCCATGTCTCCGGCACCGTTGGGTAAACAGTAATTATTTTGAAAAGTAAGCTCGGAACGGGATGTAACCGCGAATAGTGCTTTTGTGAAAATGAATAATGAAAGTGTTACCGTGAATTCTAATTGGATAGAATTGGCAAGTGAGCAAAACAAAATAGTGGTTATTCAGATCTGTCGGGCCTCATTGAATTGTTGAAAGCTTAAGAGAGTATCGTTACAGTGTTACGGTTTACGTTTGAAAACCCAGATACAACATTTGAAAAGACATTAAAATATGTTGTAACTAATTTTGAATTGGAAAAACTTAACTGTGAGTATTTAAAAATGGTCTACTGTTGTTTGTATTTGAGTACTTTAATTTATTTAGGGGTTTTGATACCTGAAGGGTACCGGTCATGTTAGCTTAGTGGATTATGTTGAACAGTGAGGTCGCATTTTCCATAAACTGTTAATGCACTGATGAATCAAAGACGAAACGTAAAAACAAATACTTTTATTTGCTGATATGGCGAAAAAATGCTTTTATTCAATTCGAGAAAAATTACGTTGAAAGTAATCACTAAAATCTGATGTCATTCCAATAGTTCCATCATAACATTTTTTTCGATGAGCTTAGTTTTGACACAAATTCAGGTTGATCGAATAATTTTCTAGATTGATTTGGGTGGTTCCAATTATATTATATACCAAAAACTCCGGAATCCCACACAATTCAATCTTTTAGTATTCATAGATTTCATGACGTCATGTCTTTTCAGTAATCGTTTGTAATACAACACATTTACCGGTTCAACCTGTTATTAGAGTACTTATACATAGTATAACAGCGCGTGAGAGCACAAGTGGGTTTGCGTGGGCCATTATTGAATTGAATTGTAAATGCTTCGAAAAATAAACGCACATAACACAGAAAAATTATGAATTTTACAGGTGATTTTAATCTAAAAACGATACAATTCATAACTACTCAATTTTTCAAACGACGCAATATTCCACTCGCACAGAATTTTACACTCTCCGAGTGTAATTTGCACTCGGCTACCATGTGTCAGTGTATGGATTATTCAATAAGCAGATATGTACTTCTGTGGTTCAGTCGATCAATTGATGTGCTTTGTGATCTAATATTTCTCGGTTCAAGTCGCGCTCTTTTCGCTACCGATCTTTTGTTTTTTATTTCATTTGGATTCAAGCCATGTAATTTTTAAATCTCACAATTTTACATGTTCTCGAATGTAAATTTGTGTGAAATATGACGCTCCATTTGTGTGCATCTTTTAAGATGTAAAAACATAAGATTTTTTCGAATTGTGAATCATGTAAAAGCTACTTTTTGTTTAGTTGTGAAAATATGTGAAGATGCTACATAATAAACATTAGATTATTCTGAAAATCTCCTGCGTTTTTGATTTACTCCTGTTTATTTTTACCTTTTTTATATATATAAAAAATAGGTGCAGAATTCGCTCGAACTTTAGAAAAATGTCCGAAGCCCGGAGGGCCGAATGTCATATACCAATCGATTCAGCTCGACGAACAGAGCAAATGTCCGTGTGTGGGTCTGTATGTGTGTTGTCAACAAGACCGATTTTGATCGAACAAGTCTCAAATGAAAGGTCTCCCCGTCACCCTGAACGCTATTGAATGGTTTTGAGATCGGATGTTTACTTTTTGAGTTATACAAAATTTTATGTCAATTTTTTTTGTTTTTTGACAGTATCTGTCACATTTGACCTTGAAAACAGAATATGTTTCCAGACTTGAATTCCGCACGGTTAGAGCTATCCTACAAGCCACAGATTGTTGAAATTCGTTCATTTTTAACGCAGATATCGACATTTTTGTGTAGATGACTTTTCCCTCTATTCCAGCAGTAGGAGTTTTGAGCATTGTATGATGAAGCAATGCTTAGGAGCAACGTGAAACATTATTTTTTATACTGTTACATACGATTGTTTATATGTACCAAACAGACTGTGTACAGCATCCTTTTTCATGACAATTTGCCTCGGACCGATTTTAGCACGGTTCGTTTTTGGCAACATAATCGTTCGAATATGATATATTGATTTAAACTACTTACAGTAATAAATGCTGGAAAAACGTAACACCCATATACCATTCGACTCATTTCGTCGAGATCAGCAAATGCGTGTGTGACAAATAATTTCACTCAATTTTCTCGGAGATGACTCAACCGTTTTCTACAAACTCAGATTCATATGAAAAGTCGTATGATCCCAAACAAGGTTCCTGAATTATGTTTGGATTCGACTTCTGATTCCGGAACTACAGGATATGTGAAACAAAATTAAAATTGTGTAACTCATTTTCCTCGTAGATGACTGAACCGAACTAAAATTCACATGAAAAGTTTTAGGATCCTATAAAACATTTTGCTTTTCAGACAGATGCAACTTCCGGTTTAGGGGATACAGGGTGATTAGTATACAAATGTCTATTTCACATAAATTAATCAGGTTTATCGGGTTCGCAGATTTGGATAGTCGATAACCAAATAAACTTATTTCAGTTTTAGTGGTATTCAGTTTTCGATTCGGATTCAATTCGCACTACGATTTCTTAAAGATGTCTACACCGATTTTCAAACATTTTGAAACAAATGTAAACTAGACAGCTACTCAGGTGAATTTATCTGACTTCGTCGACACCGATTTTCGGATTCCGGTTCCAGTATCGAATCGTTTCTCAAAGCTCAATCGTTTTCTCCAAAAAAATTTAATTCGACAAAGACAAAATTAATTAATTTTATCCAATTCTGACTTCCGATTCTGGAATTACAGGATGATGATTTTTTTTCGATTATAGAGGTTTAAACATTGTGGTCACTCACCTCTTCGGGCCAGAAAAGTTTTCTGACCCTATGTGCAGGGTTGGGAATCGAACCCAGGTGGGCAGCGTGAAAGGCATCGACTTACCCATCACGCTATATCCGTTCCCCAGATGAATTTTCAAAATTCAAACCGATATAGAAGATGACAATCCCGAAAAGCTTTAAAGTTGGACTCAAAACTATTACAATTCATTCGTCATATGGCCATACGAATCGGTTTGGGTTATGTTGGTTCCTGAATACCGGCTCTGGAAGTACCGTAAATAACCGTAAACTCTAAAGTGGAACTTACTTTGACATCTCACGGAATGTTTAATCGATTGTCACACGTTTAGATTCAAATTCGATCTGATTTACAGCTTCGACATTACAGGGTAATGAGCGATTGAAATCTCAAATAGCCGCTTAAAACCACAATCATTAAAATAATGTTATCAGAACTGAAACACCGAAGAATATTTATGCATAAAACACATGCGGATTGATAAAAAAGGTATCATCTCACTGCTTGGTGGATTAAGCACGTTTTTAATTATACATTCAATTCCTTTCACGGCTAAGGATTGCTATCTTATTCAAAACGTCTGTAAAACTCGAATTGGTCAGTTGGTTAATTTAGAAAATAGTTTGTGCTTTTTTTGTTTATTTTCAAATGCTTGACAGTTTTATTATCAAAGCTTTATGTCGTTCTCGCTTGATCGAGTCCATTTCGAACCTGATTCTTATATCGAATATTTTTGAACAAATAAAATATAGGGTAAGGGCTCCCTATTTCATCTCATTTGTAAGGACGTCGCCTTCAAACCTCGATTTAGCCACTAAAATCACTATAACTATTTCACGTTCCTTGGAAATTAAAATAATGTTCATAAAACAGCAAAAAACACTTATGAAATGTTCACTACTCTGCTCCTAATTTCATATCAATGGATTTTTATCCATCCTATCGTTGATCCTTTATTCATCCTATAAATTAGCAATGGCGACAGCAATCAAAACGAAATATTTCACTATTACACTCTCAGGTTCAAAATGTCAGAATTCTTCTTCAAAACGGCCTAATGCCAACTATGAGACAATATACGATATTTTTAGAACCAGTTTGAAATCATTTCAACGTTTAAAATTTTTTCAGTTGTTTCCGTTACCCCTCGCTTTAAATTTAAAATTTTACTGAAAAGTTAATTTGGTGAACTTTAAATAAAAACAAAACTGTGATTGTTACTATTTATTCATTAGCCCTTCTTAAAACAAAGTGTAGAGCCAGAGATGCCATTTATACAGATTTATATGTATTGTATAGATTTTTGCGTTCGCATACTGGTTTAAATCAAAGTACCGATTTTGTAAAGATTTCCTAAATTTAATACAGATTTGTACAGGTTCATATAAAGAAAGAAGTAAATAATTAGACTTTTCTCTCTGAGTATCTATTAGTATTTGATTGCAGTGGTTCTTTAAAAGTTTATTAATCAACGGACAAATCACATGTTAAAGTGGAAATCTTTTATGTAGATAATTGATTATGAACACTGACAAACATTTATATTAAAATTTGGAACCAATTTGAACTATTTGAAGCCAGATATTTTCATAGAATATGTATTACGTTGCATAGAAAGTCTATATCTGGTCTATCTGTTTTCACTAATAAAATGATCATTTAGAGGTTAGCCAAATTTTGTGCTAGGGCACATAACCGTTTTCATTATTTTTACGTTTCGTCTTTGACTCATCAGTGCAGAGCAGTTCAAATTGAACTGCTTAGTGCTAAACTCGGCAGTTCAATTTGAACCGCTAAGCAGACGTAAAGTTTCTGCTATTTACAGAACACTTTTTGTTTTGCAACGAAGTGCAATGTCTTTTCTGACGTGCCCAACGAAAACGTGTTTTCGACTATTTCTGGCCGATGCAGGTATGGTCATTTAGGGGTTAGCCAAATTTTGTGCTAGGGCACATAACCGTTTTCATTATTTTTACGTTTCGTCTTTGACTCATCAGTGCAGAGCAGTTCAAATTGAACTGCTTAGTGCTAAACTCGGCAGTTCAATTTGAACCGCTAAGCAGACGTAAAGTTTCTGCTGTTTACAGAACACTTTTTGTTTTGCAACGAAGTGCAATGTCTTTTCTGACGTGCCCAACGAAAACGTGTTTTCGACTATTTCTGGCCGATGCAGGTATGGCCATTTAGGGGTTAGCCAAATTTTGTGCTAGGGCACATAACCGTTTTCATTATTTTTACGTTTCGTCTTTGACTCATCAGTGCAGAGCAGTTCAAATTGAACTGCTTAGTGCTAAACTCGGCAGTTCAATTTGAACCGCTAAGCAGACGTAAAGTTTCTGCTATTTACATAACACTTTTTGTTTTGCAACGAAGTGCAATGTCTTTTCTGACGTGCCCAACGAAAACGTGTTTTCGACTATTTCTGGCCGATGCAGGTATGGTCATTTAGGGGTTAGCCAAATTTTGTGCTAGGGCACATAACCGTTTTCATTATTTTTACGTTTCGTCTTTGACTCATCAGTGCAGAGCAGTTCAAATTGAACTGCTTAGTGCTAAACTCGGCAGTTCAATTTGAACCGCTAAGCAGACGTAAAGTTTCTGCTATTTACAGAACACTTTTTGTTTTGCAACGAAGTGCAATGTCTTTTCTGACGTGCCCAACGAAAACGTGTTTTCGACTATTTCTGGCCGATGCAGGTATGGTCATTTAGGGGTTAGCCAAATTTTGTGCTAGGGCACATAACCGTTTTCATTATTTTTACGTTTCGTCTTTGACTCATCAGTGCAGAGCAGTTCAAATTGAACTGCTTAGTGCTAAACTCGGCAGTTCAATTTGAACCGCTAAGCAGACGTAAAGTTTCTGCTATTTACATAACACTTTTTGTTTTGCAACGAAGTGCAATGTCTTTTCTGACGTGCCCAACGAAAACGTGTTTTCGACTATTTCTGGCCGATGCAGGTATGGTCATTTAGGGGTTAGCCAAATTTTGTGCTAGGGCACATAACCGTTTTCATTATTTTTACGTTTCGTCTTTGACTCGACTACGTTTCGTCTTTGACTGACCTGCATCGGCAGAGCAGTTCAAATTGAACTGCTTAGTGCTAAACTCGGCAGTTCAATTTGAACCGCTAAGCAGACGTAAAGTTTCTGCTATTTACAGAACACTTTTTGTTTTGCAACGAAGTGCAATGTCTTTTCTGACGTGCCCAACGAAAACGTGTTTTCGACTATTTCTGGCCGATGCAGGTATGGTCATTTAGGGGTTAGCCAAATTTTGTGCTAGGGCACATAACCGTTTTCATTATTTTTACGTTTCGTCTTTGACTCATCAGTGCAGAGCAGTTCAAATTGAACTGCTTAGTGCTAAACTCGGCAGTTCAATTTGAACCGCTAAGCAGACGTAAAGTTTCTGCTATTTACATAACACTTTTTGTTTTGCAACGAAGTGCAATGTCTTTTCTGACGTGCCCAACGAAAACGTGTTTTCGACTATTTCTGGCCGATGCAGGTATGGTCATTTAGGGGTTAGCCAAATTTTGTGCTAGGGCACATAACCGTTTTCATTATTTTTACGTTTCGTCTTTGACTCATCAGTGCAGAGCAGTTCAAATTGAACTGCTTAGTGCTAAACTCGGCAGTTCAATTTGAACCGCTAAGCAGACGTAAAGTTTCTGCTATTTACATAACACTTTTTGTTTTGCAACGAAGTGCAATGTCTTTTCTGACGTGCCCAACGAAAACGTGTTTTCGACTATTTCTGGCCGATGCAGGTATGGTCATTTAGGGATTAGCCAAATTTTGTGCTAGGGCACATAACCGTTTTCATTATTTTTACGTTTCGTCTTTGACTCATCAGTGCAGAGCAGTTCAAATTGAACTGCTTAGTGCTAAACTCGGCAGTTCAATTTGAACCGCTAAGCAGACGTAAAGTTTCTGCTATTTACAGAACACTTTTTGTTTTGCAACGAAGTGCAATGTATTTTCTGACGTGCCCAACGAAAACGTGTTTTCGACTATTTCTGGCCGATGCAGGTATGGTCATTTAGGGGTTAGCCAAATTTTGTGCTAGGGCACATAACCGTTTTCATTATTTTTACGTTTCGTCTTTGACTCATCAGTGCAGAGCAGTTCAAATTGAACTGCTTAGTGCTAAACTCGGCAGTTCAATTTGAACCGCTAAGCAGACGTTGCCCTAGCACAAAATTTGGCTAACCCCTAAATGACCATACCTGCATCGGCCAGAAATAGTCGAAAACACGTTTTCGTTGGGCACGTCATAAAATACATTGCACTTCGTTGCAAAACAAAAAGTGTTCTGTAAATAGCAGAAACTTTACGTCTGCTTAGCGGTTCAAATTGAACTGCCGAGTTTAGCACTAAGCAGTTCAATTTGAACTGCTCTGCACTGATGAGTCAAAGACGAAACGTAAAAATAATGAAAACGGTTATGTGCCCTAGCACAAAATTTGGCTAACCCCTAAATGACCATACCTGCATCGGCCAGAAATAGTCGAAAACACGTTTTCGTTGGGCACGTCAGAAAAGACATTGCACTTCGCTGCAAAACAAAAAGTGTTCTGTAAATAGCAGAAACTTTACGTCTGCTTAGCGGTTCAAATTGAACTGCCGAGTTTAGCACTAAGCAGTTCAATTTGAACTGCTCTGCACTGATGAGTCAAAGACGAAACGTAAAAATAATAATAAAATGATGTTATCAGATTTTATAAGTGAAAACAGATTTAACATCATTTTATTAGTGAAAACAGATAGACTAGATATAGAGTTTCTATGCAACGTAATACATATTTTCTATGAAAATATCTGGCATCTCTGTGCACAGCCCATGAAACACACACACTTCACAGCGTTATGTTGACGTATAGCGGAATGAAACCAGTGCTACTAGATTTGCCACAATGGTTATTTCATTAGTATTTAACATGCTCTTTCTGGTAATATTCGAAGCCAAAACAGTTTTATTGAAATATTAATATCAATAATATAATTAAACTAATGTCACGGATACCAAAAAACATACTTTTTGATGAGATTTTGAAGAAGAAAAACAATTTTTGTTTTGTAACATTATGAGATAACTTGGCAACTTTGCGAAACCAAATGAGATGAAAACAAAGCGCAATCATGTGAACTAAGTGAAAAACTTTCATCTCATATTTATGAAGACTTTTATTGTTTGTCGGGTAGTTTTTGAAGTATTAAATCGTTAATTAGACAAGTAGCAAGTGAACATTACAAATTATGAAGTCATTCAGCATTCAATGGTAGTGTAATTGTGCGAAAAAGTGATCATGTTTTGAGACGAATCGATTAGTAGATAATCAGAAACATGACGAACTGTAAATCTTGAGACGAAAATGTGTCCTAAATTGAAAAGTGAGTTTGTTTGAAATGAAAAAAACGATAACCGAAGAACTTAAAACCATTTCTTTCAATAGGAAAGTGTGACAATAGCTTTTATAATCATTTTAAAACATTTCACAGTTTGGTTCAGGTAGGTTTTAAAATATTATTCATGTTCAAAGTAATGAGGTGAAGGGATGAGATGGAAATAGGAGCTCAGATGAAATAGGGAGCCGTTACCCTATTTCTGAAAAAATCATAATAACGTCCTTAAGAAATGTAATAAATCGTTTTGACCAAACCATACACAACCTGACAGAAATGAGCTTGTTTCATATGTGTTCCACTGAATTCAGGACGGCGCTAGTGTACCTAAGCAATACGGGTGCAATGCGTATTTTGTAATCTTTCTATCTTTTAATTCACTCTGCCCAAAGTCTTCTCTTTGGTCTAAAAAGATAACTATTGATATTAATAAGAGTTAGAAATGAAGTGTTTTTTAAATGTGGTGTGTGACTAAAGAGTACCTAACGTATTTAGTCGTATCAATGAAAACACAAGGAATTAGTAGCCATTTGTAGGAGAATTTGTTATCATTGGATGATCTTCTAATGACTCGGATGAAGATAATGGAACCATAGATTTAAGCTTGGTTTTTTAAATTTGTAGTATTGTTCTTCAAGATTCAGTAGAATACATTACTTCACGTTCATTGTTCATTGAAATGTGATGAACTACTTTTAAACCTTCTATTGATGAAAAGAGAGAAATTATACTTATACTAAATCATAGTAACTTATCATAATACCTGTTTTATTAGTGTCAAGAAATGCTAGCATTTTTTTTACTTATTTAAATATAAATATTTAAACTGCAGATTGTCGAAAAACAGATACGTTATTTCCAAATGTTATTCTATTTACGACGCCATTGTGGAACCAGAGAACCAAAACTTTTACTTATATTCTCGATGTATGGGAGCTGTCAAGTTGTCCACGAGTTGGTTTTGACAGAACCAGAGGATCAAAATTCTGGTTACGCTTGAGAATAACGGGAGCTGTCAACTTGTCACCCGGTGAAAAAAGATATAACACTCACTCCTTCTGGTATTAAAGAAGTTTTTTACGCAGATTTCAAAAGAAAACGCTAATTAAATTCAACGTGCATAGTAAATTGAAATGTCAAACAGCATTCAGCAAGATGCAAGATGCCCAAATAGAGATGTGAATATTTCTATAATGAAGTGTTATTTTCTTTCCTACAAAATTTAATATCGCGTTCAAAGAATATGAGTCAAAACCACCAGCGGTTCTATTGTAGAATTATGGCATTTTTGTCTATACCTGTACATCTAAACCTCACCTCATACCCCTATGACGGAAAATGTGCGATTTACAGGTAGAACAGAACATTGTTAAATCGATATAATCATTTCAAATGGGTATAAAATCAAATGATCGCCAAGAAAATATAACTTTTACTTTTTTCTATTAAAATGTGTATAATTCGGTTTGATTTGATCATTAAAACGACTTTCTAAAAGAATGTCAACAAAATCATGCCACTCTGGAACATATAAAAATATTCGAATTAAACCTTTACAGATGACAGATAATTCAATAAACTTAAACTTATAACATAAAAAATAATTTTTTCCACAATCATTTTTTACACACCAAATGTACAAACGTAACTTAAAAAATCAACAAACAATCTATGAATTCCATTGTTTTTCGAAGAAGGGTGTATCTTATTAAAGTAACGAGTTTTCTTTTCCTACGAGTAAATGCTTCAAAGTCAAACGGTTTAATCCAGATATTTCGATCTAACATAAATTTCAATCTTAGTACTCTGAGGTCACTTTTTCCGCGTAAAAAAACGCGTAATTTCGGAAATCCGCGTAAAAAACGCGTAATTTCGGAAATCCGCGTAAAAAAAACGCGTAACTTCGGAAATTCGCATAGAAAAACCGGGTTACTTCGGAAATTCGCGTAAAAAAAACTCAAAACTCCGCGTAAAAAAGTCGCGTAAAAAGACCCCCATACAAAAAAACTATGCTACTGGGAATAATGAATGAGACGAAGCAACTACTCGCAGACTAGTGTTAATTGCAAAAATCTGCCATTTTCGCAACAACAGTCGGAAACAGCGCAATCTGTTCTTCCCATTGTTTCTCCTTTTTGCCTTTCTCTATAGAAAGGTATTATAATTGCTGGGAAAACCGACTTTCGAACGAAGCCTAGGAGACACATAGTGTTATACCGTACCGCGTAACTTTGGAAATCCGTGTAAAAAACCATGTAACTTTTGAAATCTGCGTAAAAAAACTCAAAACTAAACAAAACTAAGACAAAACAAGTATTTGGGAAATACGCGTAACTTTGTAAATCCGTGTAAAAAACTGTGACTTCTGATTCCGGAGATATGATGGTATAAGTTACGTAAACGACAAAATGCATTATTTTTTACCGCGCAATTTTCTCAGAGATGGCTGAACCGATTTTTACAAGTTTCGACTCGTTTAAAAGGTACTGTTGGGCCATTGATCAAGTTTGAAGTTGAAATGGCTGTGATTTGCACTTCCGGATGTATAATGGTATAAGTAACGTAACCGACAAAATGCGTTTTTATACTCATCTCAATTTTCTTGAAGATATCAGAACACGTTTCAACAAACTTAGGGTCGTTTGGAAACTACAATTGGTTCTTTAAACAGACTTGAAGTTCGAATGGCTAATACGGTTCCGGTGGTATAATGGTATAAGTGATGTGAACGTCAAAACTCATTTCTTGTATGTATATTAACCGATATCAATAATTTTAGGCTTGTTCGAGACTAAAATTGGGCTAAGGATCGATTTCGAATATCATATGACAAACATTTCTAGTTTTGGATATATAGTCCCTTAAAGTGGCGTAATCGACAAAATATGGCGTATAACTAATGCTCGTATCTGTACTGTGTTTTCGACCCTAATACTGCGTACTGTTTTATACCCTTAAATGTACTGTATTTTAATTTGTACTGTATTTTTACTCTGAAATGTACTGTATTTCTCACACCAGAAAATAATACAGAATTTTGAGTCATTAACGCATCGAATTTCGATTTGTGGCAGTACAAAACGTCAGAAAGAACAGCGACAACACGTAGCGAATGTGAATGTGAGTGCATGCAAACAACAAATTTTTCATTAATCATTATTTTTCACAATTTAGCGAAATTTTGATGATTAAAAAAAGCAAAATGTCTCAACCAAAACGAAAATATACACTAAATTAAAAACCATCATCAAAAATATAAGCTTCTAAAATAAATAAATAATAATTGAGGTTATAGAAATAAATCACTTGATAATTATTTGCATTTAACGATTTGTTTAGTCTTGTCAAGACGTACATCCGTATTGAACTAGTTTTACATTTGATCAGTATCTAACGAGGAAAACAGATTAATGATAATGATATGCAAATACAACTGCGTGATGAAAACCGCGAAAAAGCTACCGAAGAGACGGGACTCGAACCCGTAGCTAGCTCCTATAAAAGGAAATCGTTTTGCCAATTAAGCTACCCTGCATGTGAAACATGCTAAAAAACAGACTAATTGAGGGCTGAGAACAACTGGGAGAATTGTAGGAATGACTACAAATGAACGCCGTGGCGCCCGGGCACGAGTATTCCTTCGAGTATTTCCCATGCAGGATAATTGAATTGGCAAAACGATTAATCCTACTTGGAGCTAGCTACGGGTTAGAGTCTCGTCTCTGTGGTGTCTTTTTCGCGGTTTTCATTACATAATTGTATTCGCATGTCAATTTTTCAATATTTTTTCCCCGTGAGATGCTGATCAAATTTATTTGGTTTCGTTTTTTATTCACTATTTTCAGAAAAATGCGTATCGTAAAATGTACTGTTTTTTTCAAAATCGATGTACTGTATTTTCTTGATTTTTACGCCAAATGTACTGTTTTTCGTTGAAGAAAATATAAGAGCGTTACGCATAACACCCAAATAGTATTCCTTGTTGACAGTTTGACCGGTCGGAAGGGATTCGGAGTGCACCACACCTCGATAATCAACTGAAACTGTCAACTTATTGATGTTGATGGCCGTCCTGGCCGTGGTTCGCCGTCAACGCGTTCTCGACCCTTTTTGAACAACTTGTACCAATCAAAGACACTTGCTCGCGACATGCAATTATCACCGAAGGCGGTACAAGAAATTTGATTCCGCACACAAAATTTAATGAAACTTCTTTGTTGGATAATTTCACTCTTTGTAAAAACCGCCGATTGCACTTTTAATACTTCAGAAAGACAGACGTATACTAAACATCAAAGAATATTTTGACGTGAAACTTGGCACTGGAGATGCCAGATATTTTTCATAGAAAATCTGTATTGCTTCGTATAAAATATCTGTATTTATCTGTATTCGCTAATAAAAAGAAATTTTTACAATACAATTATGTTAAAAGGTGTTATTCCAATAGACTATGGTTATAGAATGGTAGATTCAATTTCATATCTTCTTAAGTCATTGCGGTGGTAATACAACTGTCAGTCTGGCGATAATGTTTCATGATGCCCCAACATGCTTAACTTCAAGTTCAATTTGGTTACAAATTATAATATAAATGTATTTCAGTGTTCCTCATCAAATATCTGCACCTAAAATTTATATTTTAGATTGTGATTTGTCCGTTGATTATTAAAAGTTTATCTCGTCACTGCAATCAAATACTAACAGATAGCTCAGACGGAAAAGATTAATTTTTTTAAACTTTTGGTGAAATCTGTATAGATCTGTATTAAGTTTAAGAAATCTGTACTCTGTATTAAATCTGTATGCGCAAGTAAAAATCTTATAATACAGATAAATCTGTATAAATGGCATCTCTGCTTGGCACAGATGTCAGTGCCAGTCACACCAACATAGAGAAAAAAAAATTCGACAAATAATGTTTCCGCGCGAAATATGATTGAAAAGTCTTACTACCTTTTGCCCACAGTAGTAAGTTCAGAATACTAAAAGCAAACTTTTTCTGTACCAAAGATACAATCGTATAAAAGTTTTAATGGCACTATTTAAATGGCAAGAGAAAGGCATCATCAAACTTGATTCACAACCCAAGTAAAGCTTTCAAAGCTGAGCCTTAGCTTGTTGAAATCGGTTGAGAAAATTTAGCGGAGAGAAAAATCTTTGAAAGCTACATACATACATAGACACACGTAAGCTAAAAGCTTCACATACACACATTCACACGGACATTTTCCGATCTTTTCGAGTTGAGTCGAATGGTATATGCCACTAGAGGTCTCCGGAGCTTCGATCAAAAGATTTTTTTTGTTTCAACAATTATATACCCCGTAGTTTTTTAACAGTCCATCAGTGGCTATGAAGTGGCAGTCGCTGAAATTGTGGTAATTTCTACATCGGACTCTAACGTCAAGTATTAGTAACCTGGAGAGTATAGTAACATGTCAGAAAATTTTCAAACAAGTTTTCAACTAACCATGTCAGATGGTGTTATAAAGCATCACGTACGAAGGCTAAATTATTCAATCCTGTAACCGTTCTCGGTCATGATTTGGTAAAAAAATGGAACTGATTGCAAACTGATTGTTCAGGCGACATGCTTTGAATGACGAAAAAATGATAAATCCATGAAGTTGAACAATAATTGCAAAAAAAAACAGAAAACAAGAATGATTGAATGAGTCACCATACGAATGCTGCGTCATTCTGCTAGTGTCGGAACAGATGACTGGCAAATCTCTTCTGTTGGGGTTAAAAAAGCAGTAGGCATATCTGGTTCGGTTGGTTTTCGAGGCTGGTCAAAGTACGCCAAGTCGTTGACGTGCCGGCGCACATTGGACCAAAACTGAAACAAAGACGGTCAAAAGTCTATAATTTAAAAGCTTAGGTCTCTATATAAATGTTTAGGTTTCCTCTAATTGATAGTCATAACATAAATTCAATGAAAAAAATCTATATTTAAACACTTGAAATTGATTCTCGAGCTAGACATAACTAAGTACCCAATTAGATCGGCAACACGAAATTTTGCATATTGTCCAGTAATTACATGCCCATTCCCGAGATTCGTAAAAGTAGGGGAGACCGGGGCTAAGCCGGATACTTTTAGGAAATTGAAAAAGAATCCATTACAACGAGGTTTTTACCTAATTTATCTATACCGTTGTGTAACTTCAATCTTCAGCTACCTTTTTCAATTTGTGACTTGGGAAAAACATGCATTAGTTTTTGTACCAAATCGCGATGAAGTGGCAAACCAAAAATCGAACTTGAAGGAACCCCGAGGCTAAACCGACATTTCGACAGCACTGAAAAACTTAGACGCCTCAAAAGGGCCCGGACCTGACAGTATACCACCAATATTCTTAAAAAATCTTACTGAAGAACTTATACTACCACTACAACTACTTTTCAACTTATCACTTAATAAATGTACTTTTCCTAAAGTATGGAAATATTCCTTTCTTGTACCAATATTTAAATCTGGTGCAAAATCTAACATTCGGAACTACCGTGGAATAGCCATTATCTCATGCATTCCAAAATTATTTGAAAAAAATTGTAAACGAAAAACTGTGTAATCGACTTTAAAATGTAATAACAAACTAACAACATGGCTTTTTTAAAGGCCGCTCAACTATAACAAATCCCTTAGAATTTATTACATTCACTCTGAATGCAATGGATGCTGGCAAATACGTGGAAACTCTTTACACTGACTTTAGCAAAGCTTTCGACCGTATTGACATACCATTACTTCTACACAAACTACAAAAATATGGCATAAAACATACTCTTCTGGAATGTCTCAAATCATACTTAACGAATCGTGTACGCTTCCAGGACATACTGTCTGAACCAATTAATGTAACTTCTGGCGTACCTCAGGGTTTTCACTTAGGGCCTCTCCCTTTCATTTTACATATAAACGACATTTCCTTCATACTCAAAAATCTGAAAGTGCTTATATATGCAGACG
Organism: Malaya genurostris; assembly: GCF_030247185.1. Classification (NCBI taxonomy): domain Eukaryota; kingdom Metazoa; phylum Arthropoda; class Insecta; order Diptera; family Culicidae; genus Malaya; species Malaya genurostris. Next base: position 105,984,628 of record NC_080571.1, read on the forward strand.
ACATGAAACTTTTCATGGAAATTAAAAATATCAACGACACTGTAATATTCCAGAACGAAATCAATCTATTCCACATTTGGTGTTGCAAAAGTCTACTCCAACTCAATGTAAAAAAATGTAACTCAATAACTTTCAGTAGGAAAAATGAAACTAAAAGGTGATTTTTTTGAGGTTAGGATTTTCATGCATTAGTATTTGCTCAGATTTTTTGAGGTTATGATTTTCATGCATTATTATTTGCTCAGTATGCTCTGACATTTCATCATGAATAGACTTACTAACGAGCAACGCTTGCAAATCAGTGAATGGGCCCTAGAAAAGTTGGCAGAAAATCCGCTTTTTTATCGACAAATTTTGTTCAGCGATGAGGCTCATTTCTGGTTGAATGGCTACGTAAATAAGCAAAATTGCCGCATTTGGAGTGAAGAGCAACCAGAAGCCGTTCAAGAACTGCCCATGCATCCCGAAAAATGCACTGTTTGGTGTGGTTTGTACGCTGGTGGAATCATTGGACCGTATTTTTTCAAAGATGCTGTTGGACGCAACGTTACAGTGAATGGCGATCGCTATCGTTCGATGCTAACAAACTTTTTGTTGCCAAAAATGGAAGAACTGAACTTGGTTGACATGTGGTTTCAACAAGATGGCGCTACATGCCACACAGCTCGCGATTCTATGGCCATTTTGAGGGAAAACTTCGGAGAACAATTCATCTCAAGAAATGGACCGGTAAGTTGGCCACCAAGATCATGCGATTTGACGCCTTTAGACTATTTTTTGTGAGGCTACGTCAAGTCTAAAGTCTACAGAAATAAGCCAGTAATTATTCCAGCTTTGGAAGACAACATTTCCGAAGAAATTCGGGCTATTCCGGCCGAAATGCTCGAAAAAGTTGCCCAAAATTGGACTTTCCGAATGGACCACCTAAGACGCAGCCGCGGTCAACATTTAAATGACATTATCTTCAAAAAGTAAATGTCATGTACCAATCTAACGTTTAAAATAAAGAACCGATGAGATTTTGCAAATTTTATGCGTTTTATTGTTTAAAAAAGTTCTCAAGCTCTTAAAAAATCACCCTGTATATCTATAAACATTCATCTAGGAAATCAACTTGTAGAAAAATGTAAAATTATACGAGATTTAGGCGTAATCTTAGACTCCAAACTCACTTTTGTGGAACACTACAATACCATAATCAATAAAGCAAATAGCGTGCTGGGCTTTATTAAACGCTTCAGTCATAACTTTCAGGACCCATACACAATTAAATTCTTATACAGTTCATATGTCAGACCTATTTTGGAATATTGCAGCTCAATATGGAATCCATACAATATTATTCACGAAGAACGCATCGAATCTATTCAAAAACATTTTCTTTTATATGCACTTCGTAAATTAAACTGGACAGCATTTCCCTTACCACCATATGAAGCACGCTGCATGTTCATCAATATTCAAACACTTAAAGAACGCCGCGACCTTGCAATGCTTTATTTTATTAGCGACATAATTTCTCAACGCATTCAATCACCTTCTTTATTATCGCAAATAAATTTCTATACACCTAGCCGTTAATTACGAACCAGGAAATTATTTTAGAAAGAAACACTAGAACAAATTATGCAAAATATAGCCCAATCAATCTAATAATGCGCCACTACAATCAATATTGGGAACATCTAACCTTGGTATGTCCAAAAATGAAATGAAATTCCAGCTTAGTCTTAGAAATAATGCGTAGTATCTAAGTAAACATTGTAAACCATTTACATTTGCTTGACGAAATAAATAAATAAATAAAGTTCAAATTGGTTAGTTTGGCCAGCAACTAGCAGAACCTATAAATTGAAACAGTTTTGAGCAAAATTTAGAAGAATTTTTACGTTTTTTACGATATCATTTTACATGACAGGATACAATGTCATACACTCTACCCTGTATTTCTGGAACCGAAAGCCGGATTTGGATAAAATTCTAGATCAACTAATGGAAACACAATACCTTCCATTTAAATCTGAGTTTGCGAAGATCGACCTTGCTGTTTCTGAGAAATTGAAGTGATTTTCGGTTTGTAGTACTTTTTCGCTACTTCCGGAACTAGGAACGATGATCTGGTATACCCAAAATCAACGTGTTTAGTCATCAGCTAACCATACCTGCCTAATTGAATAATTATACGACTATTTGAACTTGAATTTTCCTTATCATGTATAGAAACACGCTCCTGAAAATGAAATTTGTATACTTATCAGCCTGTAATTCCGGAATTGGAAATCGTATTCGAATAAAATCGGAAGTATTATATGGGGTTATAAAAGCTTTCATTTTAATCTAAGCTTGTGGAAATTGGATGGGCGATGTTTGAGAAAATCGAGTGAACTTTTTTAGTTTATTTTGCATATTTTACTTCGTAAGAACAATAGCAGGCTATGAGACTATAAGGCCTTTCGTTTGAATTTGAGTGGAAGAAAATCGGCTCAGCGGTCTCTGAGAAATCGAGTGCATTTTTTGGTCATTTTTTTGCACATTTTACCCCGTTACTCCCGAACCGGCGATTCGATCTGGATAAAATCCAATAGCAACCTATGAAACCAAGAGGCCATCCATTTGAATCTAAGTTTGTAAAATCGGTCCTGTCAGCTCCGAGAAATTCGAGAAATTGGAGTGCACATTAAAGGAATGGCGAATAAAATGCTTATTTAGTCGAAGCAAAACCTTACGTCGAAAAGCTACCTTATGATATTTTCAGGTTTTTTTTTCAAAATATTCCAGCAAACGACAACTGCCAAACTTGCATAGAGGAAAGGTCCTACGAAAAGATAGTGATAGTGGTAAAAGTTTTGTTCAGAAAAAGAATACTACGCTTATATAACTTTCCCTTATATGTCCTAATGGCAAGAAGCAAATCATGTAAGTAATACAAATGGAAAGTCATCACTTGTGACTGAACACCAAACTTAAATCTTGATAATGTGATACGCTATTGGGTATACAATTAGGGCTCAGAACGAGTTTATCAATTTTCATACGTATGAAAATTCTTCGAAAAATTGTTGGTTACTAAGTCGTTTGCAGGAAATTATCATAATATAAGGGAGACCAGGGATAAACTAGACACTTTTCGGAGAAAGACAAGAAACATCCATTACTACTAAGTTTTTAGGGGAAAAGGAATAGCGTAATGGGTTAGTCGATGCCCTTCATGCGGCCCACCTGGGTTTGATCCCCAACCAGGCATTTTTTTTAAAACACAGTATTTCTACTTAACGTAGAATAACAATAAATTTTCTTTTTATATTAAGATAACACACACTTTTCACACTATTTTTGCAAGAGAAAAAACAACAACAAACCGTTCCAGCAAGTTGAACGAATATTTCGTGTAGTATGTCGTTCAACAAGCGCTCAAGGGCCAACAAAATAGAACGGCCTGCTGAGAGGGTCGCAACTCTTCACACGATTCAATAAGTGCCATCAAAGAGAGATGGATTTCATCGCAGCAACAAAAAACCGGCATGGTTCATTTAACATAGAATAGACACCAGTGCGCGAGCGAATTTCTCTCGATGACCTGTCTGAGAATCAAAAATTAGCTCGCTGTTGTGGGGATTCTCTCTGAAGCAACAAACGGTCGCTTATTCTCGTTTCGCGATCCGATTCTGTATGGGCAAGGGATAGTTGCGATAGAATCATTTTACTATTACCGCTTATTCTAACTATGTGCATATAACCTTTGTATAAGTTGTTTCTATGAAAATGTATGTGAATGCTCCACACAAACATTTTTGAAATATTGCAACCTAGTATGAGAAACATCAAGTCGAATCATCGATTCGATTTTCGGCGATAATTGTCAACTTGCGATTCTCTCTTGGTAAATTCCACACAGACCCAACTGTCAGACTGTAATTTTTTTAAGGGCCGTGAAATACTCAGAGTATGAAGTGAAGCGAAGAAATGTAGTTTTCTGTATCTTCGAACATATGGGTGAATCTCTCGCGATTCATGCATTGAGAGACTCGAGTTCTTGTAGCATCTTCTACCGGATTGAAAATATTGTATACAATTTAGATAAAAATCGAGCAGCTTCTGTCAAATTTTCGGCAATCACCAACACTGGCCGTTATTGATGCAGTATAATGAAAAAAAACCCCTTCTTAATCCACCTAGTGGTGTGATAATGCCTTTCTCTTCTTTCATAACAGTCTCATGAAAATATGTTTCATACTTTTATTAAATAATTTTGGATACTAATTTTGACACCAATTGATTCAGATTGATTCGAGTAGTTCACAAAAGCATACTTCAGTGTTTATGTCACACAGTCAGCATCATTTTCCAAACTAGTGCTTGACATTCGCGTTGCCTATTTGTATGAGATAAGTGATGCTAATCTAAAAAAGCCTTCTTAGTCCACTTAGTGGAATTTTCATATACACCCAAACCTCCATTTACGTAACTTATATATGTATATATGTATTAATATACGCACGCATGTGTGCAAATATTTGTATTTCTTAATACATATAAATATTGGTGAAGTAAAAGCGATCATTTATATGTATAAATATATACACATAAACGCAAACGAGTGAGTGTGTAAGTATACATACATACATATATGAGGTTCGTAAATGGAGGTTTGGGTGTATCTTGAAAAATCATGAAATTTTCGAAATCGAAAAAAAATTTTTGATGCCAAAAGGCTTAAAAAAACAAAAACAACAATTTTTGAAAAAGTCGACTTTTTGGGACTTAGAAAAAATATAAAAATGAAGTCCCAGAAAGTTGATTTTTTCAAAAAAAAATTTTTTTTGAGAAGACACTAAATTTCGATGTTTCATGCAGTTTTAAGAGTTTCGGCATCAAAAAAAATGTTCGATTTTGGAAATTTCATGTACTTTCCCCTATGGTGCTTTTTCAAGATCGAAAATTGTCAAACCTTTACCACCGGGCAGCACCACTTAAGCATGTCCGATTTAGGTCAAATTTTGCATGAAGGCTTTTTTCGAGGTACTTAAACTTTTGAGCACTAGAATTTAACGAAAATAAAGGTGATCCCAAAATTTTGCCACCCTTATATATATATATATATAAGAGCGGTAAAAATCAACGTGTTTTGTCGGTTACGTCACTTATACCATCATATATCTGGAACCAAAATTCACAGCCATTTGATCTTCGAACTTGATCAATGGCCCGACAGTAGCTTTCAAACGAGTCCAAGTTTGTTAAAATCGGTTCAGCCATCTCTGAGAAAATTGTGCGCGTTCTAATATCTTCGAGAAGTGCACACACATACACACACATACATACACACACAGACATTTTCCGATCTCGTCGAACTGAGTCGAATGGTATATAACACTATGGGTCTCCGAGGCTCCGTTCGAAAGTCGGTTTTTCCAGCAATTCTGATACCTTTCTATAGAGAAAGGCAAAAAACACTATTTTAGTGAATTTTAGTTTCAGGCTGCTCTTTCACAAGAATGCAGGAATAATTTACTGTCGCTGAGGTTGAAAACAATTTTTATTTTGCTATACGGAGAACCTCAAGATCTCGAAAATGACATTGCAATTGTAGCACAAGACAAAACATACAAATAAGAAGACTTTTTCGAGAAAAAAATGCATCCATGGGCAGGACTCGGACCCCCGTTGCCAATTCATTCCGTGCACACACGTTTACCATTTCCGCCATCCTGAGCTGTAGTAGATCAAGTTTTAATTGTTACAACGCAGGTAACTGCTGGAAATGTTTCATTTCTTAGTTGTAGCAGCAACATCTTATTGAACCTTTCAAATTTCAACTAATTCAGCAAAAAACTAATATTTTTGGGGTTTTGCGAACGCAAGCTTTTTCAGGCACGGTATTTTGATTTGGATATGCCACGGCATTGCAAAACGTAGAAATAATATTATATAGAGTGGCTCTAAATAACTCCTAAACCTAATTTAAAGCTCGTAATGGTTGTTGATTGATTAACAAGTTTAGTGACAAAACCCGGTGATGATATTTTGGTTAGTGTTTTTGTAACGAATATCTTTTGTATTTAGTAGTACTACACTTGCTGTGTAGTAAACACTTCACTTTGGGGAAAAGCCGGTTGTTTTTCTCGGCATCAATTCGCATTGCGTGTTGTTGCTACTCTTGAAGCAGGATTGAAATTCTTTCAGCAAACGGTTTACAATGGACTTAAGTTCATTTCCATTCATCGATTTCATCCGTGTGCGGTAGAGTCGGTATTCAATGCGATCGTGTTCGAGTATAAAAATAAGCAAACATTGAGTTTGGCTTTCCTGTTCTTGCTGATTGGTGTCTGTTGGATTGGAATTCTAATAATAAAATTAAGCAGTAGCAGCAGACGTATATACTTTAGCAGACGTATAATGCATCGCAATTCGACATACTACTGAAAAATTTCACTACATAGCGTAGCCATACTATTATCTATCTAAGCGTCTCTATTGCTTTAATAATTAATTAATAATTGAATTGATTCAATCAGAAAATTTGCGTTTTTGCCTTTCTCATATAGAAAGGCTATACAATTGCTATGAAAACCGACTTTACAGTCGAGGCCCGGAGGGCCGAATCTCATATACCATTCGACTCAGTTCTTCGAGATCACAAAATGTCACTCAACTTTCTCAGAGATGGCTTAATCGATTTCATCAAACTCAGATTCAAATGAAAGGTCTTATGGTTCCATAGATCACTATTAAATTTTATCCCGATCCGACTTCCGGTTCCGGAATTACAGGGCGATATGTACCAAAAAAATAAAGGAAAAAAAATAGTCACACCTGTTTTTCAGAGATTGCTGAACCGATTTTCACAAACTTATACTTAAATGAAAAGTCCTATAGCTTCATACATTTTTCCAGAATTTCATTTGGATCTGACTTCCGGTTTCGTAGTTACAATGAAATATGTGAAAATTTATGAAAAATGCTCACTCAATTTTCTCGGATATTTCTCAACCGATTTTCACAAACTAAGAAGAAAATAAAAGGTATTGATTTTTTTTAATCTTCGGAAGTTGATCCATATCCGACTTCCGGTTCCGGTATTACAGTGCGATTAGTGAAAACTTTCAATTTCATGAGTATTTTTTCCGCTTCCGAAAGCACCAATTATAGTGAAGAAAAGCTCCAAAAACGGAGCTCACTTCGATTTCTTAGCAACGGTTAAGCCGATTCTCACGAGTCATGATTCAAATTAAAGCTCTCATTGACTCAAAATATACTGTGCAACTTCATCCAGATCCAACTTCCAGTTCTGAAATTGTAGGGCGATGAGTGTGAAAACATTTAAATCGTTATTCAAAATGACGATGCAAAACTTGTACATATCGGTACGTGCGGCTTTGTTTCGTTCACTTTGTTTAATTTCGTATAGCGTGAGGGTTGCCACATTTAAATCTATATTATTCAGGTAAAAAATATGTAAATTTGTAAATCTTTAATTCAATTTGTACCAACTTGTTAGTGTTATTACAAAATCATGATAACAATGATTTTCTATAAAAATACACTTATTGTCTTTCTCATATAGAAAGTTTATGCAATCACTTGGAAAATTGACTAGTGAAAATAAGTGTTCTATATCATTCGACACAGTTCATCGAGCTGTGTGAGTATGTGTCGACTCATAAAATAAAAAATCTCATTGTCCCATAGGTTGCTATTGAATTTCATCATGCTTTCACAAGGTAAAGTGTGTTTAAAATTGCACACTGTCATTTAGAGCGACAATGCAAAAAAGGGTAAAATTCTTCAGGATTTGGCTCAACTGATTCAATTTGTAGACTATATTAGTTACTTACTAAACGAACCGACTTCGGCTATACTGATTCCAAATTCCCGGTTCAAAATCGATATAGTAGACATTATGTGGCAATTAAAACCAAATAACAAAAAATGTTGAAGGCTAGACAAAAAATTAGATTAACACACAACTATGTTGGCACTCGCTAGTAGCAAATCAACTTTCTAATACTGCCATTTTTTGCATCTGAGTTTGAAAATTGCATTTCAGGATATTTAGATAACTCATTTTATTTATGTTCATTTCAATAAACTCCGTAGTATTGGTTTCACTAGACACTATCGAGCCTTTATTCCATGCTTAATATTGAGATTTCTGTTGGTTTCCGGTTCCAAAAGTACCGAACAACGTGGTCAGTAACTCTAAAATTGAATTCACATTGATTTCTCAGAGATGGTGTCTCCGATTTTCAATAAAAAAGGTCTTGTGATCCCATAAATAGTTTTACTATCCGTTTTTCGGATCCGATTTCCAGCATTATAAGATAATGACTGATTTAAAACCGGCATTCATAGTGACGATAAAAATTATCTTAAAGAACTTTAAAACTATTCCAATTTATTGTTCTTTCCAGTTGATGACCATACAAACTCACTTTAGTTATGTTTTCAAATCATAAATTTCGCAAATCAATTTAAAACTCTATTCCTAACTTACCTTAAGCATGAAACTACCTCGTCTTCATAGTGATATCACATTGTTTTTGATAAATTGAGAAACCCGATTTTATCACGTAATCCTATAGTTCACATCCAATTCACATTACCAAGTAAGAGTTTTAATTACTTTGCAACTCAATACAATACAGCTCCATTTAATTTCGGAGACATCATGTTCTTCTACAGCGAACTTGAACTTGAAATAAATTTCCCAAAATTGGAAGCCCAAATAGCATGCTTCTAGCAAAATGAAACAAATAAAATTTGTCAAAATGAAAATAGTTTGCTCGATGTTTATGGTTTGTTTGCTTCAGAACGAAACGTTGCTGTTGTTGGTGTAAATTTCATGTCGAGGTCGGGGTAATGAAGCAGAACCTGCGTTTGTTTACGACATGATGCGCAAATTAAAGCGAATTGTGCATGAAATCTATGCAGCTCTAGCGGTGCAACTTCGTTCGGTCGAACCGATCGAATTCATTTGATGAATGTGTAGAAGTGAAAAAGTCGGCTAGTTAGAGTTAGCGTGTTAGACTCATATTTATATCAGCTTTTCTATTTATCGCACCCATTCAGAACCATTAGTAGAAGTGTGAACTGAAATCTTTACTCAATTGGCGCGCGTGATAATAGGGTAGATGAGGAGGAGAATAGTTGTGTACGGACCGAAATTGTGTTTCGCCAAAACACAAACTCAAGAAGTGAGAGTCGAAGTCGAAGATTTTAGTATGATGAGTTTGAATATTTGTTTCTAAACGTATACTTCGGTGACACGCTTAAGGACCATGTAGACCAAATTTTGTTCTAAGTCGTCATTTTATTCTTTCGACGAGCCTCGCTCCAATACTATATGTTATCTTTAAATTAGCAGATTTCGTAGTAAATTTTCGAAGAATTTTTATGTTTGGTATCTAAAATGTGTTTTCGGTATAAATGTAAAATGCAAAATTTCTCCCAAATTATTTCTCTTCAATTGTATTGGACCATTATGGCATGTTCAGAACTGTTCTAGTTCTAGATGCAGAATTAATGCCAGTTTTAAAATTTAAATTTAGAAATTATAACAAAATAAACTATCAGCCCCAGCAGCGTTTTATCTGCGTTTCAAATATAGAAAAAATAGAACGGCAGCGTATACCAGTTTTAAATTTGACAGTAGAACTGTTCTAATAAATAAAACTAAAACGTCTTGCTGGGGATACGTTTGTTTCAGTTCAGTTATATTATAGACCAGTCATATAAATCGTGTAGCTGCTGAATTTGCTCTTATAATGGAATTACCTTTTATATGGCCTAAAAGTAATCTTGCAGTGACCGAGCGTTGTCGTAATGAAAAATTACAGATTTGCGAAACAAGTTATGATCTCACATTCTGGGCATTATTCCTCCAATGGCCATTTTAAACGATTATTTTTGGTTAAAATAATGCGGTCCTTGAATGGTACACTCTTAAACCTGAATTTTGATCTCGGCGAAAAAAGATGCCGAAAACGAACGGTGAAACGATATTTTACTGAAATTTGAACTGATTATTTATACAGATATTTGGACTTACCGAAATTAGGAGATTCATCAAAGTAGTCATTTTTCTTCAGTGCAAACCTAAGCTATGTAAAGTAGTGCATGTGTTCATATTCAGTTGCAACTAAAAATTTTATCCGAATATAGCGATATGTTCCGTGATATTAATCATCAACAAATTAGTACAATGTTCGACGATTACTCGTGACAAGAAATCCCCCAGAGCATTCTTACACACACGAGATAAAGATCCTCACAACGTTAATCTACTGAATGAAATTGATTGGATTCCGGTATGATATACTTTCTTAAATATTCAATGTTTTATTGAGCCATTACTTTCGTTGTTGATGTAATATGATTGTCTGGGGAAAATCAAATGGTGTTTCCTACTGAAAATGACAAAAGAGTGCATCCATTCTACTGTGTACATTCTTAACAGTATTTTCTTCATCCGATACATTGTTTCTGTTGATTATATTTTCAAGCCTATCAGTTCTACCGCCAATATAATGTAGATATCAATAAATTTGGAATGTTTATTTTTTTTAAATTTTATTTTACTATTTTTTAAAATCTCGACAATAACTCGGTGATTTTTTAAAATCTCGGCAATAACTCGGAAAATGCAAATTACCTGTCCAATGGATAATACCGAGAATCGCAGAAAAAAATCTAAATGTGTAAACAGTCACTAATCAGTTCCTAGTAGACGAAATCCTTGAAATCTTGTCATTAATGTGGGGCTCGATTACGTCGCATATTCGAATACATTCTCGAAACCAAAACAATCCGCAATAATACATTTAAACTTGATCATTGGTCACTTGCTGATCAAATGTGCGGATAGAAAAAACACGATTTGTCGGTTACGTCACTTATATCATTATATCTCCAAAATAGGAAGTAACAGCCATTTGATTTTCCTACTTTATTCACAAAGTACACACAGTTTTCTAAAGAGCCTAAGTTTGCTGAGATCGGTTCTGTGAGAAAATTGTAATCTATCTGGTGGTGTAATTATGTTTTTCTCATATTAGGGAAGACCGGGGATAGTTCGGACGAGGGGTTAAACCGAACTGCTTAAATTTCTTCTAAACAAGCAATTATTTCGATCCATGGATTGACCTCGTAAACGCGTTTTCATGTGACAGACAGGCGTCAATTAGCTGGATTACGCTAAGTCAATTCAGTATGGCGTCAATCGTGTTTGTATCAAAATGTGATGTGGCTTTTACTGATTTTTTATGAAAATTTCTGATTTTTTGGATATACGAGGTCTGTTCAAAAAGTTCCCGGAATTTTTTAATTGCGCGCGTCTGGAGAGTCCGGTGGTAAAAAAATTTTTTTTTATTGTGTTGGTACATATGTCCCTAATGTATGGTGAAATTTTCAGCTGTATTCATTGTTTACATTCTGTCTTGTAGCGGCTGGTGTAGACGTGTTTTTTTGATGTTTCATCACCAGTTATGACCCTTTCAAGTAAATTTGGATCGTCGTTGACGTCGTTTAACAGCTCCTGAGCGATGGTAATGCGTTTGTTTTTTTGATCAAAATTCAGCAGTTTTGGAACGAATTTTGCTGCCACTCGTTTCATGCCCAAAACATTTGAAAAAATATGATGGCATGAACCAACTTATATGCCAACTTCATCAGCAACTTCTCTAATAGTGATTCGGCGATCATCCATAATCATTTTTCCCACTTTTCCCACATTTTCATCGATTATTGACGTGCTGGGTCGACCGGAGCGTTCGTCGTCTTCAACGTCTTCGCGGCCATCTTGGAAACGCTTATACCACTCGTAAACACTTGTTTTTTTTCATAGCAGACTCACCGTAGGCTCTCTGTAACATTTCGCACACTTGGTTACACTTTATTTCATTTTTCACGCAAAATTTAATACAAATTCTGTAACTCTTCAATTCTTCCATTTTTTAAACTAACAAAAATCGCCGAGCTCAAAAAACACGTCTACACCAGCCGCTACAAGACAGAATGTAAACAATGAATACAGCTGAAAATTTCACCATACATTAGGGACATATGTACCAACACAATAAAAAAAAATTTTGACCACCGCACTCTCCAGACGCGCGCAATTAAAAAATTCCGAGAACGTTTTGAACAGACCTCGTATATGATTTCTGTACATTGTAATAATGGTCTGGTTAGTGCAAAGATTATTGAGTGCTTTCGATTATGTGAAAAATAGAATTATTATTGCGTCTCGAAAATTAATTGTTTGGGCGGGTCTAAACCGGACCGGAATATGTGGGGCTCAACTGGATGCTTGATTTTCGACTTGAGCTTGAGCGATCACCCCTGGTTGCTACTTCGTTACTGATCGAGATTAGCTTAAATTTCAAAAGGATTTTCTAGATGATACGTACATCTTCTGGTAACCAAAGAACTCAATGATCAATACCGGCGCCGGCCAGGCCCGAACGTAGATCGTCTAAGGAATGGGAAGGGATGTTAGTCCAACACTTGTTGTTACTAGAGGCCGTACCCGATCAGATTGTAATAACAGAATTATAACAACTGAAGTAATTTATTTCAGAAATATTTTGTAACAAATTTTGAAATATTTTTGGCTGGTAAGCTGTTAAAATAACAAAAATCATAACAAAAAAGACTCTAACGGGAACAAAATCGTAACATATTTTGAAACGTTGGTATCACAATTATTATTGAATTTGATATAACTACAGAGGTCCGAAAGCAGAAATTTATAACAACAATTGTAATAAATTAGATAGCAAATCTAACACAGAAAAACTATATCAGAGAAAACTTTTAGTATCGTTTCAATTCATGTTCAATTGTTGAATGATTTATTTATGAAATGAATAATTTATGTAGTGATCTATTTTTGCCTTTCTCATATAGAAAGGTTATGCAATCACTGTGAAAACCGACTTTTGAACCGAGGCTCGGAGGGCCGAGTGTCATATATCATTCGACTCAGTTCGTCGAGTACGCAAAATGTCTGTGTGTGTATGTGTGTGTGTAATGTTTTTTTGCACTAACTTTTCTCGGAGATGGCTGAACTGATTTTCACAAACTTAGATTCAAATGAAAGGTCTTGTGGTCCCATACAAAGTTCCTGAATATTATTTGGATCCCACTTCCGGTTCCGGAATTATGGGGAAATGTGCAAAAAATGGTGAAAATAAGTGCACTAACTTTTCTCAGAGATGGCTGAGATTTCACAATCTATCACAAACTTAGATTCAAATGAAAGGTCTTGAGGTCCCATAAAAAATTTCTGAATATTATTTGGATCCGAATTCCGGTTCGGGAGTTATGGGGTATAATGTGCAAAAAAAAAGAAAATATGTGCTTTAACTTTTCTCATAGATGGTGCGACCGATTTTCACAAACTTAGGTTCAAAAGAAAGGTCCTGTGATTCGATACGTAATTGCTGAATTTCATGTGGATCCGACTTCCGGATCCGGAAATATAGGGTAAAGTGGGTTAATAATTGTATACCATCACTGAAAATGGGGAAAAACCTTAAATACTTTTCCAAATCGACTTCAAATCTTTTCCAATTAATAGTTTTTATCAGTAGACGGTCAAATAAACCGATTTCGGTTATTGTTTTGATAATCGAATAAAATTATTTTGAACAATACCACAGTATTATATATGATAGTGTGATTGATATGAGAAAGGCATCATTACACCACTAGATGGATTAAAACAGGTTATTCTAAATGGAATTACCTGCAACGAGATAAATGAGTGAATATGGTTTAGACAAAGTAGTTGATATTCTGAAATTAAAAAAAATCCTTTTAAATCACCAAACAAAGGTCAACGGATTTCACGCGCGACTTGATTGTTTATTATTTCCGTTTTATTATTGTAATTATTTATTAAAATTATCAATAGGTTATAATGGAGGATCTGGGCAGCCGACTACCGAGAACAAATTATGAATTTCTCAAACAAGTATTTTTTACTATTTATTCAATATATCGATATATGTTATCTCTGTTATTAACTTTGTAATATTACCGAAGTTGCGCAATAGTTCGTTTTTATCATTTAATTTATAATCTTGAAAGTCAAGCAATAAAATGGAAGAAGAAAACATACAAAATAAAACTTTTATCCGAAGCTAGCCGCGCAAATTGAGAAGTTGACTGAAGAGATAATCTAGTAAAACAGAGTAATCAGATATGAAACGTTGAAAATATATGATAACTGAAAGGATAAAGAAACTCCTGCAATTGTCATCTTTTACGACATGGAAGCAGGAACGCAGTGAATCTATTCTTGATTCACTTTTCCGTCGGATTCCACACGGCATCTAGGCTGGTACTGTCCGGAGAAAGATAATAGGTACTATCAATCTCCTAGTTGACCCCAGCCCTTCCGGACGCATGATTTTCGACTAGAAATTCTTAACGGACTCTTGAAACATACCTTAATATTGATATCTATATTTCTATTCTACTTTTTATCTGTTATTAAAACTATATTTGCTACAACTTAAGTAAAACGTTTATTATATTTAGCGAAACAATTGAACAGTTTTCAATAAAGACTCTATAGTCAGTTTTAACATCAATTATTTGGTACTGCAAGGCGTAAAGTTTTAAGACATTCCCTTGATTTCCAGTGAGCAGGATTATGTCTCACACATTCCATTCCATTCGAATACGGTTTCATTTCCTTTGCGCTCGTTAAGTTATCTTAAGGTTTGTCGCCCTATGTTCGTTCTTAATTTGGGAGTTTGGATTAGCTCCGCGGTTCCTAAATATTGGATTGAAGGTTGAAGTTACACAATGGTATAGATAGCTTGGATAAAAACCTAGTAGTAATGGATCCGGATCGGTCTCCCCTACTGATATTCTCATATATTATTATACAAACTTAGAATAAATCGTGTAAATTAACGTCTCTATAGATGCACATAAAAAGAGCGTCGCAGTTCACTTAAATTTACATCTCAAAGCAAGTAAAAATAAATCATATAAATAACTTCACAGCTGGTTTAGCTGAAGTTGACACCGGAACATACACATTGTTTATTTTTACATGTTGAAAGATGGAATACTCTGTCATCATTTTGACGGAATTAGGGTGGCTCTATTGATCTTCGATTTATTTGATTTCGGCAGGAAGGGTTTACATTTTTTTCAATTCTGAAAAACTTGCTTGAAAAACTTTGTAGCAATTTTTTACATTTACGATAGACAATAATTGAATTTTACTAGAATAAATAACAATCAAATGTGCGTCCCCATTAAAACTCTATTAGAAGGAATCGCATGGTGCATAAACTACTAGGACTAAGCACCATGTCTCCTTCTAATATAGCCTACATGGAAACGCGTGGTTGATTGTCATCCACATTTTTTTAAAAATATTACACCGCTACCATCCTTCGTGCCTAACGATTATTTATTTTTCACTTAAAAAGATAAGAGCGGCACTAAAATTGATTCAGAATTTTAAAGTATTTTTCTATTGCAAGAAACACATCTTCAAAAAATCTTAAAAAACTGGTTCATTGTCAATTGAATAACCGTTCATTTGAAAATTCGCTTCCTCCGTTGCAAGTGCAAGTTGCAAGTTCACCGGCAGTGAACAAGTTCGAATAAATAGGCGTGCATATCAGCTCGATGACAGAAAATTATTCCAACCGGTATAATAAACAAGAGGTGTTATTAGTATTTAAGTTTCTAATTGTGGCCACCAAGTGTGATTAAATAATTTTCGATTTTATGGTATACTTTGAGACGTATTCTAAAGTATTCAAAATGAAGATCGAAAGAAAAAGTAATAAATTTAAGTACATTCTGTGATTGACATTTCAGCTATCAAAACTGGTTTACCGTTTTTTTATTATCTTGAAACGACTGAATGTTTACTAGGAGCTCATTTGATGCATGGGCGCTGTCTCAGTCAATTGAAAGAGATCATTGTCATTTCTCGAAATAACTCGGGAAAGTGAACAAAGAGAAACTGTCATGTGGATTTAGGACCGTTTCAAGTGTTTGTCTTAATTTCAAGGGAACTGACGACAAGTCAACTGAGTTCCAATGAACCGTTCAACGGATGAAGAACTGAGTTCTGTTCATCCTGTTTTGAGTATGAAGTTAGACACAGTTAACTGATCGATTGTGTAGACGAATTCCCTTTGGGGCAGATTTCACATGCTAACCCGGTTATTGCTTTTTGTTTATTTTTCAAGTTCAATTAAGCAGAATCAATTCAAAGATAATCCTAGCTTCCATTTCAGTGAATGCGGATTGGCGGGCAATTATTTTTACTCTTTCCATCAAGCTTAGCTTAGCTCGTTGGTCACTTAAACTGCATCTCACTGACAATTGTCTTTCGCGGCTTTTTGAGGTTTTTCCAGAAAATATTATTCTATTGGGCGAAGCTGTAGACTTTTGGCAGGGTCTCCGTAGGTCGTTATTCGCAGTATACTTCATCGTTTTTTTCCGTTATGGTAAGATGACAAATCCTACCAAAACAGAACGAAACAATCGTGTTTATTCTTGTTCTTCCAGTCCCTCCTGAGCATCAATTTCCTGGATCATGAGGTCTGGTTGCGATGAAAATGTTGCTCTTAACACCAGAAGTTTTTCTTTGCCTTTTTTGACAGCTCAATGTGTTTGAAAATATCTCCCACCTTTTCTCCTTTCAGCTGTCGTGTAATATTCCTGTCCAGGAAGCCGTTGAAAGTCTGTTTGGACGCATGTTTCATCATCGTGTATCAAGATATCAAATTCATGCAGCATTGCTTATGAACGATGAAATCAAAAATTGCGTTGAAGTTAACCAATTTTTTTATTGCACACCCTTTACTGTAAGAATCGATTATTCTATTAAAATTTCGTCCCTGCTGCGAGCGGCATCGATGTATGTGTGTATGTATCCAAAATGTATGTGTGTATGTATCCAAATTGTACATTTCATCATGGCAGGACTAACTTTTCCGAACTCAGATTCAAATGAAAGGTCTTGAGTACCACGAACTGCAATCGTTTTTTAATCGGATCCTACGACCGAAATACTGGTTTACAAAATTCTTGCTATTTGAAAAGTTGCGTTTGTAGATCCTCGCTTTTCGATTCCGGGAATGGAACTTACATTAACTTTACTTGTAAACGATGATGAACAAGGGATCAGGTGGAATAAAACAGGCTTCCGTTGTATTTTGTATTGCAATTTGGTTTTATTAGAATTAATTTTTAGAAAAGAAACATCGTGTTCGGAAAATAAAACTTATTTCACCAAGTTTAGGATCTCGCTAAAAAAATTTCAATCTAAGCGCTACAGCAAATAAATGATAAGACGAATGAAAATGAGAGTCAAGTGACGCTACACACACACACGGAAGCCATCCAACATCAATATCAACCCACTGAGTCGAGCTAGCTTTCCGAAGGGTGCTTAGCAAAGTTGAGCCCAGAAGTGATTACCTAGCTTTTCTTTAAAATGGAAACACTTTAATATGTAAATTACGCATATCCTAGTAACTTTGCGCGAAACGGCTCTGCATAAATAGGTCGGGACATTCTCTTCAAGTATTATTACGGATTTATTGAACAAACAACATCGGGGCTGTAACAGTTTTTGCTATGCCGTGTTGTGTGTTAAATGACAGGATTACTGGATCGTTGGGCAAATTGAGTCCAATTTTCACAACACAATTCAGCCAAATATCGGAAAAAATCATCAAACTCATTCCCTTATCATTGGTTCCGGTGTTATTATCGATGACCTTTCACTTTCTGACCCACCGGAATCAGTTCAATAATATGTTTACGGGTATGTATGAGCAGCGGCATTTGCATCGCAAACAAGCGATTAATTAGCATGTTACACATAACAAACACGCTCCGAAGATGCTCGGTGGAATGAGATTATGACACATGCGATGTTGTCGCCCGCGGATCCACATTTATCATAGTGCGAATCAGTATTCATTAGGGTGGGACAGAAATTATCTTGCTGCGTCGAGTATCGTATTAGTTTTCATTTCAAGGTCGCTGTACCAACTATGCTAAATATAGGTGGTCAATCACTCGAACTAAACAACTCGAAGTTTAAGGCTTGTTCGCGACAAAATTATTGAACAGATTGAATTTGGAATAAAACAAATTTACTGGTAGTTCAATCCAACATGCATTTTTTATTCATTGAATTGTGCATTATTAGTTATTTTAGATTTAATTACAGTTACTTAATTAGGCTGCATGAAAAAACTTTGAGTTTTTGAGTTTTCTCCAGCCATTAGCATCTGTGCAGACTTCTTTGCAACCGATTTAGTTGCGTTTGTGCAAGACTCCAATAACATAGACTCCGTTCGTTGTATACCATTCAAAAACATCTGTGGGGTAGTGACAAGATGCCAAATCACAATAGAATAGCGAGCATTTTGCCTGTGTAGGAAGGGTAACAATCGCTTCTTTAGACATTCTTCACGGTATATTTCCTTGTTTACCATTATGGTATTGATAAAGTTTTGGCATGCTCGACCACAGATGTATATTACCAGCCAAATCAAATATTTTTTCGACAACTTGGCCTTTTTCTTGATCTTGGAATGTTTCTCTACACATTTCTGTTGTATAGCAGAATAAAAACGACATTCCGGGAAGCTGCTTCAAGTCTTCCAGCATATTGGTATCATCATCCATTGTCACGCCGGAAAACTTCGCCAAATATTCGCGATGCAACTTGCGAGCCCGGGTTTTAGCCGTCACATTCTGTTTATCATTACCGTTCGGTACAGTTTTCATCATGAACGGCTTCATACCTTTACAGGTTTTTATTTGTCTAGCCATAGTACGTACTGAAAGATTTGATCTCTTTTTAAATATTTACTTCACCTTCGAATCCTTATTGTGGTTCCTGAGATCCGTTTTTGTTCCTCTCTCAGCCTTTCTGACTGTTGTCAAACGTATATCGAAAGATGTTGCAACAATTTGGACAGCGTTTGCTGGAAAATCAAGCTTTTTTGCAATTTTTTTTAGTAACAGATCCGAATTTCATTGCGACCGCACATAAGTACTGTTCGCGCTTGATCTTCTTTCAACGCCATCTTGCATCTAAAAGCATATAGTATCACCAAAAATTGATTTTACACAATGTACTGTCATCAATCTTCGAAATATTTCACGAGTGGATGAAGTATTTCCAGAGATATGTGTATTTAGTGGTGTTCAAATTTTGTCACGAACAAACTGTATGAATTTTACCAATGTTGGACTAAGCAGAAAAGTCCATCACCTCTGTGTTACGAAGAGCAAGCGAAACTTCTCCCCTCTCACTGACAATTTAAACGAGAGCTCTTCTCTTTTACATATATTCACTATTGTTGCATAAAGTGTGCACGCATCATGAGTGCGTGTGTTTATTTTCTCTTTACCTCTAGCAGTAATATAGTGGTAGTGCATTTGACATTGTAAAAAATATATAATACGTCTATTCGGGACTTGAAGTTTAAGCTAAAGACTGTATGGAGAACCCAATTTGTTCGAAGCATTTTTTTTTATTCTTGACTTTTATTAGCACTGAATGGAAAAACAGATTGGAAAAGCACTAACAAAACGTATAGTTCAAAAGTAAATTCTCGAATAAACTGAAATAATTCACATTCCTACTTGAAATGACGATAATTAACTGTATAGAGTAGCACAACCGAGTCGTGGAGAACGGAATATATCTTCTCGCCTTCTCCTTTTGGATACGTAGCTGTCGGTAACATTGAAAATATTGAAACCGTTGAATCATGTGAAATAACTGATCAATTTACTGAATATTTTCATATTAAGAAAAGAACTAATGATTCTTTCATGGATATAATTGATCAATTCATTCACTTGAATAATATATATGCTCATTCTCTTTCAAAATTAGTAACATATTTTCGTTTCGATAAGATATGTCATCCTGTTAATTTTGATCAGTGTATTCCATGTCGTTGTAGGAAAATTTCTAAACATTTCATAATTTTGACATTTTCAGTAGATTTTGCAAATAAGTGACTTTTCAATAGGTTGGGTTGACAAAACTCTTGTAACGCTTTTTAACGGCTATAACTTACATAAAATAATACTTTTTTCGGTTTTTTAACGATATTAAACTAACTAGAGATTATAAGAGGAGAAAGAATATGAAAATTATAGAGCCATAGTACTCAAGGAAGAGCAAGGATGTGAAGAATAAAGTGCGGAAAAGTGAGACGTGACAAGGGTCATTTAAGTAAGCAGAAGGCTTGTCACGTCTCACTTTTCCGCACTTTATTCTTCACATCTTTGCTCTTCCTTGAGTACTATGGCTCTATAATTTTCATATTCTTTCTCCTCTTATAATCTCTAGTTAGTTTAATATCGTTAAAAAACCGAAAAAAGTAAAAATTACTGACTGACCAGAAGTCATAAATAATAAAAAAAAAGTGAAAAATAAAAATTTGATGGGATTCCATCACACACAGCGATGAATGGAGCGCTGTCCGTGCGCCGCTTGCACCCTGGGACGCATAGCCATACGCTACAATTCCAGGCACTCAAGCAATAGGTTCGGACAAATCTTCCATTCCGGTGTTATAACTAACTGTATAGAGATGAGAAAATATCAACACAATGAAACACATTGTGTGAGAAACCGTCGTTGGCAGAATGTGACAACTTCTTGTAACTTTACTTTTGCCGGTTAGGACAGTAAATGGCAAACGACCTTTGCCTTTACTTTCTGACATATCAGAGACTCGGATGACTCGTATCGCTAAGATGCCTAAGTTCGACTCCTCTGGTAAGTTACGCATGAAACGGTTTGTAATGCCCATAACTTACAGAAGAGTACAGCATGTAACGCTTCGTAATGCCTACAACTCACTAAAAAGTAGTGCATGTAACACTTCGTAACACCTATAACTTACAAAAAAATAACGCATGTAACACTTCGTAACGCCTGTAATTCAAAAAAGAGTAACGCCTACAATTCACAAAAAAATAACACATGTAACGCTCCCTAAAGCCAAAAACTTATATAGAGTAACACATGTCAAGTTTTGTAATCCCTGTAACTTACAAAAAGTAACGCTTCGTAACGCCTGTAACTTACAAAAGGTATCGCTTCGTAACGCCTAAAACTTACTGAAAAGTAATGCATGTAACGCATCGAAACGCTTGTAATTTACAAACGAGTAACGCTTTGTAACGTCTATAACTCATAAAAAGTAACGCATGTAAAGTGTCGCAACGACAATAACTCACAAAAGAGTAACGAATGTAACGCTTGTAACTTATAAACGAGTAACGCTTGTAATTTTTCGTAACGTTTATAGCTTTCAAAAAGAAGTAACGCAAATAACGGTTTGTTTGCCTTCAAAAAGTAGCTAATGTAACGCTTCGTAACACCTTTAACTTTCAAAAAAGTAACACTTCGTAACGCCTATAACTTACAAACGAATAACGCTTGTAACACTTTGTAACGTCATAATTCACAAAAAAGTTACACGTTTTACGCTTCGTAACGAATAGACCTTTCAAAAAAGTAACGCATGTAATGCTTCGTTACACTTTTAAAGGTCAAAAAAGCAACGCTTTGTAACATTCCGTAACGCTTATAACTCACAAAAAGTAACGTATGTGACGTTTCGTAACGCATATGACTCACAAAAAAGTAACACATGTAACGCTTCGTAGTGCCTATAACTCACTAAAAAGAACGCATGACTCACCAAAAAGTAACGCATGTTACGCTTTGTAACGCCTATAACTCAAATAAAAGTAACGCATGTAACGCTTCGTATCGCCTATGACTCACAAAAAAGTAACGCATGTAACGCTTGATAAGGCCTATAGCTCACTAAAAAGTAACGCATGTAACGTTTTGTAACGCCTATGATTCACAAAAAAGTAACACATTTAATGCACGTAATGCCTATAGCTAACTAAAAAGTAATGCATATAACGCTTCGTAATGCCTATGATTCATAAAAAAGTAACACGTGGAACACTTCGTAACATCTATAACTTACTAAAAAGTAACCCATGAACTATTTCGTCACGCCTAAAACTCGCGAAAAAGTAACTTATGTAACGCTTCGTAACGTTTATAACTTACAAAGCAGTAACTACAAAAAAGTAACGCATCGTAACTCGTTTACCGCAAGAATCGAACCCTTATGAATATATATAATTATATATGAATTGTAACCCTTAATTTAGGAAAATTATCGTATGCAACACTTTCTTGCTTCGTTAACTTAACGTAACGTGTCTCATCTCACGATAATATCGAGTGAAACGCTTCGTCAAATGGAACATTTTTCCATATTGGGGTCAGAGCTGCTAAATGTCACTATCAACGAGCAACTTTGCACGACGAAGATTGGAAAGTTTATGTCACTGGACTGCTGCCAACCAGGCTCTACCAATCATCATATATTGAGTGTCTGAGAGCCGATCTGTCATAACTTAAATTCTCTTGATATTACACTCACCAGGACGCTCATTGATTGCCGATGCGATTGATATTATCTTCATTTCTCCTGTCACTGCTTGTTTACGATGTGACTAAACATTAATCAAACAGCATAAACATTGAATTAAATTCATGTACACCAATAAACTCCCAAATCCGATGACTTTTTACAAGCAACAATGAACTTTATCAATTTATGTTTATGTTAGTACTCTCATGGATTTTTTTTACTTCAACAGGGAATAGGAGAATGAGAGAGAGAGAACAAAATGCGTCACCTGTCTTTGACTGAGTATACTTCTACTTGGTCATTGAACTATCGAGTATCTCATTTGACAGACACTTTGATCGTACCGATTACAGTTGACGATGATTTTAGTCATTCTGTCAAGGTCATTTGACATGACTGACAATTCGTAGCTCTGATTGGGGATGGGTAAGTCGATATCTTTCACGCAACCCGCCAGGGTTCGATTTCCAACCCCGCACATAGGGTCAGAAAGTTTTTCTAGCCCGAAGAGGCTAATGACCGTAATGTTAAAACCTATATAATGGGAACAAAAAACAATCCATAGTACCTTTACTCAGGCGTTGACTCAGATAGACCTAAAAAAACTTCGCAACGTATATCGCGTTCAAAAACTGAACTACTATTTTATGTATTATTATTATTGTCATATATTTTACCCCGGTTCCATCCTCTATTTTATGTGTTTTTGACACTGCTCTGCTTCGTAGAACCTGTCACTGCATGCTTCATCGGCAGTGGAGTTTTGACCATCACGTAACTCTCAAAGCCTCTATCTCACGGTGTAATCCACAGGATCAACAGCTCCATGATATTTCTCAAACATTTTTTTTTCGTTTCTGTTTCTGATTCTGGGAGGGAACAGGGCCCCTCGGCCCCCCTCCATCTGGGTACGTGATTGCCGCAATCGATTTCATTGAGTCAGAATCATATTTACTTCTTTCAACTAGTAGAATAATGCACAAGATTTATGTTGAAATTTACTGCTTACGCAAATCCACATAATATCACAGAAAAATGAAATTAATAAAATTACTCAATTTTACGAGAATAATTTAAATATGTGCAAGCATACGCCGCCTTCCGGCTCATGAAAAGAAGTCCAATTTTTTTATTACTCTAGGAAGTGTGAAAATGATTTTATTACAGTGAATTAATAAGCATCGAACATGTTTTGTTATGTTCGTGAAATTTTTTATCGTTATATTTGGAAGATTGTAAGTTGTACGGCTCCTGCCGCATAACGCTTATTTTTTGCGTTGAACAAGTTATCTCAAAAACTAATGGATCGATTATTTTCAAATTTTCAGGTGTTGTCCCTAATTGCTATAGCTAGTAAATGAAGGGAGAGTTTTGCAAAATAAAAATTTCTGCATGCGTGGCAATGCTTTTTCGCAAAAAAAAAAACAATATTTATATATCGCCAATCATACCGAAATTTTCTTTACAATACAATACAATCTACAATCTTCCCATTCAATAACGACCAAATTTATTCCACAAACATAACAAAACGTGTACTATTCGATGCTTTTTAATTCATTGAAATAAAATCACTTTCGCACTGCCTGGAGTGATTTAAATATTCTCGAGCCGGAAGCTATGTAACCCCTTAATCAAACGTGTAAACTTACAAGTGACAGCACTTAAAAGTATGTCAGAATGTATTAGAAATTTGCTAGATCCAATTTCCGGTTCCGGAATTAGAGGGTAAATTTGATTTATAAATCAAAATCCACGCCTAAAGCAAAAACTTCATGAACCAAACAAACTTTCGATTCCAGCTTGAGAGAGACAAATGCAGTTCACATGGCTTTTTGCAATCGTGTAGTAACAGCGCCGAACTAACGTTAAGCCATAAATCTCTTCACTTTTCAGACTTTGCTTACACTGGTTTTCATTCCGATCCACACAACATTCCATCTAGTGCAAGTTTACAAAAGGATGTGAAAATATTATTTCATGCAAGCTCAATACCAGAGAGGATAAATTTCGAACGTTTAGGCATAGAAAAAAAAACCAACAACTAGCCTGTTGGAAAGTGGAATGACGATGAAGGGTTTTGCCAGTTTTTGTATAACGGTAATTTTACAGATAAATTCTGGGGAAAATTATTGGCTCTTGAAAGACAGCTGTCAAAGTTTACATCTTGTTGAGATTCTGGACGGGGATTTTACTTAAGACGGCACTCACTTAAAACTTCTCCGCGAAGTGCATTTTGATTGTTGATTTTCAAGCTCCAATCATATGCGGGAATTCGCGGTTCGAATAACTAAATACGGTTAGTTAAATTATGACGGCCACTGGAACGAGCCAGAATCAAATAGCCGTAGGAAGCTATTAACAACAGGATTGGTGTAATGTACACCGCCGGTTAAACAAACAGCTTTACAGCCAAACGTACACTTTACATCGCTTTGACTGACAGGAAAAAACCGCCTCCTGCAACACAACTGCAATATTCTGCAAACCGGTGCCGACGGGTCGATTTCATTGCACATCCCCGGCACACACCAGTCAATACACAGATCAAATAAATATTCCGCTGTATTGAGGAAATAGTTGTAAACAGTCTAAGTTTAGCACAATGAGCTCGTCAAGATCGACGGATTGGATGTAAATATTGAAGAGCGCATTAAATTTTCACATCTGTGGCATGGTTCCGGCTAACAACCAACGGAGAAGCTAAGTAATATCGAAATAAACAACGGCGAAATGGCAGATTAATTCGAATTATTTTCTACCACGATGATGGGAAAATGGTCACTTGTCTCAATTTGACATGCTATTTAAATTGGTTGAAACTGAAATCCGATTTCATTCAACTTCATAACTTTAAATGTTTTATGAGATTATTCTATTCTCGCCTAACTAAATCGAACTAGGGTAACTGCGCCAGTAGTCATGTCATACACGAAATCCATTAGTTAGAGTGAGATTTGTTTTTTTCGTTTGATATATTAACCTCAAGGGTAAGATGAGAATAGATGCATTTGCTTCGAGTTTTCTTGTACACACTTTGGAAAAAATCTGTGATTTTATATCTTATTAGATGCACATAAATGGAACGTCACAGTTCACGCAAATTTACGTGGAAGAACATTCAATATTGTGTCTAAAATTCCATGACATTAACTCATTGAGTGACCTCATTTCGAACTCGCGCAACTGAAACCGAGAATCATTGGGTCACAAAGTACGTCAGTTAAACGACTGATCCACAGAAGCGCACATCTGCTTGGTTGGTAAAAGGTGCATTTAAATTCATGCAGTCGCACCAGCTAGCAGAATGCAAGCTACAGTCGAAACCAGTTAAATTCATGCTAATCTAACATTAAGTCATTAAAAATGAAATTTTCTATCATTTGATGAATTAGATGTTTATGAATTAAGGGGTTACACCACAGTAGAAAAAAAGAGAAGGACTTTTTTGGGGAATTATTTTGGGATCCAAAAATCGGAGTAATCCGAATTTTGTATAAAGCACTTTTTAATATGTATATTCTAGTACAAAAAAAATGATCAGTTTGAAAAATTGAAAAACAAAATGGCGGCTTGGCGGCATTTCCGCGAAATTTCTGCATTTTGACGGCCGAAAACATAAGTCAAGACCAATCGATTCAAAAATTTTGCAAAATATTCTCGATAGTTATCTCCACAGCGGTACGTAGGGGTTTTTTGAAAATTGTGAAAATTTTTTTTATGAACAATTTTGTGATGAAAAAAATGCGGTTTTGTTTTCAAAGGGCTACCATTTTACAGAAAATCAATTAATGAAAAAACCCCTACGTACCTCTGTGGAGATAACTATCGAGAATATTCTGTAAAATGTTTGAATCGATTGGTCATGTTTTTCAATTTTTAAAACTGATAATTTTTTTGTACTTAAATATACATATTAAAAAGTGCTTTATTCAAAATTCTCCATTTTTTGGACCCAAAATAATTCCCCAAAAAAGTTCTCCTCCTTTTTTTTCAGTGGTGTAACCCCTTAAATCGCATGAGGGAATAAGTCACCTTTAAAATTCAATTTTTTTTGGGTGTAGTTTAATCAAATATAAAGCGAACTGCTTTTGACAATTTCATAAATAATTAATGTATCTACCAAAGCAAAGAGAGATTAATTTAAAAAATTATAGAAAGTGTAGATTTTTTTTTATAAAATTAAATTAAATTAGCCACAAGTGGTGACTTTTCAGCCCTATTATATACATGATTTGGTTATTACCATGAAGACATCATTTGCTTCCGCAGGTGCAGAGAGTGTTTTTTTGTGTAGGGAAAATTGTAAACCTTCTTGTATTGTGTAAAGATATCGTGGATTGTATTTTGTTTCAGTTCAAATTTAACATTTCGTTAGTTGATCTTACGCAAAATTAAAATCGATTTCAAGTGCTGCATATTTTATTAAAATTTGACAAGTGGTTAGTTACTTGCATGTAAATGAAATCTTTTTCGGACCACCTCGATTTATTTTCAATCAGAATAGGATTATATTTGAGTAAAGCTAGTAACTATAGAGTTATTGAACGGTCATATCATTAGTAGATCATTTACAATATTTTTGCTTCGGCTCTAAGCATATTGTATGGTGTATGAGGTATTTTTAAAGTATGAAAGTGGACCTGAAAATCATGCGAACAAAGTGTGGTACAAACAGAACGCTCTTAAAACAATTTTCCATCCCGATATCTAATTTTATGATGGGTAAAGACATATATTTTTAAGGCTGTAGAGTCATTGGTTCCAATTCTTAAAGCAACATTTCCGGATTTTCGAGTATTTTCTTCTCTGAGAATGAGGCGCACAGAAGTTACAAAATTCATTGTAGCTGTACCAGGAGAAACTGAAAAGGAACGGCTCATCAGCATTATACGAAAATCTTTATTCAGTATTATCGTTGGTGAGTCTACTCATATATTCACGGTAAAATGAACTTTGTGTTAATGTACGTTATTTCAACAAAGACGCCGACAGCAAACATGGTACATTTCTGCATATGATACCAGTAGACTCTTCGAACAATTTAGTGTGGATTGGCAATGACAATGTGGCAGTAATGGTCGGAGAAAATCTTTCTGTGACATCATTATTAAGAAAAGATTGTCCGCATTTGATTAGTGAAGGATGTACTCTGTAGCGCGTTGTGCCTCATACGCGAATTCATATAACAACTTTCAGATCATTTGTTGAAGGATATTTACAGCTACATATTGGCTAATTCGTTCCGTTTGATACAATTGGAAAAAATACAAGATCTTTTGAAGTACAGACCGACTCGAATTTCTAGATTGGACGATTTCTTTTAAGAAGACAAAAAGTCAACGCAAATGACATCCTTCTCGAGCCAATCAAAATTTGTTTTATGTTGATGTTACGTGATAGCCAAGATAAGTTTGAGTATGATTGGGTTAGCGTGTAAGCAGCGTGAGAGAGTGTTGGATGACGAAGCATCGTAATGAGTGGAGACCGCGAATGGGTGTTTAGAATAGAAGTGGATATCAACGAAATTGGGAATATCACAGTAGAGAAAGTCGATAGTCGCCATGAAAATTCACAAGACACTGAAAGTTTTAAGAATTACAATGGAATAATGAGGAATTGAGGGGTTTTGGTTTGTACCAAAAGCACATATTTTATTTCAATATCTTCACGTTTCGCCTTCGGCTCATCAGTGCTTAAAGCAGTTCAAATTGAACTGCCATCTCCGTCTAGCAGCTCAATTTAAACCGCTAAGCTGACGCAAGGTTTACAAATTTTTTTTTACATCGAGGTGCAATAGCTTATCTGACGTCTCGGGCGTAAACCATTGGCGACTCGGCTAATGCTCGCTGTCGAATTTGAATATCCAGGGATGTTTGGACGTCAAAAGGATACTATCGACGCAAAAGATTGATAGTCTAGGGTCATTATATTCACACGTGGTAGATAAAACCGAATTACCGTCTTTGGATAGTTAATATAATTAAGCTCTGGGTCAGGATTTTGCAAATTGTGCGTTGAAAAAAAACAGTGAATGAACAAGGTTTCTGGATCAGCACTATTTCGATAAGGAGACGAGATTGATAATTTTTCCGAATTGACATTATGATAATCTGGCATCACTGTCCAGCAGTGGGTGAACATCGAATCCTTACACGATGTACAGCATGGTGTTAAACAATACGCGTATGAGTTACGTATGAGTTTGACGTTGAACACGACTTGAACAGAACTTTGCGAGCATGGTGTTCGGTGTTTTTTTTCTGGAAGACTGGACCTACTCAAGCACTGATAAGCCGAAAGTGAAACGTAAAGGAAATTAAAACAAAAACATATTTTTTGCTCAAACCGGTTATTGTTTCATTAAAAAGCCCCTATATGTACAAATTCTACTCACTTGTCTTGGAGCGACTTTCTTCAAGATTTAACTTGCACCACAATGTTCCGTCAACGAACATGGTCAATGGATGCTTCAATCCCCCTTTTCGGCATGACTGTTGTTCTGTCATTTCAGGTTGGCGGTTCACTAGCATAGGGCACCCGATCATAAGGGAAGAGCAAACCAATATCATAAGCAAATTAAAGCCTTGGTATTACATTCCTGTTGTGGAATTTGACCTTCTTTTTTTTTTATTCAATATTATAATATAATATTTAGGCACACTGCTTAAGCTCTAAGATGCCAAGGGTATTTACTAATCTTAATTACGACTAACTTAAAACTAGAATAGTATCATTATGTAATGTAGTATCGGGGTAGCGGATTCTCGAGTATTCTGCTTTCAGCAGGCGACTATCCATGTTGGCCGCATCCTTCGGTCCGTGTGGGTCCGCAAGAAACACCCCCAGGCTACGAAGGCCCGGCGGGTGGCCCGCATGGCCCTAAGGGATTCCAGTAACTTCGACCTGGCGTCACGATACTCTACGCACGACCACACGACATGCTCGATGTACTGATAACCGTCGCCACAGGTGCAGAGACCGCTCTCCGCGAGCCAATTTGACCTTCTGTTTCATCAACAGACTTCTCAGATGATTCAGAGTGTTTGCACCATTGCATGACTGATGCTACGATTCTACTGACACTACGAATCCTTCCAGGTTGGGATTCGAACATACGACAACTGGTTTGTAAGACCCTATGCATTGAACCGCAAACCCGGGACAACCAATATCATAACTATAGTTTATTTAGTTATCATTGCTTATTTAGCTATCATAATGGATTGTGAAATATTGCAAGAATTGCTGGAAATAGTATAGTAATGAATAAATTTACAATGATAGTTCGTTTTGTTATTATTTTCTTATTCAGATAGTGAGTAATGTATGAATGTATTAA
The DNA here is from genome assembly GCF_030247185.1 of Malaya genurostris. Taxonomy (NCBI): domain Eukaryota; kingdom Metazoa; phylum Arthropoda; class Insecta; order Diptera; family Culicidae; genus Malaya; species Malaya genurostris. Next base: position 106,014,457 of record NC_080571.1, read on the forward strand.
AGTGCCGCTGTCAGCATTTTCTGTCATTTTTAGTATATTTTAGTGAGAAGTTCATAATATATACGAAAAACTCGAATGTTGGCAGAATAATGGATTGATGATTGTAAACCCTGTTTAAATGATTTTGAGGGTAGATTGATTTATTCGAAGTATAATCTATATATAAAAGAGGATATAAGTTTGTATGTTTGTATCGCCATAACTCCGGGACTACTTTACGGATTGTCACCAAACTTGGTACAGGTTCTTCTTGCGCTTCAGAGATGGTCATAAGGGTATTTTTATAGGGGACATTTTGCATACCTTAGATATGACTATATGGGGGTTGGATGTAGTAAGTGCCTTTAAAAAGGGAGGTGTAATATTGAAAACGACATAACTTCGGAGCTACTGACCGGATTGCCGCCAAACTTGTCAAAGATACTTCTTGCTCGAGAAATGTTTGATTTTGTTTTTAGATTAATAATAGTAAACGCAGATCAGATTTTGCAATTCGATTATTCATTACCACGAAAAGCGAAACGTCGAAGAAAAATTTATAAAAACATCTAGACGGGAGGAAAAAAACAAAAGAATTAACAGTTCGAAGCAGCGATGAAAGCGTTCTCATATCTGTGTGACGAAGTCATTTAGTAGGGCTTATAATATAAAGGCGGTATTTCCACTCACTAACACTCGGATGCCATGGCCTTGCGTTGAAGCTACCGACTTCCACTTCAAGAGCGTAGGTTCGAAACTGTTTCATATTTAACAAACATGCTCAATGTGATTCATAACTAATTTAGCCTTCAAGTATGCAATTAAGCTCTCCCCCTGAATTATATCTTTATGGTAAATTTTTTCATACGCCTAACTGGTGGCTATAAATACATTAAGTTTGTGATTCTATTTTTAGAACAGCACGACTAAATCGTAGTAATCGAAATTGGGTACAAATAGACATCGAGAAAGAAATTGGGTATAAACTAATATTCTTGTGATATTGTTTTGGTATCTTAAATAGCTCAATTTGTTATTAATCTGGTATGAATATTGTAAGTTTTTTGATATTTTAGCACTTAATTCAACCTAACCAACAGGAAATAAAATATTTAGCTATTCTGAAAAGAATGACATAATACGGTATTCTTTTGACATTCTCTTCTGATCGGGTAGTCATGCAACGGGTTTCAAAATCTGTTAAAACAGAAGGTCAAATTCCACTAAAGGAATGTAATACTAAATCTTTTGTTGTCCTGTTTTAGAAAAACGTGTCTCGCACATTGATTGTGCCTTCCAACGTCAGCGACTTTTCGGGTTTGTCGCAGAACACACGGTATTTCTTCAGTCCTGTGCCTCAAAATACTAACGGCAGAGAGAAATTTAAGTCCGGAGGATCTGGAACTTCGAAGTTTTTTTTTAATTTGTGGGCATGGGAATATCATCGAAATAAGAGATAAATTTCAATAGATTAACTTAACAAAATTATTCGCATTTCAAATGTGTTTTCATTTAAATTATTTCAGTTATGAAAAATAGAAAAATCTTCGAATTTCCGGATATTTTGAAGAAGTCCGTGCCTGGGAAGATTCCCCCTTTTACCCCTCGCCTGGTTGAAAAATAAGACGAAAAGGACATACTTGTTTCAGAAACATCGTCTCTTTCTTTGATAATGCTATGTCAAAGCACTGGTAGTTGTGGTTTGAGCAGCCTGAATAACCGTTTATCAAACTGGAATAATGCGCACAGATTCACGATTGCTGTATGACAATAACCATCAGGAAAATGTGATCACTTATTTTAACCACACTCATTCATATTTCATCTCGCTGTGTAGGCGTTCGTGTGCTGCCTTGTCATTTAGCACTTGAACGCGATAGTCGGGTGGAGTGGATGTCTTGTTTGAACATAAAACTAACAACAACCATTTTGAGTGACCATTAAAACGCATGATCCAAACTGTAGCTAAATTTAATTGCACTCCTCTCAGTCAACAGAACCCTGGAGCCGGAAGCAGGGAAATCGCTTTCGACGCACAGTCGCTGGAATGCACGCACCACGTTCGCGTTCATTATTCAGCACCAGCGGCCTACTAGATGTGACATAACGACGGAAACCTGCTGCGATAAGAAGAAATGTTATACATTCGAGAGAAAGTTATGCAACCGGTACATGTCAAATGACTCGAATAATGATTGCTATCGCTACACATCCTCAATGATGTGTTATACTCTATGTTCAAAAAAAAATTAAATATAACACAGGCCTCAAATTACTTTCAATTCCTAAGCTGTTACATTCAGATTCAGTTACATTTTCAACATGTTAGAAAGGAAACGTGCCAACTTTTAGGTGCATAAGCCAGTCACGAATTTCTGGTTCGGTTGCATGTTGAAGTCCTCGTAAGCTATAAATTTCAGCCCGCTCAAGGGATATGCGCTGCACCATGAATCAAGTGGAATTAGTGTCAGATATTAGGGAAACGATATTGAATATCACGGAGGCAAACGCCCGAGTAGAACGGTCCGGTGTTCATGAATTGGCGAAGCTGGATGTGCTTTCTGATGTTCAGAGTGTCCTAGAGTAGTTAATATTGTAATCGAAAAGCAAGTTTAATTTGGACCTTTGTTTTTCGGTTACGATTGAAGGCAAATGTCAATTAATTTGATGTTTCTTTGTGAATTATTTTTGTATGTCCAATTAGAGTAGAAGAGTAGAAGAGTAGAAGAGCAGAAGAGTAGAAGAGTAGAAGAGTAGAAGAGTAGAAGAGTAGAAGAGTAGAAGAGTAGAAGAGTAGAAGAGTAGAAGAGTAGAAGAGTAGAAGAGTAGAAGAGTAGAAGAGTAGAAGAGTAGAAGAGTAGAAGAGTAGAAGAGTAGAAGAGTAGAAGAGTAGAAGAGTAGAAGAGTAGAAGAGTAGAAGAGTAGAAGAGTAGAAGAGTAGAAGAGTAGAAGAGTAGAAGAGTAGAAGAGTAGAAGAGTAGAAGAGTAGAAGAGTAGAGGAGTAGAAGAGTAGCAGAGTTGAAGAATAGAACATTAGAAAAGTAGAAAAGTTTCTTATTGTTGGGTTATTGCAAATCTTGCTCATTCGCACTATCTTATTCTACTACTACTGTGGGATGCGGTAGCACCCAGTTATTGCCTGTCGTCAGTAGAGACATATGAAGGCATGAGATAGAAGCTTGTAAATGGCAACTTCCCATTCTATGGCGAAAATCTACTCTAACTCGTTTTGTAAAATGAAACTGTTTGTTTTTGCCAATTGGCAGATCTTATGATGCATTAAAAATTACCAAAATCTATTATAATGTTTATGAACCTGCAATATACATCACATCTATCACTATTATAGTTTTTATACGAACTGCTCATGAATTCCACAGTATATGAGAGAAATTATGTTTGTCATAGAAATTTCGCACAACAACATTTTCAGTTGTGTGATATAATCACAACTAATTTTTTCTTTCAAAGAAGATCTATTGCGTCATCTTGCTGCTGGTCGTTTGCATTGGAGCAAAATACAGCGAAAACTGGACAACGATGGGGAACATTATGCAAAATCAACCCTTCTAATGGCTGCAAATGCAATCCAAAAAACCCATTTTAAACCACCTAGTGGTGTGATAATGCCTTTCTCTTTCTTCAAAGCAGTCTCATAAAAATATTTTTTATTAAATAATTTATGACACTACTTTGGGCTTATTTTTGACACCAATTGATTCAGATTGAATCGAGTAGTTTACAAAAGCATGCTTAAGTGTTTATGTCACATAGTAGGCATCATTTTTCCAACCAAGCGCTTGACATTTGCGTTGCCTATTTGTATGAGACGAGTGATGCTAATCCAAAAAACTCTTCTTAGTCCACGTAGTAAATTTTTCATAGATCTTCAAAAGTCACCATTTCCGAAATCGAAAAAAATTTTTTTTTGATGCCAAAAGTCTTAGAATTGCATGAAACGTCGAGATTTAGTGTCATCTCGAATTTTTTTTTGAAAAAACACGTTTTGTCGGTTACATCATTTATACCATCATATCTCCGGAACCAACCTGCCGTGACATTTGATCTTCGAACATGATCAATGGTCCGACAGTAGCTTTCAAACGAGCCTAAATTTGTTAAAATCGGTTCAGCCTTCTCTGAGAAAATTGAGTGGTAAAAATATCTTCGAAAAGTGCACACACACAGACATTTTTGATCTCGTCGATCTGAGTCGAATGGTATATAACACTATGGGTCTCCGTGGCTCCCTTCGAAAGTCGGTTTTTCCAGCAATTCTAATACTTTTCAAAACTATAAAGATTGCTTCTTTGCAAATAGGAGATAAAAACCATCAGTTCATTACAATTCTAGAATAATTCTGTTAGCTTTGGACACTTTCCGCAGTGCAAAATTTGCACCAAATGAGTACGAATAAAGCCAGCATTTGACTGCTTCGCATTTAAGAAAACGGCTTCGAACAGTGTTTAATATCGTAGATAATTCCACAATTTCGCCCTTTTGAATACCAGGAAAAATCCCGCACAGCATTTTGATAGTTTCTTTCACAGAAATATGCAAATCCGAAATGAAATTTTGTTTTTTTACTCTCATTTGTTCCGCGTTATTCAATTGTATGGTAGAAAATATTTGTCGCCAATAAGTCAATTTTTAGTATAAATGCACCGTTACAATTATGGAAGCGAAGCAGTAAAAGTTGCGAAATTCACATGCGATTATCATTTTTTTTTCGTATTCACTTCGTCCAGTTAGGTCTCTGATATTACTCACCCGTCATTTTTGCCTGAGTGAAGATGTAGCATTGCACCAAGGTAGTGTAATTTAAAAACGAAAACGCCATTAGGTCAAGTTATAAAATCGAGGATGGGACACTTTTTGAACAAATTTATTCGATGATTCGCCTAAACCAAAGGAATTTTCTACTAGGGCGAGTGTTCGAATACACGCTGTACTTGGTTCGTTGGCTTCAAACGATGTCCGATGGAATCTTCGTTGAAGCAAGTCTGTTTATCGTAGAGTTCGTTGTGAAACGCGAAAGTCGTTGAGGGACAACGAATCTCGCCCGGGTTTATCTGGTCGAACATAACGAAAAAAGCTGCGTTCGAAATTTTTGTAAGACCCCAAAAATCTTCCTTTATTGTTAAAAAGTATCGTTTTCTGGTATTTTTGAGATTAAAAATTTCAACCGGTTTTACAAATTTCCGGCATTTTTGAATAGATTTGTACTACACACACTTAAACACAATTCTTGAGCTCGGTAAAGTAAAAGGCCGAGACAGATAGGCAATAAAAAAATTACTGATCGCTCAGTAATCATTGTTATGTTTTCCGAGATTCGTTTAGTAGATTTGCTGATATTTCGTCAAAGTACATCTTTTTTTCGAGATTTGGTAAAATCTTCTGCAAAACTTATCGATGATTAATAATTATCCCGAGATCAACAAATTCGTTTGCCGAAATTTAGAAATATGTGTTGACTTTTGCCGAAATTCGGCTAGACATCTATCATTTACGTTTTACATTTTCGTTTGTCACTACGCAGTTATTTTCGGACAAAATATTTTGGAGAAAATTTCAGGTGGTCATTAGAAAAAAATGGAGTTAGTCCAAATGCAAGACGGGAGAATCTACGATATATTCAGTAAGTATACTGACTACAAATTATTGTTGATTATATATAGAAAGCTTCGTTTCGTCCAGATCCTGCTTTTACTGCCGGAAAATCATTATAGGTTATATCGAAGTACTTCAATGACGTATTATTCAACATATTTGGTGCTTAGTCCTCGTACATAAGTAATGTAATGTATATTTTTCATATGTTCATACCGAAATCTTAATCCCCAATATAAAAAGAAAAAACGATTTTTTGTTGTCTTCTAATCGCTGAAACAGTAAACTTTTTGCTGACAATTACGGTAAGAACTGACGTTTGTCAACTTTAAAATTCCCGAGAATCCGCAATTTTATCTTTTGCCAGGATGTTTACCGAGTGCTCGGCGGTGCAAACCTCGGCAATTATATTGAGCTCTCCAGGTAACAGTGCGTAAGGGAAAGGAACAAGGAACAATTGACATTTTGGATTATATTGCACAGTTCACACCAAATCGAACTGCACAGTATGAAAGTGTGCTGGATCAGAAGTGTGATCATAAATGCAACTGCTCTGTGCTGACAGAACTCAGACGTCTATAACGACAACACAATAATATGGTTCTGTTTTTTTTTCTCTTTGCTTCTTTTCTGCTCGTTGTCAAATTCGTTAGCAGGGTTACCAGTAATTCAAATATAAAGCTCCATAGGAAAACTATTTTTTTCGTTGATTTTCTCAACTTTTTTGCGGCAACCATGATTGAGCAAAAAAGATTGTGGATAAGCTTTGAAAGCAGTTTGCAATATTTTACATATGATTTTATAGCTCCCATATTATTCCTCCTACCTCTTCAGTTCCGTCTCTTGAAAATTTTCACTCAAAACAGCTAGACTGTAAATATTCCAGGGTGGCAAGTGAATTGCCGATTTCAATTTCCCGATTTCCCGGTTTTTTAAGATAAAAATTCCCGGTTTTTAGAAAAGGCTCAAATCACCTCTTTTTAGTAGTTTTTATATTCTTAAATTAAAACTTTAAACAGATATCCCGTGTCCAAAAACGATCAGCCAATTGAGGATTGAAGTACTTTTTTCAGACATCTCGAAGTTTAAATAGGAAATACTCATTATTACATGTGCATATAAGAAAAGCGTAAAGCCTTTTTCTAGCCTTGAAGGGGTTTTGGTTACACGTAACCGATTTCTTCCGAGTGCACTTGACTGTTTTTATTATTTTTTGTATACATATGATTGAAAATAAATCAATAAGGAACAACAATCCCAAAAACGATCTTGCTACTCTGAAAAAACAACTACAATATATGCCTGCAATTTCAAAGCAATTTGTACAGAGTTTTCTTGGCTCCTTCCGGAAGTGAAAGTGGAAATATCAGATCGGGGGGAAAATTATAAACGGCATGATGGCACAGCGAACCTAACACAATATCGTCATTGCCAGGGCTTCGGACATGGTACAACAAATTGTCATACGAACATACAATGAACGATACCCTTAGATGTTTTGTCATGCTACGATTGTGATGGAAATCATAAAACTAATTATTAACATTGCCCTACCAAAAATTTTAAATTTCCATGTAATAAAATTCAATTTAAAATCATTAGACAATGTACATCAGTCATATCATCCGATTTTTGGAATGCAGCATGTTTACGATTTCAATGCGTTGATGAGCATATAAATCAAATGATAGCTGTAAAAACGCACAACATATCGATATATTTTTTCCTAACAAGATTCTAAATGCTCGTGGAGTAATCAGAAAGTACCAGTTCTTCATGATGAACTCTCCACTGGTTTTAACCCAGTTATGTTTCCAATCGCTCAACTAATTCATCTTCTACGAGAAATCTTTCTACAATTGATCTAATTCTAGCAGATCAATATAACATTTGTACGTATTTCCTGAGGAAAGCAGCGAGTCTTTGTCACCGGAATTCGTGACGAGCTACTATTCTAACTAAGATTTTATATGCAAATAAGAAGCAGACTAATGCCTATAGTTTTAATACATTTCAACAGTTTACACTAACCTTAAGTGAATTCAATGAATAGTAGCACAAATCCTGTGCCACGTGAAAAAGATGTGCTTCGAAAGCTCTCCTGTATCCCAAAAGTTATTTGCGAATATATAAATTGAAATAAATTTTGCTAATTCACTGGTGACCCCGACGTGATGGTGACTTTGATTCAGATCATCTACCAATAGCAATCAAGGTTTCAAATTAAGAAATGATTAGTTCAACTAGTTATATATTTTACCACCTCAGAACTAATCGGCTAGAATACAGATCTCATATCGAAAGCAATGTAAACCCTGAAATTGTTTCGAGAAATATCGATACAGCCATAAATAATTTAATTATTATTTATTTACATAATTATTACATTATTATTCTTATGTAATAAACTTTTAAGGTTCAAGGTTAAGTTCCAAAAGCTCAAACTAAATTCCATTCACCTTCATCTACATCAATATCAACGTTATCGTAATCCTACTATGGAACAGTTGAGGATCTTTAAAAGAAAATTAAACATAGATTCACTGAACAAATCAATCCATATTCTGAATCTTTCTAAGCTTCTATACTGTTTCTCAGAAACCATTTTCAGCTCTCAAAGAAGGAACCCAAAGCCGACAACTCTTCCAATTTTGTGAGTCCTATTGACACCGCACAGAAATATGAGCATAAGATAAGTATTATCGCAAGATGACATTACTGAGACAAATTGTGTTGAAACAAGGGCAATCATTAGCAAACTTAAAAACATAAAGACTCCTAAGAAAGTTTAATGATTTTAGTAAAAATTTTCCCTATGTTGCCTTGAGACTTAGTCAACAATTTTTCAAGTATGTTGAATACTTATTTCAAAACTTAATAAAAATCCAACAGAAGCATCCAAATTATCCTTATTTTTCAAAATGCGCATTCATTGGGTTGTTATCAATAACAACTAAGAAAGCTCTGATGTTTCCTGATAGATTTGAAACTGCTGTTAAACCCTTAAAAATCGTTGGACGAGACATGGGGTGTTGATTCAATTTCCAATGGAATGTTCAACATAGAACATGTATGAGACAATAAGCTGTTTCAACACTTTTACTGAACATATCGCTCAAACGTACAATTGGGTGTTGTCTCCTACATTTCACTTGTTGAAAAAAAAATCATTATGTTAACAGCTGTTACTCTTATGTGATATATGGTAATATTTTTTCCCGACTATTTTCCGGTGAAACCACATTTCCGACTTTTTCCCTTTTTTCCCGATTTTCCCGGTTACTTGCCACCATGATATTCGGATATCAGCGTAAAGCATTGGGATATTCACTATTTTCCTGATTTCAATGTGCAAATTTTGAAGAGGCAAAATTGAAAACAATAGGAGAAATAGTGTGTAAATCAATGATTATATATTTCAGAATGTAAATTTTTCGGTCAATCTCTGAATAGCTTTTCCATTGCACTTACTCCATTTCTTTACACGCTGTTACTCCGGAGTGCCCTCCACGTCGAATTTTATTTTTGAGAAAAATTCGAGAAATGTCTAGTGATTGGACAATATCAAAAGGTGTCCTACATCAACAAATTTTAGTACGTGGTGCAAAAAAAAAACAGCATAAAAATCGCACAAACACGAAAACAAGGATATTAAAAAATACCGGAAATTTTAAAATCAGTTGAAAAGTCAACTGACATAGTTTTTAATCTCTTCGCTTCGCTGACACTTCGCTTTGAACGAGTTAACAGAGCTATGTTTCTCAAGTGATCTGTCGTTTCCGTTAAGTAAATCCAGTGAGCTAGCTTAGCGTCAGTTTTCGGTTGAATTTTTGTATATCAGGCCGTCAATTTTGAACCCGGAAATTATGTTTACAAAGACACAATAGAACAAATCAAACAAAAATAGTTCGGTCAATCGAACAATGCACCGCTATATTCAAAGTTATCCAAAAATTTCAAAAATTGAATAAAATGCCTACTTTGTCATAGAAGTCATGCGCAGTATATAAATGAACATTCTAAATTATTTATATGCAGTTTACATGTGCTCGACGAACTAAAAAAAATTGGGAAGCCCTATAGAAGCAGTCAGGGGCATGCTTTTCAAATAAGAGGTTTGAGCAACAAACATAAAATACATACGCAGTTTCTCTCTTTGATTGAATTACTTAGTGGCATGAGTTGAACGTTGCTCATTTTTTTCATTCGTTTATTCGATAGCTCAGCCAGACCAGGGTCCAGCATTTCATCAATTTACCGAAACTCAGCTCAATTACGTGATTAGCACTTCAGCGTTTGCCCGGTGTGGCGGCATCTGAATTGACCAGTTCAGTTTAACCTTGGACTTGAGCTGACGGCAATCTGTATCGAAGTATCAATGTTTTGATGTTTTTTGTTTTTTTTTGTGTTAAATAGTTCTTATGACGCAATGATTAATGAACATCATCAAAATTAGTTACCATTAAAAATTTTATGACTATACACCTCAGTTGATGAGTGACCGTAGATCAACGATCCAACCAGTGTTGAGGCCGGTAGTGACAAAAGTTCAAAAACGTTCAGCACCGCCACCACCACTAAAATTAATCACATCGTGAGCAATCATGCGGTTATCTATTATTCGTACTGTTTCGAGTAAAAGTTATTACTCTGCCGTTTAATTGCTTGGCGGTTCTTTGTGTCCACTGGCATCCCACTGCGCCATCGGGCATCGCGATAGGAAAGAACGCAGCACGGCCAGGGATCGCTTGAAATTAATTGAAAGCACTTGAAGGCGTAGTTCAGATCGTCGAAAGTGGAAGCATTTGTCAGATCCCGCATTGCATAACTCTGGTGCCGTTGAAGCGGTAAAATGAATTATTTAAAATATTTCGGTTAAACTTGGACAAACGAAACAAAACCAAATAAAAAAAGGAAAACTATGTAAGTGCTGTTTGAGCGCAGGGATAATGAATTATTCCTTTGTAGGCCCGGAGAAGAAAGGTCGCTTGTTTATTACGATATGTAGAGGAATGCTAAAGGATGGTTACTAACAGCGTTTTCTTTTTTTGCCTCTTTCATGTAAAACAGTCACTGTGAAAACCAAAATCATTTTATCTTTTTTGTATTTTACCGATTGAGGGCTAAATGAAAAACTCTGGGTACATCCAAATTCGGAATTAGTTGAAATTTACGCAGAACTTAAATTCGCGACCTTCAAATGCATCGATATTTACAAAGTTTTTGTTTAAAGCATGAGAACATGAAGCTACTCATTGTGAGCAAAAACTAAAACTTAACATTTACCTCAAGCCTAGGATATTTGAAGAATAATGGCGCTAAAAATCGTTCATATGAGTATAACCAGTCCTGATTGCCGTTAATGAAACTGTAGCATCCACAAATCAAACGCGATTGTCGATATTTTTTTAACAATGGGACTTTGATTGCAATGAAGCTCTTAAAAAAAAATTAAAATGCAAAAAGATAATGATCACATTTTTAATGTAAACAGGACAGCTTTTTTCAAGTGAAGTACCTCTATATTTGCAATAAAGAGATACTTTTGACTCGAATGGAAAATTAAAATGTAAAGAAGTCAAGTTTCATTAAATTGATGTTTATCTTGCTGTATTCTCTGCTTCGCTTATTTTTGTCGTGAACACGACTTACTTTACTATGGGGCGCCTTTTTAAAATTTACCTTGTGCAAAAATGGGTAGAACTTGATCGCGAATATCTCTTGTTGTGTTTATCGCAGCAATATAATATTTTCGCCAAAAGCAATATAATATTTCAGTGCCAAAAAAAGATGCGCAAAGTGCCAACCGCATGAATATTGAATCACAAAGCGTATCGTGCGAAACCAACACATAGAAATAAGAAATATTTTCATTGGTTGAGTGCTGACATGTTTTTGACCCTCTCTATAGAAAGGTATTAGAATTGATGGAAAACCCAACTTTTGAACGGAGCCTCGGGGACCCATAGTGTTATATATCATTCGACTCAGTTCGACGAGATAGGAAAATGTACGTGTGTGTGAACTTTTCGAAGATGTTTTCTCAGAGTTACCTGAACCGATTTGAACTAACCTATGCTCGTTTGAAGCTACTGTCGGGCCATTGATCATGTTCAAAGATCAAATGCCTGTGTCTTTTGGTTCCGGAGTTATGATTGTATAAGTGTCGTAACCGACAAAACGCGTTGTATTTTTACCGCGCAAGTTTCTCGGAGATGACCAAACAGATTTTAACAAGCTTAGGCCCGTTTGAAAGCTATTGTAAGGCCATTGTTCAAGTTTATGTTCAAAGATCAAATGGCTGTGACATTTGGTTCCGGAGATATAATGGTATAAGTGACGTAACCGACAAAACACGTTGTTTTTTACCGCTCTAATGTATATAAGGGTGCCAATATTTTGGCATCACCTCTAATTTCGTAAAGCGCTATTGTTCAAAAGTTTAAGCACCTCGAACAAAGTCCTTATGCAAATTTTGAGCAAAATCGTACATGGATAAGGGGTGCTGCCCAGCGGTTAATGTTTGAAAATTTTCGATCTTGAAAAAGCACCATAGGGGGGAGTACACCATATCTGAGAAAAGTTAGTGCACTTATTTCATGTTTTTTATTGATTTATTTATCTATTTCTTTCCATCTGACCTAAATTGATCTTAATGGAGTTTTGGTGGAATAGGGAAAGTCCATTTGAGATTCATCAAATACGCGTAAAAACTCATCATCTTTTTAACATCAATCATTCTAACTTGTCATGAAACCATGAGCAATAAGTCTTTTTCCACGAAAATTAATCATGGTCCGAAAATGCGTTACTTGAGAAATGTATTTCTTTCAGAGCTCCTAACTCCGATTTTCTACCCGTATATCACTTTGAACTCTCTTCCTCAAGTGATGTGATAGATTGCTTAACAGAGCAATGGTAAGACAAGAAGCAGACATTGAGAAACAAGAGCTATTGAAAATATTTATTTCATACTGAACTATATTCCTTTCATAATTGTGTTGTTTCATCCAAAAACTGAGACTTGACAACATAAAGAATTTAAATAAATATTTTAAATAAGACGATTCGGCAAACGGTTTTTTGAAAGTAAAAATAAAGAAAAATCGTTCCCCGGTATTTGCAAGAATTCGACATAGAGTTTGTTTTAAGAGGTTTGATTCACACGTGTTTTTTTCAGGCAGTTTATTAAAGTGTTTGAATTCTGAAACACAAAATCAAAACTGGAGCAATGAACGCAAGTAAACACGTTATTTTAGGCATCGTCGTTTTTTAAAAAACATATTTTAATTTGTAATGATTCAGATTAAAAGAAATTCGTCGTGCTTTTCACTGTTTTCCAATTCAAATGTATATCATTTGAGACATTAGTTAAAATCGCGTAAAAAATACGTTCATCACATCATTTGATTTAATTCATATTCGGAATCTTCATATTTTAACACATAACGCCTGAATTTATGTTGCAATGACTACTATCGTAGCAGAAACACGCCTGAAGTTATACCCAACAACATCAAGTGCGTTACGCTTAAATTTCAGCGAAATCAGTTCTAATGGATCATGATCCCAGAACGTTTATTCTAGGTGTATTAACATAACATGAAAATATATTATTTTTCCCAAACCATGACTTGTTTTGCTTATATATATATAATCGTAATTTTGCCCGTGTAGATACATAAAATTCAAAAAGGTCGTACACACTATCAGACCCTGTCAGCTTGGAGCGAAATCAATCTTCAGTTCAACAACGCCATCGCACGGCATCACATTCAATATATCATGTCAATTGTATGGGTGCCCAGCCCTGCTATTTTGGCGCGCACGAATTTGACATTTCTCTCCCCTACTTCTATGTATGAGATTCGATGCGGACTCACCTGAGGGCGACATGCTCGCAAAAAAGGATGTTGCCAATGATTTGTTCGAGAAATGTGAGAGCTGGATATCTTGTTAATATGATGTCTTTGACACTATTGAACACGTATAATTGCTCTAATCGGTTCATTTTGATCATACTCCGTTCTTTGTAAGTCGAGTCGCAAGAAATTCCGCGCTCTAAGCGTTGTTGGTGGGACATTTGGACACTCTTATAGTTAAGAGGTTAAGATTGCACCATTCACAAAAGTTGTTTAGGTGCTACTGAAGTTCCATGCAATCAGCTGTCGATCGCACAACAAGAAACAGTTTCAAATCATCTGCATACATAAGTCTTCATCCTGGTGGAATGTCAAAAAAATGTCATTAAAAATAATGAAAACAGCAATGGCCCGAGATTACTGATTTTTTTTGTAAATAAATGTTTATTGGAATATGAATAAAAAATTAAATTATTGAGATTTAAATTGGGTGTTCAGCCACAAGTGGTAACTATTCAGCCATATTTTATACATGATTTGGTTATTACCATGAAGACATCATTTACTTCCGCAATTCTGTGATTTTTGTGTAGAGGAAATTGTAAACCTACTTGTATTGTGTAATACTTCATTGATTCATTAATGAAATTGTGTGACTCGACATTTCTTATGGTCAAACGCAGTTTTCAGGTCCGTATATATTGTATCTAAATTGTGTAAAGTTATTGACTGTAGATCTGCCTGGATAAAACCATGCTGATCATTAGAGATATATATCTAGCGCAGTGTTTCCACGTATAACAACGATATTGTCTGAAATTGATTCCGAGACGAGTTCACCAGTTTGATGAATTGATCAGTGTAATGAAATTTTAAAATGTGAAAACTCTTTCCTAAAATCTATCGCAATTTGAATGATATCAGTTAGGCAATAGGCTTGGTTTGGTAAAACTGAACAGATGAACAGACCGATGAGAATAAACAAAACAAGTACACATAAATGGTTCCGGATCAAACGTGCTCGGAACCAAACCGGATTTGTCGGTATTTGCAATACACTTCTCGGCCAAGCAGTGAAATGTACACACATCATACAAAACGTTTTTGCTTGGCTTCACGGCAGCATGACTGTGCTTCTTCTCAATCGTTTGGCAATAGGAATAACCGAACAGATTTGCCAATATCACGTTTGATGAACAATCTAAACTCTCTTGTTTATTGAGCGTTGTTTTTTTTTTCTCTAAACATCCTATGAATGCTATTTCATGTCTTCGACATTGAGCTTTGTCTGTTCAGAATCATATATGCTTGGTATATTGTATGAAATTATGCAACTCTTTCTAGGGCAGTATTAATGGAGACATAACACCTTCAGAAAAATTTTAACGACACCGGATGCAACATAAAATGCTTCGAAGCTTTCTTCATGATTGCTTTTCGGCTCATCAAGCTATTCTATCAATTTAAAGCGCTAGACTGACGAAAAGAAAAATGAGAATGACTATGAAGTTCACTTTCAACCATTACAACAATGCACGGTAACTGTTGTGACTGTCGACAACAGAATCAATGTGCGATGTGGCCATTATTGCAGAGCCGTATCGAGTTCTTCTCTTCAACAGAAATAGGATGGCTGATTCGAAAGGGATTCCAGTTGTCCAAACTGCTTATCCAAGAAGAGGTCAGTTCAAATGAAAAGTTCGTAATCATTAAAACACGAAGAAGCTGTTTAGCCGGAGACTGTTGGAGGTCATTGGAGGTGCTTGAGCAGTGGAATAAAGACGCAGACATAGGGTATAGCGTTATAAGATAGTCAATGCCTTTCACGAAACAAGCCTGGGTTTGATTCTCAACTCCACCCACATAGGGTCAGTAAGTTTTTCTTGCCCGAAGAGACAAATGATCTCAATGTTAAAACCTCTATAATGAAAAAAGGAAGCAGACTGATGAATGCAAGAGATTGCATCTTGTTGGAGACATTGGCGTTGTGAAAAACCAGGTTGGCCAATAAAGGCACCGTTAGTCCATTTGGAGGACTTGCTGCGCAACGGTGCCGAGGAAATGGAAGTCATTACATAGTCGGTTGCCAGCTTGCTAGCGGATCGAAAATATTTTCATTCTTCGATCTGTCTGTCTTAGAGCCAGAAGACGCGTTCAGAGGATATGATCGAAAACGGATAGAGACGAGCGTAAACTAGCTTTCAACATTATTTTGGCAGCAATCAAACGGGAGATTAGAGTCAATAAGTCTAATTGCTACAATGAGTTGTGCCGAAAAACTGACGTAGATTCTTGGGGCAACACTTATAGAGTCGTGACAGTGCAGGCCAAGAGACGCCAACTAAAAGATATAAAAATGAACTTGTCATCGTGGATGGACTGTTCCTATAATTACGAGCTGTTTATAGTGACGAAAAGTCTGAAAGTGAACAAAGCTTGTGGCCCGGAAAGAATTCCAAATGTGGTGTTGAAAACCATAGGATGATGCTACAGAAAAGTTGTAGTTGTAAGACAGTACGTCAGATGGCATCACAATCATACACCAGGATGATCCCCATCTGCAACATCCTTGTTGAGAACATTGAAAGCTACCAACGAGGTAGAACCAGAAAAGTGAGAAAGCTGATAAGACCGAACTTTATGATCAAGTGAGTGGACAATGCGGGGAATGGAAGTGTAATGTTACTGTTCATGGAGAAGTGGAGAATAACTACTTACAGTGCGCGGATGCATTCCAAATATTGATTGTTGCATACGGAGAAGCTACTTTGGACAAAAGCAACGTATATTCTCTGAGGGGCCAATAAGATGTGAGCGACGAAGAGCGTTCCGGACACCCGAGCACGTCAACAACAGATTACTTTGATTAAGTGAAAAAACTACTATTGGCCGTCAAATCACCGTAAGAGAATTCGTTATATCGATTGGTTCGTGCTATTTGCTTATTACCAATAGATTTGGTATGAGACGGGTTGTTGCTCAGGAACTGTTGGATTCTGTCCGTGGCGACCCAAAATTGCTCCAAAG
Source organism: Malaya genurostris (assembly GCF_030247185.1). Taxonomy (NCBI): domain Eukaryota; kingdom Metazoa; phylum Arthropoda; class Insecta; order Diptera; family Culicidae; genus Malaya; species Malaya genurostris. The sequence continues at coordinate 106,030,938 of NC_080571.1, forward strand.
AGTCATATGTGGTAACGAATCATGTCGGTTTTTGATTATGACTGTCATTTAGCGGTTTTTGATTATGATTGTTTTATAGCTGTCAAAAACAGACTGAACATACAAAATGGCCGGAATGAAAAATCAAAATTCGCTATACTTTTTTATCAAATCTCGCATGGTTAGCTGAATTTGCCGCAACTACCGATCCAGGTCATTGAATTCCATAATAATGCGTTTCGGATGAATCAACCGCTTATGTCGCAACTTCTTGTTGCAACTCACCACGTATCCAACCACGAAATGCAGTGTTTTATTTTTTTACCTCGTATGATCGGGCCTTAATCACTGCAATATGGAGCAGCAGTTTTTTTTTCCGTGTGAAGCTACCATAATTCGATTACCACTGACATAAGAATGAAAGAGAGAGGGAGATGAAAAGTGTCAAAGTAAAAAACAAACAAACGATTATTAAAAGTCATTTTTGCAAACCGTGGTAAATCTTGGCATTCTTTTGTTAAATATTACTTCAGCAATACTTAAAAGAGAATTTTAGACTAGTTAGAATTACTGAAAAGCTAGCGAATTCGTAATACTGTAACGGCTTAAAAAGTAATTGATTATTCTAGTTTAAAAAGTGAAAGTGACGAAGTGATGAACTCAAGTTTATAGTACGTTTTTACTAAATCAGGTTTGTCAGCCAGCGTTTGTTGTCAATATAATTTCTAAACGAATCAATTTTAGATACCTACCTGCTGTTTGAAATAGTTTAGAAAACAACCTGTGGAATAAAGCAAACCTAGATAAACACCAAACTTGGGGTAAATAAGACATCGACAAACTGATAGTTCTAAACCTAACCTAAAATATAAACAATCTTGTAGCATAACTCTTACCGGTTTATGAGGTAAACATAAAGAAGGACGCACATTAGAGACACTAAACGTAAGTCCAAATTTAGATTGGAATGTATATTCATTAGAGTTAAGAAAATGCAATTACGTTATTATCAATATTGTCAATGTATGAATTTAATTTGTCTCTCGATAGGGATTTTTTATCGACGGTGTTGTCGTCACAGGAAATTGTTACCGTGAAATAAAACCAGTTCAAGAAATCGGAAACTTGTCTCTGTTTCTCGTTGCAAGTTCGCAACATTTTAAAAAATCCGTTTATCTCGCGGTCGGGAAGGCTTTCGAAATGTCTAAGGATAGACAAGAAAACATGTCAAAGTCAGGTGTGAGTTGTGGTATGTGCAGGAATCCGGACGATAGCCGAATGGTGTGTTGTGACGATTGTGGTGGATGGTTTCACTTCGAGTGCGTGGGCGTCGATGAAGGGATCGAAGAAGTAGATTGGAGCTGTAAATCGTGCGAAAAAAGGCGAACAGCTCAAGTCTCACCGACCCGTTTGACGGTTCCAGTACCAACAAGGACAACTAAGTCACCAAAGGGCAGTCAGGAGCAGCAAAATAAGCTCGTTATGGAGTTCCAAAAGCAGATGGAGCAAATGCAGAGTAGGTTCCAAGAACAACAGCTAGCATATGAGAAAATGCTTGCAGAAAAAGATCGTGAAATGAAAAATGCGATGAATGATTTGCAGCATCAGTTTCAGTGCCAGTTAGAGAAAAGGGAGCAACAAATTCGAGATGAGATGGTTGGTCAACAGGTTGTACCTCCTCCTAATGCAAATTCTACTACTGTGGGAAATGCGGCTACAGATATGTGCCAAATGATGGAGCGGGTAGAAAAACAGCTTCAAAAGATGGCGGAAATTCAGAAGCGTGATACGATGCGACTAGAGGAACGATTAAGAGCAATGGAGATTAGTGCGAATAATCGCGCATCCAGAAGTACATTGAACGTCGATGTAGATCCTTTCGACCCGAATCCTGGTCTTTCGTCAGCTACCATTTCGCACGAGTTAAGCAGAAGTCAACTTGCTGCATGGCAGGCAGTAGCAAAAGAGCTGCCCGAGTTTTCTGGTAACCCTGAGGAGTGGCCTTTGTTTATTGCTACGTATGAAAGCACTACAAAGATGTGTGGGTTTAGTGACGAGGAAAATTTGCTGCGACTTCAGCGAAGTCTAAAGGGAAAGGCTCTTGAAGCGGTAAGAAGTCGGTTATTGCATCCATGTGGGCTTGAAGGTGTTATCAATACATTACGTACACTATTCGGTCGTCCAGAAATAATTGTGCATTCCATAGTGTGCAAGATTCGCGAGATGCCAGCTCCGAAGACAGAGAAATTAGAAACTCTGATCGATTTCGGTGTTGCAGTCCAGAACATGTGCGCAACGATTGTTGCTTGTGGGTTGAATGAGCATCTGTGTAATGTAGCACTGCTTCAAGAGCTTGTCGAAAAGCTTCCACCTACTATCAAACTTGATTGGGCGAAGTATCGTCAACCGCTTCGAGTTATAACACTGTCAGATTTCAGTGCTTGGTTAGGAACGCTGGTTGAAGCAGCTTGTGTGGTTACTGTTCCATCACCAATCAGTGTATATACTGGGAAACCCGAGAAACGCAATCGTAAGGAAGAGCTTCATGTTCATCTCGAGTCCAGCTCTACTCAGACTACGAGTATGATGGCGACTCCGCCGAAGTCACACAACAAGCAGTGCATAATTTGTTTTGGAGGTTGCAGTACTGTCGAAATTTGTAAGAAGTTTCAAGAGTTTGATGTTGGTATGCGATGGGCAGCATTAAAGCAAAACAAATTATGCCGGAAATGTCTGACGAAACATTTCGGAGCCTGCGTGGTAAAACAAACATGCGGAAGAAACGGTTGTCCATACATGCACCACAAACTACTGCACGACGATTATAGGTACCAGCGGAATGAAAACTCACCAATATCAACTCAACATGTTGAAACAGCCACATCTACCGAGATCTGTAATGCACATGTCAGTCAAGCTGGCCAGGTTCTCTTCCGCTACGTCCCAGTGACTTTACATGGACGAGGAAAAACTGTACGCATTTTCGCCTTTTTGGACGACGGATCGTCGGTAACACTGATGGAACACAGCCTCCTGCAAGAACTAGAGCTCGAAGGGAAGCCACATCCCTTGTGTTTGGGATGGACAGCAGATCAGCAGCGCCAAGAAATGAATTCTGTAAGACTACCGTTGGAGATTTCAGGAGTGCGAGAAGCGACAACACACTGGCTTGAAAAGTACATACAGTGGAAAGTCTTGCTTTACCTTATCAGACTCTCGCGATGAATGAATTAGAGCAGCATTATCATTATTTGAAAAAATTGCCGATTGATTCTTATCACAACGTTCGACCAAGAATGTTAATCGGAATGGACAATTGCCGCTTAGGAAACGCGTTAGACAGTAGAGAGGGCGAAAAGAACGAACCAATTGCCACTAGAACACGTCTTGGCTGGACAGTATTTGGACCATGCGCTGTAGTTCCAAAATCAAACTTAGCAGCACACCATAGCCTGCATGTGTGCGCGTGTTGCGAGCGGAATGACTTAGAATTGCATGGTGCAGTGAAGGCGTATTTTTCGCTAGATAGTCTTGGAGTAATGAATCCCATTAAACCTCTGTTATCAAAAGACGACGAGCGCGCCGAGCAGTTACTAAAAGCTCTAACCCATGTGAAGGAAAAGCGATAGGAAACAGGATTATTATGGCGTTATAACGATACCCGGCTACCGGACAGCAAAGCGATGGCTACGCGAAGACTGTTATGTTTGGAGAAGCGAATGCAACGAGACCCTGAGCTAGCTAAAAATTTGAAGCAGAAAATGCAAGATTACGAACGAAGCGGTTATGTTGAAAAGCTAACTGAGAATCAGTTGTCGGAGGTATTCCCCCGCGTTTGGTATCTACCTATTTTTCCTGTAGTGAATCCTAATAAACCTGGAAAATTCCGCATCGTATGGGATGCAGCGGCAAAGGTGTCTGGGGTCTCACTAAACTCATTTTTGCTCACTGGACCAGATTTACTCAACTCTTTGCCATCCGTGTTGCAACGCTTTCGGGAATTTCGAGTCGCCATCACCGGTGATATACGTGAAATGTTCCATCAAGTTATGATCAACAGGAACGACCAGCAATGCCAGAGGTTTCTGTGGAGAAATGGTGAGCAAAATCGTAGCCCAGATGTCTACGCGATGAAAGTGATGACTTTCGGGGCTAACTGTTCACCTAGTTGCGCACAGTATGTGAAAAATCACAATGCACTTCGTTTTCAAAAGCTATTTCCGAGAGCGGCAGAAGCGATAGTCAAAGAGCACTACGTTGACGACATGCTGTCTAGTGAGGAGTCTGAGGAAGACGCAGTACAACTAGTAAAGGATGTCTGCCACGTGCATGCAGAAGCCGGATTTGAAATTCGAAACTGGTTATCAAACTCGAAACAAGTATTGCGTGAGGTAGAAGCCATTCCAGGTGAGAAGAGCTTGAACTTGTCAAACGAGATGGGAACGGAAAACGTTTTGGGTATGTGGTGGTGTACCAATACGGATACGTTTACGTTTAAAGTATCGTCTAGAATCAGTACTGAGTTATTGCAGGGTAACGTCATACCGTCAAAACGGCAAGTTTTGAGTATTTTAATGATGATTTACGATCCTCTTGGACTTCTGGCCCATTTCTTGATGTTTCTAAAAATACTGCTACAAGAAATCTGGCGTAGTGGAATTAATTGGGATGATCAAATCAAATCCGAGCAGCACAAAAAATGGATGACATGGCTACGAGTCCTTCCACAAGTGAAAAATGTTAGTGTACCCAGATGTTATCGGCAGAAGACAGGCATAGAAAAACGAAATGATATGCAGCTTCATGTGTTCGTAGATGCGTCGGAGAATGGATTTGCTGCAGTTGCGTATCTGCGTTTTGAAGAGAACGGCCAGGTGGAATGTGCACTCATTGGTGCAAAAACGCGTGTAGCTCCATTGCGGTTTGTGTCAATTCCAAGGCTTGAACTTCAGTCAGCACTAATTGGAGCTCGCTTTGCGAATGACATCGTGGAAACACACAAGCTCAAACCATCACAAAGGTTTTTTTGGACAGACTCGCGTGATGTACTCTGCTGGCTGAATTCCGATCACCGAAAATACAATCAATTTGTGGCGGTGCGTGTTAGTGAATTGCTGGAGTTGACGGATCTGAACGAGTGGAACTGGGTTCCATCGAAACTGAAAGTAGCAGATGATGCGACGAAATGGCAGCAAACTCCTGATTTGTCCCCGACAAGCCGATGGTATCGCTGTCCGGAATTTTTGTGGAAATTGAGAGAGCAATGGCCCACGTCTACGTTTGTGTTCAACAAAACATTAGAAGATACGCGAACGCACGTGTTACATCATAATGCGCACCGTTTTCCTTTTCAATGGGAAGATTTCTCAGAGTGGCAGGCACTGTTGCGTCGTGTAGCTTTTGTAAAACGATATCCAGCGAATCTTCGCAGAAAACTGATTGGAAAACCAATCGTTACCGGACCGTTAACTCAACTGGAGCTCAGAGAGGCAGAGAAGCTCATTTTAAAGCTGGTGCAGGAATCTGAGTTTAGTTCAGAGATAACAAATTTACAGAAACCAAATCCCATCCCTTGGAAAAAAGTGTTGCCGAAAGAAAGCTCGCTCTACGGGCTTAGTCCGATATTGGGCGAGGATGGACTTTTGCGTATGAATGGTCGTATCGATGCTTGCGAATTCATAGATAAATGTACGAAGCGTCCAGTTATTTTACCGAAAAGACATCCAGTAACAGATCTTATTATCGCAAATATTCATCGACGATACCGTCATATGAATCACCAAACAGTGCTCAACGAAGTACGCCGCAGATTCTACGTACCTCGGCTCCGTTCAACGTATCGACGAGTGCGAACTAATTGTCAGATCTGTAAAAACAATCAAGCAAAACCATCTGCACCAGTTATGTCCAATCTTCCGCCTACGCGACTGAAAGCCTTCTGCCGTCCATTTTCTTATGTCGGTATTGACTATTTTGGACCAATGTCTGTTGTTGTTGGTCGGAGGTCTGAAAAGCGATGGGGTGTATTAATCACATGTCTTACGGTGAGAGCAATACACCTAGAAGTAGCACATAGCCTTACAACAGACTCGTGTATCCTTGCTTTAAGGAACTTTATCGCCAGGCGAGGAGCCCCCATAGAAATAATAAGCGATCGTGGTACCAACTTCATCGGAGCTAGTCGAGAACTGAGGGAAGCATTGAAGCAAGTGAATCAAGACCGAATGTTGGAGCACTTTACCACCACCGACACTAAATGGTCATTCAATCCACCTGCCTCGCCGCACTTCGGCGGAGCTTGGGAACGCTTAGTTCAAAGTGTTAAGAAGGCCATTAAGCACACCCAACTCACACGCACACCTAATGACGAGCTGCTAAAAAATATGTTGACTGAGGTCGAGTTTATTGTGAACTCTCGGCCGTTGACTGAACTGCCGCTAGACAACGAACTGTCCACTGCGCTAACCCCAAATCACTTTTTGCTGGGGTCATCAGATGGAACCATGCCCCCGATCGCGTTTGATGACAGCAGGTACGCCTTGAAAAATACGTGGACGACATCGCAGGTGTACGCAAATAGATTCTGGCGACGCTGGATTACTGAATACTTACCATCGTTAACCCGAAGGACGAAGTGGTTTAATCATGTGAAACCCATAGCCGAAGGAGATATCGTTGTCATTGTGGACGAGGCACTACCCAGAAACTGTTGGCCAAAGGGTCGGGTGGTTCGCGCAATTCAGTCCACGGATGGACAAGTTCGGCGAGCTCTGGTACGGACAGCTACTGGGGTTCTAGAGAGACCTACTGTTAAACTCGCAGTGTTGGATGTTGGTGAGTCTACTGGTACGTCGGAAAAGTGATTTCGAAGCACCGGAGGGGAGTGTCGCAACTTCTTGTTGCAACTCACCACGTATCCAACCACGAAATGCAGTGTTTTATTTTTTTACCTCGTATGATCGGGCCTTAATCACTGCAATATGGAGCAGCAGTTTTTTTTCCGTGTGAAGCTACCATAATTCGATTACCACTGACATAAGAATGAAAGAGAGAGAGAGATGAAAAGTGTCACAGTAAAAAACAAACAAACTATTATTAAAAGTCATTTTTGCAAACCGTGGTAAATCTTGGCATTCTTTTGTTAAATATTACTTCAGCAATACTTGAAAGAGAATTTTAGACTAGTTAGAATTACTGAAAAGCTAGCGAATTCGTAATACTGTAACGGCTTAAAAAGTAATTGATTATTCTAGTTTAAAAAGTGAAAGTGACGAAGTGATGAACTCAAGTTTATAGTACGTTTTTACTAAATCAGGTTTGTCAGCCAGCGTTTGTTGTCAATATAATTTCTAAACGAATCAATTTTAGATACCTACCTGCTGTTTGAAATAGTTTAGAAAACAACCTGTGGAATAAAGCAAACCTAGATAAACACCAAACTTGGGGTAAATAAGACATCGACAAACTGATAGTTCTAAACCTAACCTAAAATATAAACAATCTTGTAGCATAACTCTTACCGGTTTATGAGATAAACATAAAGAAGGACGCACATTAGAGACACTAAACGTAAGTCCAAATTTAGTCTGGAATGTATATTCATTAGAGTTAAGAAAATGCAATTACGTTATTATCAATATTGTCAATGTATGAATTTAATTTGTCTCTCGATAGGGATTTTTTATCGACGGTGTTCTCGTCACAGGAAATTGTTACCGTGAAATAAAACCAGTTCAAGAAATCGGAAACTTGTCTCTGTTTCTCGTTGCAAGTTCGCAACAGCTTATGTTATAGCTTTATTGCGCGGGATTGGATCACCGTATTCCGTTTACCGGTTCGGTTCAGGAGGTTCGGCCTGTTACATTCCCGAGTAAAGTCTAACATCAAAATAAGAACAAATTGAAATCTGATTGTGATAGCAACATCAGATTGAAATCCTAATATGATATCGACTGATCAAATTTTCAATTAATATCACATTATGTTATCATTTTGCTGTTTCAGGGCAAAGTTTTGTAAAACTCAAAAAATAAAAATATTAATCAACTACTTAGCGAATCCATTGAAATTGAGCAAATTTCAAATGACAACACAAAAATACAAAGTTAAGTTTCAATGGAAGAATTATTCTTTCAATCCTATATTGCCTTTTACAAAAATGCTTTGACATCCTGCCGAGATCCTGCAGTTGACCGCAACCATAACCGCGAAGAAACGATTTTTTCAACATTTTTCAACTTTTACGCAAATAATGCTCCTTCTTTTTAACCACGAGAATATTGATGTCAAACCACACGTCTGGGAGGCATTAGATGAATTGGCGATCATCGGTACCACGTTTGTCTGAAGCAGGTCAATCTGAATAGTTCCTTCGTCATTCCCATCTCGCTGATCGTCTGCCGTAGAAGGAGCTTTTTTCAGAATTTGATATGAGAAATATATTTGACGTCATCGATTTCCTACTAGATACGTTAAGTATCCGATCATGTAACAATTTTCGCGTTCAGTTAAAAAAAATGTTTCGATATTTGTAATCATACGACGACGCGAAGTTCACTCCAAAGTTTTTAGACCATTATTTTCAGTGCATCCAGAAATCGGGGACCTGGATGGCGAAAATAATCTGCTCGAAAAAAATCCGTTCTGAAAATGTCCATACCTTTATATCCAACAGTATGGAAAAATTCATTGTTTACGAAGTTCGAACATCGAATATTGAATGTCTCAGATTTCAGAACCTAGAGTCTCAATTTGATGTTATAATGTTTGAATACTACAGCTTTGGATATGTTAAGAACAAAGAGAACATACTGTGCTCAAATAGTCACACTGCTGTTCACGGTGGATGCAGGATGGAAGCGACGTAATGAGTGTGCCTTGAAAGAAACTACCTGCATACAACTTTGTGAAACAACACTGCTTGTCATATAATCGAACACTTTCCGTCTCCTTATAGCTAAATTCAATCGCAGAAAGTTCGCATTCCAAAATTTCCTAAGTTCGAAACCGGATTCTCTCCGCGGTAGTGTAGATTGCATGAAATCTTTTTTCTTACTTGCGATTAATATAGCCTAAATGTATACTATCCCGGACCTTTTTTGGGTGTTCTATTTTTAGCTTATCATAACAGTTCGGCTGAAAAGTTCGTATCGTTTAATAGAAACACACATTTTTTTGCCAAAATTCGTTTTTATTATTCAACATAATTGCCATCAGAGGCGATACAGCGATTATAGCGATCTTCCAACTTTTCGATACCATTTTTGTAGTACGATTTGTCCTTTGCCTCAAAATAGGCCTCAGTTTTAGCGATTACCTCTTCATTGCTTCTAAATTTTTTACCACCGAGCATTCTCTTGAGGTCTGAGAACAGGAAAAAGTCACTGGGGGCCAAATCTGGAGAATACTGTGGATGATGGAGCAATTCGAAGCCCAATTCGTTCAATTTCAGCATGGTTTTTCGTTGTTGTTTTTGATCGATTGTGAGCTCACGCGGCACCCATTTTGAACAAAGCTTTCTCATATACAAATATTCGTGAATAATATGTCCAACACGTTCCTTTGATATCTTTAGGGTGTCAGCTATCTCGATCAACTTCACTTTACGGTAATTGAAAATCATTTTGTGGATTTTTTTCACGTTTTCATCGGTAACAGCCTCTTTTGGACGTCCACTGCGTTCATCGTCTTCGGTGCTCATATGACCAGTACGAAATTTTGCAAACCACTTACGAATTGTTGCTTCGCCCGGTGCAGAGTCTGGATAACACTCATCAAGTCATTTTTTGGTAGCGGCGGCACTTTTTTTCATCAAAAAGTAGTGTTTTATCAACACACGAAATTCCTTTTTTTTCCATTTGTGTCACAATAACAAAAGTAGCTTCACTCAACATGCAATATCTCACAAACTAATAATCAGACAGCTGTCAAATTTATACCCGTATCTTTTGAAGGTTGGTACTAACTGAAAATGGTATGGATTTAATTCTAGTGGCGCCCTCTCATAGAAACGATACGAACTTTTCAGCCGATCTGTTATTAAGTTTTCAATGTGCTTTCACCGAGAGCAAAACTAGTTTTCAGTTTGATGTCACACAGCATTTTTTTTTGCTTTCGATTTTGATCTTTTAACCGTTAAAACGATCAAAACGATAGCAAATTAAGTAACCGATATATACGAACAGCACAACATCAAAAAGCGTTTTTTTTTATCTCGCATTGTACTCGGGTGGAAGAGCTAACCTTTCTTGGACACGTTTCGAATGCATTTCTACACTATCAATGGTGGCGAAGTACTTCCTTCTTAGATGCCATCACGATAACCACATGGCATATTGTGATTAAATTTTTCACATGTACACATCACACTCTTAAGTAGTTTTACTCACAATTTCAATAATTTTTACCCACGAAATATAAAATTATTCACAAAATAGTGTTGCAAATTTTTAGAGTTTAGTCAAGAGAAAGGGATAACATCGCTGAGGAAATGTGTCGCGAGATGATACAACTACTATTAGAGCTTGTACAATAAAAATTGAAAAAGCACCACCACAAAATGTCGTTCGGGTTGATTCGTAGACGTGTATCAAAAGCTCCGGTAACGGAACAAGATGAGTAGCACGAAGAAGTGCAATTGCTGAACAGATCTTGGCATTCTTCCGTTCGATTTGGGAACGGTTCCCTCCTGAAGTATTTGGCATCCCTTAGTCACCTGAATAGAGATAAGGGGCTGTCCATAAAAAACGTCACGCTTTTTTTTGACGATTTTTGACTCCCCATCCCCACTTTGTCACAAATTGTCACAGAAGCAAAGACCCCCCACACCCCCTATGTCACATGTCACGAATTCAAAATAAATAAAATTCATCTCAATACATTCTCAATATGTATGACATATTATCGGGAAAGTATTCTGGATGTTGCTTTGAAGCCGTGGGCAGACAAACATTTCGGTGGCAGACCATGGACGTTTCAGCAGGACTCGGCACCGTCTCACAAAGCTCGAGTAAACCAAGAATGGCTGAAAAACAACGTTCCGAACTTCATCACGTCCACACAATGGCTATCGAATTCACCAGATGCGAATCCAATGGATTATTCTCTTTGGGCCATTTTGGAGAGCGAAGTCCGAACTAAAAGATACACCAGTCTCGAGGGCGCTGAGAAAAGTTATTGTCCGCGAGTGGGCCTAAATACCTGCAAGTCACATTCGGCAGCTTGCGATTCGTTTTTTGACCGTCTCAAGGCCGTAGTCAAGGCAAAAGGTGGTCATATCGAGCAAAAGTGAATTGATTCTGAATTTTGTATTATTTTTACACATTTTGTACTTTGAATTAAGTAAAAGTAATTTTCCAAACTGAATTTATGGCCTTTTTAATTGGTTACACTTCGAGTGCCGGACCCTGTAATATCAATTATATAAATTAACAAAAGTATTTGGTTGGAATTGATTAAACATTTAAATCATCTGTTTTATTCCTCCTAGGGGTACACAGATATATTATTGTTTTAGGTAAAGAATAATATTTCCTTAGTGTAGCATACAGGGCTGAGAAAATAAAGACCAAAACCTCATCAAAACGAGATCACTGCCGGAGAATCTTTTCATTATCAGTTGATCAGTGAAATTTAAATCACATCGATCAATATCGGTACTGATCTTCCGTCACACAATGGGTAGTGATTTTGAGCTAAAATGATTCTTGATTAATGTAAGTTCAATCATTGGATGAAACGATAAGCTTTGATGTTGGTGGAGGGAAATCACATATGATCAAGATAAGACATGACATGATCTACGTCTGAAATCGTTGATCTCCCGCCCTTTTTCAAATGGAGTACAATTGAATAAACTGCATCAGAATCAGATAAGAGAAATTCTTATGATATACTATTATCAATGCTAGAAAATCAAATTACTGAAAAAATTGTCAGTGCATAACTTAAGTTAAACCGTTTGAAGGCATCTTTTTCTTTTTTACTCATATTAGGCAAAATTTATTAATTTCGCTAATTTACTCACTCCTACGTGCACTTTTGCTGATCACAACAGAAATGATTTCCTGCATCATTCATTTCCGAATTTACACGAAGAAGCTTTTACATCAACAAATACACGTTTTCCTATAGAATGTAAACGTTTGTTGTGGAGATTTTTTCAGGAAATAGAGCAAAGCAGTAATATAATGAGGTTTTTAAAAAATGCGCTCATTGAAAATATTGGACATAACATTCCAAATACCTCCCCCCCTCCCCCCTGTCACAAAAGGTCACGTTTTATGAAACACCCCCCTCCCCCTTGCGGCGTGACGTCTTTTATGGACAGCCCCTAAGAAGTCCAATGTGTTTTAATGGGTAGGTAATCCCTCACTAATGTTCGAAAATGTGGTAGGATGTAGTGAGCTGGGTCAGCGCTTACCAGAGAACGTAAGCAACACATACATATAGACAAACACAGTTCGCATTCTCGACGAGCTGAGTCGAATGATACGTGACACTTCGCCCTCCAGAGTTTAAAAGTTGGTTTTGGCTGAGATTACATAGCATTTCTATATGAGAGGAAAAAACTTGTTTTAATTTACATAGTGGTGTAATGATGCCATTCTCATATTATTCATTACATCCTATATATTACAGCAGGATTTATCAGAAAAGTTTAGAAAAGTGTTTTGAAGATTTCATTTTGCTTAATTCTACTATATTCATATACTACATTCGAATTTAAGTTAATGAAAGTTGATTCAATAATATGAAAGAGAATTAAGTGAGCTCCATTTTAAAGATTTATATATATTGAAAACGAATCGCCTTTTAATTCTAGAACCGGTTGTTGGACTTGGATAAAATTCAGCAATTTTTTTATGGGACTATCAGTTTTGTCATTCTCATTTAGAAAGGTTATGCAATCACTGTGAATACCGACTTTTGAACCGAGGCCCAGAGATTCGAGTGTCATATACTATTCGACTCAGTTCGTCGAGTGCACAAAACGTCTGTGTGTGTATGTAACGTTTTTTTGCACTAACTTTTCTCGGAGATGGTGGGACCAATTTTTACAAACTTATATTCAAATGAAAGGTCTTGTGGTCACATACAATATTCTTGAATATTATTTGGATCCGACTTCCGATTCCAGAATTATGGGATAAAGTGTGCAAAAAATGAAAATATGTGTGCTAGCTTTTCTCAGAAATGGCGGGAACGAATTCCATAAACTTAGATTCAATTGAATGGTCTTACGATCCTTTACAAAACCACTGAGTTTCATCTGGATCCGACCTCCGGTTCCGGAATAATAGGGTGATTAGGGTAAAAATTGAAATTTTAAATAATTTACTAACTTTTCTCAGCGATGGTGTGACCAATTTTTACAAACTTACGTTCAAATGAATGGACTTATGGTCCTTTACGAAACTTCTGAATTTCATTTGGATCCGACTTCCGGTTCCGGAATAGTTAGTAAAGTGTGTTAAATATTTTATATAATTATTCCTGGATTCCGATTCCGGAGGCACCGGGAATAGTGGTCATATTTTCCCAAATTTGGGCCTGTGGTACCATTCGGAAATTCTGATTTTCATCCAGATCCACCTTCCGTTTCCGGAGTTATAGGGTAAAGTGCGTTACAATTTTTTTACCATCACTTAAAGGGGCGAAACAAATATCGTAAACAATTTTTTAAATCGGCCTCAAAACTACTCCAATTAGTAGTCGTTATTGGGAGACGGCCAAACAAACCGGTTTCGAAGGAAATTATTTTGAAGTATATACAGGAATCGCCATGTAACTTTTTTTAAAACATGCAATAAAACACAAACGGATCATCCGATTTCAATTTTTTTTCATATTAAAGTATCCGCACCAAACCGTCACTCTCTATGGATGGCTTCTCCATGATAACGTGCGGGTTTTCCGTCCCCCAGATGCGACAATTTTGCGACGCCGAGATGAAAATGTGCCTCATCCGAGAAGATGATTTTTTGGCAAAAATCGGCATCTTCTTCAAGCTGATTTTCAAAGTAAAACTGCACTATTTTCACGCGTTCCTCAAGCGTATACACAACCATTTTCGTTCAGCGGAAGGATAAAACTAAGTTTCTGTCAAATCAGAAGTGACATTAAGGTTACCATTATCGAAATAACCGCTAGTTAAAAAAAAGTTAGATTGCGTACCCTGTATATGATAATATGATTGATATGAGAAAGGCATCATTACACCACTGGGTGAATTAAAACAGGTTTTTATTGACAAAATCACAACACAACCGACTGTTGCATCATTCGTAGAGGCGGTGGTGTTTCCTGCTTCCGTGCCTATACGAACCGGTGTGTACCGGTTTTGCATCTTTTTATGACGGTTTAAAAGTACTGTCAATCATCGTCGTGAAATTCTGAAGATAGAAATCGGTTTCAGATGAAATTCATAAGAAAATAGGTTTGGCCATCTCCAAGAAAATTGAGTGACATTACTTTCACCTTTTAGTGCACATCACTCTGTAATCGGAACTCGAATCCAAATGGAGTTCAGGAAAATTGTAGGGGACCATAAAACCATTCATTTCAATCTCCGTTTGTTAAAATCGGTTCGGTCATCTCCGAGAAAATTGTGTGAAAAATATACATTTGCTCAGTTCACCGAGCTGAATCGAATGGTATATACCATTAGTTTTCGAATGACGATGAACACGGACTTTCAAGCCTGCATTCGAGGAAAACGCGTTTAAAGTTTAATGTCTATAAAATCGAAGGAAAGAATCTTTTTTTCAGGTGGCGCGTAGGGTCTAACACTTGCAAAAAATCATTTTTTTTGGATTTTATTATATTAAAACATTTCAAGAATTTTTCATCATATTTTCAAGTCAATCGAAGTAAAAATCTTGGGCCTGTGCTGCGAGCTCTTTCCCCTTTGCAGTATGAGATAAGAAAATATAAAGACCCATAACTTCCAGAGTTTTGTTCCGATTGGCTTGAGAACTTGACATAATATTCTTAAAATGTTTTACTCCAACAAAATATAAAGAGACAATAAATGATTTTTCAAAAGTGTTAGACCTACCCGCCCCTCAATAAATATGTTATTAAAACCTGTCCACGTTAAATGTCGGATACTTTTCCCTCAGTGTAGATTCTCAATTATTTTACAAATTGCTAAAACGTTTCACTTATATGATAACTGAAACTCTTTGCTTTATTTCGTGGTACAAAACGTTTACGTTCTTAGTACAGTCAGTAAAACGATGTCGAATCAAGTGGAAGTGCGCAAACGTATATTGTTCCAACGGAAGCTAAGTTAGAATTAATCGGTACGCTACTTAAAGTATTTAGGTTATACTTGATTTCGATTGGGGTGATAATCGTGGAACTTTACTGTTAACTGTATTTAACTGAAACTACCAAAAAGTACCGTGTTTCGTGTTTGCTGATCATTAATTCTGCTCTTGACTGTAGATCGCAAGGTTGGAAGTGGAACAAATCTGAAAGTATGCTTCCCACAAATGACCAAGATGGCGGAGACCATTTTTGAGAAAAATTCCAAGCTTGTGGAATGTGTCTCGCAAAGTTGGGAATTCAAAATCATACGTACAAAAAACAGCTTCTGGTCTGGTTTTTTATTTCGCAATGCCATCGATACACCGTTGCCGAATATTTCCGGACAAAGAAGGTGCTCCAATTCCTGAAGAAGTATTTGATTTGACAGGCAATGCTTAGTTGTGGTCGAAGATCTGAAGGTTAAGTTTTTACGTGCTCAATCAATAATGCTGTGTACCGGCAAGAATGTATGCGGAAGCAATTATAACTATTTGTTAAAAATCACGACTTTGCAGAACTTCGGACCCATTGAAGTACTGGGCTCTAGTTAAGCGAAAACTCTTCGAAACTACGAGGAAAGCATTTGGTAGCGATGATTTCAAGAGAAGATGGAGAATCGTCACCGCGGCATTTTACCGATATCTGAGGATATCGAACGGAACCTAATGGTGGCTATATAGCACAGAAAGTTCAATAATTTTCAGAAAGAAGTATAAACATCTTAATCAACTGTTTCTAATTTAATTATAAGTCTATTATTCTGGAAGAAACACTCCAAACCCGTAATTTTTGACTTCGTTTTGTTTAATTATGTACATTTTTTTGCTGTTATTATTTTGGTGTACGAAATTTGACGAGGATAGATGAAAGAAAATGAAAATGTGTTTCTGACTTTGAGAAAAAATACTCCGAATAAAAACGAAGAATGAGTTGCTGTTGAAATATTTCTCGTTATTTTCGACATTTTCAGTATCACTTATGAACTAACACTAATCTCCAGCTGAATTCTTATTGTTGTTCTCATTTCTGATTATCATTAAATATTTGTAATATTTTTTCCAACCAATCGGACGTCTGCGAAGTAATACAGAAAACCTCGTGAATTAATGATTATTCTTTTCCATTTAAAATGTAAATACCCTAACGGTTATGTTTCCCTCAAAATTCATTACACCACTGTCCTCGTCATCGTCGGAAAACGAATGGTCCCCACAAACAAAAGTCGCTGCCGGTGCCGCTTTTCAACATAATTTATTTGTCTGGGACTTTTAGCCACCATGCCCTGTTTGTGGTAGTTCATGCAATAGAACAACTATCCAGTCAGAATCGCGAATGAATATGCAAAAAATTTGCATATGTCTGGCGGGACTCAAGTCTAGAGCGTGCTGAAACTTCTAGCCCCAAAGCATCTAAATAAAAGTCAACACTTACTCGTACTCGAAGCGTCGCTACCAGTAATGGCGGCGATTCACTCGGGCAAGAGCCGGCCATGATTATGCAGAATGTCAACGACGATTTATGGGATTCGAAAAAAAACAGCATCGGTGAAAGTGAAAATAAACCATTCTTCAAGTTTAATCGACCGGGAAAGAATTAGTTGAATAGCGACATAGCGTAGTTGGTAAAAAATTTCCATCGCAGCGTAAGTGGCTTAGTCACCCAATTTCAGTTGGAAAGGTTTTCCTTGTTTTTAAAAAGAAACGACTGTATTGTTCTCTTGTTATTTTGTTATCTCTGCCCTGTTATCCTAGCAGAAACTGGCTCTTTCCGACAAACCACTTCAGGATTCAACCCTGAAAAAGCACTATATTAAACGATAAAAATACTCCACCATCGAGTGTGTAGCTATGTGGTGACAGTTTAACTGATTTTTCGCATAATTTTCCAGTTTTCGCGTCCTTCTCTCTACACCATTCATCCAAATAGTATCAGTAGAAATCCAGTCTAGTTGGATGGATTTTTTCCTGTGGTCGTTTGTTAGATATATGGCGTAAATCGATTTCATTGTCCATCGAAAGTAAGAGGGGATGAAACGGGATTCGAGTTGAATGAATTTAACCTTTGTAGCCGTTAACTTGAAGGAAAATAGCCATAGAGTTTTTAAACAGAAACGGAAAACTTCAATGTTATTGAGATGCGTGCGCTCATTAGTTGAAGTGTTGCATTTGTTATTGGGGTAAAAGTGATATTTCAGTGTACCTTTTTTGTCGAGATCTCAGAGATGGCTGGACCGATTTTGATCAAACTAGTCGCAAATGAAAGGTCTCCCCGTCACCCAGAACGCTATTGAATGGTTTTGAGATCGAATGTTTACTTTTTCAGTAATACGAAGTTTTATGTCAAAATTTTCAAAGTTTCTGTCACAATTGACCTTGAAAACAGAATATATTTTCAGATTCCGCACGGTAATACCTATCCAGCAAGCCATAGATTGTTAAAATCCGTCCATTTTTAACGGAGATATCGAAATTTTTGTGTAATTGACTTTTACCCCTATTCCAGCAGTAGAAGTTTTGAGCGCTGTCTGGCAAAGAAATGCTTGGGAGCAACATAAAACACGATTTTTTATACTGTTACATACATTTGTTTCTAAGTACCCAAAAGACTGTGTACAGCATAATATTTTACCTCGGACCGATTTTAGCACAGTTCGTTTTTGGTAACATAATCGTTCGAATATGGCATATGTAAGCCAGATGATGGCAGAATTTTCGAGTTGAAAGCAATTCCATAGTTATATTGATTTAAACTACTTACAGCAATAAATGCTGGAAGAACATAACAGCCATATACCATTCGCATCAGTTCGTCGAGATCAGCAAATGCGTGTCTGACAAATAATTTCACTCAATTTTTTTCGGAGAGGACTCAACCGTTTTCTACAAACTCAGATTCATATGAAAAGTCGTATACTCCCAAACAAGGTGCTTGAATTATGTTTGGTTCCGACCTCTGGTTCCGGAACTACAGGATGATATGTGAAACGAAATTAAAACTGTGTAACTCATTTTTCTCGTAGATGGCTGAACCGATCTAAGATTCAAATGAAAAGTTTTAAGATTCTATAAAACATCTTGTTTTTCAGTCAGATCCAACTTCCGGTTTCGGGGATACAGGGTGATTAGTATAAAAATGTATATTTCACATAAATTAATCAGGTTTATCGGGTTTGCAGATTTGGATAGTCGATAACCAAATAAACTTATTCTATTTTTGGTTGTATTTAGTTTTCGTTTCGGAAGGCACCCAAAAATTTAATTCGCTCTACGATTCCTCAAAGATGTCTACATGTCGAAAGGGTTATTTCGCCGAATGACATTTCGCCGAATGGGTCACTTCGCTGAATGTCATTTCACCGAATGCCATTTCGCCGAATGCCATTTCACCGAAAGCCATTTCGCCGAAAGGGTCATTTCGCCGAATCCTGAAATCGTCTTGTAATAGTAATTAGAATTGATTTAAATTAAAAACAAACGAAAGATGGCGTTTACGCCCGTTTTGTTGACCTACCATTGTACTTCTTGAATAATGATTGATTGTTGTACTTTTGAATAAAGATTGATTCATGAACCTCAGAAAGTAGTTCCCAAGAAAACTTGTTGACTATTAGCTGCTAAGCATCAAAGTAATTGCATAGGTGTATCTACCAGGCAAATGTAGGCTTTATTTTCCGTTTATTAAGTGAAAATTAAAAAAAATATCTAATGCGGCTACGTCATATGGCTTTCGGCGATATGACCCGCTCCCCGTTCATACATAGCAAGATGGAATTTCTAAACAAAAACTACTTCTTGTCTAAACTGATCTTATTCCAGTGAGTTTTTATCGAAAACCAAACCACAGATCACAAATATACAAGCTCGAATAAATTTTTTTTTCAATCCTGTGTAAATTTCAAATTTGCTACATGTTGGAAACTCTACTATTTGTCGCAATCTTCCAAAACGTTCCGCTACGTTCCGAAACGATAACAAAGTTCTTCTGCCTGTTATACAAATATTCCAACAACAACAATTTGAACACTTCTCACGCAATTTCACTAAATGACAACTTTATTTCCATGTCGTTTAAATCACAGGTTAGTTCGATAGGGATAACACAAAAACAAGCTTATCATTTTAACCAACAGCAAAACGAACATTATGCGTGAAGTGGATGTAGCACCCGAAATAGAATAGTGATGTGAACGTTGCACACAAACTAGTGTCGATCACAATGACATCTGCAAGAATTCGCCACGCTGAATAAGCAAAATTTGCACACAGTTCATATGCGAGCCTGTGTATCTGTTTTCGGTGAGCAAATTAAACTGAAAGTCATAATCATCAAAGAATTCAATGAAACTCAATTTGTGAGGAGATGGACGTTTAGAAGGGAACATAATTACCTATTTTGGGACGATTTTCATCAAAAGAAAAAAAAGGTTTTTTGTAAATCGACTTAAGTTTTGAAAAAATCGGATTCGATCAAAATTTCGAGCAAAATCGAAGAAATTCTATAAAAACCGGTTTTCGATCAGAACCTCGGAGACCCATAGAGTTATATACCATTCGATTCATCTAAATTTTCTCCAAGATGGTTGAACCGATTCACCCTTAAACATAAAGTCAAAAATGTACAAGACACTGAAAAGCGTAGATGTTATCTTGGAATCAATTTGGGATATGCTCCAAGCAGTTTAAAAAATTGGTACCACTTTGTTTAGTTTGTTTAATAGATACAACAAGACAGGCTTTATTGATCCTACTAAAAATTCAAAATTAGACGGTTTCAAATAATTTTAGATAAAAATGAAAAATCATCCAGCAATTGGTAAAAAAAAGTCAAGTGTGAATCACGAGGTTTGATTCACACTTTTTGCAAGCTGTTCGTTTGAGTTAATTTTTATACACGAAATCAATCTGAGAGCAATTAACGCCAAACTGCTGAGAGAACATGTTATTTGAAGTGTAGTCGTTCCTCAAAAACGCAACATTCTACTATTCGAAGGCATAGAATTTAACAGTTTAGTTAGTCAAAAATGTCGAAAATGGAGGAATCGCTTGAAATATACCTTTATAATGGATGTTTTCGGCTCGCCTTTGAAGCGCCATTCGGTCGATTGTTGTGCGGTTTCGACGTCATATTCATAGATCCACACCTCATCACCAGTTATGATGCATTCGATGAATGTTGAGTCACTATCTGCGTTGGAAATCATCTCTTTGGCCACATCAACACGACGCTATTTTTGAATGAAATTTAGCTTTTTTGGCACCAGCCGAGAAGCGACGCGTTTCAAACCCAAAACATCAGTTAAAATGTGTTCGGCTGATCCATAAGAGATGCCCAACAACACAGCAATCTCTCTAATCGGTACAGAACGATTTTGCAACACGATTTGCTTCGCCAATTCAATGTTTGCTTCAGTAACAGAAGTTGTTGGGCGGCCAGGGATCTCATCATGATCCAAGCTTGTACGACCACCTTTGAAGTGTTTATACCATTCGTATGCCTGTGTTTTTCCTAGACACGATTCACCAAAGGTCTTTTCTAACATTTTCATCGTTTCGGAACACTTAAATCCATTTGCAACACAAAATTTGATGCACGCACGTTGTTCTAAATTTTCATCCATTATAAAAATCGCCACACGAAAATTTTTCAACTTCTTTGTATAGACGCCAAACAAAAACTAATCGTACGATATGCGTCAAAATTTGCCAGAATGTGTATAATAGTGTTGCCAACGTTGAGAGAATAAAAGTTTACCGATTGGACTAGCGCGGGAATTTTAAAATGAAAATTCCGGTTCTTATTTGATCATAAGGTATGATCATCACATCATTTCGTTTACGCCATATTCATAATATTTATTTTCTAAAAAATCTGTTTCTAATAGATTCTCACAAATTTGACGCTTTCCAATAAATTTAGTGAGTGGTTGCAGTTTCACAGATAATTATTATTGATTATCCAGCTTACTGAAGTTACTGTGAGCTTTTTTTTATCGTACTGGGCTGATATTAAGATTTACCGTAAAACTTGCAATTTTAATTATAGAATTTCTTGTCAAAAAATACTGAGCAGCGAAATCAAAACAAAGTGTGTATAACTACAAATTTGCTATCGATACTTGTAAAACAAATTACATATTCAGTGCTGTTTTACGTATGGAATTTCATTCCATTTTGATTAATTTTGATACTTTTAATGATCAATTTTGATCATTATATTCTCATATTACATTTCTCTACAATTACAATTAATGTTCGTATCTTTCCTAATATCAACTGTAATTTTTTTTCAGATCCAGTAATACACGCTGTGAGTTTCTTCAATCTTCAAGAATTGATTATGCGTTAGAAAGGTAACTATGACTCAAGTTTTTATGGCACAGCAATGTTGGTGATGCTCGTTAGTAAATTTTGATTTCTCTAAGTATTTTTAACACGTTTAGTGGATAATTGTAGATGTCTCATACCCAGGTTGTTGTGAAAATAAATTAGTCATAATTTATTCATGTTAATCAAATCAGTTTAGTTTCTTCGGATGAAAGATGCGTATTCTGATTACCTTTCTAAAACTATAGTTCGCCATTTGGTTTAATTATTGAAAAGTTTTGGGTTGAAAATAAAACCCGTCAGGTATTCTCCAGAGTCCTTTGCCGTCGATTTTCACCAATAACTAAGAAATTCGTAGAGTAATACCAAGCGTCATCCGTTATATTCAGAGACTATAACTTTTTCCAAAAAATGTCTTAAATGAATACATCGTTGTTGAAACCGGTTCAGTCATCTCCGAAAAAATTGAGTAGAGAAAAATCTTTGATAGGTGCACACACATACATACACAGACATTTTTCGATCTCGTCGTGCTGAGTCGAATGGTATATAACACTAGGGGTCTCCGGAGCTTCGATCCCAAGTCGAGTTTTCCAGCAATTCTATTACCTTTCCATTGAGAAAGGCAAATGGACTTAGTCTTACGTCAAAAAGTTTGATTGTTGGAACAGCAGAAATGAATATTTGCGAAAAAATTCCGCCGAATACGGAACTTGATTTTCCTCCTAATTCGTGAGATTGTTTTACTCACTGCACTTGGCTCGATGAGATAAAACACTACTCAGAAAGTCACTCAATATCATCTACACATGCAGACGTTGCACTTTTGGAGTGGGTAAATTTTCAGTCTGGCCTTGTGGCATTATCCAGCTATAAAACATCTCAACCTCAGTTCCAAATCAACAGTCGATGTGATCGGATGCGTATTTACGTTTCTCTTAACATTTGTCCAGTCGAGCGTTTTAATCCATTCTCAAGGTCATTTTGCTCTCTCTGTGTGCTAGCGAGTGTTAGTATCAATAGGCACAGTTGGCCAGTGCCGGGTGCTATTGTGATATCACTGTATATTGTGTTCTGGTAAAAAGTGCCGTTATACGTTGAACATTATAGACAATTGTGTTTTTTTCCTCGTGGAGGATTTTTACACACCATCTGCGGTGATACACCGATCAGCAAAAGCGAGAACTTGGTGGACGATCAGCCGGATTTTAAGATAAGTACTGTCTTCTCATTGTTTATTCTCCCGCCTTTCTATTATCGGTTCCTCATCATTTTATCCTCACAACTATCCGTGAGGACATGAGCAACTCTGAACCTGATCCTCCCCCTCCCGATGATAAGATGGAGACTTCTGCTGACAGCAGTAAGATTCGCATTAAGAGCTATCCGGATGGGCTTGCACTCCCGGTCGGACCTTATGCTGTATATTTCCGGACCAAATCAATCGACAAAAAATTGAATACTTTGAAAATATCTCGTGATATTCTACTATAAAAAGAATAGATTAAGTACGACCAGACAAGCTCAGGGTCTTACTAACCAGCTCTCAGCAGGCAAACGAGATTGTTCGAAATGAGCACTTTACGCGGGACTACCGCGTGTACGTACCAGCTCGTGAAGTCGAAATAGACGGCGTGGTAACCGATTCGACTCTGACTTGTGAGGACATTCTTAAGTACGGAGCAGGTTGTTTTAAAGACCCCTTACTTAAGAATGTCAAGATACTGGATTGCAAACGCTTGCATTCAGTATCGATCGCCGGGGATGGAATCAAAATCTTATCCCCAATCAGATTCTTATCGAGTTACCTTTGCTGGCTCGGCTTTACCCAACTACGTCCTCTTGGACCGGGTTCGTCTGCCCGTTCGTCTCTTTGTACCGCGAGTAATGAACTGTACCAACTGTAAACAATTGGGGCATACAGCTTCTCATTGCTGCAATAAGCCCCGGTGCGCCAACTGTGGGGGAGGACATGCGGATGGCTCTTGCGGTAAGGATACTGAAAAGTGCCTCTATTGTAAGGAGGGTCCGCATGACCTCTCGGCATGTCCCGCGTATAGACTTCGCGGTGACAGAATGAAGCGTTCTCTGAAAGAACATTCTAAACGCTTTTTCGCCGATATGCTGAAGAGTGCCACTCCCCCCAAACAAATAACGAACCCATATGCCTGCTTGTCAAATGACGAGAGTGATTATGACGACCCTTTGGAAGGTACATCTTCGGCTGTCCCTCAAAGCTATAGAAAGAGAAGAAATATATCCTCCCACAAGCTTCCTAGTAAGGGTTCGAAGATATCCTCAGAAGGGCCTCTAAAAGTTACAGCTAGAGGAAGTGGTGCTAAAGCAAAACCGAAGCAAAATGCTCCTGGTCTAGGAAATCTAAATTCTACGAAAGAATTCCCACCACTTCCTGGGACATCAAACCCCTCAAGCGTCCCCGAAAATCTATCTGAGAACCAACTCAGTGCTGGACTTATCAAGTTCTCAGATATTGTGGACTGGATTTTCAAACATTTCAACATATCTGACCCTCTTAAAAGCATTCTAATTGCATTCATGCCTACAGTGAAAACATATTTGAAGCAGATGACTGCAAATTGGCCCCTTCTTTCAGCGATCGTGTCCTTCGATGGCTAAGTCACCCTTTGAGGTTAAGGATTCAATCACTGTTTTACAGTGGAATTGTAGAAGTATCACCCCGAAAATAGATCCTCTCAAAATTCTAGTGAATAATCTGAAATGTGACGCATTTGCATTGTGCGAAACTTGGCTAACTTCTGATGTACCCCTAAACTTCCACGATTTTAAAATTATTCGTCTGGATCGAGATGATCCCTATGGAGGAGTACTTTTGGGGATCAAAAAGTGCTATTCTTTCTATCGCATTAACCTCCCCTCGATACCAGATATTGAAGTTGTCGCATGTCATGTTACAATCAAAGGTAAGGACCTTTGTATTGCTTCCATCTACATTCCCCCAAGAGCCTCGGTTGGGCATCGGCGGCTCAGTGATATCGTAGAGCTCCTTCCTGCACCGACGTTGGTTTTAGGAGACTTTAACTCACACGGTACGGGATGGGGCTGTCTTCACGATGATAACAGATCAACTATGATCCATGATATTTGCGACAACTTCAATATGACACTCTTGAATACGGGAGAAATGACACGGATTCCTGCACCACCAGCAAGACCAAGTGCGCTGGATTTATCCCTCTGCTCGACATCGCTACGGTTAGATTGCAAGTGGAAGGTGATCCCTGATCCCCACGGTAGCGATCATCTACCTATCGTAATCTCAATCACCTGCGGATTAAGACCATCGGAGACAATCAATGTTTCATATGACCTCACACGAAATATTGATTGGAAAGACTACGCAAATTCGATATCTGAGAAACTCAAAACAACACAAGAACATCCTCCGGAGGAAGAGTACACGTTTATGGCTGGCTTGATTCTCGATACTGCGATTCAAGCTCAGACGAAACGTGTACCTGGTGCGAAAACTAACATCCGTCCTCCCAATCCGTGGTGGGACAAAGAGTGCTCATCACTGAACGCTGATAGAGCCTCCGCGTTCAAACAGTTTGAAGCCAATGGAACACCTGATAATTATCGTAATTACGCAACGTTAGACACGCAAATGAAGAACTTAATTAAAGCAAAAAAAAGGCGGTTACTGGCGCCGGTTTGTTGACGGATTAACAAAAGAAACATCGATGAGCACTCTTTGGAACGAAAGCGAGGAATATTCTAACCGCTGGATATTCGATTTCGCTAAAAAGGTATGCCCAGACTCTGCTCCGGACCAGAGGATCTCCCGCGCCGCGACGTCAAATGCAAACGAAATACCGTTTTCGATGGTAGAGTTCTCACTTGCGCTTTTATCGTGTAACAATAAATCTCCGGGGTTAGACAAAATCAAATTCAACTTGTTGAAAAATTTACCTAACTCTGCCAAAAGGCGCTTATTGAATTTATTCAATAGGCTTCTTGAGGATAATATTGTCCCACATGACTGGAGACAAGTGAGAGTTATCGCCATTCAAAAACCAGGGAAACCAGCCTCCGATCAAAATTCGTATCGGCCGATTGCTATGCTTTCCTATATCCGGAAATTGTTCGAAAAAATGATTCTGTTTCGTCTAGACAATTGGGCCGAGACTAATGGCTTACTTTCAGATACACAATTTGGTTTCCGCAGAGGAAAAGGAACGAACGATTGTCTTGCGTTGCTCTCAACAGAAATTCAAATGGCATTTGCTCGTAAGGAACAAATGGCATCAGTTTTCCTAGACATCAAGGGGGCTTTTGACTCAGTTTCCATAAATATCCTATCTGAGAAGTTGCATCAGCATGGTCTTTCACCAATTTTGAATAACTTTTTGTACAATCTATTGTCCGAGAAATACATGTATTTCGCGCATGGTGATTTGTCGACAATACGATTCAGTTACATGGGTCTTCCTCAGGGCTCATGCTTAAGCCCCCTTTTATACAATTTTTACGTAAACGACATCGATAAATGTATCAATACATCTTGCACGCTAAGACAACTTGCCAACGACAGCGTTGTGTCTATTATAGGACCCAAAGCTGGCGATCTGCAAGGGCCGTTACAAAATACTCTTGCCAACTTATCCATATGGGCTCTTCAAATGGGTATCGAGTTCTCTACGGAGAAAACTGAGTTGGTTGTATTTTCAAGGAAGCGAGAACCAGCACAACTACAGCTTCAACTAGGGGGTGAAAACATAGCTCAGGTCTTCACATTCAAATATCTCGGGGTCTGGTTCGACTCCAAAGGCACCTGGGGATGTCACATTAGGTATCTGAAACAAAAATGCCAGCAGAGAATCAATTTTCTTCGCACAATAACCGGAACTTGGTGGGGAGCCCACCCAGGAGACTTGATCAGGCTTTACCAAACAACGATATTATCCGTAATGGAATATGGATGCTTCTGCTTCCGATCCGCCGCGAACACCCATTTCATTAAACTGGAAAGAATTCAGTATCGTTGTTTGCGTATTGCCCTAGGTTGCATGCAATCGACTCATACGATGAGTCTCGAAGTGCTCGCGGGCGTCTTACCGTTGAAAAATCGATTCTGGGATCTCTCATACCGATTGCTTATCCGATGCGATATCTTGAATCCGATGGTGATTGAAAACTTCGAAAGGTTAGTTGAGCTTAATTCTCAAACCCGTTTTATGTCCTTGTATTTTGATTACATGGCTCAGAATATTAATCCTTCTTCGTTTGTTTCCAACCGTGCTCATTTCCTGGATACTTCTGATTCTACTGTGTTTTTCGACACATCCATGAGAGAAGAGATTCGTGGAATTCCGGATCACATACGCCCTCAAGTGGCCCCTAATATTTTTTATAATAAACTAAGAACAGTCAACTGTGAAAAAGTGTTTTACACTGACGGATCAAACATCAACGAGTCCACAGGCTTCGGTATCTTCAATCAGAACATCACCGCTTCGTACAAACTCAGTGATCCGGCTTCAGTTTACGTCGCAGAATTAGCTGCCATTCAGTACACCCTCGAGATCATTGAAACCTTGCCCAAAGACCATTACTTCATTGTCACGGACAGTCTAAGCTCAATAGAAGCTCTCCGGGCAATGAAGCCAGGAAAGTATCCCCCATATTTCCTGGGGAAAATACGGGAACATTTGAGAACTTTATCTGGACGGTCTTATTCAATATCGTTAGTCTGGGTCCCTTCGCATTGTTCCATTCCGGGCAATGAAAAGGCAGACTCATTGGCTGAAGTGGGCGCATTAGAAGGTGATATTTATGAAAGACCAATCTGCTTCAATGAATTTTTCAGCATTTCTCGTCAGAAAACTCTCGAAAGTTGGCAAACTTCATGGACGAATGACGAACTGGGACGATGGTTACACGCCATTATCCCTAAGGTATCGACGAAACCTTGGTTCAAGGGGATGAACGTGAGTCGCGATTTCATTCGTGTTATGTCGCGGCTCATGTCAAATCATTATACATTCAACGCACATCTCCGGCGTATTGGGCTCGTGGAGAGCAATCTCTGCACCTGTGGCGACGGTTATCAGGACATCGAGCATGTCGTGTGGTCGTGCGTAGAGTATCGTGACGCCAGGTCGAAGCTACTGGAATCCCTTAGGGCCCGAGGTAGACCGCCTGAGGTTCCGGTTCGGGATGTGTTGGCGAGTCGGGATAGTTCATACATGCTTCTCATATACCAATTCCTTAAACACATTCGTATACAAGTGTAATCTATTATATCTTGCAGAGAAAGTTCCTCCCATTCCTCGACGATATTTTAACTATGGCTAAGAATAATCTCCAACTGCAGGTTCGACACTAACATCCGCCCGATTCTATCGACCCCTCGTCCTGTCTACCATCTTCATTGGAACTAACTAGATCTTTTTGTTGTCACTAACTTTTCTGTTCTCCCTTTCCCCGTCTCTTCACCATCTCGTTGTCAACTAATTAGATCTCTGTCGTTTTCTAGGCATTTCGTTCCCATATCCCCTTTTTACCCCGTTTCTCTACAATATTTACTAGTCTATGTCTCTTTTATTCTCTTCCGTAACATAACAATCAACCCCAATGGAAGACCGCTCCAATCGATGACCAGCATGCGGGCCACCCGCCGGGTCTTCGTAGCCTGGGGGTGTTTTCCGCGGACCCATACGGACCAAAGGATGCGGCCAGCATAAATATTTACCAACGTCATCTGGAAGACACACGCTATGTTCAGTTCATCAACCACTGCAGATTGCCAGCTGTAGACTGGATTCTCGAGAATAGACAATTTCAACACCAATATTACAGTTTTATGTTAGTCGTTAACTAAAATTAGAAAAAGCCGGCATCTTAGAGCTTAAGCAGTGTGCCTAAAAAAAATTATATTATATTTTTAAATAAAAAACAAAAACATCTCAACCTAAACAAAACACAATTAAAATTTCTCATATCAGTATCCAGCTGGTGAACGAAAAGAAATTTGATTGGTTGTTTTGTCAGACGATTTTTTGTTTCGCTTCCAAACACTGCTGCATACAACCATTTCCATTTGTTTCCTTTCATGCTTCGTCTCCGACTCGTCAGAGCAAAACAGTTCAGAATGAATTGCTAGTACTGCCAAGCAGATAAAAGGTACTACTCTACCTGAGTGTCACTTATTAGTATTTCTATTTTGACATTTCGAACAAAAAGTATAAGCAGCTTACAGGGCGACTGCAGATTGTGGCTTTTTAGGGGTTTTTTGGTGAAAGGTGCCAAGAGCACATAACCATTTTCCTTTTTACCCTTTTACTATTCGTTTTCGACTCGTTAGAGTGACTGAGCCGCTAGTGCTCCAGAAGTCGCATTAGTCATCCCTAATATCTGTAAGAGAAGAGTGCTTCGAAAAAAACGGTAAATTCCGAACTATTCCACACCTACAAAAAAGTGCACGATATCCTGGTTACCCCAAATATTAGCCGCACTGACTGCTTTCTGTTGCCAACGTGTTGTGGGTAATAAATTGCATCCTGTTTGGAGAAGTAGTTCTTTGCTTCCGTTATAAATTTTGTGGTCGCACACATAAGCAGCTTATTTCGGGCGCACGACACGAGTGTCGAAGAAAAACAGACAAAGCCGTGGGAGGTTTTATCGTAGGCTAGTTTTGGACTGTGCTGCGAACAGGATCCTGGTGCCATCCGAGAAAAACAAATGCGAGAATGAGACAATCGTAGAAACCTTCTATTGTTTTTATGCGGGACAGCCGAGAAAAAATGATCACCATAAAATCTGCCATAAATTAATGGTACTTTCGCATTGCAGACTTATTTTCAAGTGCTCATTAAATGAATAATGTAATAGGATGTGGGTTATCGTTAATTTGGGTATTTGTTTTGCTGTGATTTTTTAAAGTGTTGCGTCTTATGCGTTCAGCAACATTCATTTGATGAATATCAGATGGTCGGCCCTTATACCGACATACTAATATGACATTCAAGAAAACTAGTCGTAATATGTTTTATCAAATCCCGTTGTGACTGTATTCGAAATGTATTAGGTTTAAAGTACTCGGCCCTTGCCGTCAGACTTGGTTTCACGAGAAAAAATAAAATACATTGCAACAAAGATAATTTTTGTTTCGAAAATTTGCAACTCAGAGAATATACTTTTCGACACTGTTCGTAGAAGATGAAACTACAAACAATGCATCTTAATCTTTTTCATACACGGAACCGCAAAACTACCTAATTTTGAGTACTTTCCACCTAACTTCGGGGTTCCGTTCGAAAACCAAATTTTTGGTAAAGTGGTTCTAAGTAGTTTCCACTTTCAAAAATATGCTGAAAAGTGTGGTATATCTACTCATTAGTAAGTTATAATTACTCAACGGTTGAGTCGCATTGATTTAAGAATGCGGCTTATTTAACTTAAGATTATTGAGCGAAACCACAGATGAACAGATATACAGACACGAACAATTTTTTTCAAAATCCTGCGTAAATTTCCAATTTGCTATACGTTGGAAACATAATTGCCACCTACTTAACTATTCGCATCGATCTTTCCGGCACGATAACAAAATTTTCCCGCCTGTTATAGAAATATTCCAAATACAACAATTTTGACATTTATCACATGATTTCCCTTTTAAAGACAACTTTTCCATGTCGCATAAATCACATGAGAATTCGATCGGAATAAAACCAAAACAAACTTGCCATTTTAACTAACAGCAATACAAAAATCTAGCGTGAAGTGAATGTTGCACCCAGAATTGTGTCTCATGTGAAAGCGACACCCAATGGCACGTCGTCTCAACCGTGGTGACATCTGCAAGTGTTCGCCACGCTGAATGAGTTTTCTGTCACGAAACCCTCGCTTCAGGGCGGTTTTGCTCCTTGTTTCTTGACTACAATGCGAATCAAAGAGACGACCTGACAACTGTAGACTGGTTTTGTTCCAATGTTAAGTCAGAATGTTCCAGTTTCTGATTGGCTGATTTTGATAGCATTTTCCAGACAATAAGGAAAATAAAAGGTTTTGCTGGGCGTATGAACACTGTTACTAAGCATAAGGGAAGTCAAAGTCGTGTTGGAAAATACTACACACATTTAGTTCGTCATGAATAATGATTGAATTTAATTTCAAATAATTTTATTATAGTTAATACAATTAAAGTATTCCCTTATAGAACGAATTTATTTTCATATTATCCGACATCACTGTAACCAACACGTAACCCAGAAGTTGAATTTTTTCGACATGGTTAAGGTGACGAAAAAAAAACAATACAGGAAGAATAAGAAGTCAGTTGTCAGGCCTTGTCTTAGGAGTGAATGAAAGAAAAGATTCAAAACAATTCAAAATAAAATAAAATGGTGTCAAACAATGGCTAAGTTTTATTTTCCGTGTACGTTTACTTTTTGCTCAGTTTCTTTCATCGGCCCATGTGCTCTAAGAGTGATAGTCAAAGAAACAGATGAGGACTTTTGGTGGTATATTAGTAATACTCTCGCGAAATAATAACAAGCCTGAGTTCAATACAACTTTAGGTTATTTGTTTCAGTGATATCCAATCACGA
The DNA here is from genome assembly GCF_030247185.1 of Malaya genurostris. Classification (NCBI taxonomy): domain Eukaryota; kingdom Metazoa; phylum Arthropoda; class Insecta; order Diptera; family Culicidae; genus Malaya; species Malaya genurostris. The sequence goes on from NC_080571.1 coordinate 106,062,145, forward strand.
GTTTAAATAATGATGGCTATATTTGCTGGATTGATTAATAGAAGTTCAGTTTTGCCTCACAGCTGTGTTGTTGCTTTCAATAAGAAACAAAATTGGACATGTATCCTGTTAAAACTGTAATTCATGTCCCGGGACGGAATGTAGTCCCCAGGATTTGCCTGGTTCAACGAGTATGGAACATGGCCATCATGAATTATTCATCGCTGCATATCGGAGTGCTAATAAAACTTCAACGAATCTCGCCGATGTTAATCAGCAGACCGTATCGGAACCTGGCGGAATTTGGTGTTTGTCACTTTTCAGTAGTTGGCTATGTTTTTCCCGGTAGAAGCCACACCCGACACGTATCGACGTGACGATGCCTGGGTGGGCTCGAACGGGAAGTGAGAACGTGATTCGATAAAATCCGATGAACCCGGCGATTGGTTATCGTGTCTCTTTTCTGTGTGTTAATTTGCTATATATTTCGGCACAAAGCCTAATGGCGAAGCAGGTGAGCTGGGACTCATCCGGAAATGTTTTGCACCAGTAGGTTTTCCATCCCGATTACAAACTAAAGCTGCTAAGGCAAGGATTTAAGTGAAATATTATAAAAAGATTCACAGCCCACAAAGGGATCTGGATTCGATATATTCAACGGAATACCATGAATAAACACAATATCATTATTGCATCAATATTCAAAATGCTTCTATTCGTTAAGAATCCAAGCTGAATTAGTAAACTTTTGACACCAACTGTCAATGTTCGAGCTGACTGTTTCGGCACGTTATTTCATTTGTTTCATGTCACACATATCGGAATTCAACTATATTGACTTTGTTTTTCAAAATTTTGAATGTTAATGTTTCATAAGAGCCCAACATTTTTCAATGAATGATTCGTAGTGTCAGTCGAATGGTAGCACCAGCCATGCAATGGTTCTGTACACTCAGAATCGGCTGCGAAGTCAGTTGAAACAGAAGGTCGAATTCCACTACAGGAATGTAATACCAAAATTTGGTTTATTTTCTTTATACCAAAAACAAACATCTTTAGCGAAATGGCATGATGCCATTTCTATCCATACCTGCGGCGAAAAAGTCTTTGGAAATGACAATAGATAAAGGGTGTACGGAATCAAATTTCATCACTTTCAAATGGTTGCAACCTCATTCAGTAAAAAGCGTTTAAGCAGACAGGTTGTGTTACTGGCTTGTGAGTTAACGGCTATCACCGAATCAAGGCAACTTTAGCTGCAGGTAAACAAAACCCGCCTGCGCCTATTGCAAACGCAGCAAAAGCTGGTGTACAGCCAATATTCGGGGCGTTCCCGACTTGGAAGCAATCGAAAAAGGCCATCCCACTCATACGCACAGAGGTGAAGAGACACAGAGGTGCGAACGCATAGAAGTGCTCAGACACAGAGGTGCGGAGACGAAGGGGTGTAAAGGCACAGAGGTGCTAAGGCACAGAGGTGCTAGGGCGCATCAGCGCAAAGCCGCAAAGACAACCACCAGGTATCAGTCCGTATGGTGTACAGTACCGGTTGCGGTGGACAAAACGAAGCTTTATCGTGTGGTGCTACACAAGAAGCATCACAACGCATCGTCAACAAGAGCTACAACGCTGTATCTAAGGCCAGGTACAGACAGCGTACAGACCAAGCTCAGCGAAGACCACGACGGCAGAGCAACGGAGATAGAAGACAGAAAATTTGAAAAAGTTAGAGCGAGCTTCATGCCGAGTACCTGTGGAAAGCAGAAAGCGACTAACAGGTAGATCTATAATTATATTTTATTTCACTTCAAAGAATATTCTCGTTTATATAATTCAGTTGAGTTCAATTATTTAAACATATTTATGTAATGGATGAGAATCCAGGAGATCCATCTCTGCCACCAGGCGAAAATTTAACGGTTCCTAACTCGCAGAAAACGAAGTTTTACAATGAAACTTCTGCGGGCCCATGGATAGTATATTTTCGGCGTAAAATGAAGGCATTAAATTTATTTTATATATCTAAAGAATTGACATCACGATTTCCCGCTACCAAAGAGATAGTAAGAGTCCATAAAGACAAGATCCGCGTTGTAGTCGATTCCTTAAAGCAGGCTAACGAGATTGTTGTTTGTGAATTATTTACCCGCGAATATCGCGTATATATTCCTTCGAAAGACGTAGAAATAGACGGTGTTATCACCGAAGCGGGTCTTTCGGTTAAAGAGTTGCTTGAGCATGGAGTTGGACGTTTTAAAAACTCTATGCTTGAGGGAGTAAGGATACTCGAGTGCAAGCAATTGTACTCAGCATCTTTTGAAGAAGGAAACAAAATGTATCGACCTTCAGATTCGTATCGAGTAACATTCGCTGGATCTGCCTTGCCTTGCCATGTCCACATCGATAGAGTTCGCCTTCCTGTTCGGCTTTTCATACCAAATGTTATGAATTGCACGAACTGCAAAAAATTTGGTCACACAGCTACTTACTGTAGTAATAAGTCGAAATGTACAAAATGTCAAGGGCCTCATAAGGATAATCTTTGCGATAAAGATATTGAAAAATGTGTTTATTGTGGAGAAAGTCCGCATGATGATCTTTCAGTATGCGCTGCATTTAAATTGCGTAAGGACAAAATGAAGCTTTCTTTAAAAGCACGGTCTAAGCGCACATATGCGGAAATGCTCAAAACTATCATTTATGTCCCACCTTTGGAATCCGAAAACGGTTTTTCTAATCTGGTGGAACCAGAGGAATCTGACTCTGACGGAAATAGTGAAGATACCTCGTTTGTCACTCCTCAAGGGTCTGTTAAGAGGAGATTATCAAACCACAAAATACCAAAAAAGGCACCTAAAATTACACCTTCAAAAAAAGATCCCCGTGTTAAATCTAAAAAGCCAAATTTAAAACCAAAAACTGTGCCTCCTGGTTTGTCAAATTCACAAACCAATCCAGGAACTAGCACAAGAAAAGACAATAATCCAGTGGGCTTCGTTTCACAGCCACCATCAGGATTACTGAAGTTTTCGGAAATTGTAGAATGGATTTTCGCAGCATTCAATATTTCTGAACCTCTAAAGACTATCATAACGGCATTCCTTCCAATAGCTAGAACTTTTTTGAAACAGTTATCAGTTCAATGGCCAGTTCTTTCAGGTTTTGTATCATTTGATGGATAATTTATCATCCACCGCAAATGATTCAATCACTGTTCTGCAGTGGAATTGTCGAAGCATCATTCCAAAACTTGATTCATTTAAAGTTTTGTTGCATAGTCAAAAATGTGATGTATCTGCTTTGTGCGAAACATGGCTTACATCAAACATAGCCTTAAATTTTAATGACTTTAACATTATACGTCTCGATAGAGACTCTCCGTATGGTGGAGTGCTTTTAGGAATTAAGAAATGTTATTCCTTTTATAGATTAAACATTCCTTCGACTTCTAGTATAGAAGTTGTTGCTTGTCAAATAAACATTAAAGGAAAGGACATTTGCATTGCTTCGGTATATATTCCTCCAAGAGCTCAAGTTGGACAACGACAGCTTAATGAAATGGTCGAAGCCCTTCCTGCTCCACGTTTGATTTTAGGAGATTTCAATTTGCACGGAATGATGTGGGGTTCCGTTTACAATGATAGCAGATCATCTTTAATATATAATATTTGCGTCAATTTCAACATGACAGTATTGAATATGGGTAGCATGACACGGATTCCAAGACCTCCTGCACGTCCAAGTGCATTAGATTTATCTCTTTGCTCGACTTCAATTCGACTAGATTGCACCTGGAATGTATTTCCTGATTTACACGGTAGCGATCATTTACCAATCATCATCTCAATTAGCTGTAACAAATGTATTGCTAATTCAGTTAATATTCCATATGATTTGACAAAAAATATTGACTGGATTAAATTCCAAAGTAATATGTCAATTATCTTAAATTCCATGGAAGAGCTCCCCCCACTTGAGGAATATGACTTCCTCGTTTGTTCGATACTGGAGGCCGCTGAACAAGCACAAACCAAACGATTTCTTGGCCCATCGTCTAACAGAAGACCTCCAAATCCTTGGTGGGACAAAGAGTGCTCAGATGCTAAACACGCGAAACAAAATGCTTTCAAGACGTTTTTAAAACGAGGAGGAGAAACTCCTCAGAATTTTGAAAAGTTCTTGGTTTTAGAAACCAAGTACAAGAACATACTTCGGGTCAAGAAATGCAGCTATTGGAGACATTTTGTGGAAGGTTTGTCAATAGAAACCTCAATGAGCACTCTTTGGAATACGGCCAGACGAATGAGGAATCGTAACGTAGGAAATGAGAGTGAGGAGTACTCGAATCGATGGATATTTGATTTAGCGAGGAAAGTTTGTCCAGATTCTGTTCCTACGCATAGCATTATTAGGGAGTCTTCTTCAAATGATGATTCCATTGATAGCCCCTTTTCAATGATGGAATTTTCCATAGCACTCATGTCTTGTAACAATAACGCTCCTGGGTTGGACAGAATTAAATTCAATTCGGTGAAGAATCTGCCCGACCTCGCAAAAAGACGTTTGTTGGAATTGTTCAACAAGTTTCTTGAGCAAAATATTGTTCCACCCGACTGGAGACAAGTGAAAGTTATCGCCATTCAAAAACCGGGGAAACCAGCTTCCAATCACAACTCATATAGACCCATTGCAATGTTATCCTGCATCAGAAAATTGTTCGAAAAAATTATTCTTCGACGTCTCGACACTTGGGTCGAGACGAAAGGTTTGTTGTCAGATACTCAATTTGGCTTCCGAAGAAATAAAGGGACGAATGATTGCCTTGCATTGCTTTCGTCTGACATCCAAATTGCCTTCGCTCAAAAACAACAAATGGCCTCTGTATTTTTAGACATTAAAGGAGCATTTGATTCAGTTTCCATTGATGCTCTTTCAGACAAGCTCCACCAACATGGACTTCCAGCGGTTATAAATAATTATTTGCACAACCTTTTGTCAGAGAAACGCATGCATTTTTCACATGGCGATTTGGCAACATTCAGAATTAGCTATATGGGTCTCCCGCAAGGCTCATGCCTTAGTCCGCTCCTGTATAATTTCTATGTAAACGACATTGACAGCTGTCTAGTAACCCCATGTACACTAAGACAATTGGCAGATGATGGCGTGGTTTCAGTTACTGGACCCAAAGCTATTGATCTGCAAAAACCATTTCAAGATTCCTTAGATAAATTTGGGCTGTCCATCTGGGTATTGAATTCTCTGCGGAGAAAACAGAGCTGGTCGTCTTTTCAAGAAAGCATGATCCCGCGCAGCTTCAGCTTCATATGATAGGAAGAATGATCCAACAGGTTTTGACTTTCAAATACCTCGGGGTGTGGTTTGATTCCAAATGCACGTGGGGAGGACACATTAGGTTCCTGATAACAAAATGCCAACAAAGAGTAAATTTTCTTCGAACAATAACAGGGTCTTGGTGGGGTGCTCATCCACAAGATCTAATAAAATTGTATCAGACAACGATACTTTCAGTGATGGAATATGGATGCGTTTGCTTTCGTTCCGCTGCAAATTCGCATATTATCAAACTGGAGAGAATTCAGTATCGTTGTTTGCGAATTGCTTTAGGCAGCATGCATTCGACACATACAATGAGTCTTGAAGTTCTGGCGGGAGTTCTTCCATTGAAGGATCGTTTTTGGGAGCTTTCATCGCGACTGCTAATAAGATGTGAGGTGCTGAGTCCCCTGGTTATTAATAACTGCGAAAGGCTAGTTGAGCTTCAATCTCAAACAAGATTCATGACAGTATATTTTAACCATATGTCACAGAAAATCAACCCTTCAAGATATATTCCTATCCGTGTCAGCCTCCTAAATGTCCCTGACTCAACTTTATTTTTCGACACATCCATGCAGCGTAAAGTGCGTGGAATCCCGGATCACCTACGCTCTATGGAAATCCCAAAAATATTTTCAAGTTCAGACATATTGACTCTGAGAAAATGTTTTACACGGACGGATCGCGAATTGAAGAAGCGACAGGGTTTGGTATGTTCAACAATAATGTTTCGGCCTTATTCAAGCTTCAAGAACCTGCATCTGTTTATATAGCAGAGTTAGCAGCAGTTCATTACAGCTTGAATGTAATCGCCACATTATCTCCAAACCATTATTTCCTCTTCACAGATAGTCTGAGTGCAATTGAAGCCATTCGCTCAAACGCTGCTGGCAAAAAAGAACCGTTTTTCCTGGGCAAAATAAAACAGTGTCTGAACGACATATTGAATAATAATTATCAAATCACAATAGTTTGGGTCCCGACTCATTGCTCCATTCCAGGCAACGAAAGAGCCGATAGTTTTGCCAAACGTGGTGCTATTGAAGGTGAAATTTATGAGCGACCGATTGCTTTCAACGAATTTTTTTAGCGCAACTCGCCAAAGAACACTTGCCAGCTGGCAAGCTTCTTGGGATAGAGATGATCTGGGTCGGTGGATGCACTCAATTATTCCTAAAATATCGACAAAGGCATGGTTCAAGGGGCTGGATGTGAGTAGGGACTTCATTCGTTTGATGTCCAGACTCATGTCCAATCACTACACGTTAGATGCACATCTCCTTCGAATTGGACTTTCCGAAACTAATCATTGTGCTTGTGGCAAAGGCTATCGCGATATTGATCATGTCGTTTGGACATGCGTGGAGTATCGTGATGTCAGATCTCAACTAATAAATTGCGTACCCAAGGTAGACTATCCAATGTCCCAGTTCGAGACATTCTTGCTTGTCGTGACCTTTCTTACATGAAACTTCTTTATCGTTTCATAAAGACAATTGAAGTTTCAATTTAATAATTGACCCTTTTGAGGGTTAGTTCTATCTCCTACTGCGTCCATTAGTTCATCCAATAGCAAAATTTTAATAAAAATGATGTGCTGATACAAACAAACTCAAAATAGGTTACGAAATCAACAACAAAATGTATAAAAATTTCAGCTTATTTAATAATTCATGGCAGTTAATCGCTTGGTTCAAATAATGTTCTTAAGTAGATTTAATAATAAATAACGAAATAGCTATTATGATATTAAAAAAAAAGAGGAATATGTTTTATTAAACTCAAATCGCTGTGACTATATTAGTATTATATTAGGTTAAGAATTCTATGTAAAAGTGATGATACGGCGAAGAAAAACTTATGTAAATTGCCTTAAGAAATAAACGTATTTATGGAAAAAAATGGTTGCAACCTTTCACCCATTGGGTATTTTTAATTAGAATTTTGGGTGAGACAAATTCAAAGTACGAGGTTTACATTGTGTGAGTGACAGTAATTGTTTTGGCAGTCGTTGCGAAGATGGAGTTGGGAGCAGGGATGCCGGGTTCACAGATTAATCTGTGTTTCACAGATTTCCATATTTCTGCACAGATTTAAAACAATAACACAGTTTTTTACCGATTTTTGAAATCGATCACAGACTATAACAGACTGTGGCAATGAGCCGAAAAAGTCTTTAATTTGGTAGGGAAATCTGAGAGAGAATAAATTTCTCGTTTGGAAGCAACGAGACTTTTTTTTGTTCATCAACATGATTACAATCAGCAATTATGTTACGTGAAACGTGCACAGATTTCGCACTGACTGGTTTTTAGTTCAATAACAGATTTAAAAAAATGACCTGGTATCCTTGGTTGGGAGAACAGCAGCGGCGTAAAAAAAAATCGCGCACGCACCTTGAAAATATGGATCTTTCTCATCGTGTTATCGGCAGGAAACTGGAAATTGTAATGAATACCAAATTACGGTGGGAAAGGTGCAAGAAAACTCTACACACATATGTGAACAAAATCACATTGTCTCTTTATGGATGATGAGATGTACGTGAAAGCGATGTTTTAGGGGCTCTTGTTTTTCACTGCCCATCCTTATTTGTATATCTCAGAAGCAGCAGCAGCACCAGATATCAAAGTTTGGCAAGAATTATATGATTTGGCAAACAATATGCTCTTACGGAAAGCGTGACAACCGGTACTATCAATAGGCACGTACACTGAGGTCTCTTTTTACGCGGTGGATACGTACGATAGCTGCACCTTTTCGAGCTAACTCGGGGGTACCTCAAGGCAGTCGTCTTGGACCCTTTTTATTCTTACTTTATATGAACGATTTGAACCTTTCGATGCAATGCTTGAAATTATATTTCACCGACGATTTTAAATTGTTCCGTTGTTATTAAAGATCACGACGATGCAAGATTCCTGCAAATACAGTTGGATATTTTCTCCAACAGGTGCGACCTCGATAGAGTGGTATTAAACCCATCTAAATGTTCCGTGATCTCTTTTACTCGCAAACGCACAACCGTAGTCAGGCCCGTACCCAGGATTTCAATTCGGGAGGGGCCCAAAGATTACAAAATAATGTTACTGTTTATGTACCTAATTCTCGGTGTGGCTTTTACGGCTGTTTTTAACATACACTTTAAACTTTTCCACTGGAACTGATATTGTATTACATTTCATTACGTTTACTGTCTTGTTATTTCTGTAACACATGTCTGAGACATTCTAAATAATTATATGTTTTTGATTTCGGGAGGGGCCAGGGCCCCTCGGGCTTCCCCCCCCCCCCTCTGGGTATGTGACTGACCGTAGTATTTAACTATGCTATATACGTAACTATCCTCAAGCAAGAATCGACTGTAAAGGATCTGGGAGTCCTGTTGGATTCTAAACTTAGTTTCAAGGATCACGTCGAATATATTATCTCTGAGGCTTCCAAGACACTTGGTTTTATTTTTCGAGGCACAAAGAACTTTAAAAGCATATATTGCTTAAAAGCACTATATTGCGCACAGGTTCGCTCTATTCTAGAATACGTTTCTGTTGTCTGGCCCCCCTAGCTATTCAGCGTAAATTTCTTCGCTTTGCCCTTCGTAGTCTTCCTTGGAGAGATCCCAATAACCTCCGCTGTAAACTGATCGATCTAGACCTGTTATCTGTTTGCCGAGATCTATCCAGGACATATTCGTGGCAGATCTGTTGCAATCTCAAATTGATTGCTTCAAATTGTTAGGCAAATTTAATTTAAATATCCATTCTCGATATCCTCGATCTTATCAATTCCTGAGAATTCAAATCGCTTGCACTAATTATGGCTATAATGAACCTTTCTCCTGTATGTGTCGTCTATTCAATCGATGTTCTCATGTATCTGATTTTACCCTATCTCGCAATACCATAAAAATTGTTTTCAAACACAATCTCAAACAGTCCTTCCAACTCCAATACTTAAATTCTAGATTTAGCTTTAGGGTTAATTTAGTAACTAAGTTTAGTTTAATGCTCCCTTAGTAAGTGTGCTTCCATTCTCCATCGATTCTGCAACCAAGAATAATATTCACCATTAGGTTCATTTTTAACATCTGCTCGACTCTCTCAATCTCCCGACTGTCCACCATCGAAACTAACTAGATCTGTATTATGTTACTAATTATTTTTTGCTTCCTCCCTTCTCCATCTTTTCACCATCTATTGAGATAATTAATTAACTTGATCTTTTGCCGCTTTCAACTTCTTTCGAACCCCCCTCCTTCGAACCCCTTCGTAATTCCATTTACTACAACATCCTTCTTCTCTCTTTTTCTCTCATTTTTTCCTGCATTGCTATTATTCACCGCTCTCCGAGGACCACTCTCTTGCAGCATGCAGGTCACCGAGGACTCCGAGGACCACTCTCTTGCAGCATGCAGATCACCCGCCGTGACTTGGGGGTTTTCAAACCAACAAACTAGCCACTCTTAACCCCCGCCGGGTTTACCTCATATTAATCCCATAGTATTAAGCAATATATCTGTTGGATTTTTGTAATCTGTTGATATGAAAAAATGAGGAGGTTTTATGACTGCTGGAGAGAGAGATTGTAAATTTCCGCTCAAGCACGCTTTTCCCTGCTCCCAAATAAATAAATAAAAAGATACGTTAAAAACCGCATAACTTCTGTATTATGTTACTAATTATTTTTTGCTTCCTCCCTTCTCCATCTTTTCACCATCTATTGAGATAATTAATTAACTTGATATTTTGCCGCTTTCAACTTCTTTCGAACCCCCCTCCTTCGAACCCCTTCGTAATTCCATTTACTACAACATCCTTCTTCTCTCTTTTTCTCTCATTTTTTCCTGCATTGCTATTATTCACCGCTCTCCGAGGACCACTCTCTTGCAGCATGCAGGTCACCGAGGACTCCGAGGACCACTCTCTTGCAGCATGCAGATCACCCGCCGTGACTTGGGGGTTTTCAAACCAACAAACTAGCCACTCTTAACCCCCGCCGGGTTTACCTCATATTAATCCCATAGTATTAAGCAATATATCTGTTGGATTTTTGTAATCTGTTGATATGAAAAAATGAGGAGGTTTTATGACTGCTGGAGAGAGAGATTGTAAATTTCCGCTCAAGCACGCTTTTCCCTGCTCCCAAATAAATAAATAAAAAGATACGTTAAAAACCGCATAACTTATGTATTATGTTACTAATTATTTTTTGCTTCCTCCCTTCTCCATCTTTTCACCATCTATTGAGATAATTAATTAACTTGATCTTTTGCCGCTTTCAACTTCTTTCGAACCCCCCTCCTTCGAACCCCTTCGTAATTCCATTTACTACAACATCCTTCTTCTCTCTTTTTCTCTCATTTTTTCCTGCATTGCTATTATTCACCGCTCTCCGAGGACCACTCTCTTGCAGCATGCAGGTCACCGAGGACTCCGAGGACCACTCTCTTGCAGCATGCAGATCACCCGCCGTGACTTGGGGGTTTTCAAACCAACAAACTAGCCACTCTTAACCCCCGCCGGGTTTACCTCATATTAATCCCATAGTATTAAGCAATATATCTGTTGGATTTTTGTAATCTGTTGATATGAAAAAATGAGGAGGTTTTATGACTGCTGGAGAGAGAGATTGTAAATTTCCGCTCAAGCACGCTTTTCCCTGCTCTCAAATAAATAAATAAATAAAAAGATACGTTAAAAACCGCATAACTTCGGAAATTCGCGTAAAAAATTGCAAAACTGAAGAAATTTTGTATGCTTTTTTATGCCAAATGTCTTAGAAATGCATGAAACGTTGAGATATGGAGTAGTCTAATAATAAAAAATTGGAAAAAAAGACTGGGACTTACACAGCCCCCAAACAGTTTGAGAAACTTCACCATACGAATTATTTTAGCCTTTCTCATGAAGAAAAGTTATGCATGTGTATGTAACAAAAGTATGAACTCGATTTTCTCTGTGATGATTGGAACTGTTTTCTAGAACTTACACTAGAATGAACGATCTCGTTGCCCCATAACCTGCTATTGAATTTTATCCGGATCAAATTTTTGATTCCAAAGTAACGGGATAAAATTTGGGAGCAAATGAAAGATATGAATTCGTTTTTCTCATTCGATTTCTCAATCCCATGAAATTCTACTGAACTTTATTCAGATACGAATTCCGGTTCTGGATGTACTGACTGATAAGTAAAAAAATATTGAATGGATGTGTGGGCAAACTCGATATAATAATCAAGTTAGATAATGATCGAATTTTAGTTCAACAACGTTGAAACTAGGTTCCAACGGTTTGACAGGGTTTTTAGGGTGGAAAATGGAATAGGTTTGGCCTCAAGCGACTCAGCTGAGCAATTCCCGAGATGTGTAGCAGGTCATCAGATTTCACATACTGCGATTGAAATGAAACTTTTCATTCGAGAACTGTTAATTGTAAAAATTGGTGTCGAAGAAGAAGTTGCAGAAAATCGATTGAGCAGTCCAGAAATAATATACAATCATGAAAAGAGTCGAACACTTTTTCCAGGATTAAATCATTAACCGAAAAAATCGGATTATATAAACAACGTCTCTTTTCCTTTTTTAGAAGATTTTCTATTAAACTTGAATAAACAAAATTGTTAAATTGATTGGTGTGAATTACAATTACAATTGGTGTTAATTACAATTGAAATAATCCTTAGGCATTTTCCTGATAAAAATATTGTTACTTTTCAATAGAATAAAAAAAAGTTTCTTTTAGTACTATTTATTGTTGATATTTTGTGGCTTTTCAAATTTTTAACTTTTGAAAATAACGTTTTTGGCTCTTTCGACTCTAAAGGTTGCCGACCTCTAGTATAAGACAATAATAGTTAGGTTTCAAGTTGAAATGTGCGTTTCATACATTACTTTACTTCATTGGAGAGACATAACAAACTAATGATTGGCATTTGATTTGATGTTTTCTAGCGACAAAAATACCTAGGATGGTAAATTGTGACTGGAAATGAATTTTTAGAATGAAATATTTCATTTTCTTGTTAGACCTAGCAAGAAAACAACGAAATCCATCGAATATGATCAATAAAAAAAACAGGATCAAAAACAGACTGCTGCTGGATAACGGGGCGTAATCCGACGTCGCAAAATCGTCTCACGTAAAACGTGTTACTCGATACAAAACAACATATATTATTTTTTACCATTCCGAACCCAAGCGAATACCAGAACGATATCTGTGTGGTAACAAATCATTGCATTGCATGTGCTGTGTTGTTTTCCATAGTTCATAACGGAACGATAAAAAAGTTTTTCTGCAGACACGAAATCGGGTGCTTCAAAACATTGCAAAACATTTGAACGTCTTCTTCATTTAAGTTTTCTGCTGCCTTGGCATATGTCTAGCCAGAGTCATATAATTGTATACCAAACACTGTGTAATGCTTTTTTTAATATCAAAAAGAAGAAACTTCAGTGAATGAACCAGTGCGTTGTCTTGCGACGGAGAGCGGAGAATACGATCCATCTATTATTTTAATAAGAGAAACATGATTTTCCAAATATTGTTATTGAGTTTTTACTAAAAAGGTTTACTTGATAAAAATGGCAACTAAACATTTACTCGGCAAAATAAGACCGATCATCGGATTTTTCTAAAAATTTACAAGAAATGGAAAACTACTCTTGAGTTATGATCAATTATATTTGTTTTATCCATTTTCATCTTCCAATCCGATTACCTTCCTTTTTACTCTACCTAACAAAGGGCGTAGCCGGCTTTGCATATAAAAACTGCCCCCCACATGCATTGAATTGGATAAAAAACTGTTCGATAGGATTTGTATTAAAGACGAATTTCCCAAAATTCAACCCTTAAACTGTCTTATACGTGGAGTTAGGGTGGTTCTTTTGATTTTCATTTTATTTGATTTTTTCAAAAACCTCTTTATCAAAAAAATTTAAAAATGTTAGGAATATTTTAGGTATTATGGAAAATCTTTCCGATTTATTCAGATTTTTTCAAAATGTATTTCATGTAAAAAAAGTGTTCAAAATTTTCCTTTTTTTTATTCGGTACCATTCTAGATTTTACAAGAAGAATAAATCATTTATAAGTACATTACGCTGTATTATTTTCAGATTTTTTAAAAATATGGACGAGTACTATAAAAGACTTTAAAAAAAAATCAATCGAAAAGCCATGCGTAACCATCAAATTATCATCAGATGGAGACGCATGGTATTTAGTTCTGAAATCATACACCACTTACCTTCAGAACTAAATACCATGCGTTTTCATCTACAACTGCAGTTCAGGTCTTGGGTATTGAAGTAATTGATAATGATCAAATAAATTCCTTTCTAATGTTATTTACACACACCCGCACGCCTGACAATATTTACCTAGCAATAATGTAAGGAATGCACTAGGTAACAGGTTTGCCAGCTGACGGTTTTCATTCATAAAGAAGGACCAGTGAGGAAGGAACATGAATCAGAACCAATGAATTGACAAATATTTAGTTTTTATGATGAGTAATTATATGAGTAACATTTATTGTATTCAAATCAATCAATTCAAATCACAGTAGTTAACTTTATTAACTTATTTTTGCTATATTTAGTGAAAGCACTAAAGAATATTAAAAGTATAGTTCTTTTGCAAAAAATCATCAGTGCGTAGCGGTTTATGTTGAATTGCTAGTGCAACCTGACGGCTCAATATCAGCCGCTAGGCAAGACGTACAGTTGATACTACTTGCAAAACATATTTTGCTATTACACCGGAGTGTGATGTCTAAACTGACGTCTCGGGCGAAACAAGTTCTGGCATGCTAGCCATACAGATTGTGGTATCAAATTTTATTCAATCGATTTTACTAATGTTTTTGTGGTTTTCAACCCAATTTGTTCAACTTTCGCTAGATTTTCATAGTTTGGGGATGTTTGCGAAGTTTCAGAATATGAATGGTATTCAAACGATTTTTTCATTAAAAACCCAAGGTTTCGCATATGTTTTTAAATTGGTTTGAAAAAGAACACTAACCAAATTATCGTAAGTTGTAATGTAAGTTTCAAACGAAACTTCTTTTAGGGCATCATTATTGTGCAACTCACAGTTTCTTATACTGAAGCCGTGTACAAAATTTCATTCAGATTGGACTATGTGAAGTCTGATGACTTACTACCCATTTTTTGGAGTAGACCAGGCGCAGGTGAAACATTTGAATGCAAACAATTTTTTTTTCGAATAGAATTTTATTGGCTGCCGACAGAATAATCTACGCCTTGGATAAACATAATTTTGAGTGAGAGAAGGTGATTTTCTTGCTAAATTATCCGTCTACGACATAATTAATGTTAATTCATGTTAAGGTTAAATGTTTCCGAATCGATTGGTTATTGAATTATATCAATCCATCAACAAATCACTGAGTTATTATCATTCAAAATTATAACAAAAAAAGGTTACGCGGCTATTTTTGACACTTTCATTTGAAACCCGGCCCGTATAGTAAAGAATAACGTATTTTTAATGTCAAAAGCAATTTCACCGGAAGTCATCTCGTCGAAAGTCGTTTCATCGAAGGTTGTGTGCCACTTTGTCGAAAGCCGTATTAGCAAAAGCCATTTTGTTCCGTAAAAAATCATTTCACAGAAAATTATTTCGACGAGAGTCGCTTCGCTGAAAATTGTTTCGGAAGCGTCAGCCCCTGCGACAAGGCAGTTTCTCACAGAAACCACATTCGTCTAGGTTTGCTCGTTTTACCCGGAGCCTATGAATTACTGTTGATCAGAACGACCGAAAACAAATCTTACCCGTTTTACCCCAGTTCATCTTTTTTCATAGATTGAATAAAAACAAATTCTACTCTTCAAGGATTGCATGAATCCCAGTCAGTACCACGTGGAGGTAGGGTTAGGAGTTACTGAACTTGAGGTTAGTGTATCACAATAGGGTCTCTTTTGCGCCATGATGAGCCTAAATGAGAATAACATCACTAGATTCATTAACCCATTTTGTCCGGATTCTTTTCATAATTCCTATCTTATGTCAACTTTCTTCCACATTTCAAACGATGACTCATTGAGGTAACCAAAACGGATTTATAAAGGGTGATTTTTTAAAAGCACAGATAAAATATTTTGTGAATCTACATAAATTTTCATGCAAATATTTGGAGTAGGCAACTGAATGAAAAGTTACTTAACAGTTCTAAGCATTTTTTTTTGAATATACAGTCTTGTTCATTGGAAAATCTATGCAATCCAATTTAATTTTACATCGACCATGGTTTCAGATCAAATTTTCGATTCAACTTATGTCTATTTAATTAAATTATTGATTTACATGTCGTGTAAATATCATTTGTTTTTTCTGTGATTTAATTTGCGAAAAAAAAAAAGATGAAAATAATTTAATGTTTAAATTTCATGCAAATGTTGGCCACAGCTCCGCTTTTAGATATGGCCCTTGC
Organism: Malaya genurostris; assembly: GCF_030247185.1. Lineage (NCBI taxonomy): Eukaryota > Metazoa > Arthropoda > Insecta > Diptera > Culicidae > Malaya > Malaya genurostris. The sequence continues at coordinate 106,077,925 of NC_080571.1, forward strand.
GCAAGGTCCAATTTTGGCACACTCTCTTCAGCATATCGGTCAGTAATTCACAAATAATGCCACCGGCCCATAATCCACACCAAACAGTATTTTTTTCAAGATGCATTGATAACTCTTGCAATGCTTGTGGCTGGTCTTCACTCCAGATGCGGCCATTTTTCTTGTTGACGTATCCATTCATCGAGAAATAAGCTTCGTTGCTGAACACAATTTCGCGATAAAAAAGTGAACTTCAACTTTGCCAGCGCCAATTCATGACTAAATTATAGACCAAACGATGATGCATGATTAAATTATAGATTAAACTGAGCAAGTTTAACAATGGCACAAGACACGATTCATGCGTGATCTGTCAAAAACAGTGATGCCAAGAAGATTTTCACAAACTTAAATTGAAATGAAAGGTCTCTTGGTCCCATATTAATTTTTACTCCGATCGAACTTCGGTTCGGGAGTAACGGGGTAAAATGTGCAAACAAAAGAAGAAAGTGCATTCGATTTTCTTAGAGATCGCTTAACGTATAATCCCATACACTGCTATGGGATCCAACATCCGGTTTCGGAGTTATGGGGAAAATACCCAAGTAACAATTCGAATGCCTTATGGTTTTGATTATAATTATTAGGAGTTTTGTAATTGATTTTTCAATCACTACCTGTTTTATGCCAACTATAATAAGTGTCTCTATTAACCAGTAATATCATAGTTTTCAAAGCTTCTATAAAACCCTTTGCCTGCACTAAAAATAAAATAAAAATAAAACAATTTGCACTAGAATAAAACCATGCAAACACTCTTAATATTGCTTTCAAACATTTTCTTTAAAACATTATTGCCAGTTAAATTCTTTCATAAATCTAGTTTTGTGTGTGTGCGTGTTCATTCTATGACAATTTCACTCAGAGTAAATTTGAGGGTTCTAAAGTACATTTATGACACATTAGTTGTAGGCTATTTGATTTATTGCTTCTTAGGTTAAGTGTAATTTGCATTAAAAGGAATTTCATGGCCGCCATTATGATGTTCTATACCGTAGCATTTATTGACATCAAATAAACTTCGAAATGCAAAAACGAGGAAATATGTTGGACTTTCATGATTCATTTTCAGATCGTATGCACAAGTTTTATCGCCACAGAATAGTTTTATACAAAAATGACGATGAATCACAAAAATAATTTTCATAAATCATGGAGACTTTCGCAAAAACCGCATTTATTTCAAGGCGATTAGTTATAATTCTTATTTTTATCCTTACATTCACGATAAAAATAAAAGCGCATAAAATTTTTATGTTCGGAAAAGGTCTCAAACTCGTAATTAAAAAATTTAATATATTCTTACTGATTGCATTCAAAGTAGACATGACACACATAGTCAAGAAAAATATCATCAAAACGACAGTTTATTCATAGCGGAATTCATTCCATCCAAAGAAATTTAATGTTGATCGTAAAGCTGGTTTCAACATTTTCTTGAATTTGGAGTTTTAAAGCTGGTTTATGCTGATTCTTCATTTTGATTTATAAACCTTATGAAGAATGGTCCACTTTGCAGGAACATGCTCTTATAGAGGTTTTCAGTAGGTTTTCGTGGAGTTTAAAGTTTTATTGCAAGATTTATTATATAGCATTGAAGACAGCTACAAGTATTTAATAATATTAAAAATGTTACTTGGGTATGCAAAATGAACTAAAAAAATTAACTTGATTTTCTCCGAGACCGCCCATTCCGCCAACTTAGGTTCAAATGGAAGATCTTCAACCCTATATAACCCTACCGAATCTCATCCGGGTACAACTTCCGGAATTACAGGCTGATAAGTAAAAAAATCATTTCGGGATTGTATTTCTATAGTTGACATGGAAAAGAGGGCCAAATAAATTCAAATAGCCGTATATTTTTTTATTTAGAAAGTTACAGTTAGTTTAAGATCAAAATGGTTGATTTTGGGAGTATCGGATCATCGTTCCTGGTTTCGGAAAAGTGCTCCAAACTGGAAATCAGTGCAATTTCTCAGAAACGGCTAGACCGATCTGCGCAAAGTCGGATTTAAATGAAAAGTATTATGTTTCAATAAGTTAATGTAGAGCTTTATTCAGATCCGTCCTCCTGTACCGGAGATACAGGGTAGTGAGTATGAAATTGCAACCTGTAATATGGAGCGGTAATGCAAAAACCTTTTATAATTCACCTAGTGATGTAATGATGCCTTTTCTATATTACTTATATTTTCAAAAACTTCACTAGAAGATTCGCTCAAGTTTTTTTCTTTCAAACTTGAATAAAATCAAAAACTGTCTTTGGGTATAAACTACCATAATATTTTCATTGGTTAACAGTTATGTCAAGTTAATATAGATTTAAGGTAGCGCTTCGCCGTGGTCACGGGGTCTTCGGGTATAAATCTCGCCGTGGTCACGGGAGTTCGCTGCCTATCCCGGGGTTTCACGCACTTTACCAAAAATTGTGAGAAAACGGGGAACAAAACAGAAATTCCAAGAACATACGATTCTAGATAATTAATTTTTCTATCGATTCGTATATAAATTGTGCCAGATAAACGTTTTTATCGAAAGATTTCGTGCGAGTTACAAAAAAAGGAGTTTTTCCTTATTCTTTCGCACGCACACAATGTCAACGCATGCATTGGGGTGTGCAAAATGCCACATGCGATAGACGCTAACAAAATTTCTTTTGTTTTCGTTGTCCGTTCTCTCTGCGTAAACGTTGAATATAGATGAGTATAAAATGTAAGTAAGTGTTACTACTTTGTAAAATAATTTCTATTCATTTTTCAGTAGAGCCAGAAATCAGTAATGATTTTCATCGCTACTAGCTTTGACGCTTTGTTGAAAACGTAGCACATCCCTACATATGCGAGTTGTTTATAGCGGGAAAGGGGAAAGAATACAAAATGTTTAACAAAACTCGCACGAAATCTCGCGAAAGAAAAGGTTGCTAACTGAAATTTTTCGCCAAATGCATAGTAAAATCATTTACCTACAATCGTATGTTTTTGATTTTTCGTGAATCGGGTTAGTATTGGGGAAATTTACAATTTAGGGTCAAATTTCGGCGACAAAGCAAGAGGAAGCAGTGAGTTGTCTCGCTTCGACCTGACCACGGCGAAGCACTACCTTAAATGTGGCAACCCAGCACGCTGTGTGCTAGGCGGTGGTGTTTTCTGTTACCTTCACTATTACCGGTGCTTTCGGAATCGGAAATCGGGGATTGATAGTCCTTAAGTAGATTTCTATGCAGACTAACTAACAAGGTCTGCCAACTAGCATAGAAAATTACCAGCCAGTTTCATAAAAATTTTGCATCTTAGTTTGTAAAAATCGGTTGAGAAATTTCCGAGAAAAATGAGTGCGCATTTTCTCATAGATTTACACATACCACCCTGTAATTGGTGCATATCACCCTGTAATTCCGGAACCGGAAGTTGGATCGGGATAAAATTCAGTAGTGATCTATGGGACCATAAGATCTATGGGACCATAAGACCTTTGAATCTGAGTTTGTGAAAAAACGGTTCAGCCATCTCTAAGAAAATCGAGTGACATTATTTGTTTCATTCACACATAACAGATCGGCTGAAAAGTTCGTATCGTTTCTATGAGAGGGCGCCACTAGAATTAAATCCATACCATTTTCAGTTAGTACCTACCTTCAAAAGATACGTGTATAAATTTGACAGCTGTCTGATTATTAGTTAGTGAGATATTGCATTTTGAGTGAAGCTACTTTTGTTATTGTGAAAAAAATGGAAAAAAAGGAATTTCGTGTGTTGATGAAACACTACTTTGTGATGAAAAAAAGTGCCGCCGATACCAAAAAATGGCTTGATGAGTGTTATCCAGACTCTGCACCGGGCGAAGCAACAATTCGTAAGTGGTTTGCAAAATTTCGTACTGGTCATATGAGCACCGAAGACGATGAACGCAGTGGACGTCCAAAAGAGGCTGTTACCGATGAAAACGTGAAAACAATCCACAAAATGATTTTCAATGACCGTAAAGTGAAGTTGATCGAGATAGCTGACACCCTAAAGATATCAAAGGAACGTGTTGGACATATTATTCACGAATATTTGGATATGAGAAAGCTTTGTGCAAAATGGGTGCCGCGTGAGCTCACAATCGATCAAAAACAACAACGAATTGATGATTCTGAGCAGTGTTTGGAGCTGTTATATCGAAATAAAACCGATTTTTTTCGTCGATATATAACAATGGACGAAACATGGCTCCATCACTTCACTCCGGAGTCCAATCGACAGTCAGCTGAGTGGACTGCACGCGATGAACCGAACCCAAAGCGTGGAAAGACTCAACAATCAGCCGGTAAGGTTATGGCGTCTGTATTTTGGGATTCGCATGGTATAATTTTCATCGACTACCTTGAAAAGGGAAAAACCATCAACAGTGACTATTATATAGCGTTATTAGAGCGTTTGAAGGACGAAATTTCAAAAAAACGGCCTCATTTGAAGAAGAAAAAAGTTTTGTTTCATCAAGACAATGCACCGTGTCACAAGTCGATGAAACCATGCTGAAATTGAAAGAATTGGGCTTCGAATTGCTCCCTCATCCACCGTATTCTCCAGATTTGGCCCCCAGTGACTTTTTCCTGTTCTCAGACCTCAAGAGAATGCTGGCTGGTAAAAAATTTAGAAGCAATGAAGAGGTAATCGCTGAAACTGAGGCCTATTTTGAGGCAAAGGACAAATCGTACTACAAAAATGGTATCGAAAAGTTGGAAGATCGCTATAATCGCTGTATCACCTCTGATGGCAATTATGTTGAATAATAAAAACGAATTTTGGCAAAAAAATGTGTGTTTCTATTAAACGATACGAACTTTTCAGCCGAACTGTTATATACAGACATTTTGCGATCTCGGCGAACTAAGTCGAATGGTATATGACACTCGGTCTTCCGGGCATCCGTCCAAAAGTCAGTTTTCACAGTGAATGCATAGCTTTTCTATATGAGAAAGGCAAAACGTAAAAATTCTTAATTCGGCCTCAAAATTGTATCAATTTTTAGGTTATGCTAGTTGCTGTCCAAACGAACTGGTACCAGCTGTACCAGTTCAGAGTCGATTTTTACAAATTAAAACACAAATAAAAATAAATTCGGATCTGACTTCTGGTTTCGGAACAACAGGATGAGATGTGTTTAAAACTGCAAAAAAAAAAAACGTTGAGTCAAAACAGTTAAAAATGCTAGAGTATACCCGAATAAACTTTTTGTTCTTATTCTATATTCAAAGAACATGTTTTTTTCACAGAATCCCTTAGTAATATTATTGAAAACTTGAGTTATATGAAAAAGGCATCCCAACACCACTAGGTGGACTAAAACAGGTTTATAAGCTCATTTTCGAGTCGAATTGTTTTTTACATTGATGCAAAATAGATTGTTTGCTATACTGAAGACGTTTCATCCAACTTGTACGTTCTGTAACGTCTTAATTTAAAAAAAAACTGATTCTAACCTATAATGCACTCTTATATAATTAAATAAACTTTCTTCAACATAATTCGAGTTCCTGTTTGAGCGTCAAACTATACTGAGTAAAGTAAATTACTGATGACAAACAAGTACCGGTAATTATTTTGAAACCCTAATAAAAAGGACTGCCTACCGCCTTCAGAACCTTGATGACTATGCCGCAGGAAATGCAATTTCGCTGTCGGGAGCAACCAGGTAAACCGGAAGATAAAAAAGCAACAGTAACTCATTATAAAGTCCGTTCGCAAGTCCAGTTTGGACTCCAGAGATGTGAATTTACCCGCTGCAATGCGAGCTCTCAGTGTTCTTTTTTGCTACTGAACCTGATCTGTTTTTATTGATTAATCTTACACTCGATATCATGTCTACAAGATAATCATCGCCAATCAAAGTTTTCTCGTCATCGGACTAGTGCTGTTCTTTTGCTGTGATTATTAATTTAACAACCTTGTAGTTGTAAATTCACTGACGGCAGGACAGCAGAGAAAAATGACAGTAAAACATGGAATCTGTACAGTAGTTATCTAGAAGATAAATCTTCTGAATTGTCGGTTTGTGATCTCACGGCACTAATGCTTCTCAACAGCCTCTAGAAATCTTTCTTCTGCAAATTGCCTTGTAATCTTAATCTGGAACATCACGGCTTGGCAATTCAAGAAAAACACCACTTCTCCGTGTCGTCAGTGTTTTAATTTCCATCTACTGCTTCACTCGAGTGATATAGAGTGCAGAAAACATATCCTTTCATATGCGTACGTGCCACGATCCGGCATCTCATTATACGGACTTCTCCCTGTCTGTTCTATGGCAACCGTTTATTAATGGAGAAAGTTTTTCAACCTTCGCTGCTTGGCGAACCGCAGTGCCTATTTATTGTCGAATCAGCTACATTTTCCCCGGGATGAAAAATAGGACACCGAAACGCACCGCTTCGCTCCGCTCCGGTCGTATCGTGTCCGCTGTGAGATGTGTAATTTTATCTTCAAATAAAAAAGCATTTTTACTTTCGTGTCAAAATTTGTGTCATACCAAATGGATTGATGCAAATTTTACAGCGAAGTTTATGGTTATTACTACGTGTGTTGTGATTTTTTAACATAATTTGACTTTTTGAAACAAAAGAAATCAAATTTATCACTTTAAAGTTTTACTCATCCACTCAAAACTATACGCATATAATAATTCTTCTAGTAGAAGGCGTCATCAGAAGTCTCACCGTCCAATCCGGTTTTCCGTATATGCAACGTGCAAATAGGGTAATCATTATTTTTATTTGCCAATCAAGCACCAGAACGATTCGAACCGAACTGCTTTGGGACAATAAGCGACCGTTCTTTCGCAATCGAACGACCAACGGATAGCTCATTTTATTTGCTATTCGTTTGTATGAAAATCTTTCATGAATTTCTGATCCCCGCATTATCTTTCTGCCCAATGTCCCTTTTTTACGGAGGAATTGTTGATTCGTGAACGGAGATGTTTTCCGGCTTTAGTTTCCACTCAGCATTCCTAAAGAGGAAAAAGAAAAAGGGATAATCGTTTCTTTTGTGTGAACTGTGTCTTTGAAAATGGTATCATCCTAAATTATTGAAAGGCTCAGCTTACAATAGTCAGGAAATAAACAAACAAAAAAACAGCCTTCGAAGTAAGCCATGAGAAAAGCCCAATTGGAAATGATCAACGTGAAAGGACTGCCCGATGGGGTTATTCGAACTCGTGATACAATAGCTGTTCATCAAATATCCAACTGTCCTTAGCACATAGTGTTTATAATTTTCATTGTTCAAACAGATAGTTCAGTATTCCACATCTTAGGTTGATGTCAGAGTGAACGCGGAACGCGATGCGAAGTGAAGCGATTCAATGCAATGTACTGTTATCGCATCGCATTCACTCTGACAGGTTTGCTTTGATCAAATGTAATAAGCTCACACGTGCATCCAGACGCTTCGCTTGACGCTTTCACTCTGACAGCCACTTTAGTGTTCTATATAGGGGATATATATCTTTCTATACACCCAAACCTCCGTTTACGAACACTTTTTCACGTTACCTCTTTTTACGTTACTCTTTTTACGAACCAAATCCCAAATAACGTAAACTGTTTTTACGAACCTACTTCGTAAAAAGGGGTTTTTGCATACAATAAAAAAAAATTCCAGCTCATTTATTTTCCATGGAAACTACTACAATATGGGTACTTTTATCAGCGATTTTGAAGAGTACATTCCGGAATATGATGTTTGAGGTATTTTGGAAATCCAACATGGCGACTTCCTGTTTATTGATATTCGACCCTTACAATTTAGGTATTTTCGTAACGAATTTAATGAGTAGATGTCGGAAAACGATGTTTGAGGTAGTTCTGATTTCCAAGATGGCGACTTCCGGTTTTTTATGTTCCTCAAAACCCTTCGAATATAGGTATTTTCGGAACGGGTAGATGTCGGAAAACGATGAAGCGGGTTCAATGAGTAGATGTTGGGAACGATGAAGTGGTTCTAAAATTCAAGATGACGACTTCCGATAAATTGATATTGGGGACGGGGAATTGATATTGGGGACAAGTATAGCGTGATGGATAAGTCGATGCCTTTCACGCAGCCCACCTGGGTTCCCAATCCCGCACATAGGGTCGGGAAACTTTTCTGGCCCGAAGAGGCGAATGCCCTTAAGGTTAAAACCTCTATAATCTAAACTAAAAATTGATATTCACTGAAAACCACTACTGAGTATTTTCGGAACGGGTTTTGAGAGTAGATTCTGAAAACCGATGTTTGAGGTGGATCTGAAATCCAAGATGGTAACTTCCTATTTGTTGTTATTCCTTGATAACCTTTACAATATAGGAATTATCGGAACAAGCTTGATAAGTAGATGTCGGAAAACGATGTTTGAGGTGGTTCTAAATTCCAAGATGGCGATTTGTGGTTCATTTATAATCCTTGAATGCTATTACAATGTGACCGGATTTTATAATTAGATATTGGAAAATGATGTTTAAGCGCGTTTCAAAAATCAATTTTGTGAGTTTAGGTGTATCGATATACATTGAAGACCATTTCGGTATGATTGTGGCACTGGAGTGTCTAGGTGGGGAGACCTTTTTTGCTCGTCCAAGTCATCATTCCAGAGATAGAGTTTAGCTTGTTTTTTTTTGCTCACTGAACAAACGAGGGGTGCGGCGAGTTTTATCTTGCCCCGAGCGCCATATTTTCTTGGTACGCCACTGGGGCTTCGATACTTAAAGGCCCTAAGTAAAAAGTATTCATGACAAATTTAAATAGCCATGTGGGTAATATATTATTGCGAAAAACAATTCCATTCCAATCTATCAGTTGCAAAAATGAGGTGATTATTGCACCATACAATTCATGAGATTTGTGAGAAAGAAAATAAAAGTAAGAAGATGAAAATTTTAGTTCTATTACGACCAAGAATTGAGCAAATAAGAATGAGTGTAAATAGTTTCAATGTTTCATTAGAAATTCATATCATGTCTATATTCCAAATTCAATTCATACAAAATACATGTTCCAGGTTCAGAACCCAGATAGCCAGAATTCGGATTCCGATTTTCGCTCAAAAAACCAGGTCCATGTTCTGAAATCAGGTCCAGAATTCAAATCCAGCATTCAAGTGAAGAGTCAAGAGGTTGAAAATTAAATTCCACAATCCCGATGCAGAATTCAGGTTCAGGTAAAAAATCTCTGTTAAGAATTTTGGTCCAGAATCTGAGTCCAATTTCTGAACTCCGATCCAAGTCCAGAGTTGTATTTCTGAATCCAGCTTCAGGTTCAGAATCCAAAATCAGAATCAAGTTTCAAGTTCACGATTCTGGTATTAGGTGTACAACTTTGCTTCTGGCGTTTTTTTTACAAAATTTAAATCTTTATTGCGAAAAAGTGCTTACAGATGTATTATTCAAAGTATTGTCCGTCGCTAGCGACAACTTTCTCCCATCTTTCCGGATATTTTAGGATCCCGGCACAAAAATGAGTCCTTTTTTGACGCTATCCATGAAGCAATCCATTTTTCCAACTCTTCGAAGGATTGAAAATGTTGATCTGCCAGGCCGTGTGCCATCGAACAGAATAGGTGGAAGTCAGAAGGGGCGACATCTGGGGAATACGGCGGGTGGGGTAAGACTTCCCATTTCAGCGTTTCCAGGTACTTTTTGACCACTTTTGCAACGTGAGGCCGAGCATTGTCGTGTTGGAGGATGACTTTGCCATGTCGCTCTTGATACTGTGGCCGCTTTTCTTTTAGCGCGCGACTAAGGCGCATCAGTTGCGTTCGGTAGCGATCTCCTGTGATGGTTTCACCCGGTTTTAAGAGCTCGTAGTAAATTGTTATTCATCTTTGAAGGTTTTTTCTCTTCCACCATCATGTTTGTCTTCGAAATCGAAATCACCATTTTTAAAACGTTGAAACCACTCCCGGCACGTTATTTTACTCAGAGCAGCATCACCGTAAGTTTTTGAAAGCATTCGATGCGCTTCAGTTGCATTTTTTTTTCGAATTGTCACAGAAAAGTAAAACTTCCTGCAAATGGCGAGAATTGGGCACATAAACAGACATTTTCGAGCGTGAATAATACGCAAACAAGAACAACTGTCACTGAAACGGCGATGACAATTCGTTAGGCACTGTACACACTCACTTTAAAGGCATTATCATCTATGTATTTTAACCATCCTCAGCCGGTACAGCCACCTATCGGAAAACGGCGGAAACAAAGTTGTACACCTGATACATTCCCAGTATCTCTGTCAAATTTTTTGAGAAAAAATCTTGTTTGGAATCCTGAATCCAGCTCCAGAATCCTACTTCAGATTTAGACCCCAAACCTTCATCGAGAGCTCACGCCAGGAAATCAGGTTCAGGTCTTAAATCCAAATCAATGCTCAGTATCCAAGTGTAGATTTCTGCCTCAGATTCAGAATTCTGGTTCAAAACCATGCCCAGAATCAGTATTCAGATCCATAAACCTTGTCGGATATCCAAATCCAGGGTCCTGGTTCAGAATCCTGGTCTAGATTTAGATTCTATGTCAATAATTTAGGTTCCTGTTTAGAATTAAGGAATCCTAGAGAACTCAGGTCTAGATTATAATCCAGGCTTACAGTCCAAGTTCAAAATAGGTTGGCGCAGAATCCAGATCCATAATGTAGGTTAAGGCCTTTGTCAAGAGTTCAGATTCACAATCTAACTCCAGGTCTAGAAACCAGATCCATGTTCCGAATATAAGTACTGAATTCTGCTTCAAGCTCAGAATCCATATTCGGATAAAGAATCTCTTTCAAGAATCCAGGCTCAGGCTCAGTATTCTGATTCAGAAACCTTGTTTGATAGTTCAGTATTATAATCCAGTCTTCAGGACTAGAATTCAGATCTAGATATCGCTTAGTTATTACTGCGTAAGAGAACTTGCGAGTTTTTTTTAACAATCATAGAACCAAATACTAACAAATGTAATAGACGCAGTCATGCACATCTTTATCACCAAAACTTAATTTTTGTCGTAACTTCCCCTGTCGAAAGTCATCTCTTGAGAGTCGCAAATTAACTGTTTGATTTCAAATATTTTCATTTCTGTCTCTCACACAAATAAAACCAAAACAGGAAATGAAATCTCTCAGAGAAAGTTACAAATCCGTACGCAACCTTCTCCAATCCGGGGAAATCGTTCTGCCAACTGAACTACTGTGGATGTGATGATTCACAACGCAGAAGACTTCCGGCTAGAAAAGAACATGGTATTTGATCTGACTGTGCACCAGAGATGACAGGTGAAAATTTCAAAATCTGCAGTCAGCAAGTATGTCTTACTGGCAGCAATTTCACTATAAAATATGAAAATATGACAAGCAGAACTGACTTGGCGAGCAAAAAAAAAGGACGCGGCAATTTCAAAAGTCTGTAAATTCGGACAAAAGTCTTCGAAACGCTCGATTTTCAAAAGTCTGCAAAAGTCTGCACAACAAAAAATGTCTGCAGCTATACACGAAATCTGCAGATTTACAGACAAATCTGCAGATCTGGCATCTCTGCTGTGCACGGTCGGTTCAGTTAACAGTTTAGTTGATCTCCTGTGATCCAATTTCACTTTATTTCTCCGGTTGAGCAATGATACATGAGGTTTTGTTGTTGTTTTGTTTCCCTAATGTTTGAACGATAGGGTCTTGAATAAACAATTAATTTCTACCGTGTTGGGATTGGGAAGTAAATTATTTTTGTACCATTTCTATCTATTTTATATTTAAATTTCAAATTACTGCACAAATGTTGAATGTCGCAGAGTTATAATTTTTTACCTACTTGGTGGGAAGTAGAACGAATAATACATTTAAAATGGGTATTCGACCAAAAAAGTTTGGGAACCACTGCTCTAGATGGAGATCACCAGTTCATCGATATTGTTTGAATATTGTACTATATGAATAATTTCGAAACAACCATAACAAGTAGACGTCTAAAAAGCTTGATCGAGTGCCTTGCATTATAATTTTATATTGTTATAGTCGATTTGTATGCTTTCAATATTTTATTGAACAACTGAAGGTCTTAATATACTATTTAAATGCAACATAAATCTTTTGCTTCAAAACAATGTATGTCAAGTGTTCTTAAAATATTTTTATTTTCAGTGTTTCACAAATCATGTTTTAGAGTACGTGATAAAATCTAAAAAAACATTGTTACTATCATCACCACATATTTGTTATCGCTTCCAGATTTTCAGCCCCTGTTCATTAAATCCCTTCCGAAAATACCCAATTTTTAAGGGTTCTTAAGGAATATCAATAAACCGGACGTCGCCATATTGGAACTCACAACAACTTCAAACATCGTTCTCCGACATCTATCCATCCAATTCGTTCCGAAAATACTCATGTTTTAATGGGTTTTAAGGGATATCAATAAACCGAAGTCGCCATCTTGGATTGTGGAACGACCTCAAACATCATTTTCTTGCACCCACTTTTCACATCCGTTTCGAATATGGTCATATGATTGAGGGTTCCCACATTTATTACACATAACTTTTTTTCCGAACCAAATCCCAAATAACATAAGCTTTATTTACGAACCACCTCCATTAACGAACCTCTGTTTAGTTCGTAAATGAGGGTTTCGGTGTATATTATTTTGCCAAGGTCTTCTTTCGGTTTTGTACCAAAAATAAGGTCCTGTAAACACCAACCTTATCATATGGGGTATGTACAGATTCTGTTTAAATCCGCGCAGACTTCAAACGTAATCACTTTTTCTCAAAATGTCTATCAATTAAATCAATCAATTAAAATCCGTGTTAAAAGTTTCCCTTTGAGGATATTGCTCTTTGTGCCCATAATGTCGATTCAACTTTCATAGGGGCTGGGGTTCACTAGGAGATTGATAGTACCTATTAGCTCTCTCCGGACAGTACCAGCCCAGATGCCGTGTGGAATCCGGCGGAAAAAAATGAACCAAGAATAGATCCACTGGGTTGCTGCTTCCATGTCGTAAAAGGCGACAAGTGGAGTAGTTTCTTTTTCCTTTCAGTTATCAGATATTTTCAACGTTTCACTTCTGATTACTCTATTTTACTGAATCATATCTTCATTCAACCTATCAATTTCCGTTTAGCTTCGGAGAAAAGTTTTATTTTGAATGTTTTCTTCTTCCATGTTATTGATTGTTTTTCAGAATTATAAATTGAATGATAAAAATCAACTATTGCGCAAATCCGTTGATATTACAAAGTTAATAACAGAGATACCATACATCGGTATATTGAATACATAGAAAAAAAAAACACTTGATAATAATATTTCAAACAATAAATTAATTTTTTTCTCGGTAGCCGGCTGCCCAGATCAACCAATATAACCAATTTAAAATTTTAATGAATAATTAAAATAATAAAGCGGAAATAATAAAGAATCAAGACGCGCGTGAAATCGTTTCCTCGAATAAGAGCTCTGAATCAAGACTTCCCGGGACTTCTTTATAGGATATTGTTGAAACGTTCACTCGGGAAGTTAGTGAGTTTAGTGGTGCATCCGAGCATCTTAAAACCGGAACATACTGAGTCGTGCGCGAATAATACCAATACTGAAGTTTTTACTAACAAATATCCTTTTCCCAGTGATAATATATAATTTGCTCAAAATGCCATCGAAACAAGAAGTATTTCACGAGCGCATTGTACAGTTCTACGAACAGCACAGAAATCTCGGCAAAAAGTATACGGTACAGCATTTTAAAAGCAAAAATGTTGCGGCTTCGACAGTTTACAATATCCTAAGATGCTCAACAACTGCTTGTAAGGAAGGTAATGGAAGACCAGCCAAAATTATGGACGCAAAAGGACTTCTTTCTCTTTCTCGTGCCCTCAACAACAAGGATTCACTGAGTCAAAGGGATGCCGCAAAAAAGTTCAACTGTTCTCACCAGTACTTCTGCAAAACATTGAAAAGACTTGGAATAAAGTACCGAAAGAAGACACGAGCCCCAGGATATACTGACGCACAGATTTCAACGCTGAATTCCCAATGCCGCTGGTTGATTAAAAATTTTTCCGGAAAAAGTTTTGTTTTGGACGACGAAAGTTACTTCCCTCTTTCGAAGATGCAGATTCCCGCAAACGATCGATACTATTCAACGGATAGTTCTACTGTACATCCGAACATAAAATATTACTTTAAACATAAGTTTGAACAGAAAGTGATGCTGTACATTGTCATTTCCGAGAAAGGCATTTCTAAGCCATGGTTCAAGCCATCTGGGTTGGCAATCAATCAAGATGTGTACCAGAACGAATGTTTGTAGAAAGTTTTGATCCCGTTTTTTCAAAATCATCATGCTGATGGACAATACGTGTTTTGGCCGGACAAAGCGTCATCGCATTGCGCCAAAAAACACAATCGTTCCTGAATACCCATTTGAGCCCATTTGTACCCAAAAACCACAAACCCGATAAATCTACCTCAGTGTCGCCTGATCGAAGATTTCTTCGGGGTTTTGAGCTCCTTGGGGTACAAAAATAAATGGAGAGCCACGAATTGCTAACAGTTGATTGGTAGAATCAAGAGATGCATTCGCAAAGTTGACATGAAGGCCGTACAACGCTCCTGCTCCGACGTCAAACGGAAGCTTCGCCGAACATCCGATTACGGACCGTTTTCAAATGTTCACTAATTTTTCTTTTCAACAATGAACAATGCATCTTTAATTTCAATAAATCAGATCTTCTCCAAGTATGTTTGTCTTTTTTTTGACAGCTTGAGAAAGAAAAATTTTAGTTGCCACCCGTTACAGTTACGTTCTTTTAAAATACCGATAATTCTATTTCCATACAGATAAATATCGATTTTGTGTTTGATTGCATGGCATTGTTTGCAACCACTTTTTTCTATTTTTTTGCTTTCTAAATACATTTTTCATCATAGACTATACAAACATTCATTTTCTCCGACTTATACATAATTGCAGGCAGCTCTGTTTGGTAATGAAGGGACATCGGTAGTCAAGGGATTCTGTTTATGTTTACATTATTTTAGATCAGTTTTGACAAGCCTTGCTGTAGCACCGATGTTGTGCAAAACAAAAACAATAATTAGTCAATAGATTTCCAGATCTCTGTGTTTCCTAACAGATTTCATGGATTAGATTCTTGCATTGTATTGGCATGTTTACTTCTCATGTATCTGCACAAGGAAGCGAATATTTTTTATGGTAAAACTTACAAATGTTTGCCTCCTAATCTCAGATAACGAAAACACCATTAGATTTTCATATTCCTTTGTTTTTCGATTATTAGATCTCTTTAATTAGATTCTTGCATTGCTGAAGAATGACAGAGTTGTTTAAATGATTCGGGGAAGCTTCGGCGTATCAAATGCCGAAGCATTTACGGGATCTCTACGATACCATTTGCGTGTTTTGTTCACCGATAGATGCTCTGCAACCTTGGTATACTTTCCGAAGATATCAGGCATGTAAATTACTTATGGAATACTGTGCATCTGCATTACCTGACCATGCTCTAAATTCAACAATTCCTCTGGATTAACGTACGCTCCTGTCAAGCCTTCGGTTTATCAGTGCACTATCTTCAAGAGCTACCCAATCCAGACACAGAGTTTGCGAACTGGCAAAACTGTTATTGCGTGGTTTATTTGAAGATGGTCGCTCTGATCATTCCGTCTTCAAATATTCTGTTCCCATTACGGACACTTCTGTCTCCTCCATCAGACCTAATTCCATTGAGGCGCAGACAAAGAAGCAGCAATCATAATATGGGACGAAGTTTCAATGGTCAATAAAGAAGCACTGCTTTTGTTGTGTCGACATCGTAGAGGAGAATGTGTCAAGCTCTCGCCACTGTGGCAAAATTAGCTCCTAGCCGCATCCACCCCAACAAGCAAATGCAGCCTTCTCTAGGGTTAAATCTTCTGAAATGTGAAAATTGCTGTATATGAAACTCCCGAGCAAGTAAATTTGTTGTAACATTGAATATTGTCTAAAAACAGGTGCTTTGAGACGGACAAACACAGTTCCATGTAGAGCTGTGCGCCGCCGCGCCACGCCGCCGCCGCCGATATTTTCGACACGCCGCCAATTTAAGAAAAAGATGATCAGCGCGCCGGTTATCACATTTTAATCGTGCCGCCGATAATATTACATCAGCCGAAAAAATGATTTTATCAATGTGGAAAATTGTTTACAGTTTTCATGAAAATTCATTGAAAATTACAGTACAGTTACTTTCCTCCTACTTATACTGAAAATCAGTACTACCGATGTCAACCGAAGCCAATGTCATTTGATTCAAAGCCTATTTTCTGTCTTTATTTAAAAGGTTTTGAGCTATTGGCACATTATCGGTCGCGACATCTGAAAAGTGATAAATAAAACCAAAAAAAGGAGGATTCTTCCGAAAAAAATAAATAATGTTAGGTTTTTTCCGATTAACATTTTTTTTAGAAACCAGTGTAGTGTCGATTTCTCAGGTACTAGAATGTTTAGAGATCGAGTACCATTTATTTTGGATACTTTATTTGTTATTTCCGGGCATTTAAAAAATGGTATTGAACAAAATTTCATGATCCATTCTAAATAAATGTTAGTTTTCGCACAATAGATTAAGATCAACGTCACCAACTCAAAGTAAAAACATTTTCTTCTACTTCTACTATGACTTTTCAAATGAATTTACCCGTTTTTATAAGAAATCGTTACAAATGTGAAGTAATTAAAATTTGAATTTGTTATTTTGATATTATTTTTGATATCTGAATGAATTTGAGCGCCTAATCGATTTTATGTTAATTACATACGTACGAAAAAGATATACTTATTTTTTGAGTTGATAAAACGATTTTTTTACATGATAATTATCAACTATGTAAAAAGCGATTTGAAAAATAGTTCCGAATAAAACTTCATATTTCTTGCTCATAATAAAAAAAAACCCTTTGTATATGAATGAAATATTTATTGAAACAATAGTCAACCATCTCCAAATATCGCACTTATATTCATCTCAATTTCTCCTCTAATTCGATGCATTCGAAAACATTTACCATCTCCATTCACTACGTTGGCTTTAATGGATCACATAAACATTAGGATCGTTGATTGTACAGGGTCCGGCACTCGAAGTGTAACCAATTAAAAAGGCCATAAATTCAGTTTGGAAAATTACTTTTACTTAATTCAAAGTACAAAATGTGTAAAAATAATACAAAATTCAGAATCAATTCACTTTTGCTCGATATGACCACCTTTTGCCTTGACTTGATGACTTGAGAGAGCGAAGGAGTTGCTTCGTTTGGCCGAATGTGACTTGCAGGTATTTTGGCCCACTCGCGGACAATAACTTTTTTCAGCGCCTCGAGACTGGTGTATCTTTTAGTTCGGACTTTGCTCTCCAAAATGGCCCAAAGAGAATAATCCATTGGATTAGCATCTGGTGAATTCGAGAGCCATTGTGTGGACGTGATGTAGTTCGGAACGTTGTTTTTCAGCCATTCTTGGTTCACTCGAGCTTTGTGAGACGGTGCCGAGTCCTGCTGAAACGTCCATGGTCTGCCACCGAAATGTTTGTCTGCCCACGGCTTCAAAGCAACCTCCAGAATACTTTCCCGATAATATGTCGCATTTACCTTGACGCCACCCGTAAAAAAATAAACCATTGATTTTACAGCATAAACAATTGATTCGCAATTAGATATATGGGTTACAATACATTGTATTGTATCTTGACAAGATTTTTTTCATTTCCAACGATTCAATGTATTGTTCCTAGGATTCTACAATTGAATTTATTGTACACGTGATGTTTTAAACAATATGCAAACTGTACATTTTATTGTTTTCCACGAAAACATGTATGAGAAAACGTCATGATTCGAATCGTTACGATACTTAACAACCTATACATTCTATTGTAAAAAGCATTTCCACAATTGATTGAATAGTGTATAACAATACATTAAAATATTTTTCAATGGTCAAAGCAAAATTGTGGCAGGTTTTGTAACAGCAAATCATATTGTTTTTCAACAATATTTTTTATTCGGGCAGGCTCGATGAAAACGATTGGAGAGCGCCCATCTGCGGTTACAGCGGCCCAAACCATTATCTGTTGCGGGTGCTGCCTCCTGGTGGCCAATCGATGACTCAAATTCTCGTATGAACGGTCGGTCAAGTAAACCCTATCGTTTTGAGAGTTTACGAATTGCTCAATTGGAAAAATTTTCTCGTCAGAAAATACAATGTTCGGAAATTGACCGCTTTCGGCAAAACGAAGCAACTCCTTCGCTCTCTCAAGTCATCAAGTCAAGGCAAAAGGTGGTCATATCGAGCAAAAGTGAATTGATTCTGAATTTTGTATTATTTTTACACATTTTGTACTTTGAATTAAGTAAAAGTAATTTTCCAAACTGAATTTATGGCCTTTTTAATTGGTTACACTTCGAGTGCCGGACCCTGTAGGTCGACAAAACAATAAGATAGAGAAATTGTCCTGTGTGAATCAATATTAAAATTTTTAATATGTTTATAATTGATTACGCCGAATCGCGCCGCCTCCGCCGCCGATGTTTTCAGGAAATAGCGTCACGCCGATTCGCCGCCGCCGCTGGTCAAAAAGACGTTTCAGCCGCCGATGTTGACAATTTTGATCGGCGCACAGCTCTAGTTCCATGTCATTCTTTGTATTTTTCTCATGCTCTCCCCGGGGATGTTTTTCCATGACCCAACACATCAGTGACAACCTTCGCGACCTTCACCAGTAAAACCTCGGCAGAGGATGGGAAGACAATCAACCGGTGGATTCACCGGGGATGTTTCCCGTTTCCCGACTCGCTGCTTTCAAGCCTCCAATTGGCCAATCCATAGCCACCTCACCAGCTCACATGGGTCCTTTCCCACCACGTCACCTATTACATAAAATCATTCAATCACATTTATTTAATATAAGATAAAATTTGAAATCGATCTACGTATTGATCAGGATTTCTTAAACAATTTATTTTCAGTTGATTGGTTATAAAAAAGTAGGTGACATATGAAAGGCTAAAAGCAAAAATCGGATAAGTGCAACTTAGTTTGGAAAATCAGTTTAAGCATTATTGAAAGCAAAAACCAGATAAAAACATTAAGAGCAAAAAGCGGACACGGATTTTTCAATGCAAGAGTGGTATAAAAACATATTTTTTGTAAAAACCGGACAAAAAAACTTTGAATGCAAGAACCGGACAAAAATTTCACTGGTTCTTAAAAAACAAATGTTTTTATCTGGTTTTTGCAAGCCTACGATTACGTTTCGAACAAGATTGATGCTAACACTGTCTTTTGTGAGAGTAAAAGAGTTTTCCGGTTTAGCCCCGGTCTCCCCTACGAATTAAGAGCTGAACTAATTTGTGTCTTTCCGTGTATCTTCTTAAGGGGCAATTTACAAGCTCAAGAAAACGTGCCATTGTTACAAAACGCAAATGCTGCTGTGTAAATTCGAAAGAGAAATATTAGTTTGTTTAGTAATATTTTCTAAGTAAACTGAGTGCTTCTTAAGATTCATCAAGTACTAGCGGTGAAAACTGCTTTTGCGTTTCTCAACAATGACTGTTCTCCTAAGATTGCGAGTAGAATCTCGAATCACCTGGAAACCGAACTCTGCATAATAGGCTCGGTCGCTTTATAATCCGCGAATATTTCATTTCATTGTTTTACCGAATGTTGCTACTTAAACAGGCTATGAAACAAGCCCATAGACTAATGTTTTCTACATTAATGATTATGGTTGGACACTTTTACGATCTTTTCGTCGCCGAAATAGTAGGAAATAATCGTAGCAAATAAAAGTGAAACATTCAACTGCCAAGAAATGATTGCTTCCAATTCGTATTGTGTTACATCTTCGGAAACAAAAACATAAACGCAGAGGCCGAAAATAATCAAATCGTCGAACATACCAGCAAACCGTTTTGGTACCGAAGCCTTCCATTTCAGCACGTCATAAAACCCCTTGCGGTAGTAAATTGAAACGCATTTTATCACAAGGAGCATCAATACTGGTTGTTTCGTACCCGTTTTACCGTAAAATAATCAATTCAACAAATAAACGAGTGATTCGTGATTCGCAACTTGTTATCCTTGTATTCGATAAATATTGCCATCCCAATCATTAGTATGTAAAAATATGGGTTTATTGCTAAGTGAGTTCCATCCTCACAAAACAACATGTCGAAAAAGTACATAATCACCAGGTGCTGCATGATTTCACAGACATTTTGAATCAATATCGCTCAAGGTTAATGTCCCGAACAAAGTCAAACATCAAAACGAGAACAAATCGGAATCTGATTATGATAGCAACATCAGATTGAAATCTTAATTTGATTTCAGCCCATCAATTTTTCAATTGATATCACATTAAGATATCGTTTTACTGTTCACTTTTGGAAAAAAAACTTACGAAGCAAAAGATTTGTGAAACTCAAAAAATGATAATACTAAAAGTAACAAGTTAATGAATTAAAATTTTTAAATAAGACTAATTTCATAAGGCGATACTATAATGCAAAAGTGAATTTAAATGGAACAATTATTCCTTCAATCCTATGTTGCACTTTTCAGAAATGCTTCGAAATTTTGTGACAGTTGGCCGAATCCATGACATTAAATAGGATGGTAATCATCGGTGCCACGTTTATCTGAAGCTAGTCAATCTCTTCATTCTCTTTCGAGAATGAATAGCAGCTGCGACACTTGGTCAGTCACAGAAGGACCTTCGTCAGGAACTTGATATGAGTCAACAATTTCCTGCTGGTGGAGTACGTTAAGCATCAGGTTCTCTAACAGTTTTCGCGATCAGTTTAAAAAAAATGTTGAATGTTTTGACTATTATTTTCGGTTTTTATTTTGACCTATATTTTCTGTGCTTCAAGAAATCGGAGATCGGTATGGCCAAAGTAATTGTTTTTTTGTGCATCTACTAACAAATCCTTAAAAATAGATCAATTTACCTGTAAATAATTCGCTCTCTATATCGTATATTATTAAATAATAAATTAATTCATGGAATTAAAAGATCTTTAATCTGAACTGATTGCATGGTATTTCTACATGGGGAAAGCAAAAATACGAAGCATCTACTTGCCAAACTAGTAACATTATACATCCAACAGTATGGGAAAATTAATTGTTTACGAAATTCGAACAATTACTCCAAAACAATTCTCATTCCTAGTTATAAAAATTCAGAACTCCATATGCTCACTAGTGCAGACTGAGAGATACTAAGAGAAATATTTCATGATTCATCAAGTAGCTCGTAGCACTTTCACACACTTTCCAGAAAAAAGCCATTTTACTAAATCTGCATGATTTTGAATTACAGAAATTTAGAATATTTTACTGCACTTTAACGCCACCAAGTGAGAGAATTATTAACAAATGCTTCCATTATTTGATCACTCGTATGCTCCCGAACATTCACACCAAAAACATTTTGAATTTTATCGGTGACTTAATCCCTCATACGATTTATTCATAAAGACCTAATTTGTCAAATGACGGAAAATTCCATTTGTAATGACTTAATGTTGGATTAGCTTGAATTTTACTAGTTTCAACTGTAACTTGCATTCTACTCGCAGAAGCGACAGTATGAATTTAAATGCGCCTTTTATTAGCCAAGCAGATGCATGCTTCTGTGGTTCAGTCGACTAACAGACGTACTTGCGATCCAATGATTCTCGGTTCAAATCGCGGCGGTAGCTATCAGCCTATTTCTCATTTAAATGAATTTCATTTCATGGATTTTAGACACAATATTAAATGTTCCATGTAAATTTGCGTGAACTGCGACGCTCCATTTATGCGCATCCAATAAGATGTAAAATCACAGGGTTTTTTTTAAGTGTGTTATTTCAAAAATCTAAATCATCATGTTTCAGAGAAATAATCTGTATTTTATCAGAAACATTCGAGCTCTGTGTCACCGCTTGGTGAATGAGTTCTTAACTAACATATTCTCCATAATGTAGACATTGGCGTCCCAAAAAAATTTCCACAGAAAAAAGCTTTTAAGATTTCAGGTTTTGATCTACACAGGAAAAATAATTAAATTTACAGGTGACGCAAATCTACATATGACACAATTCATATAACATAATCCGGGAAACGGCTGAATTTTACAAGAATGATATAAATGTACGCCCATATTTCAAGCAAACGTGTAAATTTACATGTTTTAACACTTAAAATTAAAGACTGTCCCAGAAAGTATGGACGCAATCAAAAGCCGCTGTCATTTCGCAATGGTTCAGAATCTGTCAATTTTTATGGCTGCGTCCTGTTGTTTACACTCTTCTCTAACCACTCGTGCAGTTGTTTATTCGTTTTCATTAGTTTGTTTAGAAATGCGCGGACTTTCAGCAGTACAACGTCGAAAAATTGTTTACAAATGGTGCACAGAACGCGAACTGACACTGAGAAAGATAGCAAAAATGGAAGGAGTAAGTGAAAAAGCCGTGCGAAATGCAATCAGGAAGTTCGGTGAGGATAACACCTTTGAGGATAAACCGAAAACGGGTCGAAAAAAAGGTCCTGCTAACCGGATAAACGTATACTGAAGGCGTTCGAGCAAAAGAAGGAGGTTTCAGATAGGGATGTGGCAAAAAAGTGGGCACTTCGAAGTCAAATGTTCTTCGTGCTAAAGAACGTTTGAATCTTCGAACCTATAAGAAGCAGAAACAACCAAAACGTAGTCCAAAACAAGAAGCATCGATCAGGCCGAGGGTTTCGGAAGCTGTACATTACGATTCTTGCTGGAAATTTGAACTGCATAATCATGGACGACGAAACCTACATGAAACTCGATTACAAATCCTTGCCGGAACCACAATATTATACGGTGCTAGAAGTGCAAGTGTTAAACCAGTCCGAGACATCGATTGAAGTCGAAAAATTTGGTGAGAAAGCTATGGTCTGGCAAGCAATTTGTAGCTGCGGTAAAATTCCGAAACCCTTCATCACCACTGCTTCAATGAACAGCGAAATATACATCAAGGAATGTTTACAAAAACGACTTCTACCCATGATTCGAAGCCACAAGGATCCTGTTGTCTTCTGGCTAGATCTTGTTTCTTGCCACTACTCGAAATCAACGGTAGAATGGTATACTACCAAAAATGTCACTTTCGTCCCAAAAGACATGAATCTACCAAATTGCCCACAACTTCGACCAATTGAGGAATTTTGGGCATTAACAAAGGCACATCTTAGGAAACATGTCTCGGCAGCCGAAACCATTGAACAGTTCGAAAAAGATTGGAAAAAGTGTCAAAACTTGTCGCCAAGAAGTCTGTACGGAATTTAATGAGGAACGTTTGCAAGAAGATGCGCCAGCTAGTCTACAATGGCTAAGTAGCAAATGTTGAGAATAGTATTATGTTGTTGTAGTCTAATATGATCAGTCTATCGAATAAAATTTGAATATCTAACACTTGTGAATTATTTACAGCGAAATCAAAGTGCGTCCATACTTTCTGGGACAGTCTTTAACAGTTCGGCTGTAAAGTTCGTATCGTTTAATAGAAACACACATTTTTTGCCAAAATTCGTTTTTTTTTTTCATAAATACGTTTATTTCTTAAGGCAGTTTACATAAGTTTTTCTTCGCCGTAGCATCACTTTTACATAATATTCTTATCCTAATTTAATTCTAACATAGTCACAACGTTTTGAATTTATTAAAACATATTCTCTTATAGCTTAAATATCATCTTAGGTAACTCGTCATTAATTATGAAATCTACTCGGAAATATTATTTGAACCAAACGATTAACTTCTATAAATTATAAAATAAGCTGTTATTTTCAGACATTTTGTTGATAATTTCATAAACTGTTTCGAGTTTGTTTGTATCATTACATAATTTTTATTCTAATTTAGCTATTGGTTGAACTCATGGACGCAGCTGGAATCAGAACTAAGTCTTAAAAGGGGCCTTTATTAAATTGAAACTCCAATTTTCTTTATGAAATGATAAATAAGTTTCATGTATGAAAGGTCACGACAAGCAAGAATGTCTCGAACTGGGATATTGGATAGTTTACCTTGGGTACGCAAAGAATTTATTAGTTGAGATCTGACATCACGATACTCCACGCATGTCCAAACGACATGATCAATATCCCGATAACCTTCTCCGCAAGCACAATGATTAGTCTCGGAGAGCCCAATTCGAAGGAGATGTGCATCTAACGTGTAGTGATTGGACATGAGTCTGGACATCACACGAATGAAATCCCTACTCACATCCAGTCCCCTGAACCATGCCTTTGTCGATATTTTCGGAATAATTGAGTGCATCCACCGACCCAGATCATCTCTATCCCAAGATGCTTGCCAGCTGGCAAGTGTTCTTTGGCGAGACGAACTATAGAATTCGTTGAAAGCAATCGGTCGCTCATAAATTTCACCCTCAATAGCACCACGTTTGGCTAAATTATCGGCTCTTTCATTGCCTGGAATGGAGCAATGAGCCGGGACCCAGACTATAGTGATTAGATAATTATTATTCAATATGTCGTTCAGACACTGTTTTATTTTACCCAAGAAAAACGGTTCTTTTTTGCCAGCAGCGATTGAGCGAATGGCTTCAATTGCACTCAGACTATCTGTGAAGAGGAAATAATGGTTTGGAGATAATGTGACGATTACACTCAAACTATAATGAACTGCTGCTAGCTCTGCTATATAAACAGATGCAGGTTCTTGAAGCCTAAATGAGGCCGAAACATTATTGTTGAACATACCAAACCCTGTCGCTTCTTCAATTCGCGATCCGTCCGTGTAAAACATTTTCTCAGAGTCAATATGCCTGAACTTACTTGAAAATATTTTTGGGATTTCCGTCGAGCGTAGATGATCCGGGATTCCACGCACTTCACGCTGCATGGATGTATCGAAAAATAAAGTTGAGTCAGGGGCACTTAGGATGCTGACACGGATAGGAATATATCTTGAAGGGTTGATTTCCTGTGACATATGGTTAAAATATACTGTCATAAATTTTGTTTGAGATCGAAGCTCGACTAGTCGTTCGAAATTATTAATTACCATGGGATTCAGCACCTCACATCTTATTAGCAGGCGTGATGAAAGCTCCCAAAATCGATCTTTTAATGGAAGAACTCCCGCCAGAACTTCAAGACTCATTGTATGTGTCGAGTGCATGCAGCCTAAGGCAATTCGCAAACAACGGTACTGAATTCGCTCAAGTTTGATAAAATGAGAGTTTGCAGCGGCACGAAAACAAACGCATCCATATTCCATCACTGAAAGTATCGTTGTTTGATACAATTTTATTAGATCTTGCGGATGAGAACCCCACCAAGATCCTGTTATTGTTCGAAGAAAATTTACTCTTTGTTGGCATTTCGTTATCAGATACCTAATGTGTCCTCCCCACGTGCATTTGGAATCGAACCACACCCCGAGGTATTTAAAAGTCAAAACCTGTTGGATCATTCTTCCCATCATATGAAGCTGAAGTTGCGCGGGATCATGCTTTCTTGAAAAGACGACCAGCTCTGTTTTCTCCGCAGAGAATTCGATACCCAGATGAACAGCCCAAACGGACAATTTATCTAAGGTATCTTGCAATGGTTTTTGCAGATCAATAGCTTTAGATCCAGTAACTGAAACCACGCCATCATCTGCCAATTGCCTTAGTGTACATGGGGTTACGAGACAGCTGTCAATGTCGTTTACATAGAAATTATACAGGAGCGGACTGAGGCATGAGCCTTGCGGGAGACCCATGTAGCTAATTCTGAATGTTGCCAAATCGCCATGTGAAAAATACATGCACTTCTCTGACAAAAGGTTGTGCAAATAATTATTTATAACCGCTGGAAGTCCATGTTGGTGGAGCTTGTCTGAAAGAACATCAATGGAAACTGAATCAAATGCTCCTTTAATGTCTAAAAATACAGATGCCATTTGTTGCTTTTGAGCGAAGGCAATTTGGATGTCAGACGAAAGTAATGCAAGGCAATCATTCGTCCCTTTATTTCTACGGAAGCCAAACTGAGTATCTGACAACAAACCGTTCGTCTCGACCCAAGTGTCGAGACGTCGTAGAATAATTTTTTCGAACAATTTTCTGATGCAGGACAACATCGCAATGGGTCTATATGAGTTGTGATTGGAAGCTGGTTTCCCCGGCTTTTGAATGGCGATAACTTTCACTTGTCTCCAGTCAGGCGGAACAATATTTTGCTCAAGAAACTTGTTGAACAATTTCAACAAACGTCTTTTTGCGAGGTCGGGCAGATTCTTCACCAAGTTGAATTTAATTCTGTCCAACCCAGGGGCGTTATTGTTACAAGACAAGAGTGCTATAGAAAATTCCATCATTGAAAATGGGTTATTAATAAAACCATTATTTGGAGGAGATTCCCGTATAATGCTTTGCGTAGGAACAGAATCTGGGCAAACTTTCCTAGCAAAGTCAAATATCCATCGGTTCGAGTATTCATCACTCTCATTGCCCACGTTACGATTCCTCATTCGTCTGGCCGTGTTCCAAAGAGTGCTCATTGAGGTTTCTCTTGACAAACCTTCGACAAAATGTCTCCAATAGCTACATTTTTTGGCTCGAAGTATGCTCTTGTACTTGGTTTCTAAAACCATAAGTTTTTCAAAATTCTGAGGAGTTCCTCCTCCCCGTTTTAGAAACGTCTTGCAAGCATTTTGTTTTGCGAGTTTAGCCTCTGAGCACTCTTTGTCCCACCAGGGGTTGGGAGGCCTTCTGTTAGTCGTTGGCCCAGGAAAGCGTTTAGTTTGGGATTGTTCTGCTGCCTCCAGAATCGAACAAATGAGGAAGTCATATTCTTCAAGTGGAGGGAGCTCTTCCATTGAATTCAAAATACTAGAGATTCTACTTTGGTATTTAATCCAGTCGATATTTTTTGTCAAATCATATGGAATACTAGCTGAATTAGCAATACATTTGTTACAGCTAATTGAGATGATGATTGGTAAATGATCGCTACCGTGTAAATCAGGCAATATTTTCCAGGTGCAATCTAGTCGAATTGATGTTGAGCAAAGAGATAGATCTAATGCACTTGGGCGTGCAGGAGGTCTTGGGATCCGTGTCATGCTACCCCTATTTAATACCGTCATGCTAAAATTGTCACAAATGTTTTGTATTAAAGATGATCTGCTATCATTGTAAACGGAACCCCACATCATTCCGTGCGAATTTAAATCCCCCAGAATCAATCGTGGAGCAGGAAGGGCTTCAACCATTTCATTAAGCTGTCGCTGTCCAACTTGTGCTTTTGGAGGAATATAAACCGAAGCTATGCAAATATCTTTGCCTTTAATGTTTATTTGGCAAGCAACAACTTCTATACTAGAAGTTGAAGGGATGTTTAATCTATAAAAGGAACAGCATTTCTTAATTCCCAAAAGCACTCCACCATACGGAGAGTCTCTATCGAGACGTATAATGTTAAAATCATTGAAATTTAAAGCTATGTTTGAAGTAAGCCATGTTTCGCATAAAGCAAATACATCACATTTTTGACTATGCAATAAAATTTTAAATGAATCAAGTTTTGGCATGATGCTTCGACAATTCCACTGCAGGACAGTGATTGTATCATTTGCGGCGGGTGATAAATTATCCATCAAAAGATACAAAACCTGAGACAATTGGCCATTGAGCTGATAACTGCTTCAAAAAATTTCTAGCTATTGGAAGGAATGCCATTATGAGGGTCTTTAAGGGTTCAGATATATTGAATGCTGAGAAAATCCATTCAACAATTTCCGAAAACTTCAGTAATCCTGTTGGTGGCTGTGAAATGGAGCCCACAGGATTATTACCTTTTTCTGTGCTAGATCCTGGATTGATTTGTGAATTTGACAAACCAGGAGGCACAGTCGTTGGTTTTGACTTTTTTTGTTTAACACGGGGATCTTTTTTTGAAGATGAAACTTTAGGTTTTTTTTGGTAATTTGGAAGAAGACTTCTTTCTCTTAACTGACCCTTGGGTAGTGATAAACGAATTACCTTCACTATTTTCGTCAGAGTCAGAGTCCTCTGTTTCCTCTAGATTTGAAAACCCGTTTTCGGTTTCCAAAGGGGGGACATCAATGACCGTTTTAAGCATTTCTGCATATGTGCGCTTAGACCGTGCTTTTAAAGAAAGCTTAATTTTGTCTTTGTGCACTTTAAATGCAGTGCATAATGAAATATCCTCATGAGGACTTTCCCCACAATAAATACATTTTTCAATTTCCTTGTTGCAATCATTATCTTTATGAGGTCCTTCACACTTAATACATTTTGGTTTATTGCTACAGTAAGTAGCTGTGTGTCCGAATTTTTTGCAGTTCGTACAATTCATTACATTTGGAACAAAAAGCCGAACAGGGAGGCGAATTTTATCGACATAGACATGGGACGGCAACGCAGATCCGGCAAATGTCACTCGAAACGAGTCTGATGGGCGATAAACTTTTTTTCCCTCTTCATAAACTACTGAGTACAGTTGTTTGCACTCCAGTATTTTCACACCCTCAAGCATAAAGTTCTTGAAACGACCAACACCATGCTTGAGTAAATCATCTACCGAAAGACTCGCTTCGGTAACAACACCGTCAATTTCGACATCTTTGGAGGGTATGTAAACTTTATACTCTTTAATGAAATGTTCCGAAGAGACAATATCATTCGCGTGTTTCAAATTATTTACCACAACACGAATTTTATCGTTATTTACTTTTATGATCTCTTTGATTGAAGAGTATCGTGATGTCAAACCTTTAGAAATTTGGTAAATGTTTAATGGCTTTGATATACGTCTAAAAAAGACTATCCAAGGCCCAGAAGAGCTCTCCTGATATTTTTTCGTTCGTGAAACCAACACTACACAGTACTCAATCAAAAGGAAAAGAAAAAACTTCTACCTTGAAATTGTTGTCTATCTCCGTTGCACTGCCGTGTAGTTCCTCGTTGCTCTAGATGTTCTTGTTGGATGCTGATTGTTGGATGTGATGCTACTGCTACCTGACATCCAGCACCACTCGATTTCCGATTTACTTTTGTCTTCGCCAGCTGCATACCTGCGTGTTGTATGGCAGTGGAAAG
Organism: Malaya genurostris; assembly: GCF_030247185.1. NCBI lineage: Eukaryota > Metazoa > Arthropoda > Insecta > Diptera > Culicidae > Malaya > Malaya genurostris. Next base: position 106,107,117 of record NC_080571.1, read on the forward strand.
ACCGAGTTGTCTTGTCTCCTTCTTCCTTGTGCTCCGCACCGATATGCTTCTGCACCGAAGTGCCTTTGCACTCTCCTGCTTCTGTGTGCCTTTGCACTCTTCTTCTTCAATGTGCCTTTGCACTCTCCTGCTCAGCACTTGTGGCTGTATATTGTGGCCTGGGTAGAGCTTGGGAAACGCCCTTTGTTGTTTCCTTCACCAGCTTGGCCCAGCACTAGGACTCTCTTATGCAGCACGATTTTACGTTTTAACGGCTGCTGCCAACAGGTCTCTACCTGTAGTTCAACCGTTGTCGTATTTAACGCGTGTAAACTAACCAGCGTTATTAAACTGTACGCTTCTATACACAACCTTCTCGGTTGAACGGCTATTACTGAATGGTAAAAATTCGTTTTTATTATTCAACATAATTGCCATCAGAGGCGATACAGCGATTATAGCGATCTTCCAACTTTTCGATACCATTTTTGTAGTACGATTTGTCCTTTGCCTCAAAATAGGCCTCAGTTTCAGCGATTACCTCTTCATTGCTTCTAAATTTTTTACCAGCGAGCATTCTCTTGAGGTCTGAGAACAGGAAAAAGTCACTGGGGGCCAAATCTGGAGAATACGGTGGATGAGGGAGCAATTCGAAGCCCAATTCGTTCAATTTCAGCACGGTTTTCATCGACTTGTGACACGGTGCATTGTCTTGATGAAACAAAACTTTTTTCTTCTTCAAATGAGGCCGTTTTTTTTTAAATTTCGTCCTTCAAACGCTCTAATAACGTTATATAATAGTCACTGTTGATGGTTTTTCCCTTTTCAAGGTAGTCGATGAAAATTATACCATGCGAATCCCAAAATACAGACGCCATAACCTTAACGGCCGATTGTTGAGTCTTTCCACGCTTTGGGTTCGGTTCATCGCGTGCAGTCCACTCAACTGACTGTCGATTGGACTCCGGAGTGAAGTGATGGAGCCATGTTTCGTCCATTGTTATATATCGACGAAAAAAATATTTATTTCGATATAACAGCTCCAAACACTGCTCAGAATCATCAATTCGTTGTTGTTTTTGATCGATTGTGAGCTAACGTGGCACCCAAATTTTGTACAAAGCTTTCTCATATCCAAATAGTCGTGAATAATATGTCCAACACGTTCCTTTGATATCTTTAGGGTATCAGCTATCTCGATCAACTTCACTTTACGGTCATTGAAAATCATTTTGTGGATTTTTTTCACGTTTTCATCGGTAACAGCCTCTTTTGGACGTCCACTGCGTTCATCGTTTTCGGTGCTCATATGACCAGTACGAAATTTTGCAAACCACTTACGAATTGTTGCTTCGCCCGGTGCAGAGTCTGGATAACACCCATGAAGCCATTTTTTGGTATCAGCGGCACTTTTTTTCATCAAAAAGTAGTGTTTCATCAACACACGAAATTCCTTTTTTTCTATTTTATCACAATAACGAAAGTAGCTTCACTCAAAATGCAATATCTCACAAACTAATAATCAGACAGCTGTCAAATTTGTACACGTATCTTTCGAAGATTGGTACTAACTGAAAATGGTAAAATTCTAGTGGCGCCCTCTCATAGAAACGATACGAACTTTTCAGCCGATCTGTTATTGATAAACCCGCAAAATAGGAACCTTTAATTTAACACGTGAAAGGCAATGGATATGAAAGGTTGTCGAAGAACTATTTATTTTTCCTGAAAACTGATTTTTTAACAGAAAATATTTAGTTTTGTTCATTCTGTGTAGTGCGATCTAATACAAATGCATTGAAGCAGTGTAGCTAACTTTTTCATTAAAGAATTTAAATTTACATTCAATAAATGTAAGCAATTTTTCATCGAACACTGGTGGAAAGTTGATCTAAACTGATATTTCATCTAAAAAATCAGGCTTAAAATTCGTTTGAGAATAAATTATTCGTTTTTATGCATTCCGTGCATACGCGCTACCATTTCGCCATTCTGAATCTTGTTCTAGTCACTCTAAAACGCCAGTCAAACACAGTAGCACGAACATCGAACATGGTCTACATCCTGGCTTATCCATTATTGCTAAAAATAATTGTTTTAAACTCAATACTTCAAGCCACTTTGATAAACTGCTTGCACTGCAGATACAAATACATAGATCTCTGACATACGTACCAAATAAAATTTACGTAATACATAAATTACCAACACAAGTAAACTTAACATTTGAAAGACTTGGAAAACTTTTTTGAAAATCCAATTTATTTAAATAATCAGATTTTTACGAATTATCCATGTTTAACCCATTTTGTCTGAAGCAAGCGAAAGATTGACTTAATATTTATTTCGAATTAACTCTTCATTGAATGATAACAAATTTGAAGTCTACATAAGAACTAACAATTTGCTAACAGTATGGTGCTATCTGCGGACAGCAGCGAGGTACTCGATCATTGTCCCAATTAGTAGAAATAACACATGATCTGGGATTCCTTATTGCCAGATTCCTAATTACGTCCCCTGTGAGCCGTGTTATAGAAGACTTATCTCTAAAACGCTCGGTCTTCGGAGTATCGAAATTCGTATTTCAACGTGATTACATATTTGAGTACTTTAGCGAAATACGAAAAAGGCAATGAGCACATTTTCATACTTAACAAATACGTCCCCTGTGAGCCGTGTTATAGAAGACTCATCTCTAAAACGCTCGGTCTTCGGAGTATCGAAATTCGTATTTCAACGTGATTACATATTTGAGTACTTTAGCGAAATACGAAAAAGGCAATGAGCACATTTTCATACTTAACAAATACCCGCAAATCACAGTGGATGGGGTTCGGAATCCAAATCACCTAGGTTCGAAACCCAGTCGCTCGCTTTGTACACCACCATATCAAAGCGTTTTTTTTTATTGTTGCAAGTAATATCACCTAAAGGTATACTATCCCAAGCCATTTTTGCCCAGTCTATTTTTAGCTTATGCTCGCAACTTATTTGTTTTCAGTCATGTATTTTTAAAGCAAATCAATAACTAATTATGCATTCCAGATTTGTTTTTGTTGTTAGAAAATGATTTCAAATTGAGAACAAGTTTTGTAATCAAGACGAGAAATTCTATATCTTATTTAGATTTTAGTTTGCATTCGTTGATAGCAGAAACAATTTTCTGTTTGATATCATCGAAATATTTTTTTTTTTGCCTTTCTCATATAGAAAGGCTATGCAATTACTGTGAAAATCGACTTTTTAACCGAGGCCCAGATGGCCGAATGTCATATACCATTCGTCTCTGCTCGACGAACTGAGCAAAAATGTCTGTGTGTGTGGCCGTCCGTGTGTGTGTGTGTATGTAACAAAAATATGCACTCACTTTTCTCAGAGATGGCTAAAGCGATTTTCACAAACAAAGATTCAAATAAATGGTATTATAGTCCCATAGTTTGCTATTGAATTTCCTTTGAATGTGACTTCCGGTTCCGGAGTTATATGGTAATATGTAAAAATTTGAGAAAAAGTTTACACTCAATTATCTGTGGAACAACTCAACCGATTTTAGCAAACTAATATTCAAATGAAAGGTCTTACAATATCCTGAAAATTTTTAGAACATTTTATCTGGATCCGACTTCCGGTTCCGGAACTAAAGCGTTATAAGTGGAAAATTATCAATTTTATTAGTATTTTTCCACGAACGATGATTAAAAACAGGTACAAATCCCATGAAACTGTCTGATACATTCTTCTAGTTGGCAGAGCTTGTTAGTTTGTGGGCATGAAAACTTAATTCGGCACTACTGGTCCCCTCTTTTCCGGTTCCGATAGCACCGAAAGGGGAGAAAAAAAACTCCTGAAACTAAATTCACTTCGATTTCTCTGCGATGCTTGAACCGATTTTCACAAATCTAGATTTGAATCAAAGTTCATACTGTCTTTAAAGCTACTGTGAAATCTCATCCTGATCCGACTTCCGGCTCCGCAGTTACAGGGCGATGAGTGTCAAAATTTTCAAATCGCCATATAGAGTGACAATATGTACAACACCGAAAGAAGAAGAAAACACAAAACGAACAAGGCGTGCTTTGTTCTATTTCGTACACGTTGTGTAGTGATGTTAGTAATAATAATAATAATAATAATAATAATAATAATAATAATAATAATAATAATAATAATAATAATAATAATAATAATAATAATAATAATAATAATAATAATAATAATAATAATAATAATAATAATAATAATAATAATAATAATAATAATAATAATAATAATAATAATAATAATAATAATAATAATAAAATAATAATCCTATTATATATTTTATGCTGTTTAGCTTGACTTACATATGCAGAAGTAACAGAAACGCAGGTTCATTTCGTTTGTTAGATTTCGTTTAATTGGTTTAATCAAAATAGAGCATGAGATAGTAAGTATAGGTTTAACTACGTTCAAAACTGTTCCAATTTGTAGGTCATATATGCTGGTAGCAAACGAACCAACTTCGGCTATTCCGTTTATCTGAATCCGGTTTCGGAAGAATTGGAAATAAAAATAGTCTTACATTTTCATACGGAATTCCTTAATTTGTTGTGGATACTACTTTCGGTTCCGGAACTACAGGGTAAATAAGTTTTATAGAGTTTGTGAGATTAGGTCTGAACAAATTTTCCTATTTCTATTGAATAAACAGTTGTTTTTGCTAATTTCACGGTTATATTTATGATGTAATGATTAATATAAGAAAGGCATCATTACACCACTAGGTGGGTTAAAACAGGTTTTCGCTTTCAATTTTGATTTTTTAACAGTTAACACGACCAAAACAAATTGTAATAAATGCGAACATCACAGCATCAAGTTTTCTATATGTTCTCACACTCTGCTCGGTATGCTTGTTCATTTCATCCAAATATAGATGAAATTGACGCCCGACATATGCTCCATATCTCCTGTCACATTCGAATATCACTCAAAGACATTTTTTTGCAACTGTTTATTGCAGTTCTTAGGATATTTTTTCATCTATCGCTCGCTACACGTCAACCAGAACCGGTTCGGGTTAAATTGGCGCTTTTTCCTTTCGGGTGTTGTCTCTTTTTCCGGTATGACTTCCGTCCGATGGCGAGACAGTTGTCTGCGATAATTTTTTTTGTTCTCTATCGTGTCGGGTTCGCATTTTTTGTTGTTGTTGATGGCATCCCAGGGTTGAGCTGTTTTCGGCAGCGGAAAATTCGTCCGGGTGAACGGGATGTATTCTCGGCAATGTTCGCTCAACCACAATGAGGAAAAGTGGAGGCAAACACTGCTTGAATATTCAAATAAGTGAAATTTGGAATCATCAGATGACAAGCAATTGCATGCTCATCATCAGCAGTATTGATAGTAAACCGTTGCTTTCATTCTTTTATTCCCTTTGTGACTCGAAAATTCAAAATGATAATTTAAGCAACCACTCAGTTGTGTTTTAAGTTACTTCAACTATGTTTGTTTTTATTGCTTCGAAACTTTCGTGCAGAGATGAACAAAATCATGGCACAACTGTTCCATGCAGATAGGAGTAAAAAAACTTGGTTGATTTTTTTACATCACGCAGCTGTTTGGCGAACATCGTTTGAATTTTCTACCCGACCCAACTTGTGATAACGTATGACGCTGACGAGACAGAAACTTGTTCTCTGGTAGATATGGCAGCTGCAGATTCACGTGATTGTATTTGCGAATTGTGTGCTTCCGTAGGGAATATATCAATAAGATTTGCAGAAAATTGAAAATTGAGAAAATCAAATTAAAACTTAGGTGATATGGGAGAATTTTGAAGTGAAAGGCTTTATGAGCAGAAGCCATACTGATGACTCCCACATTTTTTCACCTTAGCATTAACACTCCAAATACCATGCCTGAAAAGAAGTTGGAACGGTAACTTCGAGCTGTCATAGCTCAGCTGTTTTTCAACGAATCTCAATAAATTTTACACACTCGAATTTTGTGAAGTGCGTAGATTGATTCAAAAACTTTGTAGGAGATGATAATTGGTAAAGAAAAACCAATGAAAATTGATTTTTCCCGTTTCAAGTTTTTTTTCACGCGCCCAATATGCCTATTGCTTTTTTCTACCCTTTGATATCAACGTCGCATATAAAATATTGAAAACTTCAACTTTACCGAGTCATAACTTTGTTGTTAGCCAACCGATCTTCAAAATATTTTTCACCATTGGAAAGGTACTACTTCCAGAAATAAAATGCACTGAAAAAATGAAAAATAGGGTTGTCTACCCAAAGTTATAATGAAAACTGTAGATAAATGACCTAAGAAAAGGTGAGACTTTTTATAATGATCGTAAATATCTCGAAATTCAAAGCGATGACCTATATATTTTTACACATCATTCGATTGCTAGTGATACCAGATACAATTTTCGCTCAACTACCATTCCTGCACAATCAGAAGAAAACATTAAAAAATCGATAAATTTATAAATATATATGAATATTTCATTTTTTTCACATTTTTTTTTATATAAGTCAAAAATTAAAGCGATGATATGTACATTTTTTTGATTCAAAATATTGGAATCATTACTAGAAACAATGTATTGATGATCAAAATTATATATCCGTTCAAAGAATCTCAAGAAATTTGGTACAAATACAGAGAATTTCTATTATTGGGAAAATTTTGCCAAACAAAATCAAATCAAAACTTTTAAATTTTATGACATTAATTTTTTTATTATTTTAGTTAGAAATTTATTATGAACAAAATTTACAAAAAAAACGAAACTTGGATTTCACTGAAAATTTTAAAAAATTTAGTAAATAACCTAAATCTCCAAAAATAGTTATGTTCTTGTACTTAACAAAAGATCTAAACAATTTTTATGCACAACCCAAACGCAATTGATAACTACTAAAATTCTGATTTTGTTTTAGGTTTGCCGTAGATTCTCAAAAAATTGGTAGAAGACCGGAAATTTCAAAATTTCTGATATATATTGCGTTCCAACGTTTCTGCAAATCAAAGTGAAAATATTGGAATCCGTGTTGAGTTCATCTGTTTCAAAGTGACATAGAATTTGTTTGTTATTAATAAAATAAATTTTGTGACAACACAAAAATTTTAAATTATTCCAATGACTTTATACAATAAGAAATAGAACGTAAAATTATATGAATTCCATATACTAACCCATGGCAAAAGGAGCCAACTACAATTGAAAAAAAAAATTTTTTTGCTTGATTTTTGTTTTACAAGCAATTAAAAACAAAAACATATACCTTAAATTTTCCGCTATCCTAGACGACATCAATTATAATCGATAGAATATTAAAATTTAAATATCGCAAACTAAGAATTATTTCGGAACGTATAGAATTCGAAAATTCTATTAGTAAACAATTCAGAAAAAGTAGAATTCCGAATTTAGCACAAAAAATTACACGAAATTAAGTAAAACTTGTTTTTATCCACCTAGTTGTGTAATGATACCTTTCTCATATCTCTCTTATTCTCATATAAAAAATGTATTCTTCAAACAGTTTTGTTTGATTTTTGAAAAACATGAAAGCTAGTGCATGAACTAGTGTAACCTACAAACTGAAACAGTTCTCAAATCGGTTAGGCCATCTTTCTCAGTCAAGTGAGTTCCACTATTTCAGGTACTTATGAAACTGGAATCGCCCCGAATATTGGCTTTGCAGCAGCCTTTGCAATTAGCACCATCCAACCAATCTATTTGCAGCTTACAGTTGTCCTCGTCTTGAAAAACAACCTCTTCGTTTGAATGCTTTTTACTGAATGAAACCCTAGTTATTTGGAGATTTGTGCCTTGCATTATCAAGGGAAGGATAAAAGGAACATGGAGGGGAATGTGAATTTGGTGTGGTGAGCAAACAACACAAAACAAAAAGAAATAAATCGTCCTGCATCCCCGAAAGGATGCTGAACGATCTGCAGGTGCCAAAATGCACGCTTGATAAAGCCTTAGAGATTTTACAAAAGCGACACCATTCTGCATTCCCAGAAGAATGCAGAACGATTTCTTTCCGAATATGCACTTGAATTAATTTAACACTTTAGAAAACAAAAATACCTTTTTTTTCATATATAGCTAATAAAAGACTAACATGATACGAGTACTTTTCAATGAAAAAACCCAATGTTTGAACATAATTTAAAAAAAAATTTTAAAAATATTTCCTCCGACTTTTTTCATGAACATGCTCGAAAATATTTTCTGTCAAATACAAAAATCGGACCCTGGGTAGTTTCATCAAACAAACACTTTCCACGAAACTATGTTGATTTCGCACTTAGTTACGGGGGTTTGGGCAAACTTGATATTAAAACCAGGTTCGAAACTGACTCGATTTTCAGTTCAACAACGTTGAAACTAGGTTCGAAACTGGCTCCAAACAAACGGTTTGACAGCAATTAGAGTGGAAACTGGGTGGCATCAAGCGAAAACGATATATGTAATTCAAACTATTGGAAACCCTTGTGAATAATCATTGTATGCAAGCTTTAACGAACGCCACTCTAACTGCCTTTACAGGAAAAATTGGACAACACTTTTCAGAACTCCAGTTAAAGTCCTTGCACACATCGAAAACTTTACCATGAATGTCTCCTATCTGTGACCACACTTCGTCATCGTGAAGTACAAACCATCCTTTCAACAGTCTTAAGAAACTCAAATAAATCTTCATTTCCTTAATAGCGTTCTCGCTAGCTGAAGGAGTCGATGGAAAAATTTGAGCGCCGAAATTTCACCGGTAAAGAGCACGATACAGAGTAAAAAGTTACTTCGATGGACCGACGCGACGCGTCGCTGAAACTGAACAGCAGAACTGAACGGGAATCGAAAAAAATGCCACCGAATTTTATTTGTTTCTTTTCTATATGACATACGACTGTTTCCGAAGATAATAAATTTCGTCCATTCATCATGAGATAGGTCAGGGAGTTGAAATTTAATTTTATCAGGATGAAATAAATGGCTTCGCTCGATTCCGCTGCAACACATAAATGCGAATCACTTTCCTCGGATCATTGGACTCTCATTTTTTTCCAATCGAACCCAATTTTTCTATCCGTCTGCGATATCATCTTTAGTCATTTTTCAAGTTCATTTTGCTTTTCATTGCTTTGAAATATGCATTATAATGTTTAATTTTGCGATCAGCGATAAGTTGTAAGGTGAAAAATATCACCGGGAAAAAATTGTATTTGTTATTTCGATCAGAAAATCATTGTTGCGTTGGAGGGGGATTGTGCTTTGTTCCGTTGTTCAGTTGCGCAAAACAGGATTCTACTATTTCTCATACAACATTTGTATCGAGGCAGAATCATTCTCCAGCATAGATGCCAGGTAAAAAATTCAAATATCTTCAGACAGGGTTGCAAAAGTCTGCAACAAATAATGTCTGCAGCACTTCATGCAAAATCTGCCGATTCGAATACAAATCTACAGACCTGGCATCTCTGTTCTCCAGTAGTGTCTGTAGCTACGGTACACTGCGATAACTATAAAATATCAAGCGGTTCGTTCTGAAATTGCAATAATTTTATTTGTAAAGTCTGTACTCGATAAAAATGCAATAGACAAAATTGATCTCCAGTGAATTATGTCGTGTCAAATATTTTTGAGTTTGGGTCCCGGCTCATTGTTCCATTCCAGGCAATGGAAGAGCCGATAGTTTAGCCATAAGTGGTGCTATTGAAGGTGAAATTTATGAGAGGCCGATTGCTTTCAACGAATTCTATAGCGCGTCCCGCCAAAGAACACTTGCTAGCTGGCAAGCTTCTTGGGATAAAGATGATCTGGGTCGGTGGATGCACTCAATTATTCCTAAAATATCGACAGAGGCATGATTCAGGGGACTGGATGTAAGTAGGGATTTCATTCGTGTGATGTCCAGACTCATGTCCAATCACTACACGTTAGATGCACATCTTCCTGGAATTGGACTTTCCGAGACTAATCATTGTGCTTGTGGCGAAGGTTAGCGCGATATTGATCATGTCTTTTTGACATGTGTGGAGTATCGTGATGTCAGATCTCAACTAATAAATTCCTTGCGTACCCAAGGTAGACTATCCAATGTCCCAGTTCACGAGTTTATTTAATGTAATTTATAATAGCAAATCGCTTCATAAAAACAGTGTTTATATTAACTAATGAATACCAGAATACTAATATGATATTCGAAATGTATTAGGTTTAAAGTATTATGTACTGTGGATGCCACGGCGAAGAAAAACTTATGTATATTGCCTATGAAATAAACATATTTCGGGAAAAATTTTTTTTTGAAACTCTTAAAGTTTAAATAAACACATGTTAGCTATGTTTTTGCCAAATAGGTTTATTCAACCTCCTCTCCTAGGGTAAATGCCCGCGCCTTGAACTCAGCACTACCCATCAAATCCTGTGCAACATTTGAGCCCACTTTCTTACACATTTCCATCCAATTCATTCTTCAAATACGAAGATGGGCGAAGTTTCGGCGATTGGTCTCCGACAACAAAAGCATTCTAAGCTTCGAACCGATCCATCTCCGATTTCGCGTAGTGGCACGATGCCAGAGCCGACCAAAAAGAAATGTTACTTTCGTGGGACCGGAGGAAGGGCAGCAGACGCTTCTGGAAGTATTATTTCTTATATATTTTATCGTACCGGTCGATATGTATAGCTTGCTGAGTTTGACGCCACATCAAGTACTTCTAAGATAATTTGTCGACCTTCTTCTTCTGGAACTCGAAAATCTTTAAGCCGGGCGTCCGCTCTAACGCACGTCTCATCGTCCATTCGTTATTATCTGCTGGAAGACCCCGACGGAATAACTGCCATTCTAGGCCTCGTCCTCTCTACACCCCCTAATCAAACAAACAAATGTAAAGTCTCTCTCCCCTATTTTGCTCTCCCGCTTTACTACCATTAGTACATAAGTCAAAATTAATTGTATCTATCTTTTGTAAAAAAAAAACACTTCACCTTTCGATGTAAACATTTCAAAAGGGCCGAAAAGCAATTGACAGATTCTCTTTCTAAAAATATTTCCTAAATTACGTGTAAAACCAGTGCACAAGAAAGAAAAGGGTGAAAGGAGATTTGAAGGGATTGAAAATTTACACTCGCAAGAATATGAGTTTAGCTCGCTCAAATTTTGAATGCGTCTTTTACCACGATTTTTTTTAAACGACTATCATGATATCTCCATAACTATTTGGTTGTATCGACTCAAATTTTTCAGCCCATGGTAAACCTCAAGTGGAACAAAAAGGGTTTTAATTGAAAATGGTTAAAAGAGCGTTTTTTTCGACTGACTCGGGGATAATGATTTTACTGTGAGAAATAAAGAATATCAGATATTTGTTGTGAATATTATAATAAATTTTGCAACGAATGATTTTTGATAAGACAAATTTTGGTTTTACTTATCAGGTGTACAACTTTGCTTCCGCCGTTTTCCGATAGGCTGGTCAAAATACATAGATGATAATGCCTTTGAAGTGAGTGTGTACAGTGCCTAACGAATTGTCATCGCCGTTTCAGTGACAGTTGTTCTTGTTTTCGTATTATTCACGCTCGAAAATGTCTGTTTATGTGCCCAATTCTCGCCATTTGCGGGAAGTTTTACTTTTCTATTACAATTAGAAAAAAATGCAGCTGAAACGCATTGAATGCTCTCAGAAACCTACGGTGATGCTGCTCTGAGCAAAAGAACGTGTTGGGAGTGGTTTCAACGTTTTAAAAATGGTGATTTAGAAGTCGAAGACAAACATGGTGGTAGAAGAGAAAAAACCTTCAAAGATGAACAACTAAAAGCATTGCTTGATGAAGATTCGTGCCAAAACCAAGAAGAGCTTGCCGAATCGTTGAACATGATTCAGAAAGAAGGAAACTGGGTGCCGTACGAGTTGAAACCGAAGGACATCGAGCGCCGTCTATTTGTATGTGAGCAACTGCCTCAAAGACAAAATCGTAAGGGGTTTTTACATCGAATCGTAACCAGTGATGAAAAGTGGGTTTTATACGATAATCCTAAACGCAGAAAATCATGGGGAAAGCCGGGCATGCTACTTCGTCGAAAGCAAAACCGAATATTCACGGCGCCAAGGATATGATTTGTATTTGGTGGGATCAGCTCGGTGTGATTTACTACGAGCTCTTAAAACCGGGTGAAACCATCACAGGAGATCGCTACCGAACGCAACTGATGCGCCTTAGTCGCGCGCTAAAGGAAAAGCGGCCACAATATCAAGAGCGACATGACAAAGTCATCCTCCAACACGACAATGCTCGGCCTCACGTCGCAAAAATGGTCAAAAGGTACCTGGAAACGCTGAAATGGGAAGTCTTGCCCACTCGCCGTATTCCCCAGATGCCGCCCCTTCTGACTTCCACCTATTCCGTTCGATGGCACACGGCCTGGCAGTTGGAAAAATGGATTGCTTCATGGATAACGCTAGCGACGGACAATACTTTGAATAACACATCTGTAAGCACTTTTTCGCAATAAAGCTTTTAATTTTGGAAAAAAACGGCGGAAGCAAAGTTGTACACCTGATATTTCCAGAGATATACGTATTTAGGGATGACCAGACTTCGTCGCGAACAAGCCTTGCTTCAGCGTGAAAAAAAAAAATAATGAGTCAGAATACGAAAGAGACGTCTGCATTGTAATGAGTTTACTTCGAAATAGTCATATGACTATCGGGTATCTCAATTAAAAGACAGAATCACAGTACAGATTTCTGTTGACGATGATATCATTCTGCATAGAGCACAGTTCTGGGCACCACACTTAATGAGAAAGTGTTTCCCTCCCGTCAACGTGAGTCGAAGCTTTTTTTGTAAATGTACAATTTGAACACAAAATTTAGCCAGTTTGTATAAACATAATAGTATATTTTCGCATTTTGAAGTTCATATAACCACAAAAAATTATCCGAAAAAATAAACTTCACTCGTAACTCGTGGCAGAGGTTAGTGGCTCTTTGTCCTTCCGTTAAGTATGTTAAGCATATGTACTTCCTCCCTTCCTCAATATGTATCCTTCTCTCTGAACGATGAAGGTGAAGCTCCACATCCGTAATGCCTATCATTCTGTTAAAATGTTCCATTTTAGTTGGAACCTTCTATTACTATTCACGGAGCAACTTTTATTTGCTAATCAAGGGGAATCCTGATGAAATCGTGTACGAACCGCCAAAACCATCGTTAAAGCGCAACGCAACCCTCACATAAACGACAACACAGTCCACAGTGTCCATAGGGTAGAATATGGGCGCAGTTTGTGCTACAATGGATGGTGGTGCAATAAATCACCCACTATTCGAAATGGTTGCAAACACCTTTCTTTTGTTTCATCCGACGAAGCGAGTAGTTTTGTTTGTGTGTATGTAAATCGTTTTGAAAGTTTACAATTGTTATCTGTGTCTGTAGTAGGGGCGATATGAAATTTCTGTCGCCGCTTGTCTATCTGGAATAGCAAGGATGGTCCCGTTGGCCTGTTGCAAAGTAATTTAATGAACAGGTCATTTTACAGCGCGGACCTGTCAATTAAACGACCAACGTTGTGTGGTGTTGATTATGAGAAGTTCAGAAAGCAGAACATGTTCGAATCCACTGAAAAACAGCACAAGTTGAGTGACTGGAGCATGAAGAATTAGGCCTTGTAGACCAACAATTCTTGATGACAAATAAAAGGAAGGATAATCATGGAATCAACTTCAGCAAAGTGATTCGAGTGAAATGAAAATTAAAGAAAAAATAATCAGAACAAGGACTTTAGAAAAAAAATTATTTAAGTTAGACTTAGTATGACTTGTTTGAGCAGTATTCATATTAAATTGCAGTCAGAATCACTTATCGGTCCGAGTATGAAAGCATTCAATGGTGCCAAATTCGATCCGTTGTGATTATTGTCTCCTGACACTGGGCAGTCCCATTCCGATTCAAGTAAAGACACGAGATGAAAGCCATCGATAACCACTTATTAGTAAAATGATCTGTTATGAAGGAAACAGCTCCATTCGGCAACGCGAAAGGATCTGCTTTGCTGTCCATTTATGGCAATAGACTATATTACATCTACGGTAGGGTTTACCACGGTGTCAACCCATATTGCCCGTGTCGGTCTCATGCTCTTCATCATTATCATCATTATGATCATCATCATCATCATCATCGCCATCGTCGTCCTTCATTTCCGGCATACGTTATACGATACCACCTCCATCACCTGAACCAGGACCCGTTGGCTTTTTGGAAGTGAAGCAGTGAGGAGCTGTCGGGTGACGAACGTGGTGAAGTTTGTCAAAGCGATTGTTGATAATGCTCGTTCGTCTGGACGGGAATGACCTGGTGGGTTACACGGTGTAAAAAATAACTGTTCTAACCGCGTATCAGCGCAAGTAGCAAATATATTCACGTTTTCTTAGTTATATTGAACTGCTAATTAGAGCAGGCAGTTTAAAACAAATTGCTAACGCACTGATAAGTCGAAGACGGGATGTAAAAACGAAGTAAAATTTGTAATGTTCGCTTAGCACAAAATTTAGTTTTTTTTTTCTCAAATCCTACTGGGAATGAAAGATAGATGAATTGAAAGTGAAACAATTGTAAGTTTTTCGAAAAAGTATCACCAGAGAAATGGTCAGATCGATATTCGTGTTTAGAGACCAACAGCTGGTAGTAGTGCAGAAGTAAAGAAGACACACGAAACCTGTTTTATTCCACTTAGTGGTGAAATGATGATTACTCATAACTTCATAAATATTACTGTGGAATTTGCAAAAACAACTGTTCATTGAATAGAAGTAAGAAATGTTGATGGGACTTAATCTAATAAACTATACAAATCCTATTTACTCTGTAGTTCCGAAACCGGAAGAAGTATCCACAACAAATTAAGGAATTCCGTATGAAACTGTAAGACATTTCCTTTGAACCTATAAGTTTGTAAAAATCGATTTGACCATCTTGAAGAAAAGTGAATGAGATCATTTTTGCATTTTTTAATCTCCAATTCCAATTCTTCAGAAACCGGATTCAACCGAAGTTGGTTCGTTTGTCAGCAACAAATATGACCTACACATTGGAACAGTTTTGAACTTAGTTAAACCTATACTTTCTATTTTATGCTCTATTTCGATTAAACCAATTAAACGAAATGTAACAAACGAAACGAACCTGCGTTTCTGTTACTTCTGAGTATGTAAGTCAAGCTTTTTAGCAGCATAAAACATGTAGTAGGATTATTATTATTATTATTATTATTATTATTATTATTATTATTATTATTATTATTATTATTATTATTATTATTATTATTATTATTATTTAAAATGAAATATTATATTTCCTGCAGTACTGCGACGAAAGAAGAGCATAACTTACACTGCGACATCAACTGTTATACATTGTATCATAGCATATTATTTCATATATTATCTTCTGTTATGTTATATTATGTTGTATGGTATTATACTGCATTGCATTATATCATATTATATTGTATTATATTATATTATATTATACTGTGTTATATTATTTTATATTATGTTATATCACAGAGAAAAGATACCCAACATTCATACGTGTAAAGCCGTGTGCAACGGTGATTTTAACGGATTTTTACTTGCATGCTTTACACAGCTTTTTAAAGAAGTTGTACTAGCTTGAATGTCTGTTCTCTGTAGTTGTATTATATTATATTGTAGTATACTGTATTGCATTATATTATGTTATAATCTATTATATTTTGTTATATTAATTTATATTATATTATATTGTATTATGCTCAAGTATATCGACAACGGGGAGGGGCAGGGAGTGCATCAGGGTATCTTAGAAGTGAATGACTGGATGTTATTATTATTAACAACAATATATAATACAATGTAATATAATTCAATTCAATATACAGGGGACGGGTATAGTGTGATGGGTAAGTCGATGCCTTTCACGCAGCCCGCCTGGGTTCGATTCCCAACCCCGCACATAGGGTCAGAAAGTTTTTCTGGCCCGAAGAGGCGAATGACCTTAAGGTTAAAACCTCTATAATCGAAACAAAAATAAAAAAAAAATTCAATATATAACAAATAATGCAACAAATAACAGAACCACATGTTGCAATATACTATGATAAATATTGCACTACAAGCCTTTTCGCACCGTCTCATTCTGCTACTAACGCAAAAGGCGATAGCACCCAGTCGACGCCGTTCTATTGACCAAATGTCATCATAGACGCTCGGGGAGGCATGAGATAGGAACTTGTGAGGACTTAGTTATCTCACCATTTGGCGACCTGGGAAAAAGCGAATTAATTTTAGATTTTTCATTTAAATCTTAGTTTCTGAAAAACGGTTGAGCCGTTTCAAAGAAAATTGAGTGCACACTTTTTCTCTAATTTTCACATGTAACTCAGGAACCGGAAGTCGGATCAAAATTAAATTCAATAGCAGGCTATGGGGCCATGACCTTTCATTTGAATCTTAGTTTGTGAAAATCGGTTCAGCCATCTCTGAAAAAAGTGAGTGCATATTTTTTCCATTTTTGGTACATATCATCCTATATCTCCGTAACCGAAAGTCGGATCTGGATGAAGTTCAATAGTAGGCTATGGGACCATGAGAACTGTCATTTGAATCTTAGTTTGTGAAAATCGGCTCGGCCATCTTTGAGAAAAGTGAGTGCATATTTTTTTTACATACATACACACATACATACACACATACACATGCACAAACAAACACATACACACACATTCACACCCACACATACAAACACACACACGGACGGGCGGACACACACAGACATTTGCTCAGTTCGTCGAGCTGAGTTGAATGGTATATGACATTCGGCCTCGGTTAAAAAGTCGGTTTTCACAGTGATTGCATAGCCTTTCTATATAAGAAAGGCAAAAATACCTGTAGTACGTGCTTCAATTAGTTTAAAAGGTCCATTAATGGAGACTTTACAGTACTTGTAAATTTACGTCTCTTAAGATGCACCTAAAAGGAGCGTCACAATTCACCTAAATTTACATCTCAAAACAAGTAAAAATGAACCATATTATTAACATCTCAGTTATTTTAACTGAAAGTGACATCGAAACAAACACAGTGTTTATTTTTACTTGATGATGTAATACTCTGTCATCACCCAAAAAATTACGGAATTTATGTCAAATGTAAGTCTCATTTTTTCTATGAGTGTAAGTTCTAGAATCAGTGCAGCATTCAGTTCCAGAATCCAGATTTAAATTCTGTTCCAGGTACAGAATCAACACACTAAAAAAATTTGAATGTTACAGGTGACCCAATCCCTCATACGATGGAATTCATAAATACCTAATTTGCCAAACGACGGAAAATTCCATTTGTAATGACTTAATGTTGGATGAGACTAAATTTTACGGGTTCCGATTGTAATTTCCGTTCGGCTAGGAAGTGAGATTGCGTTAAATTATATTCTTCACTTGCCGGTGTGTGAAGCAAGTTTGTTCTTCTGTGGCTCAGTCGATTACCGGGCGTACTTTATGATTCAATGATTCTCCGTTCAAGTCGCGACGGACGCAATCAGTTTTTTTTAATTTCAATGAATTTCATGTCATAAAATTTTCAAATCACACAATAGTACATGTTCTTGCACGTAAATTAGCGTGAAGTGCGAAACTCCATTTACGTGCATCTTATAAAATGTAAAATCACAAGGTTCTTTCGAAGTGTGCAGGTTTACAACCAATCAACTTATGAGACCAGTTATCGATATTCATCGGATACTTGGAAGTGTTAATGAGGTATATCTGTTTCCCTCGTACTCACGTCATCCAGTTATGTCTCTAACATTATCCCCATCCCCTTCTTTATTCTTAACGTTTCGTTTTTGTCAAGACTTTGCTTTGCTAATGTTCTTGATTTGATGATTGTAGTATTTATAAATGAATCAATAAAGCAATAAAATGAAGAGTAGGAAAACATAAAAAGTATTTTTTGTAGTGTAGTACAATCATATGTTTTCTCTATCGTCTTTATACATAATTTGTATGCTTGATAATAAATAAAAATCAACGATTGACCAGGAAATATCCAAAGTTCGCTTTGTTAACTTGATTTTTAAATCTGCCTTCTAACGTGATGGGTAAGATCATCGCCTTTCACGCAGTAGCTGGCAGGGTTCGATTCCTATTCGCGCACATAGGGCCTGAAACTTTTTCCAATTGATAAGGCGAGGTTAAACATTTTATTAAAAGAAGCTGCTTGAGTACATAAAAAAATCCGACATGTGTGTTGCTTTACACCCTTTCCCCCTGCCCTATTCGCGCAGGCACAGTATAATTCGATGCGATGAAGGTGCACTTTTACAAACTAACACGGCTCGTTTCCGGTTGTGGTTTCGAAACAAGGCAATGGTCGATTGAGTTAATGCACCGGTAGCGGAAGGGTGTGGCACCGCTTCCAACAATAGTTGGAGCCGGTTATATTCGGAATTGTTTAATGAGTTGGCGAATTTAAGCGTTCCGACCTAATTCTGGACAATTTCGCCGTGTGCGTTCTGGTTGTTAGTGAGTGTTAGTCGAGTGAGGAACACTTATACTGAGGATGTATTGTTATTGTTTTATTTTTCCTCTGCGATTTTTATTCGCGTGAATCTTTCCGCACCAAGAATTTGGAAGTGAACAAATAACCATCGTAGTAAATAATCGAATATTCAGTTTAGTTTCAATATTATTGAGCGGAATTAATGTTGTTATTTGCATAAGTATTGTCCGACAATGTTGAACCTTAAAGGAGCTGATCGACGGCCTTTGTTATTGTTTTGGAACGTAAAACAATTAATAACAGTCATGTGCAAATTAGCAGAACCCACGAGACACCAAAACCTGAATGACTTATTATTTCGATTATTCTGTAATTATGAGGTATATCTACATTAGTTAGAAACCAACGGAAGCAATATTTGGTCAGCATACTCATACGCGTTTAACATATTTTTTCTTGACCCAGGATTACGGTTAAGTACCGAACACTTTTCAATACATTCATAATTAAGCCGATGAAAAACTAAGGGAGCGAAAATTTTTCACATCCGACATGCACATGCCTAGAGCGATTCCAGTTTCAAATTTGGCATGATGTGAATTTTTCTCTTAAAACTATATTTTTTGTAATGCATGAGAACTTTACAAAAAATAATAGTTCGCTTTCTGCGTCAGATGTGAAATCACAACACATATTTAGAGTGAATGTAGATATAAAGATTTAGAGATATGAAATGATTGTCTGGAAGATTAAATACAATACGTATTCGAAAAGTTAAGACCGATTGATTGTTGCAAAATTATAATAATTTGAAAAAGGTTTTATTAGCACGTTTAGTTTCCAACAAATCTACTTTACATTTCCACATAATCACCGTCCAGTTCTATGAATTTTTTGAACCACTGCATCAGTTTTTTGGCAATCAATTTAATTTTCAGCTTGATACCTGGTCATTTATAAAAGTTACACTGTATTGAGTATATCTGCGAGTGTTTAAAATGGAATTGAATTTGCAACAACGAGTTTGCATTAAATTTTGCATTGAAATAAAAAAAAACGGTTTCAATGGTGCGATGACATTGCAAATGTTAGAAGAGTGTTTCTGCAACGATACTCTGAAGAAAGCAGTTGTTTATCAGTGGCACGAACGTTTCAGAAGTGCCGTTAGTCTGTGAATGATAATGAGAGAAGCGGTAAAACCGACAAAAACAATACCAAAATCAGAAATTCGCCTGATTTGGCTCCCTGTGACACTTTCCTTTTCTGTCGACCCAATAAAACGGTCCGTGGTATGCGTTTTAGCACCCGAGATGAGATTATGAAAAAATCGCAGATGGCTCTGAATACCGAAAACTGAATATAAAAAATGTTTCGAGGATTGGATCAAGCGCTGGCATAAGCGTGCTGCAGTCGATGGGGGAGTACTTTGAAGAGGACAATATCGATTTTTATGAATAATCTTGAATTTTCAATTTTCTGAATAAATTCCGGGAACTTTTTGATCAAGGTAGTATTCATACGGCACCCAATTGTCTACCTTTCGGACCATTCCCATTACTTTAAAACATTGGAAAATAGCTGGCTGAGTAACTCCAAATGATTTAGTATGGTCTTTCTTGCGTTTGCAATCGGTCTTGATCGGTCTTGGTGGTCCGACTCGTTCTTTGTTTGCCATATCAGACCTCTGAAGAAGAACAAGCAGAGTCTTGGCATTACATTCCTGTGGTGGAATTTGGCCTTTCTGTTTCAACAGACTTCGCAGCCGATTCTTAGCGTACAGAATCATTGTATGGCTAGTACTATGGATCCTACTGACACTAAGAATCCTTCCAGGTCGGGGCTCGAACAGACGACAGCTGGCTTATAAGACCAGCGTCCTATGCATTGAACCGCCAACCCGGGACTGAAGAAAAAGAACAACTTCCCGCAAAATCACTTTATTTGCCACGAAATTCGAAACTTTCGTAGAAAACCCTATTTTAATCCACCTAGTGGTGCAATGCTCATATAACTCAAGTTTTCATAGAGATAAAATATTTTCTTCATAATAACTGAGAGATGCTTTAAAAAACTTTAATTTGAGTTTTGATGAATAGCAAAAAAGTTTTTTTTAGGCATCCTCTAGCATGACCTTTCCATTCATAACAAGTTTATATGAATTCTTCCGAGTTGGCGGATTAATGCATAGGGCACTGGTCTTACAAACCAGTTGGCGTATGTTCGAGCCCCAACCTGGAAGGATTCGTAGTGTCAATAGAATCGTAGCACCAGCCACGCAATGGTTCTGTACACTCTGAATCGGCTGCGAAGTTTGTTGAAACAGAAGGTCAAATTTCACTACTGGAATGTGATACCAAGACTTTGCTTGTTTTATATGAATTCTTCCTTTTTCTTTTGCATTTGCGCTCTACATGACGGTTTGAGTCTGAATTGTAAAAATCTACTCAACCGGTTCTGAGAAAAAGACGACAGTTTTTGAGTTTTTGATCAATATTTTCGGGACTTCCGGAACCAGTATCTGGGAGCCGGCATAGCTGAAATCGATTCGTTTGACCAGCAACAAATTGAAACAATTTTAAGCAAAACTTAGAAGAACTTTTCCATTTTTTGCATCACTCTAAAGGACAGGTTGCATTTTATTCTTATTGTTGCATTATCATTCTAAATGACGGGTTGCAATTTCATGCACATTTAACTATGTATTTCCTGAATCGAAAATCGGATCCGGACATAATTCTACACTTACTTATGGGACCATAATATGTTTCGTTTTAATCTAAGTTTGTGAAAATCGGTCCAACCGTTTCTGAGAAATTCGAGTGATTTCCGGTTTTAAGTACACGATCAGTTTTTTCGGTACTTCTGGAACCGAGAACGAAGATCCGGTATACTCAAAACCAACTAACCAACCATCAACTAACCAGATTTGTCCAATTGAAGAATTATCCGACTAGTTGAATGTATTTTGCTCGATTTTTCAGTATCATATCTATTGAAAACGAAATTTTTGTATTTATCAGGCTGGAATTCCGGAACCGGAAGTCATATCAGGATGAAATTTCATAGTGCATTTTTTTTCTAATTTTTTGCACATTTTACCCCGTTACTAAGGAACCGGAAGTCGGATCAGGATGAAACTCAATAGCAGGCTATGGAACCATAGGGTCTTTTATTTTAATCTTATCAGTCTCTAAGAAAAAACGAATGCAGTTTTTTCATTTTTTTGCAGTTTTAGATTCTGCTAAATTACACTTATCCTTGGTATTGCATTCCTTTTGTGGAACTCGAACTTCTGTTTCAAAGGACTTTGGAACCGATTCATAGCGTACAGAACCATTACATGGCTGGTTCTACTATCCTACTGACACTAAGAACCCTTCCAAGTCGGGGCTCGAACATACTATAACTGGCTTCTAAGATCAGCGCGATATGCATAGAACCGCCAACCCAAGACAAAATTACACATACTGAAACTTGATTCAAAAATTACCCAAACATTTAATGATAAATGATAACGACTTCTGGGCACGTTAAATTGCTTCGCTTTCATGTTTTTTAAATATTGAAGATGACAATAATTGAGTTAAAAAAACAACCCAATAACGATCAATCATGCGTCTCCATTAAATTCATATCAGCAGGAAACGCATGGTGCATAAGCTACTAGAACTAAACTCCACGCGATTTTATCGCTATAGCCGTTGAGTATATTTTATTCAAATTGCAAAGAAATTTCTGATCTTGTAGGCGATTTGCGGTCGTGGTGAAATTAGTGCTTCATCATTTTCGGATCAATCAACGATGCGCTTTACATAGAAGAGTACATATTGCCATTCATAAGAAATCACAATAGGTCAACTCTGTTTTGGCTCGATCTAACATCCGCTCGAAAATGGAGTGCCAACCAGGGCTTGCAAATTGAAGCAACGAATATTAACAAAAGAGTTTCACCCTCTGTGCTATTCACACACATTTGTATGTCAGGTAAAATACATAGCGCAACCCAAGCAAGGAGAGCTGTTTCGTTCGTTCATTAGTTCATGAATATGCCCGCTAACTGAGACCTATGCTTCATGAGGCTGATGAATGGTTCTCATATTGAAGATGCCTATGAAGAAACTAGATTCATAACTTTTAGTTCCGATGAATATTAATTTAAAGAACATTACTTTTAATGTTTCTAGGATATATAAACAGTGTAAATTCCCAAGAAACAAATTGATTGTTTTGAAAATGGGTTCAAATGCAAAATTTCTGCAATAAAATGTTTAAAGTATGTTTGAAATGTGATCAAAGTTGGTCTTGGAATGCGAAACCTACACTGTTAAAACACCGTAAACATTGCCTATATGACTTTAATTCGCGTCTTGTAGCACGCCATGAAGCAAGGCCTTCTTTCTCGTACAATACTAGTGAGAGCGAACCGTTCATTTCATTACATTGCCATGGATTGCTTAGTTCATGTGTTAACTGAGCTCTCAGCACAAGCAATTTACTAGACAAGGGAATTGGTCTGCTCAGTAGCATATACTCTCACGCATCCAGTTTCTCTCTAATATAGGTCTCTAATTCAGCTATGTCAAGCAAAGTGTTCACAGCAGATGTTTTTTGTTGCTTCGTTCGTTTGAGGTTTCACAATACAAGACCTGGTGCCAACGGAGCCAGAAAATATAAAGCCGCCAAATTTACCGGAACTTCGCCCAATTGAAAGCTTCTGGGCAATTGTGAAGACAAAACTTCGCAAGCAGGGGCTGGAGTCCGGACAGTCGGATGTCGTAAAAGACGGCAATTGCGGGAGTTCGTTTTCCTATCAGTCATAAGATTTTTCCAACGTTTCACATCTGAATACGCTATTTTATTAAATTTTTCTTCATTCAACTTCATTCAACTCATCAATTTCCGGATAGCTTCTGAGAAAAGTTTTATTTGGTATTTTTCTTCTTCTTCTTGTCTTCCAAGATTATAAATTGAATGATAAAATTCAACTATTGCGTAGATCCGTTAATATTACAATGTTAATAACAGAGATAGCATATATCGGTATATTGAATACAGTAGGAAAATACTTGTTTTTTGATAAAGTAATTTTTTTTCTCGGTAGCCGGCTGCCCAGATCAACCAATAGAACCCATCAACCTTCTAATAAAGCCTTTCTCATATCAATCATACTATCGTATATAATATTGTGGTATTCTTCAAAATATTTTTTTTCGATTCTTAAAAGAATAACCGAAATCGGTTTGTTTGACCGTCTACTGATAACAACTATCAATTGGAGAAGATTTGAGGTCGATTTCGAAATTTGTGTACGGTTTTCCGCCCTTTTCTGTGATGGTATAAAATTTTTAACACACTTTATCCTATATTTTCGGATCCGAAAGTCGGATCTGGATGAAGTTCAGGAATTACGTATGGGACCACAGGACCTTTCATTTGAACCTATGTTTGTGAAAATCGGTCGCGCCATCTATGAGAAAAGTTCGAGCACATATTTTAATTTTTTTGCGCATTTTACCTCATAACTCCGGAGTCGGAAGTCGGATCCAAATAGTATTCAGGAATTTTGTATGGGACCACAAGGCCTTTCATTTGGCCAAGGCCAAGTTTGTGAAAATCGGTTCAGCCATCTCCGAGAACTGCCAAAAAAAAATGTTACATACACACATACGCACATACACATACAAACAATTTGCGTACTCGACGAACTGAGTCGAATGGTATATAACACTCGGCCCTCCGGGCCTCGGTTCAAAAGTCGGTTTTTACAGTGACTGCATAACCTTTCTATATGAGAAAGGCAAAAATATGGAAGTTTTTATTCGTTACGCAATAGTTTTTCGAATTTTCCTTCAGTTTCCACGAACAAGAAATACGAATCAATACATTCCGTGACTTCAGTTTCAGGTACTGTTGAAACGTTCACTCGAGAAGCAGCGATGCCAACCCTGCGGATTAATCCGTAGATCTACGGATTTCAGTCTTTTCTACGGATCTACGGATGGATCATTTAAAATCTACGAATTTTTTCAAAAACTTCAGATTTTTTTAATTATTTCTCTAGATGTGTACGGAAAATAATTGAATTGTGTCGCATCGTTGTTACAGATTTTTTTTTCTGCATGTCACCGTCACCGATGTCACGCATTTCGCTTAGAATTCCATAATGTAAATTTTGATGTATAATTTTTTTTTATGTTTGGTATTTACAAATTTTCAATCTAAACATTTTTCCCACATGCATTGAGTTATTTTGTCCTTATTGAGAAAGATGAGTTGACAGTCGAAAGAATTTCGCACGGAAAGTTCGTCTCAATGAAGCATATACTTCATCTCAAGTAAATGTGCCATCACTGTCGAGAAGTCCGTGAGTTTTGCAGCATCCGAGCATCTTGAAATTGGAACATACTGAGTCGCGCGCGTTTAGTTCAACACCATATCACGACCCGGGTTGGCGGTTCAATGCAATAGGGCACTGGTTTTACAAACCAGTTGTCATATGTTCGAGCCCCGACCTGGAAGGATTCGTAGTGTCAGTAGGATCCATAGTACTAGCCATGCAATGATTCTGTACACTAAGAATCTGCTGCGAAGTCTGTTGAAACAGAAGGTCAAATTCCACTATAGGAATGTAATACCAAGGCTTTTTTTTCGAGTCGCGTGCGAATTCTACCATTACTGAATTTTTTACTAACATCTACGTTCGGCCTGGCCGGCGCTGTTACTGATCTAATAGCTCTGGGGTTACCAGAAGATGTACATTGCAGGGTGATTTGCCAGTCCCAGATCTGATTATCTAGGAATTCTCTGTACAATTTCAGCTAATCCCGATCAGTAACGGAAAACATAACTGGAATTGAAGAAAGTTTGGTTAAAAATATTGACTACATGGGGACAATCGGTTGTACAGAATTTTAAATGTGGAGTTAAAAGTAAGGTGTTAGCATTCCAAATCATAACTCATTAGAAGTTTTTCATTTCCTGAAAAAATCAAGGAAATACGATTTTAAAGTTAATCATGGTGAGCCAAAGTGAGAGTGCCTTTTTTATAGAATAAACTTTTCATAAATCACGATAAATTTCAATAGCTGAAGCTTCCTTTGCTTAAGATAATCATATCAAAGTTCTCAGCAGGGGGGAGTAACAATGATTTCAGACATTTATGTTATGTACTGTACGCACATATAGGCAAATGACTACTGAATCAAAACAGTAAATCAGAAACAGTTGCACGAGAATTGCACGTACAGATATGTACTAGTTTTAACGTATTGCTAATAGTCGATTTTGAAATAGAAGCGACGGCCCTTATTTTTCAAATATTCCAAGTAACTTCCTTAACATTGTGAGCCTTCCTTGTACAACTGATTCTAAACAATTCTTAGTTGAGTCAATGAGCAGAATCTTAAATCTGAGAGTCTCCATGATTGATGAAAGCAAAAACTAATATAACATTCTCATGCGGAACTTTTGAACTTTGGTTTTGATTAAATTTGATGACCATTTTCTGTCTACTAGCCGAGAGCATGAGTAGTTTTTCTTTTTGATCCTATTGACACTAATCCAATAGCCGCACATCGGATCACGTTTCTCTAATTTGGGAAGCAAATGACCGTGAGTGATTTGATTGGAAGCAGAAAAATGGAAAAATCAATCTTGCTATCGAAACAGAAAAAATATCGTCCTTGGAGCTTTCTAACATATGTATTCAATATTCATTCAATTCCTTTTCTTCCCAGGTGGACCACAACGTATCAAACTGCTCGAAATATTTCTCGGCTGGCTTTTTTTTTCTTTCACGCCCGACCGATTGATCAATCAAGTTGAATCGAAATTGAATTGACGGTAGAACGAATAGGAATTCAGACGGAAAACCGTCGGCCTGTCCGTGAATGCTTGTGTATTGAAAGTGATCATTTAAGAAGATTAGAAAAGTGAAAAAAAGGATGCCCAGTGCGGCAAAAGTTGTCTATCAGTTTTAATTTTTTTACCAGTGCAGATTAATTTACCAATATGAGCCTTCTTGTAATTGAGCGCGTTGGGCATTGAACATTGAACGGACAATTGACAGATGGAATATTTTTTTCGAGAATTCTTTT
This sequence comes from Malaya genurostris, assembly GCF_030247185.1. NCBI lineage: Eukaryota > Metazoa > Arthropoda > Insecta > Diptera > Culicidae > Malaya > Malaya genurostris. The sequence continues at coordinate 106,133,750 of NC_080571.1, forward strand.
TTCTGTAATTATGAAACACAAAACACCGCTGTGAAATCTTACATTAAGTGAAAAATTCATCGTTATTTAATATTCAACTTCTGATTACTCCAAACACACTTCGTTACTGCTAATAAAATCTCTGCTGTTTCACCGTATTAAATAACAGCTTCTCATGAATTTATAACATTATAAACAGGCAAACATTAACCGGGGTGCTGTTAATCCTTCAGTGTACCTACCAGTTGTTGACGCTGTGCTTAAAGCTTGTCTGGCCCAACACAGTGCTGCGGGCTACTATGGCTTTCTAGCTGCAGTTAGTCGCAGAATGACGGGGAACTCTCAGGCATTCCATCAGTTTAACTGTTGAATAGCTTTCCACAGCATTGACCACAAATTCCACATAGATTTCCCAAGTGGGAGGGTGCATGAAGGAGAGAGAGAGAGAGAGAGAGAGATTGAAAGAGAAAAATGGAAACAACATCGCACAGTTTAACGCCATATCACCGTGCCGTACAAGCCATGATTATGGACCACAAACTGGTAGCTCCAGTGTGCTTTAGGGTGGTGACATATGGTCTTACCCCGGCCAAGTGCTACAATGTTAAATCGATAAAATATGTACAAGAATGTCACCGTGGGCAGTGAAACAGATGTAAAATGTTTGCCCGTGTGCTTCATGGTACGAGCTTTATGTGACATTATAAGCTTACATGTTGTACTAAGTTTCACTGTTATAGTGTTTTTGGCACCTGAAAAATGAAAATTGTTTGATAATATGCTGCCTTCAGATTAGTCTACCAAGAGCTGCAAAAATATGTTCCTGCAGAGATCCGGATTATCTTGGTTTATTCGTTTTCGTCGATGTACTCGATGCTAGATAATAAACATTGACTCGGTTAATTCATACAATATTCAGGGTGGCAGGTCGATTGCCGATATCTTTTTCCCGGTTTGCTAAATAAAAATTTCCCGTTTTTAGAATAGGCATCTCTGTTTACCTTTTTCAAATATTCTTTTAATTCAAGCTTTAAACGAACATCTCATGTCAAAAAAAGATCATTATAACAGTTCGGCTGAAAAGTTCGTATCGTTTAATAGAAACACACATTTTTTTGCCAAAATTCGTTTTTATTATTCAACATAATTGCCATCAGAGGCGATACAGCGATTATAGTGATCTTCCAACTTTTCGATACCATTTTTGTAGTACGATTTGTCCTTTGCCTCAAAATAGGCCTCAGTTTCAGCGATTACCTCTTCATTGCTTCTAAATTTTTTACCAGCAAGCATTCTCTTGAGGTCTGAGAACAGGAAAAAGTCACAGTCACAAATTCGTTCAATTTCAGCATGGTTTTCAATCATCAATTCGTTGTTGTTTTTGATCGATTGTGAGCTCAAGCGGCACCCATTTTGCACAAAGCTTTCTCATATGCAAATATTCGTGAATAATATGTCCAACACGTTCCTTTGATATCTTTAGAGTGTCAGCTATCTCGATCAACTTCACTTTACGGTCATTGAAAATCATTTTGTGGATTTTTTCACGTTTTCATCGGTAACAGCCTCTTTTGGACGTCCACTGCGTTCATCGTCTTCGGTGCTCATATGACCAGTACGAAATTTTGCAAACCATTTACGAGTTGTTGCTTCGCCCGGTGCAGAGTCTGGATAACACTCATCAAGCCATTTTTTGGCATCGGCGGCACTTTTTTTCATCAAAAAGTAGTGTTTCATCAACACACGAAATTCCTTTTTTTCCATTTTTTTTTTTCACTATAACAAAAGTAGCTTCACTCAAAATGCAATATCTCACAAACCTATAATCAGACAGCTGTCAAATTTATACACGTATCTTTTGAAGGTTGGTACTAACTGAAAATGGTATGGATTTAATTCTAGTGGCACCCTCTCATAGAAACGATACGAACTTTTCAGCCGATCTGTTACTAGACCCGTTAGTCGAGGATTGAAGTATTTTTCGGGTATTTCGATATATAATTAAGAAAACAGTCAATAACTCAGTAACAACTTTCCTCGCGTAAAACCGATTCCAGTTAACAACATATATGATGTTCTTTCAGAATCGAATTTTAGTGACAAGAAAATTCTTCCCAAGCTTCTAAAATGAACATTTGGTGCACAAAAAAACCAATAACAATCTGTGCCTACAATTTCAAAGCATTTCGAAATGAGCTTTCTTCATTCCTTACGGAAGATAAAGTCGAAATTTCAGTCGGATGGGAAAATTATAAACGGCATGATGGCACTATGAACTCAACCCAATACCGTCATTGCCAGGGCTACAACAAATTGTTATAGGGACAGACGCTGTTCAAAATATAGTAATTCACTTGCAAACACGTTTGTTCAATGAACCTCTCAGAATAATTTTCATGTACGGGGACAGGTATAGAGTGATGGGTAAGTCGATGCCTTTCACGCAGCACACCTGGGTTCGATCCCCAACGCAGCACATAGGGTCAAAAAGCTTTTCTAGCCCGAAGAGGTGAATGACCTTGGGATTAAAACCTCTATAATTGAAACAAAAAAAGGACCCATTTTCAATCCGTTGATGAGCAAATAAATCAAATAGTTTATCTTCTATCAAAAATCCATCTACATATAAAGCACTTTTTAATATGTGAATTTAAGTACAAAAAATGATTAGTTTTCAAAATTGAAAAACAAAATGGCGGCTTGGCCGCATTTTCGCGAAAGTGCTGCATTTTGACAGCCGGAAATTCAGCTCTCGCAATTTTCGATCTAGAACAAAAAACAAATCATTTTCTAATTTCATATTACAGTGTGCATAGAGGTACGTAGGGGTTTTTTACAATTAATTGATTTTCTATAAAATGGCAGCCATTTGAAAATAAAACCGCATTTTTCATCACAAAATTGTTCATAAAAAATATTCATAATTTACAAAAAAAAACCCCTACGTACTTCTGCGGAGATTACTATCGAGAATATTCTGTGGAATTTTTGAATCGATTGGTCAAGATTTATGCCTTTTTTCATTGAAAAACACTGGTGGCGTAGATTGCTCTGGATTGCACAAAATTTGGCTAACCCCTAAATGACCAAACCTGCATCGGCCAGAAATAGTCGAAAACACGTTTTCGTTCGGCACGTCAGAGAAGACATTGCACTTCGTTGCAAAACAAAAAGTGTTCTGTAAGTAGCAGAAACTTTACGTCTGCTTAGCGGTTCTAATTGAACTGCCGAGTTTAGCACTAAGCAGTTCAATTTGAACTGCTCTGCACTGATGTTCCAGAAGACTGTTTTACTTCCAGCTGTTTGATACCGATGATGATGTTCATGCATTAGCAATAAAACGCTTTTTGATATGAATTTTAATTTATAAAAGTAACAGGAGCGAAGAGTTTCAAACACACAGAACGCGCTGCAATTGAATGGCGCGTTTGAATTGCTGTCGCAAAATTTCAATTCCCAGCGGTTGATGCACCCAGGCTCATATAAATTGACTAAAATTATCAGTGCATAACTTTAGTTCAACCGTTTGAAGGCATCATCTTTCAATACTCATTTTAGGTAAGTTTAATAATTTCGCTAATCCACTCGCCCCTCCGGGCACTTTTGCTGATTAAAAACGTTACTCTACATCAATCATTTACGATCGAATCAGAAGTATTATTTTTAGAATTTAGATCTTTATTGATCTCGACTTGACATGATCATGATCATACAAAAATCAAAATCGCTTAAAGATCAGATAAGTTCTGATTTCGTAATGATAATTTATTCCTTGGTTAAGATCACTTAAAATCATCAGTGATCGGTGGTTTTCCCAGCTCTAATGATATTACATTTCAATATATAATACTGTTTATATTTTATCAACGATATTTATTTCATAAATGAGATGAGATCATGACGTGTATCAGTAAGTATATTTTGATTATTTTCGCAAATCAATAACATTGTTCGAGTTGATTCAACTATTTGCAATGTCTAAAACAAATAAAGCCGATTTATTTTTCAACTAACAGAGTTTTGTTTCAATAACAACACCAGTTATTTCAACTAAAATATTTGTTGAAATTGAAAGGTATGTGTCCTTACTAATTGACAGCATTTTTTTTACAATCAATTAAATTAGTTGTTTCAATCATCGTTTCTGCTGTTCGAAAAACAAAAATGACAGTTTAGTTAAAACAACAATCGATTAGTTGTACCAAATTTTAACCAATCGGATTCAGAAAATCAACTAATTTTCTGGTTGAAATGGGATCGCGGGTGGTTCCGTGTAAAAGGGTGTACTAAATTGTTTTAAAGTATTTTTTTCTCTTCAAATTTATGATTTTAACACTTAATAATATGGTATTCCAAAACGAGAAATCGAATCTAGACAATTTTTTTATAATCTCTCACCCTTTCACTAATTTATCTATTACCCTTTAGCACTACGAGATTTTTGCTTTAAACTTTCACAGTACCATCGTCTTTGAGTAATCATATGTCCGGAACAATTTGATAATTTTACCTAAAATTTATACTGTATCGATTTTCAATTAAGCATAATAACTAATAAAATCTACAAAGTTATTGACAGCGTACCGAGAATTAGATACATAAGCAAGATCATCAGTAAGATAGTTTGTTTTGGGTCCCTCCCGAAACGAAAACCTTACGGGCATGCTTGGACGTATGTAAATATAGTTCAGACTGCGAGAAGGATCCATTTGGTATTTCACTGTTTTGGTTAGGGAGTTTACTTCGTATCGCGTAAGGCGTTGTTGTTCGATTGATGATGATCGAGTCATATCTTGCCAGTATTACGGCTGTCTTTTGAAAAAAAAAAACAGAACACAATGAATTAAATGTATGAAGTGATAGCGAACCTTCCAACAGCCAACTGCCGGAGTTTTCCGAGTTTCGGAAGATACTTCGTTTTTTAGTAGGAAGTACATATTAATACAAAACACGATAAAATTGTGACGTATTCTCGGTAGCTGGCTACCCAGAGCAGTAACCCCATGATAATATTATTCAAAAATTTACTAACAAACAACCCCTTCCTGTGATGCATGTAGAAATGGAGAGGATTCCTCGCTTTCTAATAGCAACTTGCATTGATCCAACAATGCTCCCTTCCCAAGTAGATCTGCATTCGGACGTGGCCGGTGATCAGCATGCAGGGACCAGTGAAGCTTACACAATGTGAAACTACGTGCTATTCCCAAGCACGAGGAACGGAGCAACACACGGACGGTCTCTAATGCTAATGTAAAACTAGCTCCGAGCAACATGTTTCCACATGTTGCGCAACGCCGAACTATATTTCTTACGTCTCCTCCTCCAAGTCGCTCTTCGCTTACACCAGCCACTATTAACAGCGATATGTCGTTGTCATTATGTTTCCCAAAATTCCTCTTGTCAACTTAGCAGATCGAAAAATTCGAAATAGGGCTTGAGATATTCTTCGAGCCACCAAAGTTTCGTGTATTTAATAAACGGTATCTTGTCCAAGATCACGCCAATAATGTCGTAATCCGTCCGAACCATCTAGATTGAACTTTTGTTTCGTTGGTCCAGATAGCCTAAAACAGAAATGAAAGATCCAAACTTCACTGTAAAACCAAAAAATCTTATTATTGCGAATAAGAAAATGAAATCCATATTCGATGACTTTCGATCGTTCGTAAATTCAACACAGGTTTTCTTCTGCAAAAGTGTATGTCATAAGGTTTAAGCTTTGGTCCTTTTTACATTTTTTCACAAACCAGTTGGGAAAAATTCGTATAAACTCGGTGCACTGTACTTTTCGAAACAAGTGAAGTCACATCATTACTGACTCATCGCTATTGATTCCTCTACATCTAGACTGGTTTTCCCACTACTTTGTATGCATCATTTTTCTCAACCCATGTTTGTTTTGATTTTTTAAATGATTTAGTTTCAAGATTTTAACAAAAATATCAACTAATTACCAGAGGCTGAGTGTTTAGTAGAATATTTATGATAGAATAGTTCAAGAATTCAATGGTCTAAAAATGTTTTATTCTATCAAAAATATAAAATTTCGTAAAGTGAATGTATAAATGTGAGACACCTTCTTTTTACTAAAACCGTCAAAACAAGTTAGTTGGTAAACGACTGGACAATGCGCAATTCAGGCCCCAATGTGATTCTTAGTTTCTTGTCCAGTAACTCCTATCCCTACCTCCCCGCGGTGCCGGCTGGGGTACGAGTAACCATAGGAAAGATCGGGTAACCAACCCCGGTGGGACCTTGGTCGTATGCTGACAGGGAAGGGGGGCTTGCCTTTTTTTTACAGAGAGCGAGCCTACCCGAGCGTCTGTTCCCCATGTTGGGGCGGCTGGAAACAGCGTCTGTTCTCCATGTTAGGAGCGGCTGATTACCGTGGTAGTGTAGGACTCTAAACAGTGCTGACACGATGGCCCTCCGGCAAGACAGGCCTAACAAGCCGCCCGGAAAACACTTGTTACGAATAATCAGGATACAAATACGACTCGGAATAATCGGCAAAGACCTACGCGACGAACAAAGGACTACGATTGGAAGCTTGGCACATGGAACTGTAAATCGCTTGGCTTCCCAGGATACGACCGAATGATGCATGATGAGCTTCGAATCCGCGGCTTCGATGTCTTAGCACTGCAGGAACTTTGTAGGACGGGACAGAAGGTGTGGAAAAGTGGGCATCGAGCGGCTACCCTTCTACCAGAGCTGTGGCACAACCAACGTTCTAGGAACGGGATTTGTAGTGTTGGGCAAGATGCGCCAGCGCGTTATTGGATGGCAGCCAATCAGTGATAGAATGTGCGTATTGAATATCAAGGGCCGTTTCTTCAATTACAGCATCATCAACGTGCACTGCCCACATGAAACGAGACCCGATGACGAGAAGGAAGCATTCTACGCGCAGCGTGAACAAACCTACGACAGCTGTCCACGGCGGGATGTAAAACTCGTCATCGGTGACATGAATGCTCAGGTAGGCCGGGAGGCAATGTACAGGCCCGTGATCGGGCTGGAGAGCCTGCACGCGGTAACAAACGACAACGTTCAACGATGCGTAAACTTTGCAGCCTCCCGAGGAATGGTAGTTCCAAGCACCTTCTTCCCCCGCAAAGATATCCACAAAGCCACCTGGAGATCACCTGATCAACGTACGGAAAATCAAATCGACCACGTTCTCATCGACGGACGATTCTTCTCCGACGTCATCAATGTCCGCACATACCGCAGTGCCAACATTGATTCTGACCACTACCATGTCTCGGTTTGTATGCGCTCAAAACTATCGACGATGCACAATACTCGTCGCACAGGAACGCCGGGACTCAATCTCGAGCAGCTACGTAGCATTCGTACTGCAGAGGAATACGCGCAACAACTGGAGTTAGTGCTACCAACGGAAGAGAAGCTTGGCGCGGTGACTCTTGCAGACGGCTGGAGGAACATAAGGTCCGCCGTGAGTAGCACTGCTGCAACCGTTCTAGGTACGAGATTATCGAATCGAGGAAATGACTGGTTTGACGGCGAATGTCAGCAGTTGGTCGAAGAGAAGAATGCAGCAAGGGCGAGGATGCTACAACACCGCACTAGAGCGAACGAGGAACGATACAGTTAGGTGCAGAACAGACAGAACACGGTTTTCCGGAAAAAAAAAAGCGTCACCAAGAAGACCAAGATCGCGAAGCGATGGAACAGCTGTACCGCGCAAATGACACACGAAAGTTCTATGAGAAGGTGAACCGCTCTTGTAGAGGCTACACGCCACAGACCGAAATGTGCAGGGATACTAGTGGTAACCTTCTCACGTACGAACGTGAGGCGATCGACAGGTGGAAGCAGTACTATGACGAGCATCTGAATGGCGAAGCACAAGATACAAAGAACGGTACAGGAATCAATCTGGGTGCACGCTCAGCCGACGACAGATTCCCAACCCCTGATCTGTCGGAGATAAGTGAAGAGATCGGCAAGCTGAGGAACAACAAAGCCGCGGGCAATGACCAGTTGCCAGGCGAGCTGCTCAAACATGGAGGAGAGGCACTGGCTAGAGCGCTGCACTGAATGATTTCTAGGATTTGGGAGGAGGAGATTCTACCGCAGGAATGGATGGATGGAGTGATATGTCCCGTCTACAAAAAGGGCGATAAACTAGACTGTTACAATTACCGCGCAATCACATTGCTGAACGCCACCTACAAAGTACTCTCCCAAATCCTTTGCCATCGTCTATCACCAATAGCTAAGGAATTCGTAGGGCCGTACCAAGCGGGATTTACTGGAGCCCGCGCCACTACGGATCACATATTCGGGATAAGACAAGTATTCCAGAAGTGTTGTGAATACAACGTACCACGCATCACCTATTCATTGACTTCAAAGCGGCATACGACACAATCGATCGAGAAGAGCTATGGCAGATAATGCACGAATACGGTTTCCCGGATAAACTGACGCGATTGGTCAAAGCAACGATGGATAGAGTGATGTGCTACGTCCGAGTATCTGGGACGCTCTCGAGTCCCTTCGAATCTCGGAGAGGGCTATGTCAAGGTGATGGACTTTCTTGTATCTTGTTCAATATTGCCCTGGAAGGAGTGATTCGAATAGCGAGGATCGACACGAGTGGCACGATCTTCCGAAAGTCCGTACAAATTTTTGGCTTCGCTGACGATATTAATATTGTGACACGTAACCTTGAGAAGATGACGGAAACCTACATCGGACTGAAAGCTGAAGCTTGGAGTATCGGACTGGCCATAAATGCGTCGTAAACAAAATACATGAGATTAAGAGGCTCTAGAGAAGAAACACTACGCCTCCCACCACGAATATTGATAGACGGTAACGATATCGAGGTGGTTGACTAGTTCGTGTATTTGTGCTCACTGGTGACCGCCGATAACGACACCAGCAGAGAAATTCATAGAAGTATTTTGGCAGGGAATCGGCGTATGAATCACGAATTGCAACAGCTGCTAGGAGAACCACCTATCGTACGGACAGCTAAAATCGGACGTCTACGATGGGCTGGGCATGTCATAAGGATGTCGGACGACAGGCCAGTGAAAATGGTTCTTGAATCTAATCCGACTGGTACAAGAAGAAGTGGAGGGTGATCTCAGAAGCATCCGTGCCTTGAGTGGCTGGTGACGAGCAGCCATGGACCGAGTTATGCGGAGACGTATGCTTGATACAGCAAAGGGCACCCCAGGCCTATAGCTGTTAGGTAAGGTAAGGTAAGGTCAAAACAAACGAATCACGCGCACCAGTCTTGATAGCAAACCCAAAAAAATTAAGTGCAGTTTCCTTAAATAGTTACCCTAAAAAAATACAAAGCCTTGGTATTTCATTCCTGTAGTGGAATTTGACGTTCTGTTTCAACAGACTTCGCAGCCGATTCAGAGTGTACAGAACCATTGCATGGCTGGTGCTATGATCTTACTGACACTACGAATCCTTCCAGATCGGGGCTCGAGCATACAACAACTGGTTTGTAAGACCACTGTCCCATGAATTGAACCACCAACCCGGGATAAAATTACGCTGAGCATTAGAACCTGGGATGCTAGCATTGGATTTTATCCGGATCCGGTTTCCGGCTTCGCCGAATGATGTTTGTTGAAAATTGCGACGACGTAAGAAAAATTTTCTGAACCGATTTCATCTTTTCATGTTCATTTCTAATCTAGAGATATACACGTTCCGAACTTGTATTAATTCATTTTGGTTTTGGTACCTCGTGGGTACCGATTTGTGCAGAAGTGCACATGACTGTTTTGATTATTTTACGTTTCGCATTCAGCTCATCAGTGCATTAGCAGATTATGTTGACTGCTAATGCCACCTCGCGGATCAACATAATCCGCTAAGCAGACGTAAAGTCATTGCTATTTACAACGCACTTATTTACACCAAAGTGCTATGTCTATCCTGACGTCCCAGGCGAAAACGAATTTACGACTTTATGGCCGCAAACATATTTTAGTCATTTTGGTTTTGGTACCTCGTGGGTACCGATTTGTGCAGAAGTGCACATGACTGTTTTGATTATTTTACGTTTCGCATTCAGCTCATCAGTGCATTAGCAGATTATGTTGACTGCTAATGCCACCTCGCGGATCAACATAATCCGCTAAGCAGACGTAAAGTCATTGCTATTTACAACGCACTTATTTACACCAAAGTGCTATGTCTATCCTGACGTCCCAGGCGAAAACGAATTTACGACTTTATGGCCGCAAACATATTTTAGTCATTTTGGTTTTGGTACCTCGTGGGTACCGATTTGTGCAGAAGTGCACATGACTGTTTTGATTATTTTACGTTTCGCATTCAGCTCATCAGTGCATTAGCAGATTATGTTGACTGCTAATGCCACCTCGCGGATCAACATAATCCGCTAAGCAGACGTAAAGTCATTGCTATTTACAACGCACTTATTTACACCAAAGTGCTATGTCTATCCTGACGTCCCAGGCGAAAACGAATTTACGACTTTATGGCCGCAAACATATTTTAGTCATTTTGGTTTTGGTACCTCGTGGGTACCGATTTGTGCAGAAGTGCACATGACTGTTTTGATTATTTTACGTTTCGCATTCAGCTCATCAGTGCATTAGCAGATTATGTTGACTGCTAATGCCACCTCGCGGATCAACATAATCCGCTAAGCAGACGTAAAGTCATTGCTATTTACAACGCACTTATTTACACCAAAGTGCTATGTCTATCCTGACGTCCCAGGCGAAAACGAATTTACGACTTTATGGCCGCAAACATATTTTAGTCATTTTGGTTTTGGTACCTCGTGGGTACCGATTTGTGCAGAAGTGCACATGACTGTTTTGATTATTTTACGTTTCGCATTCAGCTCATCAGTGCATTAGCAGATTATGTTGACTGCTAATGCCACCTCGCGGATCAACATAATCCGCTAAGCAGACGTAAAGTCATTGCTATTTACAACGCACTTATTTACACCAAAGTGCTATGTCTATCCTGACGTCCCAGGCGAAAACGAATTTACGACTTTATGGCCGCAAACATATTTTAGTCATTTTGGTTTTGGTACCTCGTGGGTACCGATTTGTGCAGAAGTGCACATGACTGTTTTGATTATTTTACGTTTCGCATTCAGCTCATCAGTGCATTAGCAGATTATGTTGACTGCTAATGCCACCTCGCGGATCAACATAATCCGCTAAGCAGACGTAAAGTCATTGCTATTTACAACGCACTTATTTACACCAAAGTGCTATGTCTATCCTGACGTCCCAGGCGAAAACGAATTTACGACTTTATGGCCGCAAACATATTTTAGTCATTTTGGTTTTGGTACCTCGTGGGTACCGATTTGTGCAGAAGTGCACATGACTGTTTTGATTATTTTACGTTTCGCATTCAGCTCATCAGTGCATTAGCAGATTATGTTGACTGCTAATGCCACCTCGCGGATCAACATAATCCGCTAAGCAGACGTAAAGTCATTGCTATTTACAACGCACTTATTTACACCAAAGTGCTATGTCTATCCTGACGTCCCAGGCGAAAACGAATTTACGACTTTATGGCCGCAAACATATTTTAGTCATTTTGGTTTTGGTACCTCGTGGGTACCGATTTGTGCAGAAGTGCACATGACTGTTTTGATTATTTTACGTTTCGCATTCAGCTCATCAGTGCATTAGCAGATTATGTTGACTGCTAATGCCACCTCGCGGATCAACATAATCCGCTAAGCAGACGTAAAGTCATTGCTATTTACAACGCACTTATTTACACCAAAGTGCTATGTCTATCCTGACGTCCCAGGCGAAAACGAATTTACGACTTTATGGCCGCAAACATATTTTAGTCATTTTGGTTTTGGTACCTCGTGGGTACCGATTTGTGCAGAAGTGCACATGACTGTTTTGATTATTTTACGTTTCGCATTCAGCTCATCAGTGCATTAGCAGATTATGTTGACTGCTAATGCCACCTCGCGGATCAACATAATCCGCTAAGCAGACGTAAAGTTGATTAACATCGAAAATCAGTTTACTATTATGTAAAGTTTTCATAGAGTGTACTACCGTATTGAAAACTATAATTCTGCTTCCATGGGAATTGCGCATGATTTTCAAGAAGAATGCTGTGTTCTGTTCATCAGTTTCACAGTACGTTACTCATTAATATGAAAACAATGCGATGAACAATATTGATTTAACATACAAATCGAACATGTTGGCATAATTATCGACACTTGAATCGCATGTTAACTGCGCTAATTGAACACACTAACTGAACCGGTGAAAATGATTCGTTACAAGCTAAAGTGATTTCGATTTCACGATGTAATTACGTCTTCCAAGAAATTTCCTAGACCTGTTGTTTGTGTTACCGTCGTAGCACTTTCATTAAATAATAATTTCCAATCAACGAACTGCTCCGATGAACTTGATATTGAAACACGGAGCATCAGAGTCCAGCATGGATCAGGAAAAGGGCTACTAGGCAAAAGCTTGACAGCTAAATTACGACAGACTGTGGAGGCGTGCTGGCCTTGTTTACGTTTGTGTGATTCAAGTACCCCTAGGACAGGTTGACGATTACTGCGTTTCGAAAACTGTTAGGGCTGAGGCTCTATTTGCCAGCGGATCGCATTGATTGATACGTTGATATTTTTTAGTTCGACATGAAACGTATTCATCTGTTATTTGACTTCCCAGTTTGGTAAGAATTTCATCGCCTTCGTCGAAATAAGACTATTACTTTAGGACTAGACCAGAACGAGTCCGTCCGAAATCCATTTGTAGCCGGAAACGAAGCCCATTGGCTGTTCAGTGGGAGTAAGTCATTGATTGTGTTAGCACAGGATCTATTTTGGTTTATTGTAGCAGGCCCCAGGGGAAAAAGGAATGTGTGAATTTGATCGGGTGACGAACAAACCAGCAGTAACGAAAACAGTGAGGTCAAAAAAATAGTTTACTTTCGAAAAAAATATCCTAAAATCACTGTTGTTTCATAGTCGTTTACATTCATTTCCGGCACCGGCAGTAACTTCGATCTCAATGTAAATATTTGATTGCCATGTAATTAAAACAAACCGAATCTGGTTTTATCATGCCGCCCAGTGTAAAGTAAGCACACATGTCCTCGGCCAGTTCCAGCCAGCCAGGAAATGGCCCTTTTGATTCGTTACATTGTTGTTGGTTGGTCGCAAACTGACTGGTGTCAGTGCAACGATATAAATTACGATAATTTATTGTCGAATCCAAGGATTTACCATCCTCTCCTGACTTAATTTGCCCGGAGCGAGATTGAGTTCCCGGCCAGTCGCATAAAATGCGCATCCTGGGATAGAACAGCGATTCGATATGATAGTGTGAATGGTTTACTCGTTCGACGTTGTTAGCTTCGAATAATAAATATTAAGTGAAGCAGCGTTCGAAACCGTATTACTCATCAGGGTCACTCTCAGCTTGAACCGTAAAAGGTTTGATTTGACAATTTAGTAATATATTACACCGTAATGCTTGTAATGATATTGCTTATCCCATCGCAATCTATTTCTAATATCTAGAGTTTGTTAGGTTGTTGAGCATCATAAAAATGTGGTGCTTCGATCACTGGAAAAGAAGAAAGGTTACTTCCATGACTTTGCAAACAGCATTCACCTTGAGTTTGAGATTGAATTACCAGTCCTGGTTGTCAGTCCGTTATTCATCGGGATTTGTTCAGAGAATTTCTAGATGATAGGACCTGGCTATTAACAAATAATCCTTCGATGTACATCGTTTCTGAAATTCATCGATCTGTTCCGACGTAAAATTTGAAACTGAAATTATTCACAAACACTTTTTAGACAAAACAAAATCATTGATCAGAAAACTTGAAGTTCACCAATAATTTTTTTTCATATCCTACATTAACTGAAACTAATCTCATGGCAAAAAATTTGTTGTGGAAAGTTCACTATCGATCATCCGGAGCTTCAGAAATCGGAAAACGTCACTAGGATAGCCGGAATCAGTTTGATTGGTTATCTACTTCCAATGATCACCGATTTGAAAAGCCTGTAATTCTTGAAATCGGATCTACATGAAATTCAGGAATTCCGTATGACAAGACCTTTCAGATGAACCTAAGTTTGTGAAAATCGGTCAAGTGATCTCTGAGTAAACCTACTGTGTGTTTATTTGACACATACATACGCAGACATTGCTCAACTCGACGAACTGAGTCGAATGTTATATGACCCTCGCAGGGTTGTTACGAAAAATTTCAAAATCAAAACGCGCGTAACGTAACGATGTACGGAAAATGTAACAGTAAAAATAAAAATGCTTACAATTGTGATTTTGAAAGAAGTTAAACAGATTTCAGCGAAGACATTTTTTTTGCTTCAACATCTTTTTACTCGGCAAGCATTTTCTTCTGGATAAGAAGAATTTTAAGGTAGACCACATCAGGATGATTTTCTTTTCCTCCTCCTTCTTTTTTATTCTTTTATTTGGATCAGGGAAAAGCCTAGTTTCTGTCAAACTTGCCCTCCAGCAGGCATAAATACTCCTAATCTTTTGCATCAATAGATTAAAATTATCCAAATGATAAATTTCCTTAAATCTAGTGCTTCTATAGTAAGTAAATCTAATGAGACAGTAAAATAAGAACCGATTTCTTGATAACATTACGTGATGAATGAAAGTCTAAAGAATTGAAACACAAAACTAGCCTTACAAATATCGCGACGGACAAATAATAAATCGAGACCAATCAGTTTGCAGCGGCCATGGTAACTCGGTAAGTTTAAAGGATATCTTCATTGAAGACGTCGTTGGACAAATTTGCGTTGAATCGGTTCAGACTAAATAAGAGCTTTGGAGAATCAATAAAGTCATTGAGTTTTTTGCAACAAAAATTGCTTGCTGAATTTTTCTGCGCCATTCCAGTGAGTTCAGACCAATCAGACGACAGCGATCGGGAAGATACGGTGGAAGATCATGCGGATGTTGCCAGGGAAGTTTTCTTAGAGCAAGTCGAACAAATCTTTTCTGCACGCGTTCAACTCCAAGCTAGCTGATACGAACTCCAAACTATGCTAGCATTTTCAAGTATAGGCCGAACTAGCGAGCAATATAACACCTTCAAACAGTGAGAATCTTTAAAATCACGTCTGATCCCGATCAACAGAGCATAACAGGATTCTATCAAAATTATATATGATCCTGATATTTATATCTCATTATGTTATAAATATGATTCCAAATCAGAAGCAAACATTCAGATTTTATTAAGATTATAGCAAGTCTAGATATTATATTGAGGGCCGTTATATTTCAGATAAAACTATACTAGAGAATTGAGAAAAAGATAGTTCAAACACTTTTGTCGATCATATTTTTGACTTTCAACCCGAAAATGCTATAGTTCAATATACAGCAGTAACAAAAATATTTTCCAATTTCACATTCCTAAAGATGCTTTTGAAAACAATAATTTTATATTTGATTTCAAAATGACGGCCTAAAATTTAAATGTGAGAACGTTCCTAAGTAATTCCTACATAAATTGTGTAAAGTTTTTATTCAAATATTAATTTTAAATTGAAAATAAATATTCTTCAAGATGATTTTTCCCTTTTTCTCTCAGGAACAAAGAAAGGTAAGACAAAAGCTCTAAGACTCGACTAAAAAATATTGGAAAAAGTGGATTATCGGTGACCGATTTTTGTTCCGAAAACACAGAGTGATAAGTGTCAAACATTTCAAAACGTATTCAAAAGTGACGCTGCAATAAACGGAAAACAAAATCTAAACTAAGCTTAAAACCAAAATCTGAACTCAGCCCCTGGCCCCTCCCTAAATCAAAAACAGATATATAATTATTTAGAAAATCTCAGACATGTGTTACACAAATTACAAGACAGTAAACGTAATGAAATGTAATGCAGTTCAAATGAAAAAGTTTAAAGTTTAACACCCGTAAAGCGCACACCGAGAATTCGGTACATAAGCAATCTTCGGTAAAATTATTTTTAATTATTGGGCCCCTTCTGGAAAGAAATCCTGGGTACGGGCCTAAATCATGAATCAGACAAAAACGATTTATCGCACCATAATACCTTCGATTTGAAAAGTTCAATCTATCCATATCTGATAAATTTATGATAGCCTCATTTCGTAGTACACCCAAACCTCCTTTTACGAACCTTATATATGTATGTATGTATGCTTACACACTCACTCGTCTGCATATATGTGCAAATATTTATACATATAAATGATCGCTTTTACTTCACCAATATTTATATGTATTAAGAAATACAAACATTTGCACACATGTGTACGTATATTAATACATATATACATATATAAGTTACGTAAATGGAGGTTTGGGTGTACTTCGATTACTTCCAATTTGGAACCACGAACTGGGATTCCAAATTTGCCATTAGAGCTTAAAGCAACCGACCCGCATTATGAGATTATCCATTTGAATCATTTTTCAGTGAGTCAATCTAAGTAGATATCTAATAATCAAACCGTAATGAAAGCTCAATTTTGGTGGTTTTTGAACATTACTTGCTGGGCTTCTGGCTGCGGATATGGCAAACTAATGTGACTAGGCAATTGGTAGATGATCAATCATAAAAACTTGCTACTCGAATCGATGTTATATATACTTCTTCTGATTTTTCACTATCTTTCAAACGAATTTTTATTCTAATATAAATTTACGAAAATCGATTCGAACACACATACACATACGACACACACACCGACAGAAAATTCACTACTTCAACTGAACGAGCGAACTGATTCGAATGTTATTGGAAACTCGGCCCTCTTGGTACAAAGAAGAAAAAGCTGAAAAACTATCATTCATTAGTTAGTTTCCTCCGATTCTATAAGGTAGTTTTGTTTCACTGAATTTAGTCATTTCCGTTGATTCACAACTTTTCTTTAGTACCAAAAGAAAGCTTGCTCATAGTTCTAAAATAGCCCCTTTGTCATTCATATGCCGGTTGGAAGGGAACAACGAAAGAGGGAGCGAGAAGAGCTATAGATTATTTTTGTAGTAACATGGACTTACACTAGTTATTATATGATGCCAATATATCCTTCCAACATCAGTTGGTTCTCATGCCCCGATGCAATCGTAGCGTATGTTGGCAACTCAAAACTTCCCGGTTCGGAACCAGTCGCTTACCTGTGGATGACTTTTTTTATGGCAAATCAAATCGCCTAAAGGTATGCAATTTCATCTCTCTTCGCGAAATCTATTTTTAGAATTGCAAGGTAAAGCCTTTCCCCCCAAAAAATGGGTAATAACAGCTAATAATTCGTACTAAATTTGTAACAAATTTAGATATAATATTGATATTTACATATCAAGGTGTGTAACAATTTTGTTATAACCTAAGTTAAATTGAGTTATAATTTCTGTTATTTTAACTATTAACGAGACCAAGATTATGACTAATTAAGATAGAAAAAACGAAACAACCCCAGATACAATTTTGTTCTCCCTTGCTGATCGGGATTTTAGCAATAAAACCTAATTATAGAATCGCTTTTGTAATTAGTGTAGAACGATGCATATTAAAAGTAAGTTTAGCCGGACGCAGTCGTCAATAGAGCGTACCTCAAGGTACAGTTTAAAATCATCGGCGTAGACTAATTGCAGCCTTCACTGAGCAACAAAGTAGCGTCAGTGGTAAGACTCTACCACTTAAGAAAGAGCATAGGCAGTCAATGAACTTGTGTGTTGCACCAGAGTTGAGCTAACTAAAGCGCAATACATAGCTTACAAGCAATGTACATCAGAGAATGTTTTAGTAACGCGGCAAACAATTCCTAATGGCTTAGAGACTTGGGACATAGTAAGTTCTATGTTTAACTTGAATTCCAGAAGAACACCCAGGTCCTTAACAGACGATGCGCGTTCGAGAACATTTTGTGGAATATTATCGTCGTACTTGAATACAGACCATTTTGAAATATAAAATATGAAAGTCATCGGCGAACGATAGTTTCATACACTTGATCGAAAAATTTAGGTAATTTAACTTGGAAATCGTTATGACTGATGATTGATTTTGTCCAACGCAGCAACAAAATCGGTGTATATAGAATCTACTTGTAGTCGTGATTGTAAAGAACGTATGATGAAGGAAGTGTAGGTTACTAAATTTGGGGAAGTTGAAGGCTTTGGCATGGATCCAAGCTGAGTCTGAGACATGTAGTCTGAGCAACTATGTGTTATAAAATACAGAACTATAATATCAAACAGCTTGAATACAGGGCACAAAGCAGCAATCCCACGCATGTTGGATAGTGGAACCAACAAACTATTAAAACAATTTATTATCACCACGGATAGAATCCCAGAACTTCTTCGTTTCTTCTCTTGTCAGACATCGCTTCGTAAGCCTGTCGTGCAAATTTTGCTTTAAGAATGCGATTTTTATCATACACAATATTTGTGACCATATTATTGAAGAATAACATTCCATTTATTACGTTATTTGCATTATTGAATGTGTTTTCACTATCCTTGAGTGCGAAAATCTTTTTTCGATTTCCGCATTGGAATGGGAAAACGCGATCACATATATCGAAAAGTTTTTGTACATCCTGGTAACAGCTCTGTTGAAATAGCAATCTGTATCACTCGAGATCGAATAAAATCGAAATTTTGTCCACTGAAGAAAACATTTGCTAGAACCGCCTTCTAGTAACTTTAATTTTGTCAAGGAGAAAATTCATCAAATCGAACAGCTCGACTAATTGCAAAGATTTTTTATATTCGAACAAATGATTCACAAATGTGAAATGATGTTTTTCGAAATTCGCGCAAAATCCGCACCATAACATAAAAATCAGTGGCGTCTCGTCCTCATGTTCACGTCGTGCACTGCACAACCGGTCGAATTGAAGGAATGAACTGCGTCCCCAACCTCATCCAAATTCAATTATTTTTTAGGAATCTTTATTTATTCGACGAAAGCAGGTTGGATCGCACCGAAATTGTTTGTATTTACACGCATCTCATATACATCAGACATACAATTTCAAGTATCTGTTGTCGCTGTGTTAGTGACTTTTCCGTGCACATGAGATACTGCACAGATTCGAGAAGAGAAAGAATTACTCAGCTCTGAGATTTGTATGTTTAATAAAAAAAATCCATCCGAAAGTATATCTTTATCTCATTGTATTGAAAAACACAAGCGAATCTCCATTCCTCAATTTTTAATTTTCACTTACAAAGAACTGTTACATCTGCCACAGCAGTGCACAACTAGTCAATTTTGTCACGAGACGCCACTGATAAAAATCTTAGCAGAAACCGCGCTAAATCCACGAAAATCGCGAAATCCGCAAAAACCGCGAAATCCGCGCGACCGTAACAACCCTGCACTCAAAGTTCAGTTTTCACAGTAGTTGCATAAACTTAGGCAAAGAAGAAAAGCAGAAATATACAAAAAATCTCTTGAGAACTTTGAGGTGCTGAACCTAAAAAAATGTGCACACCATTTTCCCGGAGATTGCTTAATCGATCTTCACAAACTGGGATTTCAAAACTCTTTTGAAACGTCTCAACATTCTTTAAAAACATATTGAATTTTATCTCGATTTGAATTCCGGTTCCAGAATTACAGCACGCCAAATGTAAAAATCTCCCCTCCTCTTCTCCGAACCTCACTAAACCTTGAGAGGTTAATCAACCAGTTGGAATTGAAACAAAGTCTTTGTACCAGTAATATATATTCGAATGAATGTCGGGCCGGTAATCATAAACATAGCTTAACTTTTAATCAATATCCAACGAAAGACAGATTGGGAATCCCTAGATGATAAAATGAGATTGCAAATAGGTGAAAATGTTATCTTCGGAGACAAGACTTGAACACAAGCTTTACGCAATATTTATTATATTTCGATCTTATATCCTGCATCTTATTTTTTTGTTTTTGCAATTACGATTTGTTATGACAATGTTTGATGAATCTAGCTGAATTTCGTTTACTATGAACTGAACGCAACTTCGATTGGAACTCTGTAAGATCTTCTTTGC
This sequence comes from Malaya genurostris, assembly GCF_030247185.1. Lineage (NCBI taxonomy): Eukaryota > Metazoa > Arthropoda > Insecta > Diptera > Culicidae > Malaya > Malaya genurostris. The sequence continues at coordinate 106,153,802 of NC_080571.1, forward strand.
CATTACGCAACTGACAAGAGAAATAAAAAAAAGAGCTAGGGTCGATAAAGAGTGGCACACAACCAGGAATTTCTTATTTAAATTATCCTAAAGTCTTGCTGAATATTAAATTTCCTGAAAATTCATGTCGTCAATATTGTGTGTTATCACGTCAAAATTATTTGTACAGTGTTTCAAGTAGGTAATAAATGTTGCTCACAATTAGATGCAATTCTAATAGCTGGTACTGTTCTAGAACATATGCTGCAGAAAAACTCTTGTTAGCTTCTAGACATCAGCCAAACTTAAAATTAAAAAAAAAACGATTCATGGTCCATTCTGATTTGCATAAAACTGAATTAATTTGTTATTACCCTTATAATTTATTCCCAAGTCACAAATTTGACATCCACAGTTGGATTCCAGTATTTAAATTTTATCAAGTGGAAAATGTGATTAAATGAAGCCAACAATTGGTGAGTTACCTCATTGAACACAAAATTTACAGTTTACTATAACAAATTGATTCCTAAAACGAGATGATTTACAAACTATACACGAGAAAATTTTAGCATTTAGTAAAGATTGTACGATGATTCATACTAAATTCGAGATCTGAATGTTTCCAATAACATTTAGATTACTCATCGGATGAAAACAGGTTGCTAAAATCAGGATTAGTTCATTTAGACAAAACCATGCACATCTTCTACGCATCTTAGATCTTCCGGGTATTATTCACATCCCCAACAAAGTACGAATAATATTTTGTTATCAAAACTCTGGTACGTCTCCAGCATCAGCTATTACAATACAACGATTTTACAACAATGTTGAAAAAAGGAACTAAACTCAATTGCAGGATCGGTTTTTTTCCAAATTTAATTGCGACCTAAGAGAATAATTCGAGGTGGTAGACCTATTCGAATGGAATTTATTTTTCGCTGAGTTTATTGTTGGTATGGCAAATGAAATAATATATTCTTTGAAACTAATAAGTAAATTCTTCATAAATGAAGGCTTTATAGGTTTATAACCAAACAAACTTACTTTGGCTGAACCGATTAAGTTTAGATTCAAATAACAAGTGTTATTGAACCAAGAATTATTACAATAGTCGCCATATTTATTTTGTGCATTACTCGACTTCTAATCAAAGAATTGTGATAAAATCGAATACAACGTCTTCGCTTCGATTCTTAAAAGCAATACCGTAGAAAAAATAGTTTGACTATTGTGTGCTACTACTGTTATCGCGCCCTGCAAAAACACAAAGTGAATGCACCTATATACACTTTTTATTATACGTTTCATTGTACTTTTAAAGTCAGTGGATCAAACATAGAGAGTAGATCTCACTCTAACCCATGTTTTGGATATATGAGATGGAGCTGCCTGGCCCCTCACGAAATCAACAAACAGAAACGAAAAAAAAGTTTGAGAAATGTTATGGGGCTGTTGATCCTGTAGTGAAATTTTGACCATCAGGTAACCTCTATCTCACGGTGTAAAATAGAGGTTACCTGATGGTCAAAACTTCACTGCCGATAAAGCACGCATCGACAGGTCCTTCGGCATAACAGAGTCAAAACCACATAAAATGGATGATGAAGTATGATGGGTAAAATCAATGACAATAAAAATAATACATAAAATTGTACTGGACGACCGGAAAGAGAAAGTGCGCAAGCATGCTTTAGTTAAGCAAAATTCTGCAGATGAGAAAGATATCCTGCCGCTGGATTCTGCGCATTGAGGGCTAAAAAGACGAACGCAAGCGCACTTCGATTTCGTATATGGCTGAATCCATTACTATACGCCAGAGAACAGAATGATTACCCGACAACAGACTGAAGTTAGCACCAGCGTTTCGAAGTGGCACGAGTGCCCCGAAAGGGCTTCTTAATGGGACGGAAGGATCTCAATGTCGGTTTTCTGGGATTGTCATAATATACTTTTGGAGGGCAACCTCAAATCAGAAAAAAGCCAGTATTAGCGTGCATTAATGAAACGATTGAAGATCGGAATCGCTGTGAAATGGCCTTACATGAAACACATGAACATCACTGCTATGGCTAAAATCAACGGTTTAGGTTTCAATTACTTGAGCATCACCCTCGTTCACCTGTTTTGGTTTCCTCGTACTATCATCTGTGCTCAAACGGTTATTTATCTCTGAGAAATTTATGTGAGTTTCGTTTTGGAATTTCAGACCACTACTTCCGGAACCTGATTCCGAAACCAAAGTAAATTTGTATGACCATCTACTTATATGACCTGTAGATTTATAAGATGTTTTTCGCTCTCCGCGAATCGACTGTGCTACTCTATGCAGTGAATTATCATCATTTAAAGTAGGAATGTAAATAATTTCAGAATATACGCCATCATCACAAGTCATGTAGATTGTTGTACTATATAAATATTAAGAAGGTCTTAGACATGTGATACAGAAATAACATGACAGTATATGTAAAGAAATGTAATACAATAACTTTCTCTCGGGCACAGTTAGTTCCAGTGGAAAAGTTTAAAAAGATTTAAAAGCACACCGAGAATTATGTACATCAGTAATCTTCAGTAAAAAAACAAAGTCTTGGCATTACATTCCTTTGGTGGAATTTGGCCTTTCTGTTTCAACAGACTTCGCAGCCGAATCTTAGTGTACAGAATCATTGCATGGCTAGTACTATGGATCCTACTGACACTAAGAATCCTTCCAGGTCGGGGCTCGAACATACGACAACTGGCTTGTAAGACCAGCATCCTAACATATGCATTGAACCGCCAACCGGGGACGTAATCTTCAGTAATTTTTTTTTAAATCTGAGGGTGGCCCTCCCGAAACGAAATCCTGAGTACGGGCCTGTTTAAGATCCTCGAGTCCAGAGAGGTTGACTAAGATCTTGAAACGAATTTACAGATTATTATGCGAATTTCCATAGGAAACGTAACACAATAAAAAAAGGCGGGTGGGTAATGTCAGAGACATAACTGGATGTCGTGAATACGAAAACAACTGACATGTTCCTTAACACTTCCGAATATCAATTAGTTGATCAATTGTATGAATTATGCAAGCATTCCCCTTTGCACATTTTTCGCAAAAACAAAGAAGGCTTCACTTTTTGTTGAGAGGCTTGTTTCTACCTGATTTCGTTTGTAGCTTTTTCACTAATGGGCGGTCCTAACGGCTATAAAAATAGCCGCATTCAGAATTTTAATGTTGATTATTTCATTTCAGATTTGCATAATTTATTGAAACAAACTATCAATATGCTGAAAGGACTCGTTTCTAGCATTCAGAAAGGTCAAATTGCGTAATTCTCTACGACATTAAACTATGGAACATTTTTCGCAAAAACAAAGAAGGCTTCACTTGATCTCGTTTACTGTGAGTTTCACACAGCGAAATGTGCACAAATCTAAACAAACTGTTCTAGATTTGCAGTAAACTGAGGATATTTCCCTACGATTTGCGAACAACAAATCCTAATAGTTCTTTAGAAAACTTTTAGAGCCATTAGAACGGCTGATTTTGTGCAATGCTCTCCACCGTTGCTTTTTCACCAATGCTAATGACTGGCAGCTGTGACGTAATCGCTCTTGTCGAAAGCGAAACTAGCTGTGCAGACGACACAAAACACATCTGCTCGCAGTGGCGATAGAATCCAAACTGATTGAATTTTTGTTAAGAGATTTCCTTTTATGTGATTTCGTTTGTAGCTTTTTCACTAATGGGCGGTCCTAACGGCTATAAAAATAGCCGCATACAGAATTTTAATGTCGATTATTTCATTTCGGATTTGCATAATTCATTGAAAGAAACTATCAATATGTTGTAGGGATTCGTTTCTAGCATTCACAAGGACCAAATTGAGGAACTCACTGCGATATTAACCACTTTTCGGAACATTTTTCCCGGACGATTTGTTGTACAGCAGCAGATATTTTGTTCTCTTCCTTAGAACGCGTTCTGATTGGCTGGTGTTGACATGGATCAAATGAGACAGGTTTTTCAATAGTGTACTATTGAAATACTTCAATGCTTTTGCTATACACTTTTAAATTGAAAAATTTCGATTCTATTGGTAGTTAGATTATATAAATCCTTTCACAGATCACTGAGCTATGAGCTTTAAAAATACGAGAAAGGCAAACGCGCCTTATGAATTATCCTTTTTGATACTCGTTTATACCAAACATTTCAGAAAAGTTTAATTTTCAATTATTTGAGACTATGTCACAAAACTGAAAATTTTATCATAAAATTGTGATCATATTTCCGATGGCATGTCGCAAGAATTATGTTGATTCATTAGATACAACAATAGATATTCACGATCAAAAACTTATCACTCTCTCAGAGGGTAAATTTTGAAAAGGCACCCCATAGTAAAGTAAGTCGTATTCACGACAAAATGAGCGTATCATAACTTACCTCTCGCATAACACGGTGCCGTGCCTTTGTCACGGTTGGCGGTTAAATGCATAGGGCAGTGGTCTTACAAGCCAGTTGTCGTATGTTCATACTCCGGCCTAGACGGATTCTTAGTGTCAGTAGCATCAGCCATGCAATGGTTCTGTACGCTATGTTGCGAAGTCGGTTGAAACAGAAGGTCGAATTTCATAAATGGAATGTAAAAGCAAGGCTTTTTAGTTCCCTATGAAGGTTTGAGAAAGAAGTGAAAGATTGACTCAAAAATGCACCTGCACAGAAATGTTTGTGCACTTGTAATTGGAGTTGCTAAGGACCTGCAAACGAATCAGCCGTTTGCTATAGTAAATGGTCGTAAATCTAAACAACTACCCGTGTATCCTCCTATTGGTGAACACATCATGAAGTCAGATGACCCTTCACTTACCGTTCAATTGAATGGCGAGTACTCTGTATAATTGAATTGAATCTATTACTCGACTGAATGCAGGGCATCGAAAGCCATAAATTATAATCCAACACCAGGAAGCCGGGAAAACCAATTGTAAATGCTTGTTGGAACAGTTCCAGGTGATAGCTTTCCAATACTCTGCCGTGCCATGGCCAATTGACTATCAGTGGTATAGCGAAAAATAAGATCAACATTTGGAAGATGACTGTGTAATAAAATAACACTGTTAGATTTCCTGGAAAATGTCATAGTCAGAGTCTTACATTCCGTTTTTTTTCTGTTGTGTGAAGTTATGCAAAAAAAAATTATGCTGCGGATCATCAAAATGAAATTATTAAATGCTTTGATGTTATAGCTTTAGCATTACTACTGTAAATAATTCAACGTTCACTACTGTAGTCAGTCAACATCAAACAAGGAACTGAAACTCTTCGTTCCATTTACAATTTACCATATCTTGTTTCATTCAGGATGATTTCAAGACTTGGAGAAAGCCTGAAGCAAACAAATAAAACGTTTAATCAGCCCTCAGATGGAATCATTCCCGAAGCATGACGCAATAACCTTTCTCTTCTGTCTAAGGATGACGCAAAGCTAATATTTGTTCTTTCGTCTAATTCTACCGAAATCTATCAGAATCATCAGAATAATTAGCTCACACGGAACTCACATCAAATGGAAAGGTATCGTGTATGATTAAGAGAAATCTTCCGGTCACTGCCTGAGGTCTGTTTGCCTCACGGAGCCAGGAAATGATTTATTGAAATCGGAAGTCCTTTTCCGTTCGTCGTTTCGCTGTACTGCTGATGACTGGTGATGTTACAGGATTACATATTGATTTAGCAGATTTTTCTGTTGATTATCTTATGATAATTGGCTAGCAAATGATGGTACAATGTTACTATCAATCAATCCTAAGCAAAAGCCTGTCGACAATATACGTATTTTTGCTGTACTTCAGCTACTCAACAAAAGTCGGTGATAGACTTAATCCGTACTGGGAAGTCCTTCAATAATGATGCAATCAGATAGGATAGGAACATAGCTCACTTCAGCTGATTCGTTAAAAAGAGGAATATTTTTTGGAATTAAGGTCCATCCGCACTAGGCCGATCCGACCGATCGGAACTCTCCGGCACCGACCTCGATCGGATCGGCCTGGTGCGTGTCATCGAAATCGAAAATCTCAAAATGGGTGGAGCGAAAATGACCAGTCACATTTTGACACAGGAAACAATTTTGTTTGTAAGTTGGTTGAAAATAATTCTGATAAAGTTTTTGTAAAAATAAACAATAAATTTACGTCTCAGACCGAAGGTAGAGGGCCTCTCCAATAAGTGGTGCCCACCGTTTCATTTCAAATTTGCAAAGTCTTAAAACAAACAAACAAACATTATTTTATCTTAAAAACCACTATCACCATCGATTCAGCACATTTTTATAAGCTGCAAAAAATCACCTAATATTACTTGTTGCTGGGAATATTTCCTTTAACCTAAAAATTTTGGAATTTAAATTTAGTCTAATATCGTTTTGGAAGAAAAGATCGTTTATTTGGGTCGTTCACCGCACTGAAATACTTTCTTTTCTGTACAACTTTTATTGAATGTGTAAAAATTGATGATATTTTAAGTAAAACTAGTTTGTAGTGTAACGTACACACGTGTAAAATATCGTCATTATCTGTCAAGTGGTTATCGAGATGAAGCTTCGATGAGAAATTATGGGTGCGGTCGTGGAAAATCCAAGCCAATCCTATAGGTGCATCGCGAAACAATGCGGAATAATCCATTCGACGGTGTCTCGAGGAGAAAAATCGTTCAAGAAGAACCAGACGTCCCAGCGACGAGCTGGCAGTGACATAAAAATTGGAAAAAGGCAACCCTGTGAACGCAATTTACGTTTTGTCTTACACTCATTAGTGCAGTTTATGTTAAACATTGCTGAAAGTATAAAAATCCATTGCTGACATCATGAAATCATTAAAATCATGAAACATGTCTCCTCATGAGATCATGTTTATTATTCGTGATTTCTAAAGAAAAATGATTTATATTTTGAAAATTTCCATGGGAGATGAGTTATTGTTCATGATATGATTCATTTTGCTCATGAAATCATGAATAATAGACATGGTCTTATGTGATGACATGTTTCATGGTTTCATGATTTTTTAATCGGGGTGAATTTTTATCCGTGGCTTAATATAAACCGACGTAAATTTATTGCTATTTACAAAACATTTGTTGGTACCGAAGTCCTTTCTGATGTGCCGAAAATATGAAAAAAAATTGACGGCTTTCTGATCGTCAGAACAGATTGTAGTCGTTTTGGGGTATTGGTATCTCATGGGTACTAACTTCTGGTTTGGAAACTTCCTCGAAGTTTGTTTATAAAAAAAAAGAAATTCGATTCCAATAACACCGAACTACCATTCTGTACATTCGTCACTTTGTATGAATTTTTTTTTGCTTTCTCATAAAGAAAGATTGTAGCATTCGACTCAGTTCGTTTAGTAAGCAAAATGTCTGAGTGTGTATGTAAAATTTCTGTGCACTCACCTTTTTTTGAGATGGCTGAACCGATTTTCACAAATTCAGATTCAAATGAATGGTCTTAAGATGCCTTGAGAAATTCCTGACTTTTATATTGATTCGACATCCTCTTCCGGAATTATAAACTCATTTTTCTTAGAGATGACGTAATCGATTTTCACAAACTTAGGTTCAACCGTCCTATACAAAACTCCTGAATATTATCCGGATCCGACTTTAGAGTTCGTTAAATAAGTTCTTTACGTTACTTTTGGGGTCATCTGGCTTTGGAGTTCTAAAAAGGATTTTTTGTTACGCATGATTACGTTTGTATACCAGGAAGAAGGGCGCCAGTCAAAATCATTTGTAAGTTTGAGCCTTGACTAAGAAGAAATCATTATATGAATATAATCGTAACACACGTCGTAATATATTTCAATATTTCATACATTTGATAATTAAAGAAACTATCAAAGTGCTGTACGGAGCTAATTTTTGGCTTTCGGAAGGGCCAAATTGTGGAATTCTCTACAATATTAAACTCTTTCCGAACATTTTTCCCGACGAGAAGCAGCCAAATGATAACTTTATTTGTGCTCGTTTGGTGCGAATTTCGCAATGTGAAAATAGCATATAACTAATCAAATTACATTTGATTTGCACTAAACTGATGCGTTTTACCTCCAATTTGCAAAGAAGTAATTTTACTAGTTCTTAAGATAACATTTAGAGCCATTAGAAAGGCTGTTTTTTTTAACGCGGTCCTAACGGCTATAAAAATAGCCGCATACAGAATTTTAATTTCGATTATTTCATTTCGGATTTGCATTTCATTGAAAGAAACTATCAAGATGCTGTACGGGATTCATTCCTGCCTTTCAGAAGGACCAAATTGTGGAACTCACTACGATATTAAACACTGTTCGGAACACTTTTCTCGAACGATTTGTTGTACAGCAGCAGATATTTTGTTCTCCTCAGAACGCGTTCTGATTGGCTGGTGTTGACATGAGTCAAATGAGACAGGTTTTTCAATAGTGTACTATTGAAATACTTCAATGCTGCTGCTATACACGTTTAAGTTGAAAAACTTCGATTCTATTGGTAGTTAGATTATATAAATCCTTTCACAGATCCACTGAGCTATAAGCTTTCAAAATACGAGAAAGGCAAACGCGCCTTATGAATTATCCTCTTTGATACTCGTTCATACCAAACATTTAAAAAATGTTTAATTTTGAATTATTTGAGATTATGTCACACAAGTGAAAATTTTATCATAAAATTGTGATCATATTTTCGATGGCATGTAGCAAAAATTATGTTGATTCGTTAGATACAACAAGAGAAATTCACGAGCAAAAATTTATCACTCTCTCAGAGAGTACATTTTGAAAAGGCGTCACATAGTAATGTAAGTCGTATTCACGACAAAAATAAGAGAAAATACTCAAACAGGGAAAAACTTTTTAAGAACTCAAATCGGGAGTAATTTCGTTACACTTTCGTGTTGTCAAATTTTCAAAATGCACACAGATGAGCATAATAAAGAAAGACGTAGTTCTACGTCAAAAAATTCTAAACTGGACTAAAAACTTTTCCAATTGGTAGTCATTGTTAGTTGAAAACTAAACGAATAGATTTCAGATATTCTAGTTCCTGGCTAACGATTCCGGAAGCAGCTGGAAATAGTGGTTACACACACTAAAAATGGAACTTTTCTCAGGTTTGGCCGATTTTCACAAACTTAGGTTCAAATGAAAGGTCTAATAATCCCATACCAAATTCTAGAATTTCATCTGGATCTGACATCCGGCTGTAGGGTGAAGGGTTTGAAGAAGTTTTACACCGTCACCTGAAGTGATGAAGCGAAACAGGGATTTTATTTTTAAATTAGGTTCAAAACTGTTCCAATTTAAAGGGTGATTTTTTGAAGAGGTATAGGATTTGGTTTTGAAAAAATAACACAAAACATTTTCATTTTTTTTATGTTTCGTGACTCATCAGTGCAGAGCAGTTCAAATTAAACTGCTTAGTGCTAAACTCGGCAATTCAATTTAAACCGCTAAGCAGACGTAAAGTTTCTGCTACTTACAGAACACTTTTTGTTTTGTAACGGAGTGCAACGTTTTTTCTGACGTACCGAACGAAAACGTTTCGTTCCATTCTACGTCTTATCACTTATTAAAGAAATCGGGAATGGTAGCTGGAGTTTGAAGTTACACAACGGTATTAATAAATTGGGCAAAAACTTAGGTCTAATGAGTGTTTTTTTCAATTTCCAAGAAGTGTCTGGTTTCACCCCATAGGATGTCTGTCTTAGCTCCGTAGTTTTTGAATTTATGGATTTTGAGTTGGTCACTGCATCACGACTTTTCACGAAAACTAATGCATATTTTTCCAAACCACAAATTGGGAATTGTAGCTGAAGGCTGAAATTACATAACGGTATACATTACTTGGGTAAAAACCTACTACTAATGGACCCTTTTTTTCAATTTCCTAAATATGTCCGCCTTATCCCCGGTTGCGTTGTTTTTATTCGGTACGTATCCCCCGGATAAAAAAATTGAGTGTGAATAAATACTATCCGCTTTATATCGAATGATGGAGGCACATGGTTATTTGTAATTGAATTCAAAATTTTCCCTCAAAATAATAATAGAGTTCAATATATGTAATCAAATATAGGACATGTTATGAAAAAGATTGAATATTTCCATAAAAGTAATAAATTAGTAATGAAAAGTATCAAATTTAGTACAAATTCACCGAGTTGATGGTACGAACAGTACCAAGTAGAAGAATAATTGATTTCCACTGAATAGACCGGTCGCATTATCGTCACAATGGAATTTCAAAGAAAGGCAGAGATATTGTTTTACCGTAATGTAGAACTTATTTGTTCTACAAATCTAGGTCAGACGGTTCAACTGCCATGCATGCCATGAAAGATGCCTTTCGAAGAACAAACTAACATTCGATATCGTTTTTATCTTTCCCGCTCCCTCCGCAGCGCAGATAGTGTGAACGATGGAACTGCTGGTATCGCAAAAGTCGGCCAACGATTGTTCGCCGAAGCTGGCCGCCAACTCTCGCCGACCAAGTACCGGAATCGTCAATCCGGTGGCCAGCTTGGATTTCGACGACAGCAGCAGTAGTAATTTCAGTGACATCACGAAAATTCCTCGCGTGCCCGGGGATGGTGCCCAGGCGGAGGATGTAGGCCCACCAATCGGTAGCTCGGGTCACCTGGAGGGTCGAAAGCAGGAACAACTTGCGGAGTTGATGTTAAATCAAAAGCAGCAGAGTAATGGGGATCTGCGGCCTTCGCCGATGGTGACATCAATTTGCCAAAGTGAGACTAACGGGAAGGAGTTAAAAGGTGGGTGTGGATTTTTTTATATTTGCATGAAAACGAAAAAAAAAATGAATACTGTTGTTTGTAAACATCGACAAATCATATGACCGCAAAGCAAACTGTGTTGTTATACGTACAATAGAACGTACGAGTAATTTGCATGAATACAAGGTTAGCCCATACAAAAATATTTTGTTGGATTCCTCACAGATAAAAATATTTTGTGAATTCACTTCATGAAGCACATTGCATTTGAAGTTGCTTCACAGGCTTTCAGTCACATTTTCGATTCAACTGATGTCTATTTCACACTACTATTGATTTACATGTCGTGTACATTTCATTACTTTTTCTGTGCTGCATTCCAATCGAAACTCTTCGAATATTCCAATTCTAAAATATCTACTCCTGAAAACTTTGAATTATAAGACTTGAGCTATTCGAAGGATTCCTACGGAAAAAATAGTTACGAAGAATACGGTAATGAATATCTAATTTCAAAAGCTGTAAAAGTTCGAAACAATCGATTCATCATTGAAGTAGATCTCCCACAAAAGTAGCCTTACTAACATCGTAGCGGACAGATAGTAAATCAAGATCAATCAGTTCAAAGGTTCGGAAGGTTCAAAGGATATCTCCAAGAAAGACGACGGAGAACGAATCGGACAAATTTTCGTTGGATTGCTTCAATGCGTTGGACATCTCTGTGGTAATAAAGAGACCAGACAACCTTTTCGAGTCTAGAACGCACTAAGACGCACTACTAACACTGTATTGCATTGCGGAAAATGAATCCTAGTAGCTTAGAGGCTTCGTAGATACTAGACTCAATGTACTCCCTAAAATTCAACTTAGAATCCAAGAGGGCACCAAGGTGCTTCACAGACAATGTACGTTCCAGGGTAGTTAGGAAAATGTTATAGTCGAACTTGATTACAGTCTGTTTGCGACTAGAAGAAATGAGGGAGCATTTGGAGGCGATTAAAACCATTCTGTTGATATTACATCCATCAGTCAAATTATTCAACTGCTCTTGTAAGAACTCCTTGTCAGTTGTGTATTGCATGACATGAAATAGTTTGAAGTCATCGGCGAACGATAGTTTTAAACACTTGATCGAAAAATTTAAATCCTTTAGATAGAGAAAAAATATAAACGGTCCAAGGTAACTTCCTTGAGTAAAGTAAGATATGATTGAAGCCGATTCAAAAATTATCCGTGAAATCCCATTTTATTAAACTTGGAGATTGATATTTGATGGTTAATCTTGTCAAACGCAAACTTGTAGTCGTGCTTGTACACAGCAAAAAATTATGAAATTTATTTTGACGTGAAACCACATATGACACAATTCATAGGAACGTAATACGTAAAACGACTGAATTTTACAAGAATGATTTAAATATGTGTCAAACATACCCCGCTTTTCAAGAAGACTTGTAAACTTACATGTTTCTGCACTCAAAAATATGTCAGAATGCATTAAATGTGTGTTAGATCTGCGGTAAAAATGAGTTATTTTTGATGCTCGAATATGTCGGTATCAAAAGGCCCAAATATGCACATCTTTTTCTATGTGTGTATGATAAAGGAAAAAAAAATACCAATCATTTGGGGGTTTTGAAATGAAATGCGAAACATAAACAATTCAAATCAGTCATGTGCACTTTAGCACAAACCGGAACCCAAGAGGTTTCAAACCCCCAAATGACTACTACCTGTTAGCGGCCATCATTCCGTCAATTGTTTTCGTTACTGTCGGCATACCAGAATAGACATTGCACTTTTAGTGTAAAACAAGTGCGTTGCAAATAGCAATGACTTTACGTCTGCTTAGCGGATTATGTTGATCCGCGAAGTGGCATTAGTAGATCGACAAAATCTGCTAACGCTAATGCGTAACGTAAATAATTCAGTAGGATACCAAGTTTGTAGATGTCGAACGTTTAGGAATGAATCTATGATGAGTTTCAAATATAATGTCAGAGCAAATTTTTGTTATGAAATCCAGAATAATAATTTCAAACAACTTTGATACGGCGTACAAAGCTAATATTCTGCGGTAGTAGGATACTGTACACATGTTTGTTTTACAAAACTGGAAACACATAAGATTTCTTCCATATTTCAGGAAAAAATCCTGAACGTAAAGAGCAATTAAATATATTGGATAGTGGAACCAATAGACTGTTAGGGCAGTTTTTTAGCACCACGGATGGAATTCCGTCGGCTCCAGCACTAGATGAACGTTTTAAATAGCAGTTTATATAGTAAGATGACATCCAATTGGAGAACGGTGAGGAACCCTATTAGCAGCCAGAGATATTTGTTGCTGAGTTGGGTTTTATTCGAGGACTATTAAAATGTTTGCGAAACAAATTGCAAATTCCGAGCGTAAAGGATGCTTCAACGTCGTCGAGGCTCATTAAGGTTGGTAATCCTGATTCCTTCTATTCGTTTTATTCGTTGACGTAGTTCCAAAAGGGATTGAGGAAGCATTTAAGATTATTTTGGATGTTGCGTTGAAACCTACAATGAAGCGCTTTGTTCAAGCGTATGTTGCGATTGTTGAGATGAACATAACGTGATCTGAAAAGTAATGAATTTTGTTGCACTGAACGTTTGACGTTGACTTTTTAAAGTGGAATTTGACCAAAGAAGGATTTTTAACGGTTTTTATGCGAATGTTCATAGTTATTTATTTTTTATGCGAATTTTCAACATTAAGTGGCTTTCTTATTTTTTCTTAGATATGCGCGAAACGTCTCTGGTGTTATCTCGATTTTTTTACGAACATCTTCTTTTTTTGACATAACACCAGATCTCGACGTTTAATGCATTTTTAAAACATTTGCCATTAAAGAAAACAAAATAACGATATAACGATAAGACGACATAACGGCATTACGAAATAACGGAATAACCCAATAACGAAATAACTAAATAACGAAATAACGAAATAACGAAATAACGAAATAACGAAATAACGAAATAACGAAATAACGAAATAACGAAATAACGAAATAACGAAATAACGAAATAACGAAATAACGAAATAACGAAATAACGAAATAACGAAATAACGAAATAACGAAATAACGAAATAACGAAATAACGAAATAACGAAATAACGAAATAACGAAATAACGAAATAACGAAATAACGAAATAACGAAATAACGAAATAACGAAATAACGAAATAACGAAATAACGAAATAACGAAATAACGAAATAACGAAATAACGAAATAACGAAATAACGAAATAACGAAATAACGAAATAACGAAATAACGAAATAACGAAATAACGAAATAACGAAATAACGAAATAACGAAATAACGAAATAACGAAATAACGAAATAACAAAATAACGAAATAACGAAATAACGAAATAACGAAATAACGAAATAACGAAATAACGAAATAACGAAATAACGAAATAACGAAATAACGAAATAACGAAATAACGAAATAACGAAATAACGAAATAACGAAATAACGAAATAACGAAATAACGAAATAACGAAATAACGAAATAACGAAATAACGAAATAACGAAATAACGAAATAACGAAATAACGAAATAACGAAATAACGAAATAACGAAATAACGAAATAACGAAATAACGAAATAACGAAATAACGAAATAACGAAATAACGAAATAACGAAATAACGAAATAACGAAATAACGAAATAACAAAATAACAAAGTAACAAAATAACAAAATAACAAAATAACAAAATAACAAAATAACAAAATAACAAAATAACAAAATAACAAAATAACAAAATAACAAAATAACAAAATAACAAAATAACAAAATAACAAAATAACAAAATAACAAAATAACAAAATAACAAAATAACAAAATAACAAAATAACAAAATAACAAAATAACAAAATAACAAAATAACAAAATAACAAAATAACAAAATAACAAAATAACAAAATAACAAAATAACAAAATAACAAAATAACAAAATAACAAAATAACAAAATAACAAAATAACAAAATAACAAAATAACAAAATAACAAAATAACAAAATAACAAAATAACAAAATAACAAAATAACAAAATAACAAAATAACAAAATAACAAAATAACAAAATAACAAAATAACAAAATAACAAAATAACTAAATAACAAAATAACAAAATAACAAAATAACAAAATAACAAAATAACAAAATAACAAAATAACAAAATAACAAAATAACAAAATAACAAAATAACAAAATAACAAAATAACAAAATAACAAAATAACAAAATAACAAAATAACAAAATAACAAAATAACAAAATAACAAAATAACAAAATAACAAAATAACAAAATAACAAAATAACAAAATAACAAAATAACAAAATAACAAAATAACAAAATAACAAAATAACAAAATAACAAAATAACAAAATAACAAAATAACAAAATAACAAAATAACAAAATAACAAAATAACAAAATAACAAAATAACAAAATAACAAAATAACAAAATAACAAAATAACAAAATAACAAAATAACAAAATAACAAAATAACAAAATAACAAAATAACAAAATAACAAAATAACAAAATAACAAAATAACAAAATAACAAAATAACAAAATAACAAAATAACAAAATAACAAAATAACAAAATAACAAAATAACAAAATAACAAAATAACAAAATAACAAAATAACAAAATAACAAAATAACAAAATAACAAAATAACAAAATAACAAAATAACAAAATAACAAAATAACAAAATAACAAAATAACAAAATAACAAAATAACAAAATAACAAAATAACAAAATAACAAAATAACAAAATAACAAAATAACAAAATAACAAAATAACAAAATAACAAAATAACAAAATAACAAAATAACAAAATAACAAAATAACAAAATAACAAAATAACAAAATAACAAAATAACAAAATAACAAAATAACAAAATAACAAAATAACAAAATAACAAAATAACAAAATAACAAAATAACAAAATAACAAAATAACAAAATAACAAAATAACAAAATAACAAAATAACAAAATAACAAAATAACAAAATAACAAAATAACAAAATAGCAAAAGGAAAAAAAATGTACCAAAGAACTAAAGAACAGAAGCAGGGATGAAAGGTAGAAGGGAATATCGGAAAACAGGAAAATGAAAGAATGGATGAGCAGATGAATGAATAAAAAAATTGAACAAAAGTAGAACGCAAGAATTGAAAAACCGAAAAATTCAAGAGCGGATGAACGGAAACGGAAACAAAAAAATGGAAGTAAGATGGTTTAGAATATCGAGAAAACGGTAAAAACGTAAAAAACTAAAAAATGGATGAGCGGATATACGGATGGATAGAAGGTTCTGAGACGGGAAAATTGTTCTTCTGTTGTCGTTATACGGGCGTACTTTGCGATCTAATGGAGAAACGGAAGAACCCTTCGGTATGTAAAAACATAAGCCATGCCATCGGTCGTATCGAAATCGAAACCGGGATGGGATCAATGTCGGAACCGAATCAGGAGAAGAAACGGAAAAATGAAAAAATTAAAAATTTAAGTAAAGAAGAACCAAATATACTCATTATAGCATATAAGTTTACTAAAAAACTACCGATCTGGAAAGTGATTTGCAACTGCGGATACGAAACTTTCTATGGATGCTTCAAGGATGGGTAGTGACTGTGGATGATTCAAAGATAATGAAAAAAGAAGAAGTGAAAAATTTACCATTCAAAAATATATTTGAGGTATTTTAAGCAAAGTTCGTTTTTTTTTCAACGATATATTCAATCAGGCAGACTGCCTTAGCTCTAAGATGCCGAGGATAAAAGAATAGTTCGTAGTTTTATCCTAATCTACAGGGTTATCTGATAGTTTCCAGAAAGTATTACCTAGTGAAGGAAATGATTTCCTGGTCAGCAGATCATGACAGTGTTTGATTAAAATTTTATCTGGTTTTGATACTTAATAGAACTGTTTACTATCAGGAGTACAACTTTGCTTCCGCCGTTTTCCGATAGGTGACTGTACCGGCTGAGGCTGGTTAAAATACATAATGCCGTTAAAGTAAGTGTGTACAGTGCCTATTCGAATTGTCATCGCCGTTTCAGTGACAGTTGTTCTTGTTTTCGTATTAGTCACGCTCGAAAATGTCTGTTTATGTGCCCAATTCTCGCCATTTGCGGAAAGTTTTACTTTTCTGTTACAATTCGAAAAAAAATGCAACTGAAGCGCATCGAATGCTCTCAGAAACTAACGATGATGCTGCTCTGAGTAAAAGAACGTGGTCGGGAGTGGTTTCAACGTTTTAAAAATGGTGATTTTGATGTCGAAGACAAACATGGTGGTGGAAGAGAAAAAACCTGTATTTGGTGGGATCAGCTCGGTGTGATTTACTACGAGCTCTTAAAACCGGGTGAAACCATCACAGAAAATCGCTACCGAACGCAACTGATGCGCCTTACTCGCGCGCTAAAGTAAAAGCGGCCACAATATCGAGAGTGACATGACAAAGTCATCCTCCAACACGACAATGATCGGCCTCACGACGCAAAAGTGGTCAAAAAGTACCTGGAAACGCTGAAATGGGAAGTCTTGCCCCACGCGCCGTATTTCCCAGATGTCGCCCCTTCTGACTTCCACCTATTCCGTTCGATGGTACACGGCCTAGCAGATCAACATGTTCAATCCTTCGAAGAGTTGGAAAAATGGATTGCTTCATGGATAGCGTCAAAAGTGGACTACTTTTTCGAACCGGGATCCGAAAACTGCCGGAAAGATGGGAGAAAGTGGTCGCTAGCGACGGACAACACTTTGAATAATACATCTGTAAGCACTTTTTCGCAATAAAGCTTTCAATTTTGGAAAAATAGGATAGGAAGCAAAGTTGTACACCTAAAATTTTAACTATTGAAAATCATTGTAAAGAAAGTTTTCTTTTCGTTCAAATCACTTGCTAGATCAGTAGCGTTCAAGAGAACTTATATACAGCAATGAATTTTCGTTCGTCCGGTTTTTTTCGATTTGTTCCGAAAATTGCGTTCTGTTCAAAACTTAATAATCGGATTCACACGCGTGAATGTTTAGTAAATCGTGCTAAAAAATATAAAAATTAAATCATAGATATATATTTTAGTAAAGTAGTCTGCCAAGTTTAAAATTGAAAAGCCCGCATACGCAAAACTATACTAAATATCGTCAAATGTCAAAGAACATGGTGCAGGCTTTACGAATAAAATCTACAAAACGAAAGTTTTAGATTCTTATGCAAAAACCTCAGTTCGGTTGATACCATATAAAATGAATTCAATTCGCTTTTGAGTGTAAATTTCTAAATACAGGGTGATTTTTTAAGAGCTTGAGAACTTTTTTAAACAATAAAACGCATAAAATTTGCAAAATCTCATCGGTTCTTTATTTTAAACGTTAGATTGGTACATGACATTTACTTTTTGAAGATAATTTCATTTAAATGTTGACCGCGGCTGCGTCTTAGGTGGTCCATTCGGAAAATCCGCTTTTTTATCGACAAATTTTGTTCAGCGATGAGGCTCATTTCTGGTTGAATGGCTACGTAAATAAGCAAAATTGCCGCATTTGGAGTGAAGAGCAACCAGAAGCCGTTCAAGAACTGCCCATGCATCCCGAAAAATGCACTGTTTGGTGTGGTTTGTACGCTGGTGGAATCATTGGACCGTATTTTTTCAAAGATGCTGTTGGACGCAACGTTACAGTGAATGGCGATCGCTATCGTTCGATGCTAACAAACTTTTTGTTGCCAAAAATGGAAGAACTGAACTTGGTTGACATGTGGTTTCAACAAGATGGCGCTACATGCCACACAGCTCGCGATTCTATGGCCATTTTGAGGGAAAACTTCGGAGAACAATTCATCTCAAGAAATGGACCGGTAAGTTGGCCACCAAGATCATGCGATTTGACGCCTTTAGACTATTTTTTGTGGGGCTACGTCAAGTCTAAAGTCTACAGAAATAAGCCAGTAACTATTCCAGCTTTGGAAGACAACATTTCCGAAGAAATTCGGGCTATTCCGGCCGAAATGCTCGAAAAAGTTGCCCAAAATTGGACTTTCCGAATGGACCACCTAAGACGCAGCCGCGGTCAACATTTAAATGAAATTATCTTCAAAAAGTAAATGTCATGTACCAATCTAACGTTTAAAATAAAGAACCGATGAGATTTTGCAAATTTTATGCGTTTTATTGTTTAAAAAAGTTCTCAAGCTCTTAAAAAATCACCCTGTAAAAGCTTCCCTAATGGAAAATGTCGAAACTTTTTGTCTCTCTAACCATTCGTGTCTGTCTACCGGAGTAGTATCGCACCATATCATGGCAAATGTATGATAAAATGATAACACAACAGTAATAATTTCCCGTAAATGATCCAACATGTGAAATGGAGTGAGCTTCCGTAACTGTTTCTTCCGTTTAGTTAACCCGTTTTTCGCGTCTTTTGTGTGTAGGCATGATGGCCATGTGCTCGTTGCCGATGGATGCGAATCGCTATATTTATCCTCCATCCTCCTTTCGCCACCCGAGCGAAAGCCATTTGCCAGGAACACAAAATTGCACGAGACAATGGGAAATATATTGATTATTTAATTGAGACAATGTGTGCGCCTGTAGGCATCCATGTATAAGTGGATAGACAAGTTTAATGAGGGAACAGACAGCCTAAACATTTTTATTGAAGAGTGATTCATTGCGGCACAACCGAGCCTGGTGGGTGTCTGGCTAAACCGATCTGACGAGCGCGGATTTTATTTATGGGAGTTGTTTTCCTTCCATGCGGTTTGCCTATTTGTTCTTTCGCTTCTGCTGTGGTGGTGAGCCGACATTGTTAGCTGTGGTGAGGATTTTTTTTATTAGCCGTGCATCTGTAGCCTTCTCGAACAATGTTCTATTTCCGTACACGTGTTCGTGTCATTGTTTGCAGGATAATAAAATCTTTTTTACGACTTTCACTTTGGTCCCGTTACCGGGCCATAACCTGCAGCGGGCTTGTTGCTCGAGCCAATGATGCAAAGTTCATCCACTACATATGTATGTATACAGACAGCTATTACGAACAAAACAGAAACTGCTGTCGAACATACTATCGACGTGTCTAATGAGGAACGGTTTAAGCTTGCGGGTAGTTAGAATCGCTTTGGAAGGATTTAAACTTTGCGTTCTGAACGGTATCAACTAGCGGTTAATCGGTTGTTGAATCCAGGAAAAGACAACGTTCAAGTATACTGGTTTCAAGACACATAAGACGGAAAATTGCAAGAAATCCGCTTTTCTGCTCGGAAAAACGGCATCAAATTGGTGTTTCGACAGTTTTAAACAAGTTTTCGTTATGTTTCATTTTCTACTCGACAGAATATAGTCTAGCTAGTTCTAAACAAACCTAGAATTCCAATATGCAAAAAAATTATATAATTCAGTTCAGTTTCACTGAGCAATGCTTGGTGAGTTTGAATTGGAAGTGATATTTTTTTCATGGATTCATTATTTGTTCATGTGGTAACTTTTCTTACTTGAAGGCATCAGGATACATAAGTTAAGTAAAACAAATGTATGATGCCAATATATCCTTCCACTCTCAGTTGTCTCTCATGCTCTGATGCAAACGCAGCCAGTTATCGAAGCTACATAACTTTTTTATCGTAAGTCCAGTATTATATTGCCTTAGGTTGCATGCAGTCTGCTCATACTAACACATGAGCTAAAAAGTTCCGGGCCTAACACATAAATGGCGCTACGCAGATCAAAATATTCTGTTAACTTACATCTGTTTTCTTGCACATATTTAGAGCAATATAATTTAAACGCAAAACTAAGCGTTAATTTAAAAATACAATTATATTCATTGAAAATTCGATACAATCCAATTCAGTATTGCATCGATGATGGTTTTCAATCAAACTTTCGATTTAACCCATGTCTATTTTATGGTACTATTGATTTCCATGTCGTGTAAATTTCATTATTTCTTACTGTGTAGTATTATTGCAGTTAATACTAACCTTTAAAGGAAAGCTGTTAAAATTTCATGATATTCTATTCATTACTTTGTGAGTTATTGTGCTAAAAGCGACAATACTTTCGTTATTTTCAGAACAATTAGTCAAACACAATTTCGTGTTTGAATTTGACATTGCTTCTTGATGGGAAAATACCGTTCAAGCAAAGCAATGGCTTGAACATTGTTATGATGAATCCGCTCCATCAGAAACAACAATAAAACGTTGATTTGCTAACTTCAAACGTGGTCTTGAAGATACTGGTGCTACAGAACGCAGTGGACGTCCAAATGAAGCGATAACACCAGAAAACATTCAAAAAATCCACAAAATAGTTTTTAATGATTGAAAAGTGAAGTTGCGTGAGTTAGCTGACATCGTAAAGATATCAAAAGAAAGTGTTGGCTTTATATTGCATGAGCATTTAACTATGAGAAAGTTCTGTTCAAAGTGGGTGCCTCGTTTGCTCACTGTTGACTGAAAACGAGAACGTGTTGATGATTCTGAACAGTGTTTAAACATAACATACGGAAATTTATGCGACGATATGTGACAATGGATGAAACATGGACTCATCACTTCACTCCACAATCAAAACGATCGCCATCTGAGTGGACAGCAACTGGTGAATCTTGGCCAAAGCACATGTGGCCGAGGTATTTTGGGATGTGCGTGGTGTAATATTTATCGACTATGTTGAGAACAAAAATACCACTATAACAGTGAATGGTTATCGGAGCGTTGGAAGATTGAAATTGCAAATAAACGACCGCATATGACAAAGAAAAAAATTTTGTTTCATCAAGACAACACACCGTGTCACAAGTAGTGGTGTACAATTTCATTTTCAATGGATTAATCCCAAGTAGCACATGTAACTTTTTAATAAAAAACCTGTTTTAATCCACCTAGTGGTGTAATGATGCCTTTCTCATGTACATATAATATTGTGGTATTCTATTCAAAATTTGTCTCTTGGATTTTTGAAAGAAACCAAGAGATTGTTTGTGCATAAAATACAGAATAAAACAGTGCTTTGATTGCGTAAGTCATCCTTAAGAAAATGGAGTGGGTTCACTATTATATGCACTTCCGGCACCGGAACCCGAGAATCGTTATAATCAAAGTCGGTTCGTACGGCCACCAACTAACATGACACACAAACTCTACTAGTACGCACTCTAAATTACGATTTAAATGTTTGTTGAATCCGAAAATAGTTTAAGTGACGGTGTACAATATTGAACACACTTTACCCCATAACTCCGGAACCGGAAGTCGGATCCGGATGAAATTCAGGAATTACGTATGGGACGTTCATTTGAATCTAAGTTTGTGCAAATCGGTCTAACCATCGCTGAGAAAAGTGAGTGAGATCCATTTTGGTATATATGACCACTATTTCTGGTACTTCCGGAACCGGATACCGGGAACCAGGATAGCCGGAATCGGTTTGTTTAGTTGTCTACTGATAATGACTATCGATTTGTGTAGTTTTGAGACCAGTTTTTACGTTTTTTGTTTCGCCGGTTTAAGTGACGGTGTACAATATTTATTTATTTATTTATTTATTTATTTATCTATTTCTTTCCATCTGACCTGGATTGATCTCAATGGAGTTTTTGGTAGAGTGGGAAAAGCCCATTTGAAATTCATCAAATGCGCGTAAATCCCATCATCTTTTTAACATTGTACATATTTGTTCACATAATTACAATTCAGAAACATAAGCCTAACGAATAAGGATACAAACATTGTCCAGTGCTAAAAAATAATTAAGTTCTACTTATAATCTATCTGAGTCTCTTTAGCCTATTCTTGAAAACAACATTATTGAAAACATTGCACATTGCCCTAATCGGTTTGTTCTGACCATATTCCGTTCTTCGTAAGTCGAGTCGCAAGAAATTCCGCACTCTTAGAGCAAATTCAGCAGCTGCAAGATTCATATGGGTGGTCTATAATGTAAATGAAACTGAAACAAACGTATCACCAGCAATCCGTTTTATTTTTATTTATTCGACCAGTTCTACTGTCAAATTTAAAACTGGTATACACTGCCGTTCTATTTTTTCTATATTTGAAACACAGATAAAACGTTGCTGGGGCTGCCAGTTTATTTTGTTATAATTTCTAGATTTAAATTTTAAAACTGACATAAATTATGCATCTAGAACTAGAACACTCCTGAATATGCCCTTAGCGTTCTTAGAGGGACATTAATACATATTTGCGAGAGAATCTCAGGAGCATCAATTTGTCCATTCAGCCTTTTCGCTATAAATACTGCTCTGAGTATATATAATATTGAACACACTTTACCCTATAACTCCGGAATCGGAAGTCGGACCGGATGAAATTCAGGAATTCCATATGGGACCGGAAGACCTTTCATTTGAATCTAAGCTTGTGGAAATCGGTCCAACCATCGCTGAGAAAAGTGAGTAAGATCTATTTTGGTATATATGACCACTATTTCCAGTACTTCCGGAACCGGATACCGGGAACCAGGATAGCCGGAATTGGTTTGTTTAGTTGCCTACTGATAATGACTATCGATTTGTGTAGTTTTGAGACCAGTTTAGAAATGTTTTTACGTTTTTTGTTTCGCCGGTTTAAGTGACGGTGTACAATATTTAACACACTTTACCCTATAACTCCGGAACCGGAAGTTGGATCCGGATGAAATTCAGGAATTCCGATAGGACCACGAGTCCTTTCATTTGAATCTAAGTTTGTCAAAATCGGATCAGCCATCTCCGAGAAAACTTAGTGAGATTATTTGACACACACACAGATATTGCTCAGCTCGATGAACTGAGTCGAATAGTATATGACAATTTTCACTAGTCGGTTTTTCAAGTGATTGCATAACCTTTCTATAAGAGAAAGGCAAAAAGAACAAAATAAAACAGATGCTGCATAATGGTCGCATGACAAACAAGACGTAACAAGCCGTAATATGATGGTGACAATGGAGTCAAAATAATAATAATAATAATGGATTGACATCTCATCATACT
Source organism: Malaya genurostris (assembly GCF_030247185.1). NCBI lineage: Eukaryota > Metazoa > Arthropoda > Insecta > Diptera > Culicidae > Malaya > Malaya genurostris. The sequence goes on from NC_080571.1 coordinate 106,177,613, forward strand.
AAGTTACAATAATTTCCAACGTAAGGTTTCGGTTTTCGGTAATCCAACTCTTACGACGTGCTCGCATTGACTGTTTTTAGTCGCCAACTGGTCACCGTAACAAAATGTGACAACGAAAAAGTAATACACACAACAAGACAAAGTTAAGTAATGTTTTCATATTGGTTACCGTATTCGTTTTGATGCAACAAAGAAATACAATTTTAGTGTCGATCGAAGTAGATATGTAGTGAGTTTAAAGAAGATTGAATTCTATATTTTAACTCTGATTATCGGATGACAATTTTTGGTCGTGAATGTTGAATGGGAAAAACATCAACAAATTCTAACTTGACACAAGCTTCTATTTTCTGTTTCATTGTGACTGATGTGCATGCTGAATCAAATCAAATATTCGTTACTGAGAAGTTGTTTGGCAACCCTTGGTAAGTCGCACAAACTCCGCCTCTTACGCTTTTCAGATTACATAGCAGTTATAATGCACGTTGCAAAGTCTTCTACTTGTTCCATGAGCTTGTGTCATATAAGTTACTGTCATTGAAGTGTAATAACGTATGCTACTTGGGATATCAGATGAAAATGAAATTTATGAACACTGACCGTCAGCATATCGATACAAATTCATATGACATTTGCTGCCATTTTCAAGTGAAGCTTCCAGAATTCATCGTCAGTTGAATAATCGTACCTAGTCATTTGAAGTTTTGTTTGCTCAGTTTCAAATGCCAAGTAGTCTAGCTGCTTCATTGTCTTCACTGTCGGTAGTGAACAAGTTCGAATGAATAGAATTATAAATGGAGTAAAGTATTAAAAATGGAAACTGAAGGAGGAAACTATTAATTTATGTGTATTCTGTAATTGATGTTTCAGTTACCTGTTTTGTCTTTGAACTATTATCTTGAACCAATTCGAATGATTACCTAAACCTCATTTGAAGGCCGCTCTCACACTATTGAAAGAAATATTTTGTTACTTCAAGAGATCAACTGACAATGTTTAAACTGAGCTTTGATTTGAAGAGAATCGATTGAAGAACTGAATGCTGCCGGTTCGGTACGTCACCGAACGTTATGTGTGTCAGAGTGTGAAATTTACTGCAGTAGAGTCAGTGTGTTTTACATTCGGTTTCAAGTGAATTGAATGGAGTTTTGCTGCACTGGTCTCAAGTCAATCAAAACAATGGCAAAACTACATGAATTGAATTTTGTATTGTTCCCACATCCACCTTATTCGCCAGATTTGGCTCTCAGCGACCTACTGGCTGTTTGCAGACCTAAAAAAAAAATGCTCCGCGGTAAGAAATTTCGCACAAATGAAGAGGTTATCGCTGAAACTGAGGCCTATTTTGAGGCAAAAGATAATCGTTCTACAAAAGTGGTATTGAAATGTTAGAGCAGCGCTGGAATGGTTGCGTTGCTTTTGTTGAAGATTACGTTGATGAATAAAATTAATTTTGAACCAATAACACGTGTTATCTTTGTTAGGCCCGGGACTTTTCAGACCATGTGTTATGTGCTAGATTTACATCCTTCTGAAAACTTTTTGTTTATCAATCTAGTAACTGCTTCTTTTTATTTAAATTCTTTACAGTTCACCTTCCCGGGTTGGCGGTTCAATGCATAGGACGCTGGTTTTACAAACCAGTTGTCGTATGTTCGAGCCCCGACCTGGAAGAATTCTTAGTGTCAGTAGGATCCATAGTACTAGCCATGCAATGATTCTGTACACTAAGAATCTGCTGCGAAGTCTGTTGAAACAGAAAGGCCAAATTCCACGAAAGGAATGTAATGCCAAGACTTTGCTTTGACAGTTCACCTTTTCCCAAAAATGCCATCTTGTAACATGCTGCTTGGCTCATAGTAATCACACATCAGAAATTTTGAGCGAAAATGAAATGCAGAATAATTGAGTCATGCAGATTTCAATTTATTACATATTTATTATCTGTATTGGGTTATTGTATATTGTCTGAGTGTGTACGCGACTATTTTTTTCCGTACTAACATGGAGTAACGGCCAGTAACTTGGCTCTCTTTTTAACACTAACCTTACATTTTCAATCGTTTAATCATTATTGCATTCCCCACTATTTAACTGTCCCACCAACCTTGAAAATCTTTCAAAATAAAGTTTCGACCTATTATAAAACTTACATCGATTTTCTACGTTCTTGCACATATCAATATTTAGTCTAATATATAGTGACTTCCACATATAGATTTTAACTTTTTTAGAACTTTTAAAATTGCGTTCAAACTTTACAGGATCGCTTCAAGTTTATGCTTTTAATGAAAAGCCATCCTTTGATACAACTATATTACATATTCTTGTATTCTTCGCAGCTGACATACACAAACCAAATGGTTCGGCAGTCACACCGGTAAAGATGGACGACAGCAACGGAAAGAATGGTGGCGGTGGTGGTGCTACTTCATCTCCGCCACCTGGCGGAGGAACCAATAATGAAGGAGGAGGAGGAGGTGGTGGTGGTGGGAACGGGATTGGTGATACAGCGAACCCTACCAGCGCTGCACTACCGCCGCTCAGCAGTAACACCTACTCGGCTTTCAAGCGAGGAAATGTGATCAAGGGTATTCTGTGTCCATCGATGACCAACTCCTTCCGTGCACCGTCCCTTGAACGTTCCTATCTGACCTACTCCCACCGGCAGCGGCAAAAATCACTAATACTGGTGAATGTAGTCGATTTGGTACTCAAGATCGTGCTGGCGTCTGTCTGGATAGGTTTCAATCATCCCGCGGTCAGTTCCGATTTGATCACCTCAAAAAAATGAATGAAATGTGAATGTGCGCATCCCTTTTGTATTTACAGACAGTGAAAGCTCACGAGATCACCTGGTCGGTGTGCTGTGTCGTCTCGAACTTCCTGATCTGTGTTCTGGGGAGCTGGCGGTTGTTCGCCAACAACTATCTGCACTGGGCGGCCGTGTGCACCTGGCTGCTGCTGAATCTGCAAGGTTTCATCGGCGATGGGATGGGCTTCGCCGAACGGGAGTACCTGATTTGGTATGTCCTGTTCATCATCTTCGTGCCGTACGCCATGCTGCCACTGCCGTTGAAGTGGTGCATGATCGCCGGCTCGGTCACTGCCATTTGTCATCTGATTGTGACGACGATCAACAAGTTTTTGCACGAAAATGTAAGTATTTATCATACTGTTCCACGGATAAACCGTACCCGAATGTGAAAAGTACGAAACATATCAAAACGTCTGGTTTAGCTTGATATAAAACGCAACTCTTGCGTTACTGTGTGCACAAAAATGTTAGAAACAGTTTATTTTCTATTGTGTTTAGTTTTTGTTTTGGTTCATAATTAACTTGTCTCGACCATCTGATTACTAAACAGGTGTTGCATTATTGATTTTCAAGTTCCCTTAACCTTTTCATTTAAACAAATTTAAGATAGGTACAGTACTCGCCCATCACGCAATAGGTAGTTTACTAGCCTACAGCGTGATGGTGAGTGAAACTATTCAGGACTTGGACTTGAACCTTCATCCCCCTGGCACCGCTTTTCAGTATTCGGTTTCAGGAGAGGACTCAACCTTGTTCGTATCAAAAATCACGTAGACCGCAACGACGGATCTATCCTACTCCACCAGTTTCGGAGAAAATCGTGTGCTTTTTCCCATTTTAGCACATTTTATTTCGTTACTCGGGAACACGAAGTCAGGTCCGTATATACTTCAATACTAGACTATAAGACTATGATACTTTCTATATTAGTCAGAGTTTAAGATAATTGGTCCAGCGATTTTTGAGAACATCAAGTGCACTTTTCCTGCACATTTTTTCACGTTATTCCGAAATCAACAATTGGATATGGGCGAAATCTAATAGCTGGTTACAGGGCTATGAGAGTTTTCATTCAGAGCAACGTTTATTAACACTATTTCTCTCGGGAGGTGCGAAAAGACACCTTTCAATTTTCAACTGAACATAATTCCCAAAGGCATTTCAAAAGGTATATCTATTTCTACCATAAGGTGTCTTTTAACACCCTAAGGATTTCATAACAGAGTACAAAAAATACTTGTGCTAAGTTCAGAACGTAAGACTATTACTGCCCATTCTCGCATATGGACTCTGGCCACTTTTGAGTTAACCCGACGGATAACGTCTATTTTACCTTACTTTCAGAAATTCCACGCCTAATTTGGGGTTAGCTCAGAAATTAAAAAAAAAAATCATGTCGGGTCGGTCGCATAAGGAAAGTACTCGCATATCTGTCCCACGCATTCAAAATCACGTTTTAGTATCAACTTTCTTTGCGTTTCGCCTTCGGCTCGTCATTGCTTAAAGCAGTTCAAATTGAACTGCCATCTCGTGCCTAGCAGTTCAACTTAAACCGCTAAGCAGACGCAAAGTCCACACTACTTATGTGACCCTTTAAGGATATAACACTAGGTGCCATATCCTATCTGACGTCTCGGGCGTAAACGAATGACGACTGGCTACTGGTCGCCGCAGAGTTTGAACATTTAGGGGTTTTTTGTTTTGTGCAAAAAAACTTATATTTAGTTTCAACTTTCTTTGCGTTTCGCCTTCGGCTCGTCAGTGCTTAAAGCAGTTCAAATTGAACTGCCATCTCGTGCCTAGCAGTTCAACTTAAACCGCTAAGCAGACGCAAAGTCCACACTACTTATGTGACCCTTTAAGGATATAACACTAGGTGCCATATCCTATCTGACGTCTCGGGCGTAAACGAATGACGACTGGCGTTTTAGTAACTACAAAATTTACAGGTTGCATCAATTTTTTCTGGCCACTGCACCAATATTTAGCGCTGGCAGTGCGTGCAAAAATTTAGATAATGTAAGATAAATTTTTTTTGAATCGCTATTTGGATATAGCCGGTACGATAATTTTTCTTGGATATTTTACATTCCGATCTCATTTCTTCGCCAAGGTAGCTTCCTTCAGAATCAAACGTATTGCTCCCATTTATACTCACAATTTCATCCTCCTAAGCAACAACTTCAGGAAAAGATTTAGCTCTTTTGTCATAGCTTTGACCAAATTAAATGTTGGCATATGCGTTTATTTCAAATTGGAATTATCTCGAACGTACTGTACAGAACGGGAGATTTCAGAATAATTCTCTCGAGTGTTGGTGGCATTGAAATCCAACAAATCCATTGTTTGAGCTGTCTTCCGTGGAAGAGTCTCCACCATACAATATAATTGCATCAAAACCTGACATGATATCGCAAACGATTAAAAATTTCACACGAATGGGAAATCAAACATGAGATTTTGCCACGTGCGAGAGAAGCGTAGCATACTAAGATGGAACCGGTAAGCGAGTATTTTTTCGTTATTTCCGAAACATGTATTCATCGTTTTCTCAACTTGTCGATTTTCAAAATAAGACAGATATGCTAGTATGGGCAGTATAGTTGAAAAAAAAACTACACAGATAAAAATATTTTGTGATTTTACATTTATTTTCATGCACATATTTGGAGCAGGCAATTGAATGGAAATTTACATTACAAAACGAAGCGGTTTGTAAATATACAGTCTTGTTCAAAGAAAAAATAAATGAATTTTGATGTAATTTTCCATCAATCATGGTTTTAAATCAGACTTTCGTTTCAACTGATGTCTATTTCATAGTACTATCGGTTTACATGTCGTGTAAGTTTCATCTTTTCTTCATGTGCAAATTTTATAACATTTTAAAATTTGGTCGATATGACAAACATGACATTATTTGCACTGTTGGGAAAATCATGATCAGAAAAAGTTTGTTTAACTATCACTCGTGAAAAAATCAGTTCAAGTGATTTTCTAAAAAAAATCAGTGACTGAAAAAATCACTTCCGATATTTTCATTCATGAAACAAGTGATTTTTTGTGTCAGCGAAGCTTGATGACAAATTTTCAACCAAAGAAATATCGCTAAAGAGATAATCGAAAGGGAGAAGAGTCTCCGATGATAAATTTCCACTACGCCGTTCGTTCAATTCAATGAATAAATTCAATTTAGTTCAATAAAAAAGTTCTAGTGAGAATCGCGTTGTCAAAAAATCAGTACTGATCTTTTCTGCAGTAAGTTTTTTTATCGGTGATTTTTGCCTTTCTCTATAGAAAGGTATTAGAATTGCTGGAAAAACCGACTTTCGAACGGAGCCTCGGAGACCCATAGTGTTATATACCATTCGACTCAGTTCGACGAGATCGGAAAATGTCTGTGTGTGTGTATGTGTGTGTGTGTGTGTGTGTGTGTGTGTGTGTGTGTGTGTGTGTGTGTGTGTGTGTGTGTGTATGTGTGTGTGTGCACTTTTCGAAGATATTTGAACGCGCTCAATTTTCTCAGAGATGGCTGAACCGATTTCAACAAACTTGGGCTCGTTTGAAAGCTACTGTCGGGCCATTGATCAAGTTCGAAGATCAAATGGCTGTGACTTTTGGTTCCGGAAATATGATTGTATAAGTGACGTAACCGACAAAAAGCGTTGTATTTGAACGCGCTCAATTTTCTCAGAGATGGCTGAACCGATTTTAACAAACTTGGGCTCGTTTGAAAGCTACTGTCGGGCCATTGATCAAGTTCGAAGATCAAATGGCTGAGACTTTTGGTTCCGGAGATATGATTGTATAAGTGACGTAACCGACAAAAAGCGTTGTATTTGAACGCGCTCAATTTTCTCAGAGATGGCTGAACCGATTTTAACAAACTTGGGCTCGTTTGAAAGCTACTGTCGGGCCATTGATCAAGTTCGAAGATCAAATGGTAATGACTTTTGGTTCCAGATATATGATTGTATAAGTGACGTAACCGACAAAACACGTTGATTTTTACCGCTCTTATATATATATATATATATATATATATATATATATATATATATATATATATATATATATATATATATATATATATATATATATATATATATATATATATATATATATATATATATATATATATATATATATATATATATATATATATATATATATATATATATATATATAAGGGTGCCAAAATTTTGGGATCACCTCTATTTTCGTTAAGTTCTAGTGCTCAAAAGTTCAAGCACCTCGAAAAAAGCCTTCATGCAAAATTTGACCTAAATCGGACATGCTTAAGGGGTGCTGCCCGGTGGTAAAGGTTTGACAATTTTCGATCTTGAAAAAGCACCATAAGGGGGAGTACATGAAATTTCCAAAAGCGAAAATTCGAAAAAAATTTTCGAGATGACACTAAATCTCGACGTTTCATTCAATTCTGAGCCTTTTGGCATCAAAATTTTTTTTTTTCGATTTCGAAAATTTCATGTGATATTTCAAGATATATGAAAATTTCACTAAGTGGACTAAGAAGGCTTTTTACCTTTTTTTATATATATAAAAAATAGGTATAGAAATCGCTCAAACTTTCGAAAATTTTTCCGAGGCCCGGAGGGCCGAATGACATATACCAATCGATTCAGCTCGACGAACTGAGCAAATGTCTGTGTGTGTGTATGTGTGTGTGTCTGTATGTTTGTTGTCAACTAAGAGGTCGAGATCTCAGAGATGGCTGGACCGATTTTGATCAAACTAGTCGCAAATGAAAGGCCTCCCCGTCACCCAAAACGCTATTGAATGGTTTTGAGATCGGATGTTTACTTTTTGAGTTATTCGAAGTTTTATGTCAAAATTTTCAGTTTTTTGACAGTATCTGTCACAATTGACCTTAAAAACAGAATATATTTTCAGACTTAGATTCCGCACGATAATACCTATTCAACAAGCCATAGATTGTTAAAATCCGTCCATTTTTAACGGAGATATCGAAATTTTTGTGTAAACGACTTTTCCCCCTATTCCAGCAGTAGGAGTTTTGAGCGCTGTATGACAAAGCAATGCTTGGGAGCAACGGAAAACACGATTTTTTATTCTATTACATACAATTGTTTCTAAGTACCAAAAAGACTGTGTACAGCATCCTTTTTCAAGACAATTTGCCTCAGACCGATTTTAGCACGGCTCGTTTTTGGCAACATAATCGTTCGAATATGACATATATAAACCAGATGATGGCAGATTTTTTTTAATTATATTGTTTTAAACTACTAACAGCAATAAATGCTGGAAGAACATAACATCAATATACCATTCGAATCAGTTCGTCGAGATCAGCAAATGCGTGTGTGACAAATAATTTCACTCAATTTTCTCTGAAAATTTCTTTTCTACAAATTCAGATTCATACGAAAATTCGTATGCTCCCAAACAAAGTTCCTGAATTATGTTTGGTTCCGACCTCTGGTTCCGGAACTACAGGATGATATATGAAACGAAATCAAAATTGTGTAACTCATTCTTCTCGTAGATGGCTGAACCGATCTAAGAATCAAATGAAATCTAAGAATCATCTAAGATGCAAATGAAAAGTTTCAAGATTATTTTAAACATCTTGCTCTTCAGTCAGATCCAACTTCCGGTTTCGGGGATACAGGGTGATTAGTATAAAAATGTCTATTCCACATAAATTAATCAGGTTCATCGGGTTAGCAGATTTGGATAGTCAATAAAAAAATTAACTTTTTTCAGTTTTAGTGGTATTCAGTTGTCCATTCAGAAGGCACCTAAAAATTTAATTCATGCTATGATTTCTCAAAGATGTCTTCACTGATTTTCAAATATTTTGAAACAAATGTAAACTATACAGCTATTCAGGTGAATTTATCTGACTTCGGCCATACCGATTTTAGAATTCCGGTTCCAGTATAAAATCGTTTCTCAAAGCTCAATCGTTTTCTCAAAAAAGCCTAATCAAATTTCAGAAACAAAATTTCAAATTGAATTAAACTTATATACAAAATTAATTAGTTTTATACATACATACAAAAATTAATGAATTTTATCCAATTAAGCTTCAAAGTTGTACTCAAAACTGTAATTTATTCGTCATATGGCCATACGAATCGGTTTGGGTTATGCTGGTTCCTGAATACCGGCTCTGGAAGTACCTTAAATTACCGTAAACTCTAAAGTGGAACTTACATATCATAGCATGTTTAATCGATTATCACACTTCTAGATTCAAATTCGATTGTATTTGCAGTTTCGACATTACAGAGTAATGAGTGATTACAATCTCAAATTGTCGCTTAAAACGACGGTCATTAAAATAATGTAATGAAAACTTAAACACCGAAGAATATTCATGCAAAAAATACATGCGAATTGATAAAAAAAGGTATCATCTCACTGCTAGGTGGATTAATCACGTTTTTTAGATTAGCATCACTGTTCTCATACAAATAGGCAACGCAAATGTCAAGCACTAGTTTGGAAAAATGATGCTGACTGTGTGACATAAACACTGAAGCATGCTTTTGTGAACTACTCGAATCAATCTGAATCAATTGGTGTAAAAATTAGTATCCAAAATTATTTAATAAAAGTATGAAACATATTTTCATGAGACTGTTATGAAAGAAGAGAAAGGCATTATCACACCACTAGGTGGATTAAGAAGGGTTTTTTTTGTATAAAAATCACTTGTAAAAAATTTCGAAATCGGTGATTTTCGAAATTTGTTTTTTTCGCAACACTGAATTATTTGGATGTACAAATATATCAGACTATTTGCATCCAGATATTAAATAGCTCAACGATTTTACATCTTATAAGATGCACATAGTTTATATTTATATTCATGAACATGTGAAATTGTGTGATTTGAAAATTACATGGCTTGAAATTGAATGAAATAAAAACCAAAAGACTCGAACCGAGAAATATGTTCACAAAACACGTCAATTTATCAATTGATCCACAGAAGCACATATCTGCTAACCGGATAAATGGTACATATAAATCCTTATAGGGACTAGATGAGTGCAAATAAGAGTAGGAGCCTGTAAAGCAGGCATTTGAAACAGTTACATATTTTCAAAACAATGTAAATTTTTTTTCAATAAAATTTTATGAAAGAACGCTAAACATCCAATGAAAAAGAAGTTAATCAAAATTTTCGTATATGCTACGGTTCTCGAGATACAGTGGTTTGAACAAAAATATTGGGGTATTTTTTTGTGTCTTTTAAGGGATGGTAGTTCCTTCCTTTTAGAAGAAATTTAGGAAATCGACATCACCAGAATTCAGATTTAAGATATATGGAAGTATTTGCATATATTCACGGCTTTCAAGAAAGCACTAAAAAGTAGATGATTATTAGGACGAATACATGGAAAAAAGTTGTTATACTCACTTTTTTCATAATTTTTTTTATTCGGTTCCGTTACACTTAAGTTTAACGTGACCTTTTTACAGTAAAAAATAAAAAATTTTTTTTCTGGATCTTGTTATAATTATTTTTTCTTGAAGAAGGGGCGCTTCCGCTGTTATCTAGCGAATGAAGGGGAAGCAGTGGTTCGCTATTCACACTCCCGTCCATTGGTTCAGCATCACTGTTATGGACGGAACAATCGTTGTTTTGTTAAAGGCGTTGGGTAGGTTATTAGCTGCAGCTGGTGTACTTCGTTCTATAGGGAACACTGATGGTTTCGTTGTAGATGATGCTTCATTGTTGCTGGTGGCTGTCACAGGTGTACTAGGGTTACTTGGGGTTGGTGTGAAGGAAGCACCATTGTCCTTTGGTGTAGTTGTCTCCTTGTCCAGTTTATCATATAGCTTACCGTAGTGCACAGCTTTTTGGCAATATTGACATGTGGCCATCTGTTTGTTATAGGTAACAAGTAATTTGTACGGGATTCTTGTATCCTGACCGAAAGTCACATAAGAAGGTATAGCCCTCTTCAAGCACATGCGTAGCAAACGTACGCCATTTAGAATACCGGGGAAAAAGTTCTACCACTTTTTTTTCGATAGAGAGAATCTCTCCGTATTGGGACATAGTTTTGCGAATATAAGGATCGATGACGCTTGAGGGAAGATTATGCACACGCACTTCTATAGCTCTATCTTCCATATATACTGGAATGTTTTACTTAATGTTTTCGTGCTCCACATAGTGCACATTGTTATTGTCTTTTGCGAATTGAATTGCATTCAACTCTTTATAAAACTTAATGTGAACAACATTATTTGTTTTTTTTACATTGAAGTAAATGTACACGTTTAATGTCAAGATACATTTGCTCCTTAAGCAAACCTTCAAGTTGCCGTATCGAAGGTCGAATTTTGCACTGCCTGAAGTCAACAATAATTGTACTTGGCAGTTGGTTTCTTGAAAGCGAACTGTACACTCACTTTTATTGATTTTGTTAACAAAAAAAATTAGTCATGTTGTTTTCGAGAAGCTTATAGAATATCAGTAGAACGCAATAACAGTTCAGAAGCGTTTTTTCGATAGAGCAATCAAATTCTTTAAAACAAACGGTTTTAAGGAGTGTATCGAAAATAAGCTGTCCACAAATTTTTCTTTCAAATTATAATAAAAAACGATATTTTATTCAAACTAAAAATTGATCCTTCATTGTACGAGGTTAAACTTGACGACGTTCGATGGGTCGAAGCTGAGGGCAATTTGGTGGATTGATATTTTTCTCAACAAAATGTATACCCTTTTCCGCAAGCCAATTGAGAGTGGTTTTGGCATAGTGAGCCGACGCTAAATCCGGACAAAACAGTGGAGGTGTACTTTGCTTCTTATATAAATGCAGCTATCTCTTCTGGAGACACCCAGATCGATAGATTTCTGCATTTATTGTTCCGGTAGTGTAAAAATGGTTGACTTCAAACCACAGGAACATATTTCTTGCCATTCCAATACCTTTCGACCGAACTTCTTTACTTGAATCGACCTGTCCGCATCGCTCACATCCTCCCCAACGACGACAGTAAAGTATTGTGGACCTGGAAGGGTTTTTGAGTCTTCCTTTACATAAGTCTTATCGTCCATTAAAGCGCATGCATCCGGACACTTCGAAAGACGCGAATACAATTTCCGGGCCCTTGTTGCTGCTCGCTTCTCCTGTTCTACACTTTGATTCGAGATTTTCTGTTTCTTGTAGGTTTTCAGGTGATTTCACCTCTTGATACGCTGGATCATTCCGACACTCGTTCCTCCTTTTTCGGTCAAATCACGTATTGACATTGATTTGTTCTTCATGATTAGAGATACCACTTTGCTGGTCCAGTTTCGGGTTGGAAGAACCGGATTTTCTGCCTCTTCCTGGTAGCTCATCCAAAGAATAGTGTTCCCTAAACTTATTAATGACGGTTTTAATACTGGCATGATGAATTTCAAACCTCTTCGTCAATTTCCGCATAGTAATACCCTTCTCATTTAGCCATGTGTCCAGAATCTTAATTTTCACTTCCTTTTCAATACGTGACATTTTGAAAACGCAGAATTTCAACTGTACAAACAAGTAAACAAACGAAAGCTGACAGCCAAACGCACAGCATGCTGTGATCTGAGCATAAAAAAACCATCACAAATACATGCGTACAACACAAATGTATGTGGATAGCTTATTTTCGATACACTCCTTATACGTTTCTAGTTAGAAATTTCATTCGTTCGCGTTAACAGCAATTTACTAAATTTTCCTAAAAAAATATATATTCAATTACTAAACACAACCCGTGTCTGATTTCTGATCAATCCCTCAGAAAGCATTAGTTTTTTTTCGAAACTATAAAACAACTGTTTGCGGAAAACTAATCGAATTATTGTCATCCTTTCATTCGTAGGATACAACCTGCATCGTGCGCCAGATGATTGCCAACTCGCTGCTGTATCTGGCGATAAACTTTGCCGGGATGTACACCAAGTACCTAACCGACCGTGGCCAACGGTTGGCATTCATCGAAACCCACAAGGCCATGGAGCACAAGCGTGAATCGGAGAAGGAATACCAACGGACCCAACGGTTGCTGGATTCCAGTAAGTTGATTTGCGGTTTCGCATCGGGCCAAAGTTAACTCACTACAATACTGTAATTAAGTACCATTCACCAAAATCGGAAGGCGTCTGCGGCCGGATTCCAAGCTGCTGCAGCTGGGGGCCTTTGTCCGGAATCGAATCAAAACTGATCAAAACTCAATTTCAACGGTATCGACGAAGGTCAGCAATATGCGGGTGCTATTGACTTTCAGTTCACAGCTGATTGGGTTCCGAATGCAGGCCTTAGTTATCCTTCTGCCTTTGCCTGTTTTACATTTGTACACACTCGAATCCCGAAATAGAATACCCGGCCGGGTTGAACATTAGTAGGAAACATAATTTTGCTAACATAATGATATGATACAGAGCTCGGGCCATGTCGGGAAATGTTGCTAAAAATAACAGATTTTTTTTTCGTTTCCTGTAAGCGAAAATCGATCGTTCGCCAGACTAAAGGATGATTGATGGTTCGGTTTACCGATTATTGAGTGGCCTTTCCTGCAGAATCGGATAATTTGCTAGTATACCGGTAATCGGAGGGTAAAAGGTTCATGTTCGGTTCATGTCATATTAATTTGATTGAATTTTATTTCGGTAAATCCGATGATACCCAATCGTTGATTTGGAAGTACTTTCAACTGTATTTACTCGCCTGGAATGAGTCACGAAATCATGTATCAAATGCAACACGTGGCCGCTAGTCTGCAGTAGCAAAAGCGAACGATTTGATTATAAATTTGATTTCCTCACGTTTCGACAATAAAGTTAGGGGGCAACCAAATTCAACATGAAATCAATTTTCCCTGCTGCCATACCTAGGCGAGCTACCGAATGGTTTTCACGCCACTTTCTTTCACACGAGAACAGTTCCCCCAGAATTATGCCATTTACACGTCAACAACTGACGGGGTTCTTTTCTGTGAGTGAAACATTACTGATAAGATATCATTGCGCGATGATATGGGATCGGTATCGATTTTGTGCTCACGGGGGCACCTAACCTTTAGTACAGCTGAAGTGGGAAAAAGCATTTTGCTTACCACAAATTTGCGGTGGGAATGGAAAATGTAAATATCACAGCCTATCTACCCCTCAATTCGTTCATCCACTCGTGTAATAAATTTCTGGGAAATTCAGTTAGATTTGATTTGAAAATTTTTCCTGCTCCTGCTTCACGACAAAGACTGTCAAAGAAAACGCATTGTTCTTGGGTCAGCAGTCAGCAGCAGTACCTGCCCCGGTAGTAGTCCTACAAATGCAATAAACTTAAACGTCTATTAATATTGTATATCCTGTGGCTCATAATTTGTCCCCGTTCTCTGTTGCATCCATCATCTGCTGGGAGCCGACGCCGGCAGGTTTAGAGGAGTGCTTTCCAGGACATTAAAATTATAATTGATCAAATTATTATTGATGATGATACGGATGGGTGCACGAACCAATCCCTTGTGGGCTTCTACGGGTCGCAGAGAATGTTCTGTTGCCGACCATAATATGGGCCATTCATCACCTACACTGACGAGGCAGGCAGACTTGGTCGTCTTGGTTGTTTATAAATATCACATGCTTTTTCACGGCAAGGCAGCTTCACTTGTTTAATTAAGTATCTTGCTCCGATGACACCGATAAGGTGTAGAGACCGTCGGCAGGATCAACGGTGGAAATTTAATTGATTTACGATGTGGAGATAAATTAGATGATCATTTTACAGTTTGTCAAGAGCATTAGTTGCGTTTTACACACATATCAACCTAGTTCTGTGAAGACCTTTGCAAATCTATGGTCAGTGACAGTCAAAACAATAAAAAAACAGGTTTAGTTGAGATGCCTGTTGTAATAATCATTAAAACTATATTTATCGATGGAAACTGGTGGCGTAATGATGCATTTCACATAACGTCGGGAAAAAAGTTCGCGGTGTGCAAAAAAACTATTCTAATAATGCTTTTCTCTTGTCATTGACAGAGTCTCATTTTAGTATTTTTTGCCTTTCTCATATAAAAAGGTTATGCAATCACTTGAAAAACCGACTAGTGAAAATTGGCCCGGAGGGCCAAGTGTCATATACCATTCGACTCAGTTCGTCGATCTGAGCAATGTCTCTGTGTGTATGTGTGTGTGTGTGTGTGTGTGTGTGTGTGTGTGCGTGTGTGTGTGTATGTGACAAATAATCTCACTAGGTTTTCTCGGAGATGGCTGAACCGATTTTGATAAACTCAGAATCAAATGAAAGGTCTCGTGGTTCATCCGCAAACGCATTACCATCGCTCAGGAGCTGTTAAACGACGTCAACGACTATCCAAATTAACTTGAAAGGGTCATAACTGGTGATGAAACATGGGTGTACGGTTATGATGTCGAAACAAAAGCACAATCGTCCACGTGGAAGCACCCAACGTCACCAAGACAAAAATCGCCGAGCTCAAAAAAACACGTCTACACCAGCCGCTACAAGACAGAATGTAAACAATGAATACAGCTGAAAATTTCACCATACATTAGGGACATATGTACCAACACAATAAAAAAAAAATTTTGACCGCCGGACTCTCCAGACGCGCGCAATTAAAAAATTCCGGGAACTTTTTGAACAGACCTCGTACATGAGAAAGGCATCATTACACCACTAGGTGGATTAAAACAGGTTTTTTATATATATAAAAAAAGGTGTAGAATTCGCTTTAGGAAAATTTTCCGAGGCCCGGAGGGCCGAATGTCATATACCAATCAATTCAGCTGGACGAACTGAAAAAATGTCCTTGTGTGTATATGTGTGTGCCTGTATGTGTGTTGTCAACTAAGAGGTCGAGATCTCAGAGATGGCTGGACCAATTTTGATCAAACTTGTCGCAAACGAAAGGTCTCCCCGTCACCCAGAACGCTATTGAATGGTTTTGAGATCGGATGTTTACTTCTTGAGTTATACGAAGTTTTATGTCAAATTTTTAATTTTTTGACAGTATCCGTCACACTTGACTAATATGTTTCTATACTTAGATTCCGCACGGTAATAGCTATCCAACAAGCCGTAGATTGTTACAATCCGTCCATTTTCAACGGAGATATCTATATTTTTGTATAAGCGACTTTTTTCCCTATTCCAGCAGTAGGGGTTTTGAGCGCTGTATGACAAAGCAATGCTTGGGAGCAACGTGAAACACGATTTTTTATACTGTTATTGTTTCTAAGTACCAGAAGGACTGTGTACAGCATCCTTTTTCATGACAATTTGCCTCGAACCGATTTTAGCACGGTTCGTTTTTGGCAACATAATCGTTCGTATATGACATATCTAAACCAGATGATGGCATAATTTTCGAGTTGAAAGCAATTTCATAATAATATTGTTTTAAACTACTTACAGCACTAAATACTGGAAGAACATAACATTCATATACCATACGACTCAGTTCGTTGAGATCAGCAAATGCGTGCGTGACAAATAATTTCACTCAATATTCTCGGAGATGGCTGAACCGTTTTATACAAACTCAGATTCATATGAGAAGTAGTATACTCTCAAACAAGGTTCCTGAATTACGTTTGGATCCGACTTCTGATTGCGGAACCACAGGATGACATGTGAAACGAAATTAAAATAATGCAATTCATTTTTCTCGTAGATGGCTGAACCGATCCCAGATTCAAATGAAATCTAAGAATCACCTATGATTCAAATGAGAGGTTTTAAAATCTTTTAAAACATCTTACTTTTTAGTCAGATCCGACTCCTGGTTTAGGAGATACAGAGTGATTAGTATAAAAATGTCCATTTCACATAAATTAATCAGGTTTATCGGGTTTGCAGATTTGGATAGTCGATTACCAAATAAACTTATTTCAGTTTAAGCGGTATTCGTTTTTGGATTCGGAATGTACCCCCAAATTTTAATTCGCACTACAATTTCTCAAAGATGTCTACACACTCCTCAGGTGAATTTAACTAATTTCGTCTACACCGATTTTAGAATTCCGGTTCCAGTATCGAATCGTTTCTCAAAGCACAATCATTTTCTCAAAAAGGCCAAATCGAACTTCAAAAACCAAAATTCAAATTAAAGGACTTATGGTCCCATATAAAATCGGTGAATTTTATCCGATTCAGGAATTACAGATGATGAGTTTTTAAAATTCATACCGATATAGAAGATGTAAATTGTTTGGCGTATTAATTTTTGGCCATACGAATCATTTTGGGTTATGGTCGTCAAATGGTGAGATAACTAAGTCCTCACAAATTTCTATCTCATGCCTCCCCGAGCGTCTATGATGACATTTGGTCAATAGAACGGCGTAGACTGGGTGCTATCGCCTTCTGCGTTAGTAGCAGAATGAGAGGGTGCGAAATGACTTGTAGTTTGAAGCCCATCCTAAAGTGCAATATTTATCGTGGTATATTGCAACATGTGGTTCTGTTGTTTGTTGCAGTATTTGTTATATATTGAATTGAATTATGTTATTATTATTATTATTATTATTATTATTATTATTTTATTACTATTATTAGTATTATTATTGTTATTATTACTATTATTATAATTATTATTATCAGAGCATAACTTACACTGCGACATCAACTGTAATACATTGAATCATAGCATATTATTTTATATATTATCTTCTGTTGTGTTATACTATGTTATATGGTATTATACTGCATTGCATTATATAAAATTATATTGTATTATATTATATTATATTATATTATATTATATTATATTATATTATATTATATTATATTATATTATATTATATTATATTATATTATATTATATTATATTATGTTATATCACAGAGAACAGATATCCAACAGACATTCATACGTGTAAAGTCGTGTATAACAGTGATTTTTAACGGATTTTCGCTTGTATGGTTTACACAGCTTTTTAAAAAAGTTTGTACTAGCTTGGATGTCTGTTCTCTGTAGTTATATTATATTATATCATGTTATATTGAATTATATAATGTTATATATGTGTTGTATTATATTATCTTGTATTGTATTATATTATAATTTTTTATTTCAATTTATATTATATTATATTGTATTATGTTCAAGTATATCGACAACGGGAAGGGGATGTAAGATACCCTGATGCACTCCCTATCAGGGTATCTTACAAGTTAATGACTGGATAATGGAGTGGATTGTCAATCTGAGTCACACGGGGGAAGCTTTGTGTTTCTCTCTGAAGGTCTGAAATGAGTAAGACGCACCCTCCGCACAAACATACCATCAAGCGGGTTTAAGCTGGTATAGCGAAATTCTTTATTATATGGCCGGATGTTCTTGCTGGAAGGCGCCGGGTCCTCAAAACCCATTTTGATCTTCTTAACAGCAATTATATGAAAGCTATCTGATAATCAAATTCGGATCTACTGTAAGTCTACCCGCATACACTGGTAATGCCTTGAACTGATGGTGGCTTCACACATACATACACACATACATACGAATCATTTTGGGTTATGCTAGTTCCGGCTATGGAAGTACCATAAATAATGACGAAAAACTCTAAAGTGGAACTTACTTCGACATCTCAAGGAATGTTCAATCGATTGTCACAGGGGTTATTACTCATTACAGGGTAATGAGTGATTAAAATCTCAATTTGCCGTTTAAAACGACGATAATTAAAATAATGGCATGAAAATTAAAACACCTAAGAATATCCATGCGAAAAACACATGCGGATTGATAAAAAAAGGTATCATCTCACTGCTAGGTGAATTAGTCACGTTTTTATGAATATAGAAACGTGCCTAATCCACCTAGTAGTGAGATGATACCTTGTTTAATCAATCAGCATGTGTTTTTCGCGTGAATATTCTTCGTTGTGTTTGGTTTTCTTGAAATTATTTTAATGATTAAATTATCAAAATTTTGAACTGCAAGACAAATAGGAGATAGAAATTGTATGAAACCCTAAAATTATTCCTTTCAATCTAAACGTGTGACAATCGATTAACATATCAGCCGGTATTTCACGAATAATATTGGTTTCCAGTGCTTCAATCATTGCTGGCTTATGAGCATTAAGAAATAAGAAATAGCCCAAAAGCGTTACATCACACAGGCCCAAAACGTGAGATAAACTGTTCACCGAAGGTGGCTCTCATTGTTTCGCGTGCCATGTGAGATGTGGCTTCGTTTTGTTGAAATTACATGTTAGGCATGTCCAATTCTTCCATTTTGGGCAAATAAAATCGTCTTACACGGTAGTGCTCGCCATTCACAGTAACGTTTCGTCCATTGTCGCCTTTGTAGAAGTACAGCTCGACGACGGAACCGGCTGGTCTTCACTCCAGACGCGACAAGTTTGCTTGTATCTATTCAACCAGAAATGAGCTTCGTTGCTGAACACAATTTTTCGATAAAAAAGTGGATCTTCCTCCAACTTTACCAGCGCCCATTCACCAAATGTCAAACGTTGTAAGTCGATTCTTGATTAAATTATAGACCAAACTGAACAAGTTTAATAATGACACAGGACACGATTCACGCGTGATCTGTCAAAAACAGTATTGCCAAAAAGATACCAGCCAAAAATCATCCTTTATGTGTTTGAAAAGTTTCAAGAAATCCCTAATATTAAAAAAAAAATAAGCAAAGTGAAGCCATGTTATATTTAGCGTAAAAAAAAACATTACATGGCTAGTGCTACGACACAATAAATGCTTCCAGGTCCGGGATTGAGCATACGACAACAGGCTTGTGAAACCTGTGCCCTATGTATTGAACCGCCAACCTTTAGGGTTTAGCTAATTATTCTTTTCGATGATAAACAACATATCAAACTTTGTTCGGTAATTTTGGCTATTTTGACGAGTTTTTAATAATCAAACTACTGAACATATATCAGCACAAATAAACATTTGTTGACAGAAGTAGCTCTAGATAAAATTACGACTCTGTGATGAAACGTTATTTCCATTGAAAAAACCACCTACCGAGTTTTGAACAGCTGGAATCGGAAATCTAAGAGAATCACACGAAATTTGAGAAAAAAGGAAAAATACTTACAATGTAACACACATAATTCTTTGTAATAAGATATAATGATGTTGGTTAATCAATAATATTTGTGTGATTATTATTATATATGTCGGGTATAACATTTCAGCAGGAGATGATTTTTATTACTTGTTCCTCTAATTTTAATGCACAGTAATAATCGACTGTAAATTCCGTTAACAAAGTTAACAAGTTCTACATCGGAATGTAATACCGTGGCATTTCTCTATCTAAACAAATACATTCCTCTCTGACATGAAAGTGTCGGCCCGTTTGCACCAATCCACCAATGCAAAGATTGAATACAAAGTTGAACACAACACATCGGAAGTTTAATGCAACCCACGTTGAAAGACATCGATTTGCTCTCATCTTCTCTTTTCGATTCATTAAAGTCTCACGTATAACTATGGAAATGAAATCACGTGTGTCCATATCTCACACTACTATATTTTCCGCATGTTTTGAATCTTTTCCTCTCTGGTTTTCTCTCTCTCTCTTTTATAATTCGATGCAGTTCTTCCGATGTTCGTAAATAATGACATCCGCAAGGAGATGTACAAATCACCGGAACAGCAGGCTCAGGTGGACACTCAATTCAAGAAGCTGTACATCTACCACATGGACAACGTCAGCATTCTGTTTGCGGACATCAAAGGTTTCACGGAACTGGCGAGCAAGACTTCGGCTCAGCAGTTAGTTAAAATTTTGAATGATTTGTTTGCGAGATTTGACAAAATCGCCGAAGATAACCATTGCTTGCGGATCAAACTGCTGGGAGATTGCTATTACTGTGTGTCGATGTTCGACTCCCAAAGCTGGAAAAGTCGACCGGATCATGCCGTTTGTAGTGTGGAAACGGGTCTGCACATGATTAAGGCAATAAAGGATGTTAGGGCCCAAACGAATGTGGTGAGTCTGAGTCTAGCTCACGAACGATTAATATTGTGATAAATTGATTGATTTCTCCTTTGTTGCAGGTTGATTTGGACATGAGAATCGGAATCCACAGTGGATCGGTGATGTGCGGAGTGCTTGGCGAGAAGAAGTGGCATTTCGACGTCTGGTCAAACGATGTGATCATTGCGAATCACATGGAGTCAGGAGGAGTTCCCGGTCGGGTGCATATATCGGAAGCAACACTTAACTGCTTGAACGACACGTACGAAGTAGAGCCCGGTAACGGGTCTAGCCGAGATAGCCATCTGAAAATGATGAACATCAAAACATATCTTATCAAGCGAACCGAACCGTTACGACCACGGAAAAGACTGATGAACCGAATGAGTACACTGCAATTTGAGAAAGAGGCCATCGCTAAACTGAACGAATTGAAGCTCAGAAAGGATTCGAAAACCCCGAGCGTTGCATCGAGCGGAGCAAACCATAACCATATCACCAAACGTAGCTCGAAATCTACGATCCACGAAGATGAACCGACGACCGACTGGACGCCGGAGATACCTTTCAAGAATCTGGGTCAGGCGGGAGTCAACACTGCGGAAAGTTTTCGGGATAAACAAAAGTACGACCCGGAAGATAGTGTTCCATCGACTGAGGAAGTAGACGAGATAATCGATCAGAATATTCAGATCAACTCGAACAAGCAGATGCGGATGGAATACTTGTACACTTGGACGCTCAAGTTCAAGGATTCATCACAGGAGGGAACGTTCTGTCAGCTTCGGGAGGACATGTTTCGATCCAATATGCTCTGCGTGTTTGTTGTATGGATTTTCATTGTCCTCTGCCAGGCGGTGATTATTCCGAAATGCACGGTACTGATAGTGTCGCTATCGATAACGACCTTCATCCTAACGGTCGGATGTGTTCTCGTAATGGCGGAAGAATTTTCAGCTCTTCCAACTTTCCTACAGAAAAGTTCATCCACGTTGGTGCACGATCGTAAACGACGAACAATCTTCGTTTGCGTTACCATCATTTTGATGTCCGCTGCAAGTTCGATGGGTTTGATCATGTGCGATTTGAAAGAAACAACTCCAGCAAACGAAACGTTTCGCAAAGAAGCGTCCATCGCTTCGCTGCAAATCGGCGGAGGAGTAAAGCAAGAACTTCAACTGAATCTGACAGTTACTGCGACTCTCAATCAAAACCTGGTGCTGAACTCGAACAAAGTTGTAAACTTCGATCTGGAAATGTTATCGAATGACGAGAATAAAACGTTGAAAGATCTAACCGAACAAGACCTTCGGCTGTACGGACTCACTCCTCTCTTTGTGGATATACCGCAAAGTTTCAAAGTTTCAGTGTACAATTTATCTTCTGAGGACTCACTGCTGGAGCAGAGAACTCTTGCCAAACTTTCGACGAAATATGATCCACTGAACGCATCATCCCGATGCGTTCATCCCGAATATGTCGTTTTCACGTGGGTCCTATGTCTCATATCCCTGGCCACGGCTTTGAAACTGTACTATCTCGTGAAAACCTTCATGGCGATCACCATGGTTGCCTGCTACTCGATCCTCATTCTAGCGGTATTCAAGCAAGTGTTCGAAACATTCGACACCCAGTTCATAGAGGCCAGCGGAATGCCGTTGGCTGCTCAGATGATGATTCTATTGGTGGTGTTCCTCACCATGGTCACCTACCATGCACGGTTGGTGGAAGTTACCTCCCGGTTGGACTTCATCTGGAAAGAACAGGCCGAGAAAGAGTTGTCCAATATGAAATCCAACCGACATCTGAATGACCTTTTGATCAAGAACATCCTGCCGGATCACGTGGCCTCCTACTACCTGTCCGAGGAACGCACCGAAGAACTGTACGCTCAAATGCACGAGCTATGCGGGGTGATGTTTGCTTCGATTCCGAACTTTAAGGATTTCTACTCGGAGGATATCGAAAACGGGAAGGCCTGTATTCGAATTTTGAATGAAATAATATCGGACTTTGATTCGCTTCTGGAGGAATCTCGTTTTGTCACGGTCGAGAAGATCAAAACGGTAGGAGCAACGTACATGGCGGCGTCGAATTTGTGTTCCGGAAATAAGGTGAGTATAGTATAGAATAAAGATTGTACTCGAAAAAAATGCAACATACAGAAATGGTTATTTGTTGATCATACGAACCGACTTCGAATATACCGGTCCCTTGAATCCAACTCCGGAAGTATCGGAATTTGTGGTGAAAAACTACAACTCACTTTTCTCCGCGATGGCTTAACCGATTTTCTGTCATCACTGTAAAAATGAAACGAACTCCGTTTTGAAGTGTTAGAACATGTGCTGCCGGAACCTGGAAGTGGGGTTGTTTGGTCAGCAACTGACATAACTTTCAAATAGGAACAGTTTTGAGACACATTTAGGAGATTTTTTTCCTTTTTGCTTCGTCGTTCTGAATGACGGAGGCTCCGGTACTTTCGAAACGAATAACCGATTTCTCACAAATCAATTTTTATGGCCAATAACTAGAAAGGCGTACACAACATAAGTTTTATCTGACTAGTTCAGAGAATTTTTTCGTTTTTACCTTGTTATGTCTAGAAATACACTCATTAAATAAATCCGACCCGGATAAAACTCAACAGCGTTCTATGGGACCATAAGACCAGTGATATAAATCTAAGTTTATGAAAATCGGTCCACCCATGTCAAAGAAAATTGAATATTTTTGCATATACACACATGCAAACGCACATACAGACGCACACGTTCTAGTGATGTTCACAAAGTCAGTCAAATTTTGAAAAATAAATGCTGAAAAATCCTGATCCAGTCCTACACTGGAAAAATTTACCTTTCAAAGTTTAAAATCGATTTATAAAAAAAACATTTTTGATTTTGATAAAATTTTGTCCAAAATAGGTAAATAGGTGATGTTCTCTACCAACCGTTCATACGTTGCAAAATGGGTACTTTCAAGGAAAAAAATATTAACTGAGACCATTTCTTGTTCAAACTTATTTTTTTATCCAGTGAATTTTCATTAACAACTAAACCACAGATAACAGATATACAGGCTCGAACAAAATTTTTCAAAATTCTGTATAAATTGCATTGTATTTTGCTATACCTTGTAATCACTACTGCCACCTACTCGACTATTCGCCGCGATCTTTCAAAGCGTTCCACTACGTTCCGGAACGATAACAAAATTCTCCTAACTGTTACATAAAAATTCCAACTACAAAAATTTTAACACTTATCACGCGATTTCCTTAAGTGTTAAAGACAACTTTATTTCTATGTCGCATAAATTAAACGAGAATCCGATCGGAATAAAACAAAACAACAAAAATAAACTTGCAATTTTAACCAACAGTAAAACAAATATCTAGCGTGAAATGAATGTTGCTCCCAAAATTGTGGCTCATGTGAAAGCTTCACCCAAATCGTGGTGGTACCTCGCGTGTCGATCGTGATGACATCTGCAAGTGTTTGCCATGCAGTTTGAGTAAAGTTTACACACAGTTCATATGTGAGCCTGTATATCTGTTTTCTGTGACTAAACTGAAAGTCATTATCATCCAAGATTCCAATGAAACTCAATTGGAGTAGAAAATATATCGAATGCTCTATTGCTAGTTGCTCGATATTATCAAAAAGTATCAGTGCTGGATAAGATAAAGTTTTTATTAGAAGAACTGTTGTCCTCTACAAACGCCCATCTTGCTGCACGGATTAAAGTCCATTGCCGATACCATGAATAAAAATCATGAAATCATGAATAAGTCATGATTTCATTAGTAAAATGATTGAAATCATGAACAATAACACATTTTCCATAAAAAATTTCATGATATCAAGCATTTTGCTCATGAAATTTCACTAGAAGACATGATTCATGATTAAAAAAGTACGGGTGTGTAATGTCAGAGACATAACTGGATGTCGTGAATACGAATAAAACGGATACTCTTTCTTTATACTTCCGAATATCAATCAATTACACCTAAACTAAAGTACAGATTAGTTACATTAAACATTCTGACATACAATTAAATATTACGAAATAACCAGTATAGTTCTTTATGATAAAATAATGGTGGTTCTGAAAAAACCTTTCATAAAGGCGCTCGTGATGGAGAGTGACGAGTTGAGTTATAACGTTTTCGTTTTTGAACCTCCACGCGGGTGACTCTGACTCCGAGTAAAACAAATACGTGTTACGCGCCCTAAACAACAACTCATAGAAAATAGAAAAAAAATTGGAATGGATGGAATGGGCCGTATAATTTCGCATAAATCTTTCGGTATACCGGAAAATTTCGCATAAATCTTTCGGTATACAATTATGGTTCTAAATAGCAACATACAGAATTTTAATGCCTATTATTTCATTTTGGATTTGAGTATTTCAGTGAAAGAAACTATCAAAAAGCAATACGAAATTAATTTCTGGCAATCAGAAGGGCAAAATTATGTAATCCTCTAAGATATTGAACACTGTTTGGATAAAAACGATATTAAACAATGCAATTTTGCACTGAGAAAATTGCACAAAGCTAATCGAATCATCCCAGATTGACACTACACTGATGGTTTTAATTACCGATTTGCAAAGAAGCAATCATTTTAGTTCTCAAGATAACATTTGGAACCATTAGAAGGGCTGGCGACTGCTGCTCCCGACGATCGAAGTCCATAGTAATTGGTTTGTTCTTACTGCTGTTGGTGGGAGAACCTCACCTCGACATCCAGTTCCATCTGAAGCACTAGAAGAAATGAGCGATTTTTAATCAATGTTTATCTTTTATACTCGTCCAGTAGATAATCGGAACTGATATGTGATTGACAACTTCAAAACCGTCGTCCGGGTGCGAAAAAGGCAAGTAAGCGAGATGAGTTTTCCTCATTATTTCCAAAAGTTTGAGAAAACGTCGTTGTTCAATTATTTATGGTTAATTTATGGGTTAAGTACATCAAGAGATATTCGCGATAAAGTTCTGCCCATTCTTGTACAGGGCAAATCCTGAAAAGGCGTCCCTAGTAAAGTAAGTCGTATTCACGACAAGATCATGGTACCGGCAACAGATTTGAAAGTGCCCATACATTGCAATATGTGCGATTGGTAGGGAACATAATCACCTATCTTGGGACAAATCTCACCAAAATCATAAATGGTTTATTTATATGAATCGATTTTAAATTTTTAAAGTCATATTTTAGTGTAGGGTTCGATAAAGTTTTTTTAAGCATATTTTTCGAAAACTTGACTGATTTTGTGAAAATCACTAGTACAACACTTTTTTGTGGGACTTGTCGTTTTTCCACTATAACTATTTGAAAAAAAAAAATTCTAAAAAGGTTTGACCCTTTTTAAAATACAGCCTTGATCAATTTTGGAAAAAACGAAGTATGCAAAGTTGTTTTTTTTTTGACAAAGTCTACATGTCCAGAACGTTTCATTTGAATCTGACAGGGGAACTGCCAACATTTGTTCGAGTTGGCGCGTCGTAGGCTATGCTAGATTACATCCGAACAAACTAGCATGAGAAGGGTATTATCACACCACTAGGTGGATTAAAGTTTGTTTGGTTTTGGTAACCTCTTCTGTTTCCGGGAGCTTGTTCTTCATAATCGCTCAGATATTTTTCTTATGCGCAAAGTTATGGCGAGTTTGGCAGCATGTGCTTCTGAATACATTCTTCTTTATATATTCGGTCATTGATGGAGCCAGTGGTTTATTTTGGTGAATTTGTCGAACCCCACAGATCGCCTTTCACACCAAGTATTTCCTATTATCTTTCTCCCGGAACTCACAAAGTCCGGGCAGGAGATCTACAGTCTGTTACATAAGAACATGGTCGCTGTTGTGAGAAAATGAAAAGGTTCAACTCGTAATTATTGTTTCATTAGATCAAAAACTTACATGCAAGTCACATTACATTAATAGTCAGTCCGATCCCCTTCAGCGTTAATAATGGCTTGACACATTCGAGTCATACTTTGAGCGAGATTTTGCGCGTATTCTTCTGAAAACGACCTCCAAATATGGTTAATTCGACGAACAAGCTGGTCGGTTCTTCCCAAGCTTCATCTTCATTAGAGCCCAAACGTTCTCAATCGGATTGGCATCGGGCGACTGAGAAGGCCAATCCAAGGTCACCATGGCCCATTCAGAACGTTTTTGCACATGTTTTTCAGTCAACATCGGTTTATGCAAAATACTTCGAAATTTCAAATTATTTGCGATCAAATGTCTGCGAAAAGTTCCGTACGATATATTTAAACATTTTTTGATCAGTTTTAAGCACCTTCTTGCAAAGTTCGGATTCTTAGAAAAAAACAGGTCACAAATAACATTTTCGTCTTTTCCAACAATACACCGACAGAACCGTTATTTGGAAAGTCGTTGACATTTTCCACCTTTTTAAAACGATTCACCCACTTACTCACAAACTGTTTCGACTTTAGCATGTTTTTCGACGCGGCAGCTTGGGTAATTTTGGGACCTTTCGGGTGCGTCGAAGCGCGAAGCGTACGCGGTACTCATTTTGGCAAAATGATGAGGTCACCTGATTTATTTTCGCATTGCATGAAGGACACTACTGCCCTCTGTGTTAAAAAAAATAATCACATCATTCCACTTTACCGATCGCGAGTAATCGTGGCCACGCTCTTATGTAAAAGACTGTACTTGGCGTCCGCTTTTATACACGTCTCGATGTCCATTACGATGCATTTCGGCTACACAAACCACAGTAAAGCTTCCTTCCTTAGCATGAAAACATGAAGGCCGATTGTCGATTTCCAAATGTTAATCTGTTGGACTGAAATAGATTCAGCATAGTACAAAATCTCGCACAAGTAAACATTACACTCTAAACAGAAAGTTATAGTCACCGTTAGTGTTGAGAAAAGATCAAAATTACAAAAATCGCGACTGTAATTTTTCACATGTGATTTTTAGACAAACAATCATCAGTAAGAAAATTCACTGCAGAAAAGTTCAGTACTGATTTTTTGACAACGCGGTTCTTATTGAAACTGATTTCGCATGGTAAAAAATCATTAACTTGTACTGTAAAACGTTGATGTAATACACAAAAATAAGATTAATAAACAGATATATATATATATATATATATATATATATATATATATATATATATATATATATATATATATATATATATATATATATATATATATATATATATATATATATATATATATATATATATATATAAATATATATGGTAAAAAATCAGGTGTGAGAAGTTCACTAACGAACATTCTACTCGATGATATTCCAGAAAAAAGAACAGAAGATTTTTGGGAAATCAGTTTTCATAGCCGTTGTATCTCAACCCTTTGCAGAATACATGTTGAATAAATTCGCCTATGAACAAAAACTGAACCTTTCTGAAAATGTGGAGGTTTTGATTTTGATAAGTGGATCAATAGTGGTGATGTGTTTGAAACTTATTCGGCACTAGATCATTAATAAAAGCAGTAAGTGCTGTGATTAATAATAGTTTCAATGATAATAAAAATAATAATAAAAACAATCACAGAGTATGTTATGCAGCTTATTAGAAAATATGAACCATGCCCAATTAGCTTGAATAACGTACGCAGAAGTAACAGGAGCGCAGACTACCGCTATCCCATTTCAAACGTGCCATTCATGTTCGTGACTTGCTGACAATGATGCACTCCTGTTACTTCTCAAATTCATGCTACATACCGTTTTATTCAGTTTAATCTAAATAGTACAGTGTAATCAGCCAGCTAAAATTAAAACAGTCTTTCGTCGTTATACTCACTGTTTGGAATGTGGCAAAAGTTTTGCATGTTCATATTAATCGCCTTACGAGCATTGAAAGTGTCGCAACTTTGCTCAATAATTTTATAAAAACCTAAGCAAATAATTTCAAAGTTAGTAAATCTTATGCAAAATTTACCGTAGAATGGATTGATGATAATTAGAAGATCCGCAAAATTCACTAGCATGCCCGTTTTGCTCTGATTTTTCTTTATATTTTTACTTTACTTCGAAAACTAACTGTGAAACTCTGAAAAAATGAATTCGAGTAATCAGAAGGTACTCCAGACATGTGCATAAAGTCGATAAATGGATTGTTTGTAATAAAATCGGCCTCAAAGAACCGTATTCTGTTTTACCCCAAGTCATCTTCTTCCATGAATTTAAGGAACTAAAATTTTTACTGATCGGTATTTGGACCAATTATGGTTAAACAAGACAGTACTATGTTTCGCATATAACTTCAAAAAATAGTTAACGATCGCATGAATCGTGCTACATCGTTCTACCCCAATTTTCCCACAAACATAATTTTATGTTCGATTCAGATTGACAAATCCGAAGCAGATTCAATATGACCTATCAATATTGGTACATAGAAAACTTCAATGAACCAAATACACATAATGGAAATGACGGTACTAGCCCGTTTAACCCCCTTTATCCCAATTTATTTTATAAGTTGTATCTCTGGGTGAACTTTCTGTCGCATTCCAATAGGAGGCTAATTGCGGTTAATTAAAATCGATTGATATTACGAAGAAAGACTTAAAAATAAGATTACAAATAGATTCAATGACCGCACGAGTATTGTTATACCGTTTTACCCCAATTTAGTTCATCAGTCTTATTTCTGGTTCAAAAAGAACCAAAGAAAGGTCACCCAGTGATACAATTTCTAAAATAAAGAGTTAAAAAAGGGTCGAACGGAATAGTACTTTTATTCCTTTTATGTATATTTGCATCACTGCAGTTTTCTACGTAATATGGAGTTCGTATTGGATCTGCTTATGGATCGTAGATCAATGTATATCAAAAGACTCAGTTAAAAAAAAAATTGGGGTAAAACGGTATAACAAGATTCGTGCGGTCATTGAATCAATTTGTACTTTACTTTTTAGGGCTATCTCCGTAATATCAATCGATATTAATCAACTACCATCAGCATCCTTTAGGTATGTGAAAGAAAGTTCGATCAGAAATACGACTTTTGAAATAAATTTAGGTAAAACAGGATAAACAGGCTACTGCTGTCACTCCCATTGTATTTATTTGGATCGCAGATGTTTTGTACGTAATATGAACCAATATTGATAGATCGCATTAGATTTGCTTTTGGATTGCAGATCATATTTAAACTCAATATTGTAACTTGAAAAGAAATAGGGTAAAACGGTACCACGAGTTTGCTGCTGTCATTAAAACTATGTGCAATCAATTTGTTAGACTTTTTTACATCAGAAACACTCTATTCGCTCTTCTGCAAGTTCTTCGGTTTCATGTTATATAATTAAGCTTGAATACAATGCAGTATAAAAAGGGATTTTGGAGTAAAAAGATCATGATAGCGTTTCGTGCGGTCGTTCTAAATACATGTAATCGATTTACCTGACCATTTTACACCAACAAAGTGCAACAGCTGACCGTATCATGCCTCCAAAAAATTGTCGGGTTTTTTTTCCATTTTTCTCCACTGTGCATTGGTGATAAATTACATAGTGGTTCGACATTCCCCACAAGCAATGTTCATTTTGTAGCCCAGTAGACAGAAGACCAAATGTCAGGCAATAAATATTTCTAAAGTGTAAATAATATCCACACACACACAATGATTTTAAAGATATCTACTTGCTTAGTTTTACCCAAAAATTTTGGAAAATCATTGTAGCTGTGAAAATACAAAAAACTTTTGGAGTCTAAAAAATTACTTGATTGTCGCAGATACCACAAAATCTTTCTGATCGGTTCGACTGCTAATGAAACAAAATACGATGGCAGAAATTTCGTATAGATCGATGTCAGATAGTGACCGATAGGACTTATGGCCAGTGGTGGTAAAGCATCGATTCCGAACACGCAAAACGTGTTCGTTCCAAACCAAAAAGCGAACCACCATCGCGAGTATAAATTTGCCGATACCATCGTTCGAGCAAGTATCGCCGAACCAAGAAGCGATGCTGATGGTGAAAGAACCGATGCTTTAGTTTGTGAGCCTATCGTTACTAGTATGTTCATGAACATCCGATTCGAGTACTATAGGCTGTTGCTTCGGTTCGGATGAACCGAACTTTGTCAGCTGCAGCTGGACGTTTCAGTGTTTGGGTAGCTTAGCAGAGTATGGTATTTTTGTACATTTCCAGCGAGCGTAGGGTGGCTCAATATGATAAATTAAAAATGTTTTAACATTTGCAAATTCGATATTGAATAAATTGGTGAGTCAATACCAATTCAAATTAAGTAATTTTGGTCATTTCCAACGAGCGTAGGGTGCCGGTATATGGGAAATATATTTTTTTTGACTAATCTCATTTCGATGTTCTATTGATTAGGTAATAAATAGCAGTTCGAAAAAATAATATTTTACATTTTTATCGAGCGTAGGGTGGTGCAATATGAAAATTTGCATATATTTAGACTTTTGCACATTTCATGTTCCATTTAATAGTGAATCAAGAGCAATAAATCTTGATAATTTTGGACATTTTCGACGAGCGTAGGGTGGTGCTATTCGGAATATTTTAATTTTTTTAACTAATGTCGATTCAATGTCCTATTAATCGGTGAATCAATAGCAGTTCCAATAGGATTTCCAATTTACAGCGAGCGTAGTGTGGTCCTATTTGAAAAATGTTAGTATTTGAGTTTGTAGATCCGATGCTTTATTGATTGGAGAATGAATTAAATTCGAATAGGATAATTTTTGACATTTTCAGTGGGCGTAGAGTGGCCTAATATAAAAATATGGGAATATTTTACCTGTTGCTAATTCAATGTTTAATTGATAGCAATTGGAATATTAGAATTTTAAGCATTTTGTTCGGTGGTAAGGCAGTTTTATATGAGAAATTGTGAACTATAGAACATCAGATTTAAATACGCTCGTTGAAAATACCGGAAATTACTCAATTTTCTCTGCTATTGACTCACTAGTTTATTAAACATCAAATTTGCAAGAGTAAAAAAATCCCTTTTCATATTGAGCCACTCTTCGATTGCTGAGATGTTCCAAAATATTCAATTCTTATTGTTATAGATTCTATAACCAAAACCCTAAAATTTGCAAAAGATCCAAAACTTACTATTTTCCATATCGAGCCACCCTACGCACACTGATAATGTCCAAAATAGTACCATTTGAATTGCCATTGATCGATTTATCAATCGAACAAAACATTATTTTTTGTGCTGATCACGTGTGCATTGATAATTTCAAAACCAGGATGCGAGAAATGAAATCAACAAACCATCGATCGAACGCAGTTTACTCGGCCCTCGCCGATGGTCCGCCAACCGAACGGTTCGAATCAGATTGCTTCGCCGAACACCGAGCACAGAACACCTTCGCACTAACCGAGGGAATAGTTTTCGAACCTATCGCATGCTTAGGCTCGGTGAACATTTTTGAGTAAATTTGCAGAAACATCGGCGTTCGGTTCGCAATTTACCACCACTGCTTATGGCTCGAGATTCCCTACTTTTTCTTACCCATGCAATAAATTGTGATACACAAAAGAAAGTGTTGCATTTTTTTTTTCGAGTATAGTCCTCAGTAGAATGAAACATTAATGTTTTAATTTTCAGTCAAAGGTTGATGAGAAAGACGAGGAGGCTGTTTGCGATTTGGTGGAATTTGCTTTGGCCATGCGTCAAAAGCTTCAGGAGGTCAACAAGGATGCATTCAACACTTTTCAACTGCGCGTTGGAATCTGCAGTGGCCCATTGGTAAGTGGGGTTATTGGTGCCCGCAAACCGGTCTATGATATATGGGGAAATACCGTGAATGTGGCATCGAGGATGGATTCCACCGGTGAGAATTGGAAGGTACAAGTGCCGGACTACACGGCAACACTGCTCCAAAGCAAAGGATACACATGTGTGGTAGGTAACCAAGATAACCGGTTGACCACTTAATCTTAGAACTATTCTCCGTCATTTAGCCACGAGGTGAAGTCAACGTCAAGGGAAAGGGACTTATGCTGACCTACTGGGTATTGGGCATGAATGTCTCCGCGAGTCAATTAACTTCTCCTGCTCTGGTACCGGCTGGCGTACCGCAAGCGCAAACGCCTTCCCTGCAGCGGCAAATATCTCAGCACAGTTCTCTGGCCGCCGTTGTGTTCGGCATGATGCAGGCTTCCAAGAGAAGCAATCTCAACACAACCCGTAAGTATCGCTACCAGCTTTCAATCCCATTCCAGAGACAGCTAAAAATCTCAGATGTTTGATGTCACTGTGATGCTTCCAAATATGCTCGAAGGAAGATCTTGGCGTTGTTCGATGTTCTCTCGCTTGAGTTCAGTGTTTTCATGCAAATGCCACTCGCTTAGATTATCTGATATTTTTAGCTGTTGTCGTACTGTCCTGGTCGTTTTCTAAAACAATCTTTTCGCCTATTGTTGTCGAAACACGCACGACCAAACAAAAACAATACACGATGAAATAAATGTGCAGACAAGTGCGGCTGGAGTCGTGCTAAAAACTTGACTATCCATAAAATGCGTCTGGTTGCACCGTATGTATAAGCTTCGATTGCTTTTGTTATGCTGAAGCTCGAAACCTGCCATCAAGAATAAAAAAAATACCGAGTGACGTTACTAACCTCGTAATTCCTTCGCAGTGTGTCCTTCTCTGTCGTCTAAACGTAACCTCATCCACAGGGTAGCAAGTTGAGTTTGAGATCTGTTGTTGTTTCCAGCGTAACTTCTTTGGTCAAACACAACCTCCACTCATAACGGCATGTTTCATCAGTTCAATCCTGCTATGAACGATTTTTTTCCATTTCATCACCTGTTCCCGTGTCAATCGAACACTAATCGATATTGCGTTTTTTTCCGGATCGTAGCAACCGCAACGCCATCACCGAGATCCCGGTTCGGGCGACGGGGAAGCACATTCAGCTCGGTCAGATTGAGTCAGAAAGTGCAGTCTAACAATCCGGTACGAAGAAATACGACTCGAGTGCGGGTGAGGAGCTACACCATGAGAAAGGTATTTTAGGGTATTGTTCAATGATTCTGATACCACATCAATACCTTTTTTCAGCCAAACATCCCCCGATCCCCAACGGTACAGTTTCCCCCTAGCGAAGTAGAAGCGGACGCGGCCAATAATGTGATACCGTCCTTCCGGCAGCTGCATCAGAATGTGAAAGAGGAACAGACTGGCGTGTAGAAGGAAGATCGTTTTTCCCCACCCCCAAACAAGAATCTGAAGAACTTGTCCAGGGTTTCTAGTTATAGGAAATAGTAGCCAAACGGTATGTTCTAGTCATTAGAATGAAGCACAAGTAAAGCACTTTGAGCACATTTATAGCATGCGCCATAATTTAAACCAAGCCATAAATGGGTCCAATCAAGAAAGAACTGTATGAGGGAAAAAAGCTAGGAACGAAATGTTTTAGCATGATGTGATGATTGTTGGTAGTTTATATAGGCAAACCAAATCGAAGAAATAAAACATATTTAAATGCAACAATTCCGTGGAAACAAAAACTATATATAAGAATGGTTGTTGAGGTAACCTTTGAATTGGCATCAGTAAAGCGTAGATAAAACAATTCGTTTTGTTTCACGGAAAAAGTGTTGATTTTAACTGAGCAGCATTAACTGATCAATTCTACCGACAAGACACCTAAATGTGATTCTCGATGTGTACATTTTTAATTTAAAGAAATAAAATTAACGTCCTTATACAATATAAAAAAAAAACTACATGGAATAATTGTTACACCAAAGGCAATGAAATATATTAGTCATTATACTACTGGAGTGAATAACTAAATTCGTGTTGAAATTTGAGAAATCCATGTAACAAAAAAAATCACCCTCCACGAAACCATATCTGGATAACCTTCTACTTTGCTAATGTTTTCGCGTTTTGGCTTCGACTCATCCGAACATTAGCAGTTCAAAGTGAACTGCCATTGTCATCTAGCAGTTCAATTTATTCCTCTGAGCAGATGCAAAGCTTACTCTTTTCTATTCACGCCTCACACGATTAGCTCTTGGTTCCATTGGGTTACCTAGAGTTGCTTTTATTTTCACAGTCTTTTTCAAGGCTACATGAATTGATAATCTACATTTTTTTAAATTTTTGTATGCATTGATTCGACTGGTGGTCGAAATTTCAATTGATAACGAGCTGTGTCTAACAAATTACTATTGGTTTCCTCTAAAAAAGTCGACAGTTTCGTATACAGTGCGAGAGATTCCTATAAGCGCATGGTAAATTTTCAATAGAATGCACTAAATAATAGCAAAATATAGAGATGAAGTATCCATATCGCTAGATATTTGCATAATATATCATTTTACCCTGTCAGTAGATCTTTTCTGTCTAAAAGTTTGGTATGTTGAAATAAAACACGTTTTGGACATGGAATTCCTTATAAGCGATATTTTATTGATTATTATAAAGTTAGTCAGCATCAAAATAATTTCTTTCGATATTTGGTTGGTTTTCTTCCCATTTTTCAGAATTGTTTCATAATATCGTTTCGGCATTGAATCAGTGAGGGTCTGTCTGTCTGCATAATTTTTAATGGAATATTTCGTCACACCTCCCTTACGGTTACCTCAAAATTGCAAGCCGTTCCGTCCTACTCCGCGGTATACTCATCTGGCAAGGATACCCCAAAGATTCTAAATCGGATTCCGGTCATTCCCCTGACCAACCAAAAAGCGGGATACCTTGTTCCAAAAACCAATGGATTTATTTGTTTATTTATTTCGTCAAGCAAATGTAGACTAAAGATAAATGGTTTACAATGTTTACTTAGATACTACGCATTATTTCTACGACTAAGCTGGAATTTCATTTCATTTTTGGACATACCAAGGTCAAGATGTTCGCACTATTGATTGTAGTGGTGCATTATTCGATTGATTGGGCTATATTTTGCATAATTTGTTCTAGTGTTTCTTTCTAAAAATAATTTCCTGGCTCGTAATTGACGGCTAGGTGTATAAAAAATTTGTTGCGATAACGAAGAAGGTGATTGAATGCGTTGAGAAATTATGTCGCTGATAAAATACAGCATTGCAAGGTCGCGGCGTTCTTTAAGTGTTTGAATATTGATGAGCATGCAGCGTGCTTCATATGATGGTAGAGGAAATGCTGTCCAGTTTAATTTACGAAGTGCATATAATAGAAATTGTTTTTGAATAGATTCGATGCGTTCTTGGAGAATAATATTGTATGGATTCCATACTAGGCTGCAATATTCCAAAATAGGTCTGACATATGTACTGTATAATAATTTAAATGTGTATGGGTCCTGAAAGTTATGACTGAAGCGTTTAATAAAGCCCAGCATGCTATTTGCTTTATTGATTATGGTATTGTAGTGTTCCACAAAAGTGAGCTTGGAGTCTAAGATAACGCCTAAATCTCGTACAATTTTACTTTTTTCTACAAGTTGATTTGCTAGATGTATGTTTATAGATATAGTTTCCTACTGAAAGTTATTGAGTTACATTTTTTTACATTGAGTTGGAGTAGGAGATTGATTTCGTTCTGGAACATTACAGTGTCGTTGATATTTTTAATTTCCATGAACAGTTTCATGTCGTCTGCATATATAAGCACTTTTAGATTTTTAAGTATGACGGAAATGTCGTTTATATGTAAAATGAAAAGGAGAGGCTCTAAGTGAGAACCCTGAGGTACGCCAGAAATTACATTAATTGGTTCAGACAGTATGTTTTGGAAGCGGACTACCTGTACACGATTCGTTATGTATGATTTGAGCCATTCCAGAAGAGTATGTTTTATGCCATATTTTTGTAGTTTGTGTAGAAGTAATGGTATGTCAATACGGTCGAAAGCTTTGCTAAAGTCAGTGTGAAGAGTTTCTACGTAGTTACCAGTGTCCATTGCATTCAGAGTGAATGTCATAAATTCTAAGAGATTTGTTGTAGTTGAGCGGCTTTTGAAAAAGCCATGTTGTTTGTTTGTTATTACATTTTTAAGTTGATGAAAAAGTTTTTCGTTTACAATTTTTTCAAATAATTTTGGAATGCATGAGATAATGGCTATTCCACGGTAGTTCCGAATGTTAGGTTTTGAACCAAATTTAAATATTGGTACAAGAAAGGAAGATTTCCAGGCTTTAGGAAAAGTACATTTTTTAAGTGATAAGTTAAAAAGTAGTTGTAGTGGTAGTGTAAATTCTACAGCAAGATTTTTTTAAAGTATACTGTCAGGTCCAGGCCCTTTTGAGGCGTCTAAGTTTTTCGAAATGTCGAAGTCGAAATGTCATGTTCTGATAGATAGTTTATAGAGATTGAGTTGGAAATTGCAGGTATGAAAAAGAAGTATGCACGGTCACGGTCAGTTTCTGAATAAGATGTATATACTTCTTGAAAAAAATTCTCAAATTGATTGCAGATTTCTGTACTATTTTTCCTTACATGTTCGTCGAGGTGCATTTGAGATGGAAAATTGTTGCTTTTTAGTTTAGTTTTTGTGTAGTTGAAAAAGTTCTTAGGACAAGTCTTTATTTCGTTTTCAATTTTTCGGTTATATTCTTCATGTGCTGTGTTAATGGCTACTTTGAGTTGATTGCATAGGTTTAAGTAATTTTGAAGATGAGCGTTACTTTTTTCTTGTTTGTAAGTTTTATGTGCTTTTTGTTTTCTATTTTTCAAATGTTTTAGTTGTGAATTGAACCATACAGGTAATTTGCTGTTATGATTTTTTCATCTTCTTTTCATAGACAAAGTTTCGTCTAATATTTTGTTTCAATCAGGAATCAGAACAAATTGGCTCAAATGGCACGTTCCCCTTGATATTTGGAGATTTGTGCCTCGTCTAATATTTTGTTTATAATGTGATAGAATTTGTTTACTTCGACGTCGACATTTCCTCTGTACTCAGTATCTTCCGCCAATTTATTATACTTAGTCTACACTTGACTTCTTCAAAGACAATTTTATTGTATTCCGGCACTTCCTCATATTCCAAGTCGAAGGGAAGGGATGCATTGTGTGTAAATAATGGCTGGTTTGATGCATTCACGCAAAAGTCTTCTGTGCAATTTGTGAAAAGAAGGTCTAAATATGCGTTTTGTTGATTGTTTTATCGAGTTTACTTGATGTAGGCCAAAATTAGAAATTTTGTCGAAAAGTTTGTTGAAGTCGCCAAAAATATGAAGCTTTACTTCAGGTTCCATCATATTCGAAATAATTGTGTCTAAAGATTGAAAGAATAATTAAAAAGAGAATTTGTTTGCATTTTCGGGTGGGAAGTAGACAGAGCAGTAAATATGTTCTTCTCCCAATATTGAGACTTTGGCTCATTCATGCTCAAATTCTTTATATTAAGGAGTAATAATTTCTTTAGAAGTAAAGCAAGAGTTAATGGCTATGAGGACTCCTCCTCCAGATTTTTTTCTGACAAAGAGATAAATTTCGATCGTGCCGAAATACGTTAAAATTATTTCCAAATACTTCTTCGCTTCTAACACTTTCATCCCAGCTGCTTTCAGTTCCAAGAATTACGTCGAAAGAGGAGGTTATTATATTTTGATGATTTTCTTTAATTTTGGCCGGGCTTTTCATGCGGTTGAAATTTTGGCATGGGTGAGTTGCTTACGTAAATCGCAACGTTATCTTGCCGAAATATCAATTCGTTCTCCACTGTTGATTTTTTATGCCATTGTCCTAGAATTGCATTGTTTGAATTTTCTAAGATATTTGTAATTCTAAGACATTTGGCATCAAACAAATTTCGATTTCAGATTCTCAAGTTCCAGAGAGTCGACTTAAAAAAAAATTGACATTGGATCTTGACGTTTCATGCAATTCTAAGACATTCGGCACCAAACAAACCTTTTAAATTTTGGCAATTTGCAAATCTATGAGAAAATTCGCACTAAATTTTTTCGGAAATTTCTCAACCGATTTTCACAAACTAAAATGCAAATTAAAGATCTTGAAATTATTTGAAAAGTCCCCAAAAAGTTGATACAGATCCGACTTTCAAGTCCGGCATTAGAGTGCGATAAGTTGAAAGTTTTCAATTTCATGAGTAATTTTTCAAAAACGATTGCCAAACGAGGTGCAAAATAGTATAAAACTTACTGGTAAATCCATCTAGTGGTCAGATCTTGTTAGTTAATGGATTTATAAATCTTTTTTGGGACTACTAGTCCCCGGTTTCCGATTTCGAAAGCACCGATACCCGGATAGAAGTGATTTGCAAGCCAATAACAAATTCTATTATTAAAATTCAACATTTCAATGGTAGAAATTAACATTATTTAGATTGAAATAAGCATTGAAATATCAAAAATCATAACAAAGCCTGCATAAGAAAATAGCAACAAAACGTAAAATTCTGTTATTGTAATATCAAACCAAAAACAAAACATTTATAGAAGACGAATATTTCAGTTTTTTTAAATATTCTAGCGTTCAGAATAGAGTAATATCACGAGTATTCTCTTATCTGATTCTGATGCAGTTTATTCATTACTATTTTATTTGAAGATAGAACTTCTGGATCAATTGTATTTAATTAAATTGGAATATGTCACCAATAAACAAATAAGATATTAATATCAAGAAAATATCAAGTATCGCTATGACAGCACAGAAACATCAAGCCAAAATATGATGGTCAAATTTGTTCTTATTTTGATCTTTGTTTGCTATTTACATCTACTCGGGTAATGGCGAAGAAAAGCTTCAAAATCGAAACTCACTTCGATTTCTCTGCAACAGTTAAACCGTCAAAAATCTTGATTTAAATTAAAGCTCTCATTGTCTCAAAAGATACAGTGTAATTTCATCCAGATCCGACTTCCGGTTCCTGAAATTATATGGCCATGAGTATCACAACTTTCAAACTGTTATACAAAATGACAATACAAAACACGGTACGCATTGGTATGTGCTGGTACGGAAGAAGAAAACACCTCCGCTTAGCTGTGTGTGTGATTTGTTCAATTTCGTATAACGTGCAGTG
Organism: Malaya genurostris; assembly: GCF_030247185.1. Lineage (NCBI taxonomy): Eukaryota > Metazoa > Arthropoda > Insecta > Diptera > Culicidae > Malaya > Malaya genurostris. Next base: position 106,217,426 of record NC_080571.1, read on the forward strand.
TTGCCACATTTAAATCTATATTTTTCCATCTGTAAATCGGTATCGGGAGATCCAAATTTTGTATTGAAAGTCTGTATATGAAAATTATAAGAAATTAAAGCGCAACGAAATCAGAAGAAATTTAGAAAACATAAAGAATTACACTAAAATAATTGCAAGACAAGTTAAAATAGATAAATTATCATTAGCAGATGGAACCATTTGTAGTTTTTACCATCCTTGAAATTCTCTTTTATTCAATTTGTACCCACTTATTGATATTATCAAAAAATCAACGATTCTATTCTATAAAAGTATACTTATTGCCTTTCTAATATAGAAAGTTCATACAACCACTTGAAGATTGGCCTGGAGGGCTATGTGTCCTATACTATTCCCTGTGTGGAATCAAGCTGAGCAATGTCTGTGTGAGTATGTGTCGAATAATGTCACTCATTTTTCATCAAATCTTCCAGATTTGATACAAAACTGGTTTAATTTTTATGCTATATTAGTTACTTCCCAACCGCACCGACTTCGTCTATACCGGTTTTCAGTTCCCGGTTCCGGAAATACCGGAAATAGTGGTCGAGAACTCTAAAGCGAAACTCACTCAATTTTCTCGGAGATGATTTGATAGATTTTCACAAACTCCCATAGTCACAAACTCCCATAGTCCCATAGTCTCATATGTTGCTGTTAAATTTCATTCGGGTCCGACTTCCGGTTCCGGAACTATAAGGTGAAGTGTGTTAAAAAAAATTTCAAACCGTCATTGTGCAACGATGCAAAATAAAGAATTCTTTTTAACTTGACATAACCGTTTACAAATTGAAAAGGTCATGTTAGTTTATACCTAAAGAAAGTTTCCAATTTTATTCAAGTTTGAAAAAAAAATTCTTGGCAGAATCGTCTTGTGGTATTTTTGAAAATATAAGTAACATGAGAAAGGCAACATTACTAGGTGTAATATGTAGTATAAATCAGGTTTTTCAAACTTTAACCGCACAGGGGCTTTCTTTGAGGTGTATAAACTTTTGAGCACTAGCGCTTTATAAAATTAGATATGATCCAAAAGTATTGGCACCATACTGTACATACACTGCCTTGAAAAGGTTTGGACTCACTTATCAAAATGTTTTTTTTTCTCATTCCTCACTTTATTCATTATTCTAAGACAGTTTAATGTGATGGACAACACACACACCCTTTCCCAATTAAATCGAAGCCGAATGGAACAGCGCTTCGCTGAAGTATCCGGTAATAGTGTTCTTCCTGCCAAACTTCACATTGAATCGGGTTGTAGCAACCTAGAAAAAAAAACTCTTCTGATATTCCTAAAATGGGCACTTGTCCTTCTTAGCTTAGCTTAGCTTAGTTGGCTACCCGTGATTGATTAGAAACCAGTTGAAATTGCATATTGAACTAATTGCATGCTACTTGGCAGTATAAGATCATGCTCAACATGCAACCTAAGTTGACTTAGAACATGAAATGTTCAATAACGTAGATGGCCACGCACATGCAGGTCACTGTTGGAAGGAAAGGAATGTTATACCGTTTTCGTTTATTGATCAGAGCAGCCCGAGAGCTGACCCAGAGTCGCCAAAACAACTTTTGATGAGTTTGTTTTAGCAACCTGGGGTCGCTCTAAATCGGACTCCAATCGCGTAGTTTCGCTCTGAAAATTTTCTCGGGTCGCACCACGCATCCATGCGAGTTTGTTTATTTTTTCTTTTTTATATGAGTTGTTGTTTAGGGCGCGTACCACGTGTTCGTTTTACTCGGAGTCAGAGTCGCCCGCGTGTAGGTTCTAAAACGAAAACGGTATTAGTTCAACACTTGTTGCTACTAGTGACCGAGAGATTGTCTACGTCGATAATACCGAGAAATTCTCTACGTAGACAATGCGATCAAATCGTACCTCGAAACGCGATTTCATGATACTTTATAAGAACAATCTACCAAGAAGGAAATAACAACTGGGTGTCTAATTTATATTGCATTGGAAAATTTCTAACGATAACGAAACTTATACTTTTTACCTTTTCTTATATATATAAAAAATACGTATAGAATTCGCTCAAACTTTCGAAAAATTTTCCGAGGCCCGGAGGGCCGAATGACATATACCAATCGATTCAGCTCGACGAACTGAGCAAATGTCTGTGTGTGTGTATGTGTGTGTGTCTGTATGTGTGTTGTCAACTAAGAGGTCGAGATCTCAGAGATGGCTGAACCGATTTTGATCAAACTAGTCGCAAATAAAAGGTCTCCCCGTCACCCAGAACGCTATTGAATGGTTTTGAGATCGGATGTTTACTTTTTGAGTTATACGAAGTTTTATGTCAAAATTTTCAGTTTTTTGACAGTATCTGTCACATTTGACCTTGAAAACAGAATATGTTTCCAGACTTAGATTTCGCTCGGTAATACCTATCCAACAAGCCATAGATTGTTAAAATCCGTCCATTTTTAACGGAGATATCGATATTTTTGTGTAAGCCTTATTCCAGTAGAAGGAATTTTGAGCGCTGTATGAAAAAGCAATGCTTGGGAGCAACATGAAACACGATTTTTTATACTGTTACATATAATTGTTTCTAAGTACCAAAAAGACTGTGTACATCATCCTTTTTTATGACAATTTGCCTCGGACCAATTTTAGCACGGTTCATTTTTGGCAACATAATCTTTCGAATATGGCATATGTAAACCAGATGATACCAGCATTATCGAGTTGGAAGTAATTCCATAATTATATTGATTTAAACTATTTACAGCAATAAATGCTGGAAGAACATGACTTCCATATACCATACGACTCAGTTCGTCGAGATCAGCAAATGCGTGTGTGACAAATAATTTCACTCAATTTTCTCGGAGATGGTTAAACCGTTTTCTACAAACTCAGATTCATATGAAAATACGTATACTCCCGAACAAGGTTCCTGAATTACGTTTGGATCCGACTTCTGATTGCGGAACCACAGGATGATATGTGAAACGAAATTAAAATAATGCAATTAATTTTTCTCGTAGATGGCTGAACCGATCTAAGATTCAAATGAAATCTAAGAATCATCTATGATTCAAATGAGAGGTCTTAAAATCCTATAAAACCTCTTACTTTTTAGTCAGATCCGACTTCTGGTTTAGAAAATGCAGGGTGATTAGTATAAAAATGTCCATTTCACATAAATTAATCAGGTTTATCGGGTTTGCAGATTTGGATAGTCGATTACCAAATAAATTTATTTCAGTTTGAGCGGTATTCGTTTTTGGATTCGGAATGTACCCCCAAATTTTAATTCGCACTACAATTTCTCAAAGATGTCTACACACTCCTCAGGTGAATTTAACTGATTTCGGCTACACCGATTTTAGAATTCCGGTTCCAGTATCGAATCGATTCTCAAAGCTCAATCATTCTCTCAAAAAAGACCAATTCGAACTTCAAAAACAAATATTACAGGACTTAAGGTCCCATACAAAATAGGTGAATTTTATCCGATTCTGGAATTACAGATGATGAGTTTATAAATTTCATGTAAATTGTTTGGCGTAATAATTTATGGCCATTCGAATCATTTTGGGCTATGCTAATTCCTGAATACCGGCTCTGGAAGTACCATAAATAATGACGAAAAACTCTAAAGTGGAACTTACTTCGACATCTCATGGAATGTTCAATCGATTGTCACACGCTAAGATTGAAATTCGATATGTTTTGCAGTTTCGGCATTGAAGGGTAATGAGTGATTAAAATCTCAATTTGCCGTTTAAAACGACGATAATTAAAATAATGTCATGAGAACTAAAACACCTAAGAATATCCATGCAAAAACACATGCGTATTGATAAAAAAAGGTATCATCTCACTGCTAGGTGGATTAATCACGTTGTTTACTAAATATCTAGGCAGCCGGTGACCGAGAGATAAACATGGAGTTATTTTGATTGAAGGTCAATTAGTTCTAAACTGAGGTGCTATTGTAATGGTAAAAGAAGACAAGTTTAGTTTCTCTTCCGAATGTTTTGACACGATCACAAACATTTTCCTAACTATTTCAGTAATAAGCAATATTCGAAAGCGGTAAAGTATAGCACATTTCACATTGTAGTAAATTTGTTTGAAAATTATAGTAACTTAGCTGAGAAATATAAACGATTACGGAGACGAACTACGGGGGTAATAGAAAAAGTGTTATATCATAAGATATTTCTAGTAAATTTTAAAATATTTATTCCAGTTACCAAAACATTGGGGGGGCATGGCCTTGACTTGACCTTCTGTTTCAACAGACTTCGTAGCCGATTCAGAGTGTACAGAACCATTGCATGGCTAGTGCTACGATTCTACTGACACTACGAATCCTACGAATTGCTATCCAGCCCTCGCTGTCGCTGCATCTCCTGTCAGCAATGAAGTTGCAACGAAATTTATTGATTGAAACAAATTCTTGTTCATGAATAGTCACACACTTTAAGGGTTAACCTTGTTTTCAATTTATGGCACAAAACCGATTAAATTGTCTTTTTGTTCGTCTTCGAATATTTAACATATTCGCGAGTACTGTTCCAACTAAAGGAATATTCAAAATGACTGTTAAAATGGTTAAAGAATCCAATATGAGTATCATATCTGTTAGTCTGTGATATTATCCATCGATTAGCAGATCGCAAAGGACTGTGTGTAACTTATACACTACTTTTTCTAATCATATCCAGATTTTTTATAGATTATATGCAATTTTAACTAATTATGGTAATATAGAAAAAAACCACCATCATTACTTCGATCGATGAATGAATTAATTTTTCGGGTTTTCAGTTATAACTTTCTCGGTGTATAGTACTTATATTTCTTTTCCCTATCTCAATAAATACAGTTTGCAGGTGCTGCGCATGCGACAAGGTCAACATTTTAATCACCACGATGAATGAAATGTCTGATTAGCGATAAAACATTTAACCCAGAAGCATTTTTCGATTCATAAAAACTCAATAAACATCACTGTGCGCACGTGCATCGGTGAGCTTTTGAGCGATGAGAAGTGAGTGATGAATTTTGACACCAATCGTATGCGATGTTTTTACATACAGTGGAATTGAAGATACATTAAACTTGAAAATAACTAACACTCCATTATTTTTAGAACCAGATTCTTTTTTCAGAAATAGAATCTGTTTTCCTGGAAAAACTTGTAATGCATGTAATAAGAAAGTTATCTAAAATTTAATGATTTTACTCTGGTTTTTACGAAATAGAATTAACTTTTTGTTGTTGGTGATCAAGTTTCATCAGGGGCGAGGGTGGTACTAATATGTTGCAATCATTGGTGCAGCTAACAAATGCTGAGTCTAGCAGTTTTCCATTCGTTGTACGCCGGAACATGAAATTAACATAAATCAAATTGACGAGGTGTGACAATTTAGTAATGAGACTGATTTAATAGAAACCGTATATTTTAAACAATTCTCGCAACTCTACAATATGCTTCGAAATAGTTCCTTTGGCAACTATACAACAATTCCAGCACGTTTTTCATGCTACGTAACATTTCTGGAACGCTTCTGGGATGTCAGCGAGTACCCTCGCCACGGCCGCCTGGATATCTCTAGCCGACTCATAATGGGTTCCTTTGACCACCGATTTTGTTCTAAGGAACAAAAATAGTCACAGGATAACATATCGAGCGAATGAGGCGGTTGTTGCAATACGACGATTATTTTAGACACACATCTACTCAACACGACACAGTAGGCGAGCTAAACATTCTAGAGCGACGGTAAACATATCAATGAGAAGGGGAAGGAGAGAAAAATTTCGAGATTGCAGTTTTACCACAACCGCAACAATAAAATCAGTATGATTACTTAATTGCCACACCTCGGAAGAATCAATTAGCAGTTTTGTGTTTTTACAAAGCTACACAAGCTACACAGCTTCTGTTGCGACGAAATGCAACAGCATGCTATGGAACCACAAGACCTTTCATTTGAAACGAAGTTTGTCTGTAAGTAGAGATATGTCCGCTATTCGTTTGGAAGAAATGATTTTTGTCAGTTATTCTTTTTGTTTATTTCCAGAACGTTGTTTAATGTCAAACAACTACTGAATAGTTGAAACCAAAATCAGGTCCTTTGTTGGCAAAAATATATTTATAATTGTAAAAAAGAACTTGTCTAATTTTAGGATTTTGAGTAAAATCAATACACTGACGTATTGGAGCTATCGTACTCTGTTAATTAAATACATACATTCAATATAAAAACTCTATAAACTATAAAGATGCGTACAACACATTAACTGTGCATTCGAGCAAAGCTTGAATGAAAGTCGTAAAACATCGCAGTGAGATGTTTCAATCATCTCACGCACACACAGAACGCTTAGCACACTGACCATGGAAAAACATACGTGAGTGAATGGGACAGCATCGCATGCAGCAAAACTGAATGGGAGCCCACGGCCGCTGCGCTGCAAAGCGACTCCATGTTCGCACGGTACAAGTCTTCGGTCGGTCGCTCGGGAGTTTGAAGCTGAATAGTACAGTCATTTCCTCGATTAATTCGCACTCGGACGAACGTAAATGTTGAATTTTCCAGCAATGCTGGCATGGCCAGTTGTATTTTGAGACTGAAAATGGTGCCAGAAAGTGCAGTGAATCAAAAACAAAAACATGATTGATGTGAAAATTTATCCTGAAGTTGAAATGGAGCAGAAACCAAAGGTGAACATAAATTATGGTAATCTGATACAACAGTGTTGCCTGATATGTGATTGGTGGAAAAGGTCCGACAAATAAAATAGAAATTTGTGGTAAATATTTTACATACCAATGATCGATTTGATTATTAACATAAAAATCATATTCACAACATTAACAAATGTTTGAGCAAGTAAAGTGAGATGGTGCTAAAACGTAATAGCTGATACAAATGTTCTTTAGTCAATTTTTCCTTTTTCAACAGAGCAATAACCAATATAAAATGAATAGTAGTATAGCACAACACCTGCATTGGTTTTAATTCCGATGTCTTGTCAGTAAAATGCTTCGAAACATTCAAAGTGTATTAGGTAGCAGAAATTGCACGAATGATCCCGTTGGAAAATTTTAACGACTAAGTAAAAATTACTAATACAGTGTAGTGAGCACTTAGTACTTTGTAATGAATGCAATAAATATTTTTGTTCGGAGATTAGCACTGCATCAATGTGCAGTGCAGAATAATGTTATTTTTTTCCTTCCGAAAAACTTGGAAGATGAAACCAAAAAAATGAGGAAAAAATACAATTGGAAATTTTTTCCTTAAACCCGTGAAATCCATTCAAGTTCTGCTTCCAATTCAGGAAAACAGCCGATGTTGAAAAACGCAATTCCACACCTGGATGGACCTTCATATAGTTAGGAAAATGTGCTTAATCAATTGACACTTCTTTTCGGAAGCGGAGAAAACTTCTTTTTCGTTTTGCAACAATCGCTGCCTTTCTAGATTGCTTTTAGACTATATATCGAATCTTATTGCATAATGAAGTACTCGTTTTGAGCAGAGTTTACTGCAATCCTTCCTGAAATAGTGAATAATTTGCAGATGTTTCAAACAATTTTATCACATAAGAATAGCTTTATTATTCATATTATATCTATATGGTCCTGGTGGTATATCTTATCCGCAAAACGTTACATTTAACAATGTATGTATTGAAATGTATTGAATGTTTAATCGGTTCAAAATCTGAAAACTACATTGACCCATCAATTAGGACAATTTTACGACTATTTAACATTATTGATGTAAGTTTTCGGTATATTTTTTTAATTGGCTTTAATTATATCTAACAAGTCGTTGAGTGTTAATGAATATAGAAGACTGTACTAGCTAAACGTTCACCTCCAGAAAGTGTTTTTTGTCATTCGTATTTTTACTACACTAAGTCCTATTTTTTGATCAAGTGTACGAAACTGTCACTTGCCGATGACTCCTATCTTTTATATCTCATTAAACTCCTCATGATTAGAAGTTCAGAGCAAGTAAAGTACTATAAAGCGCCCGTACTGACTAAAACATCCCCCTTTTTTAGGCATTCAAGACAAAAGTTTAATCACTAACACCATCTTTTCATAAAATCTTTCTACGCAAGTTTGACAGTTGTCGTTTGCAAAATATAAACAAGAAAATTAATGCAGTTACATAGTTCTAGAACTAAATTCATGTGCTGAGTTTTTGATCAGGATTCCAACCTGAATGTTGCAACTGAACTCGGAGCCAGTCCCAGGTTTCGAATTGTGCTTTAATCCAGTTCCTGTTCCTGAATGTTCAGAATGTCTAATTGTAATAAAGTTCCTGTTCCTGAATGTCCGGAATTCAGGTCCTGGTGGAGATAAATAGATGGTGGCAAAAAGTCCTCAACAGTTGTAAATATCGAATAAATTTCACAAATCGGTTACTTTTAGACACATTAAAATATTCCCAAAGAATTATGAGAAACTCTCCTCCACTGAGTATGAAAATCTTACAAAAAATAAACAAATATGACATATTTTTTTGTATACTTCTATTCTCATTTGTTCAGCTTTAATTGTGTGTTAGAATATGTTTGTACAATTCTGGGAGTGAGTCAGTAACACATGGATCAATAAGTCCCGAGACTAAAGCAGAGATGGCGCTCGTAGTAAACCAGTAACCACGTCTTTCTAGAGTACTAACCTTTGCTTGAAACGGGTCAAAATTTTAAGTCGATGCGACCAGAAAAAGCTGAGTTATCGAGGTTGGAGTAAAGTCGTTTTGTATGATAAAACATTGTTTTTTAATGGGTAAAAACATCGTGCAAGCGAAACAATGGATTGAAAAATGTTATCCGGACTCTTGTCCATCAAAAGCAACGATTTGTCGGTGGTTCGCCGAGTTTATACGTGGTCGTACCGACACAAATGACGCGGAACGCTCGGGTAGACCTGTAGAAGCCGTTACACCGGAAAATGTAAGTGAAGTGACAAAAATTATAATGAAAGATCGTAAAGTGAAGCTCCGTGAGATTGTTGAGATGACACAGATATCATATGGAAGTGTATTTACTATTCTTCATGAAAAATTTAGCATGAAAAAGGTTTTTTCCAAGTGGGTGCCGCGATTGCTTTCGATGGAACAAAATGCACCCTGCCACAAGTCGATGAAAACAATGGCGAAATTGAACGAATTGGGCTTTGATCTGCTTCCCCACCCCTCATACTCACCAGATTTAGCCCCCAGTGACTACTGGCTCTTTGCTGATCTTAAAAAAATGCTCCAGGAAAAAAGATTTGGCTCAAATGAGGAGGTCATCGCTGAAACTGAAGCTTATTTTGAAGCGAAAGATATTTTTTTTTATAAACATGGTATTGAAAAATTGGAAAAACGTTGGAACCATTGTATCACCCTAAAAGGTGATTATGTTGATGAATAAACAAAAATTTGCAAAAAAAATGCTGTTTCCATTGTTAGTCTCGGGACTTATTGATCCATGTGTTAAAAGTTGCCAAATTCATACAATCAATCAACTAATACGAACGATTATTGATATTAAGAAGTCTGAAAGGAGCATGTAAGTTTTGTTCGTATTCACGTCCTCCAGTTAAGTCTCCGACATTACGATACATTACATTACGACATTCGATATTTTTGTGTAAGCGACTTTTCGTCTGATTTCAGTAGTAGGAGTTTTACCCTTATACCATTCGAAGAAGTTCGTCGAGATAAGGAGTCATTAATTTCGCTCGAAGATGGCTTAACTGTGTGCTACAAACTTTGACTCATATGAACATGCTCCCACATAAGGTTTATGAATTTCGTTTGGATCTGACTTCTGGTTCCGGAGCTACAAGATGATATATCAAATGAAATAAAAACAACGTCACTCATTTTGCTAGGCTGAACCGATTTCGTCCACCTAACATTCAAATAAAAGGTCTTAAGGTCTCGTGAAAACTACTTGTTTTTTAATCAGATTCGACTTCCGGTTCAGGAGATACAGGGTGATTAGTATAAAAATTTCACATACATTTATCCGGTTTATCGGGTTCACAGATGTTGAGTCGACGATCAAATAAACTTATATCAGTTTTACCGGTATTCGGTTTTCGCTCCCGGAAGGTATCCAAAAATTTTATACAGAACGCTCTACGATTTCTCTAAGGCTACACGAATTTTCAAAAATTCCAAATCTAATTAAGTGAATTTATCTGACTTTGGCTATATCGATTTCCGAAAGTATCTGGTATAGAGAAACTAAAAGAAGGGCAAAACGAATTTGATAAACAAAAATGCAAATTAAAATAAACTTGACAAAAACTTTAAAGAACTTAAACTTCTACATCTCATGGAATGCTTAATCGATTGTCACACGTTTAGATTAAAAGGCATAATTTTAAAATTTCAAACAATTTCTATCTTTATTTCGTCTTGCAATTTCAAAATTTAAATTACAATTCATTTAAAACGACGGTCATAAAAATGATTTCATAAAAACTAAACACAACGAAGGATATTCAAGCGAAAAACACATGCTGATTGATAAAAAAAGGTATCATCTCACTGCTAGGTGGATTAAGCACGTTTTTTTTAAATAGGGATTACTCTATTGTCTGAAAGTTGTTTTGACAGTGTAAAGTGACGTTTCTACTCAGTATTGTTTGGCAAACCATCATGAATAGGTTAACTCCAGGAAGCGTTCCCAAACCATGGAAATTTATTTTCAAAATCAGTCTTCAATTAAAACTGTGGACTTCCGGTGAAGCTCTCAAATTGGTGAAAATTCGAGTATTTCGCAAGAAAGAAAGGATTTTCAGCCGTACTTTGACGATTCGACGCAGCCACACAGCGAGAGTTTCGCTTGTAGTCAAGTGAAAATAAAGTCCATTGGACTATAAACGAAAATTAACTGGCAATCGAGCCTTAGTTGCTGTGCCATCAATTCGGCGTCATCTCAAGTGAGGTGACGCCAACCAGAAAAGAAGAAGAATTAAAACTGTTTATAGCGCAAAATTCTCTTCAGTGATGAGGCGCATTTTTGATTGAATGGATGCGGCAACAAGCAAAATTACCGTATTTGAAGCAAAGATAATTTACACGCAGTTCAAGAATTACCGATGCATCCCGATAAATGTACTGTTTGATGCAGTCTACAGAACCATGATCAATGAATTTTTGTTACCAAATCGTTAAGTTCAACAGGATGGTGCCACTTTGTCATACCACGGCCAAAAAAATCGACTTATTAAAAGAACATTTCAACGACAACATTATTTTGAGAAATGAACCGGTGAGTAGGCCTCATCGTTCGTGTAATTTGGCGCCACTCGATTATTTTTAGTGAATTGATTGGTTTATGTGAATAAATCAGCAACGATCAGCCATGGATGCTCTGAAAACCAATATTCAACGTGTCATTGCTAAAATACACCCTCAAATACTTGAAAAAGTGGTCGAAATTGGACCTCCAGAGCGACCTTTGTGAAAAATAGTCGTGGCGGTCATATGACCGAAATCGTATTTAAATGTTAAATGCCAAGAAACTGTATAACAAATAAAATAAATAATTTGGCCATTTCATTATTTGGCATGTTTTTATATAAATTTCAAATCAGCAAGCTCTTAAAAAACGCATAAACATAAAAAGTACATAAAACATAAATTTTATCGCGATAAAAATTAAGTCGCACACAGTTAAAAATATTTCGTGAATTTACGTGAATTTCCATGTTACTATTGATTTACATGCCGTGTAAATTCCATTATTTCTTTCTGTCTATATTTATCAGTGAAACACAGTCAATTTCGATGCGTCCGCCATTTTATCCGCTTTGAGTGACGTGGTCGATTTAAGATCTTTATATGACCCACTGTCCTCAGGCCTTAAGGATGAAATTAGAATATTTTTCAGAACTCACGCGCATCTTCTATGATTAACACTCAAACGCTCGGGTAGGGATTTTCAACGAATTTGTTTTTTTTTTTCAAAAAATCATAACTCTTGATACCGTTGATCAATTTCGATGCGTCCAGTGTCAAAAAAAAAACAGATTTTCTTCTAGTCCATGCTGACTCATACGGAACCGCAGCGGTCCAAAAACACTGGAGTTATTCCAGATCGCGTTGGGGTATGTCTGTTCTGCCGTTAGAAGTATGTTATGAAGGTGGCAAAAAGTAGTTGATCAAACAGCTCTAAGTGGAAAGTACTTTGAATTTACATCAAAATCTCGAAAATATGCAGATCAACTAAACTGGAGTTCCCAAATTAGTTTTGAAAGTCTTTTAACAACTTGAAAAGTCCTGAGATGAAATGCCATGTCAAATTTCAAGCACAATTCTATGGGACCACAATCCGGAATTGTACATTGCATTTTATGAGCTCTAGTAAGTCCTTCACATTTTATACAATTTCCGTATTAATCCTAATACTTCATACTTATATAAAATTTTATGTATCAAAAACTTCTAACGGCAGAACAGACATACCCCAACGCGATCTGGAATAACCCCGGTGTTTTTGGACCGCTGCGGTTCCGTATGAGTCAGTATGGACTAGAAGAAAATCTGTTTTTTTTTTTTTTGACACTGGACGCATGAAAATTGGTCAACGGTATCAAGAGTTATGATTTTTTGAAAAAATAAATTCGATGCACATCCTCTCATTCTGCAATCAATGCAGAAGACGATAGCACCTAGTCGACTTCGGAGCCGAAAGTAGGATCCGGATAAAATTTAATATCAATCCATGAAACAGATGACATCTTACCTCTTTTTCTCCAATTTTCAAAAATTACGATTTTCGTGTAAGGTATCAATCAGAATTGAAGTGTGATTAAAAAATCTCTACTTCCCCAGAGAAATTATTGATTGCAAATGAAGACAATTTGGATCTCCATTATTTTCATTTGCAATTGGATTAGAAGATTTCTCATAGATGCCGAGTTGTTACCAAAAATCAATCAACAAATAATTCGTTGTTCTATGTCAACACCCTTAGCTTGGCAGGCCTGGTTACCTTACAAAGGCAGTGCTTATAGTTATCAACGATAGAATCCGACTGGGCAAGCAGTGCCCATGCAGTACCGTCCCGTAATCACTAAAAAAGCAATAAAAAATGACATCATCATTGGAATGTATATCAATCATGCTCTCGGGTCATCGGTCAAATGTTCGTTCAACTGGTAGACTACGATCACAACAATGCCATAAAACAGAATACATTGTTGGGAGAACCTATGTTCGATCCATTACTCCCATCTGCTAATAATTTCACTGCAGTCAAAGGTTCACCCAACAAAACACTGCATTTATCATCATCTTGCCTCAGTCCCTGTGTAATGACGGCTTTCCGGTCAATTCAGCGCTACAATAGGAACAGGTGTGCACTGTTGGGCTCTGCATGGAAAGATTCGATAACTGTGCCAAACAGTGCCAAAAGGTAACTTCCGGACGCGGTTGCTACTGGTACTGGTGGTGTTTGCTGTCATTGCGTTGTTACTATGCTTATGCTGCTCCACCACCACCACCACCACCACCACAACCATCACAACCGGAGCGGAATTTGTAACCCGGTTTAATGACTCACTACTGGCCCCCTAGAGAATTGTGTTCGGGTCTTCCGCTGGTGTCGTTTTGCTTACACGTCGTAGGTAGGCATAACACTTTTTAGCGGATGGATTTGAGCTAGCTTAGTGTTTAATTTTGGTTGTTGTTATTGCTGTGAGTGTGCTTATGGCTTATTCTGTGGCATTTGCTCAGAGTAGCCTTGCCAAGCAGCTGCCAGTCCGTAACTGTGTTGAAGAAAAAAATAATATTAGCAGCATGTCGGTCACAAACCACATGAAACTGTTCCGGTGGTCAGTTTCGTTTGTAAATGAACAACTTCCATGGTTTCGGTTTGTGAGTAACATTAAAATGCTACAACATTATGTAAAACCATAGGAAGTAAAACAACCGATTTTGAATTTCAAGTTTAAGGCAATTCAGAGAATAGTGTTTCTCTGTCTTATAATTGTTGGTAGATTATTCATCCATGTTCATCCTATCTCTGCAAAAAAAGTTCAATTAATTAATCAAAAAGCAATTAAAACGCTTAATGCAGTTATACGAAATTAGTTTTGTATGAAGTATTGAACGTCCAACATCCTTCAATCGCTTACCTTTTCCATGAGAAAAAAAAACTATTTTTTCACTTGTTGAATTCCACTAATAGAAAAGCTCGTGCAATCGAATATGACTGACCTTTGAAAATCCTCGTTTTTTTTTCAAATGGACAAATCCTACAGGAAAGTGTTGTATGAGGAATTTTTACAAAATTAGTCAAGTTTTCGAATAAAAACATGGAAAAAATTATAACCGACTCCTACACTGAAAAATATCGATTTTGAACATTTAAAGTCGATTTGCATTCATAATTTAATTTAAACTTTCAAATAAGCGAGTGATCGTTGCTTGTGGATAATTTAAACTAAAGTATGAAAGACAAAGCCCTACACTCGCATAGAAATACGCCCTAATATACAAGATTAGGTCAGGATCACTCCGCATGTGTGAGCAATTCCAGAAATGCTTAGCAGATCATCAGACTCGGACCTTCTCCGATTTGGATGAAACTTTGCACATGGCTTCAGTATGGAAAACCATAAGTTTTGAACCGATGGAGAGGTTAATCCGACTCACGACTGATTTTTAAAAAGGGCGTGTGCATTTTTGCATTTCACCAAAATTGCCTTTTTTTAATCGTTGTAACTCAGAAAACGTTAATTGTACAAAAATGGCGTTCAGGAAGAAGTTTTAGGGAATCAATAGGGAACTCTAAAAAAAATTTACACTGAAAAAAATTGATTTTTTTCTCAATAATTTCAAAATGAATCAAAAAACTTAAATAAAAAAACAGGGTTTCGATTTCTTTTGTGATAATTTTCATTTAGAAGCTCTTATTAAAACCTACAGATTGATGGCTATCCCATTCGTTCTATTTGAAAAATGAAGAAGTTACAGCTAAAACAATTTTCAGATATTTTCGAAATGATTCATGTACATGTAATAATTGTAGATATAGCAAGCAAATAAACAATCCATGGAAATATAAAAAAGGTGTTATAATTAAAAATCCTAGTATCTCAAGAACAGCTACTTTTAGAAGAAAGGACATCATGGACAAATTTATTACCTTCAACCAAGTAGAATAATATTCAACTGTTTAAACGATTATCTTTCAACGAGAACTTGAAATTTCCAATATATCTGTAAATTGTTTAAGCTGTAACTTCTTCATTTTTCAAAAGGCACGAATGGGATAGCCATCAATCTGTAGGTTTTAATAAAAGTTTTTTGGTTCATTTTGAAATTATTGAGAAAAAAAATCAAATTTCAATTTCAGTGTATATTTTTTTTTAGAGTGCCCTATTGATTCCCTACAACTTCTTCCTGGACGCCATTTTTGTACGATGAACGGTTTCCGAATTACAAAGAGACCCATAAACTGTTTTAGCTGTAACTTCTTCATTTAGCAAAAGGAACGGATGGGATAGCCATCAATCTGTAGGTTTTAATAACAGTTTTAAAATAAAAATTATCAAAAAAATTTTAAACCATGCTTTTTTTATTTAACTTTTTCGGATTATTTTGTAATTTTTTCAGTATATATTTTTTTTGCCCAATCGATTCCCTACAACTTCTTCCTGAACGCTTTTTTTGTACAATCAACGGTTTCCGAGTTACAATTTGAAAAAGGCAATTTTGGTGAAATGCAAAAATACATAGCTTATGATCAAAAAAGAACCGGAATTTTCATTTTAAAAATCCCGCATTTGTCCAATCGGTAAACTATTATTCTCTTAACGTTGGCAACACTTTTATACACATTCTGTCAAATTTTGACGCATATCGTACGATTAGTTTTTGTTTGGCGTCTATACAAAGAAGTTGAAAAATGTTCGTGTGGCGATTTTTATAATGGATGAAAATTTAGAACAACGTGCGTGCATCAAATTTTGTGTTGCAAATGGATTTAAGTGTTCCGAAACGTTGAAAATGTTAGAAAAGGCCTTTAGTGAATCGTGTCTAGGAAAAACACAGGCATACGAGAGGTATAAATGCTTCAAAGGTGGTCGTACAAGCTTGGATCATGATGAGATCCCTGGCCACCCAACAACATCTGTTACTGAAGAAAACATTGAATCGGCGAAGCAAATCGTGTTGCAAAATCGTTCTGTACCGATTAGAGAGATTGCTGTGTTGTTGGGCATCTCTTATGGATCAGCAGAATACATTTCAACTGATTTTTTGGGTTTGAAACGCGTCGCTTCTCGGCTGGTGCCAAAAAAGCTGAATTTCACGATAATGCGCCGGCTAACACAGCGTTAGTTGTGTCGCAGTTTTTAGCCAAAAATTCAACCAATATCATCAACCAAGCACCGTGCTCTCCAGATATGGCCCCGTGTGACTTTTTCCTCTTCCCCAGACTCAAATTGCCATTGCGGGGAACGCGTTTTGAGACCATAGAGACCATAAAAGAGAATTCGCTGCATGAACTAAAGGCCATACCTTCGACGGACTATAATACTTGTATGGAAAAAGTGATCAATCGTTGGCATGCATGTATTGCCGCAGGAGGAGAGTACTTCGAAGGCCATAATAAAGAAATTTATTAAAAATTGAATTTTTGCGTTTTTAAATAAAATTCCGGTTCTTTTTTTATCATAAGGTATATCTCCGGAACCGGAAGTCGGATCGGAATGAAATTCAATAGCAGGCTATGGGACTATAAGACCTTTCATTTGAATCTTTTTTTGTGAAAATCGGTTTAGCCATCTCTGAGAAAAGTATATTTTTGTTTTTTTGTTACATACTTTTGTTTTGTTACATACGCACACACATATTTTTGTTACATACGCACACACATACACACACACGGACACACACAGACATTTGCTCAGTTCGTCGAGCTGAGTCGAATGGTTAAAAAGTCGATTTTCACAGTGATTGCATAGCCTTTCTAAATGAGAAAGGCAAACATTATATCATGTCCAAACCGAAAACTAAACTGAACTGAAAGTCATTGTCATTCAAAATTTCGATTCCTAACCCCACACATAGGGTCAGAAAGTTTTTCTGGCCCGAAGAGGTGCATGACCTTAAGGTTAAAACTTCTACAGTTGAAATAGAACAGAAACTACAAGGATAAAATAAATGATTCTTCAAAAGTGCTAGACGTAGGACGGGTAGGCTTTAAGGTCTGAGGACAGAGGGTCGCGTGTTGAGTTTTAAATCGACCACGTGGCTCGCTCAATTCCCTTTGCGCATCGTATTTCTCTTGAACTCTCTCGTATATGAGCGAACTGTACCGGGTTGCCTACATACATTTTATTATTTTGATGAGAAGTTTTATCACATGAATCTATCGTATGGGTTGGACATTACATGGATTCCAATGAAAAATGAAAAAATATTCATTGTTCACAAATATTGAATGTCTGTGTGTTTGGCTGCCTTGTCAAGCCAATTTTATTTCTCTCTCCTGTTTTAGAATGCTATCAGGAAACCAAAGCGAGAAAAATGGCGGATGCATTGAATCTGACTTTGTTTCACAGCAAAATACAAGACTTTATTTTTATCGCGATAACATATATGTTTTTATGTACTAATCGCATCTAAACAAAATTATCTAGACTTTGTCACGGTAGATTTATGATACAAGCCTTCAAAGCCGAGATATTCGATGAACAAGTAGAGGTATGCATTTCCGAGCGTTCCAATTTTTAGCAGTTCTTTAGTCATAAAAAAATACAACACGACTGCTAAACTCAATGAATCATTCTGAAAATTTCACAGAATATTCTCAACCAAATTTCGAAGACATTGTCAGGTAGGTGTTTCTATATTCTGCACCGTTTCCAAGAAAATTTAATTTGAAACGGGAAAATATCAAAAAACCTACCACTTTACGGTACTGTTCTCAGCCCTTAAGGTGAATTGTAGCGGAATGCGAAAATCGCGTTTTTGATCAATTATTCAAAACCTAGACCGATTTTCGAAAAACCAAAAACACTTAAGTTTTCTAAATCAAATTTTTCATAACCAAGTATTATTAGAATTTTGAAATTTTGCTTTGCCGAGCTGTAATTGGTTTTTGAAATGTATAAATGGTCACTGTTCCGTCCCACGGGGATTATTTTAGAAATGAAAAGTACTGTTTGTAGCAGAATTGTACAAAGAATCTGAAAATGCAACTCAAAATTATAAAATTTTAGCTAAAACAACCGAAAATTGAAAAAGTTTACATAAACTTTTCTGCATTTTTTTATTGCTTGCGCACTGCTGTTTCGTATTGAGATGGTGTGAGAAATGCACGGTGGGCACGATGGCATTATATCGTGAGCAAAAATTACTTATCAAATAATGACGCGAATTTATGCAGTATTAGGTTTTGTGTTGAAATAAAAACGAGTTGAATACAATAAAATGAATATTGTAAGAAATCATTTATTTATTAAGTAGCTGTCATTTATAATGCTAATAATGTCCAACTCTGTTGAGTTCAATGCATTGATGTTGCTGAAGCAATAATGCTTGGCTGTGTAATATCGTAAAACAGGTATTATTTTAGATTGTAGCAATTTTTATAGCAAAACTAAAACTTCAACATTGACAAGCTACTGAATGAAATGAATACAAGCCAAGTATTATCGTTCATTAACCTGATATTGATGTCAACATCTCATAAGGTCACATAAATCAATGAGAGTTTCTCTTTGTTTACTTTCTCTTTTGTTAATATCTCCTTAATTTTCATGTGTACTTACAAAATTTTCGTATATATTGATAGACAATATTCCCATGTTTCTAACAGTACCAAATATGTAATGAACATTTCTATAATAACGCAGATATAGTCGAAAGAGAAAGTAAACAAAAAGAATCTGTCAATTGTTTTTAGGCCCTTTTCAAATGTTGACGTCGATATACAAACAAACTGATAAACATTGAGGGTCAGCTTCGAGCCAGTCAGCATGGAAAACTTATTGGAATTCATTGGTTTTTCAATTGTTATGAATACAATGAATCAACGCTTGATTTTGCTTTCAAAATCGATTGAATAATAAGGAACTACGAAATAACTTTATATTCAATTTCGTGCCCCAAATATGTGCTTAAGCAAAGATTCACTAAATAATTTTAAGTGCATGATATGATGAACTATTAGTTATAATTGGAATGTATTCCAATAATGTAATCTAAGAAATTATTAAACTATTGATGATTTCTGGCACTGGAGGCCAGATGCTGTTTGGTCTTAGGTTCGTTATCGTTGAAACAGACATTTCTAGACTCATCATGCTATATAATTCCGAAAGTCGCTTCCGAAAAAAGTTAATGGTGAATAATTTTACGTAAATTCTATCTCATCGGCGGGAAGGGCCTGGTGAACGACTGGCAAAGATATCGAAAATACTTGAATGTTCTCTTGTCTTCAATCGTTCTTTTGAAGGAGAATCCATGTCAATTCATATACATAACAATAACCTCATGTTAATCATTCATAATTACTCATGATTTATAGCTCCAGTGTAAGAGTAATCACTAACAATAACGATTGAATTAGCATATATTCAAAGTGTGAAGAATTCAAAAATCCATTATGTCCAGTCTTTTTTACAAGCCAATATAACGAGAGGTAAGCCCACTGCGCTCAATCATTGAAAAAAAGTTCTTGTTTCTATGTGTCCGTTTTTCTTGGTACGCTTTGTGCGACGGTTCGTTCAACTGAAGCGGATAAAATATTGCGCGCATTTTATGACGCTACATTTCACCTTAAAGGCATTTTTTAAACTTTGAACTGGCCGATTCAGGTATGGTCATTTAGGGGTTCCGGAATTGGTCAGTATAACCCGAAAACAACGTTTTCGTTCGGCACGTCAGGAAAGACGTGGTACTTCGGTACCAAAAATATAAGTATTTTGCAAGTAGCATTAACTTTACGTCTGCTTAGCGGTTCAAGTTGAGCTGTTTAAGCTTGCAATAAGCAGTTCAATTTGAACAGCTCTGCACTGACGAGTCTAAGACGAAACGTAAAGAAAAGTAAAAACGGCTTTGTACGCTAAACACAAACATAGGCTAACCCCTAAATGAATAAAAACATGTTAAAATTTGTATATTTCACGGTTTTACGATTGCTACAGAATAGTTATTTTTGTTGGATATGTTAGACAAGTGATTTCACGTGTTTTTGTAACGAATGTTAAAATCATTCATATTACTGCTTGTGAAACCAACTCAAAAACCTGAAAGGATTATGCTTTAACTCGGTTTTATTACCTGTTTTATTAGTACACTATGTTCATTTGAACAGTTTCATATCCGGATTTCTCATAACAAATATTACTACTGTAAAACATATCAAAAAAGAAACTTGTTGCACATAACACAAGCCAAGTGCGCTTTTCCAATTTCAGAATCGTGGCGAGAAGAGTTAAGAAATACAATATAAGATCAATGTTTGCTACTTGGAAAATTTTCACATAGTGACCTTTAGAAAGCTATAGGTAGGGGAGTGTTTAGTTTTTAAGCCAAACATTTTAATTAATAAAACCAAATGACGTTTTATATACACCTTTGGAAAGATATTCAAAACACATTATCCGAAGAACTATGACTAATTACATGATGAGGTGTTTTTGCACAACACAAAATGGGTACAAATTTTGTGTTGTGCAAAAACACCTCATCATTTGGGTATGAGACGTTTAGTTGAGACTCCCGTTTGCCAGCACTTTAAATAGAATTGCTTTCGTAATGCAAACGGAACAATTTCACTTCCCTATTGAATTTAGGAAAACACTTCCAAAGACGACTTATGATGTCTTTTTTTAAACTTTTGAGATCCTCTTAGAGAAAGGTTGGTAAGCAATGAGTCTAAGAATAACGAAGTTGCTTTTAATTCCACCCTCCACGCAATTTTATGCTCACACCCACGCAGCCAAAATGCCACAGTGCACCGTAATTGGGTTTCCCGTATGACAATAAAAGAACTTTCTGTTCGACACAGTAGCACACAGTTAATGAATAATAAATTCAAATTCATTGGGAATCCTACACCACCGGTAATACAGAAATATCTTCGACAATAGCCCATTCATTGAATGACGAACATTTCTGTACCTATATAAAGCCGTCATGCGAATTCCGTTCTCTCATCCCCGAACGCGTTCGCGGCTGCATTCCCCGAGTAGCGGAAATTAAGGGAAACCATCACAAAGGAAACCCGCCAGCTGCCTGCGACTGCCCACTTCCTTTTTCCTGTGACATCGGTTCGGCCGCACAGGGCAAACAAAGGAAACGAACGCCCCCGGACAGGACAGGAGGCCGCATAGCAAAGAAGGAAGCCAATTCGCATATCCTGACAGTGAATGTGGATGTGGTTACCTTAACCCAGCCGAAGGGATGCCTGAACTCTATCCGGTTGATGGTCGGGTCGGTGAGCTGTTGTCCACTTGTCAATCAATCCGACGCCGACTCACTCAGAATCTTCTCGCTTATAGTTTTGCTCCCCTCGTTCCGCGTGCTGTCTTTCTCCTCCTTGCCCTTCACTGCCCGTACTGCCATTGACAGGCTCGCGCGTAACCCCACTCCTACGTTTCGTCGACGAGATAATCAAATGTGTTGTGCTCGCCTTTGTATGAAAAAAAAACTATGAATGAATTTACATGAATGAATGGAATCGTCGTTGCGTTCCTTCAGTACGTTCATACGGTGTCGAAGTGCTCGTAGGTTTTCTCTCTTCCACACACCGAGTCTCTCTTCTCTCTTTCGCACTCAACACTTCGAACTCTTCCATCTGATCTGCCAACGACCAGCGAAACCGTGAATGTGGGTAGATAAGACCCAGGCAGGCAGACACACTCAGACTACACTTCTTACGGTGGGAGACGACGACGCACGACTACGACAAACGAATGATGCATGAGAAAGCGACTCAATCGTCACGTTTGACCAGTTTGTGCTTCACCAGCATCGTCGTCGGTTGCATTTTTTCCTTCATTCGCGCGACGCAGACCTTCCTCGGTGATACGGTGTGAGTGTTTGTTTGTTGGCGTTTCACTCTCGTTCGGTATTTTCGACCGAAACGAATTCCGAAGAAAATCAACAAATAATATTATGTATCCACCAGCTTACTTACGCCAGGTGTTGAACTAACGCCATCCACCTACTACATAAATTAGGAATGTGAAGACCTCGGAATATTAATTTGCATATTTTTTCTACTCTGTTCTTCCTTTCGTTTCAGCCGAGTATTAAATTATGCAGTTTTGCCGTCTGTTTGTTCCGGAACATGCGCGGGTGGTAATGCCTTGCAGCTCTGCTGATTGAGAACGAAGGATCATTACGACAGTGTGCTTTAGTTATACAGTGGCAGAAAAGAACATCACCGTAGCAAAGTAATGGACCAGCTTGTCGCACTGGATATATTTTCCAGAGCCTTGACGAATCAGAAGAAGTTGCAACTGTGGCTGAGGAACGGTGAAGAGACGACGGTTGTCTAGTACCAACATCCTGTCCTTTCTGTGAGAACCTTCAGGAGTGTGTCCATACTGGCTACAGTCCTATACTAGTTGTGCAATTGTACCTACTGGGCGCATATAGTAGTGGTGTTTCCCAATTTCGTATGTGTTAGTGTTATTAGAAATTTCTGAATCAAACAGTTTTGCCAGTGTACTGGAATGTGTGCGAGCCAAGTCGAAGAAGAAAAGAAAAACCGTTCGTGATTTGTTATGAATAAAAGTACTGCGAGAGTGGTTTAGTGTCAGTGTAGGTAATTGATTCATACAGCGGTGATCGCACGCATACAAAGCATAGCTCATTCTTCCGGAGCAGCGGCGGCAGCAGTTTTGTGTATACATATTTGCAGTCTAGTTATGGATTCAATATGGCTGTCGACACACGCAAAGCTCGTGTTGAGGAGCAATTAAAAATAAAAATAGGTGAGTTGTGATGTGCTTTTATCTTGCAATGTTACTCATAATCGATACTCGAAACTGTGCCAAGTGAGAATACAATAGTGTGAATGCTTTCCACCCCGGTCCAGGCAGGTAGCACGGTTTGCTGCAATCCGAAACAATACGCAGATTTTTTCCAAAAGAAATCTGCAGCACTCTGCTGCCTGATTCCGTCCTTCGGCTACGACGTTTGCTCACACAAACGTACAGGAGGAAAGTGCCTTCCAGTGGAATCAGTGTTCGCCTCAAGGTATTAGTGAAATGAAATGTCAACAGAGAGCGAAGCAAACGAAAATCAACCGAAAAACTATCAATCGACCAGAACGGTGAATTACTCAATGGGCGACAAAAACACTGACACCAACACACATCCCGTAAACGTTTCTCATGCAATAGAGGAAGCAGAAGCCCCTGCTCTGGAACAGGTGGTGAAATAATCCTGTTTTTCTGGTCTTACTCCTCGTGGGAACGAACTGAATTCCTACCGGGACAGCTGCATCGACAGGAAGTGCGGGCTGGTCATGTTTCCCGACTCAATTTCGGTGTCTTACACCGTCCCCGCCGTGCGTTGTATGGTGGTGTGATAGCACGCAGGGTACGAAATCCGAGCCGCTGCTGCTGACCTACACGATTCGAATGGTTTTTGCAACCGTATCAACGGCGGCCTGAAAATGAGCCACTTCGCAATCGCTTCTTTTTTTTTCATTCTCTGTTGACAGAAGATCGAGTTCGCATTCCACCAGAAAAATAATTGAAACAGATAACGGATGGAATGCGGAACATCGGTTAATTGGACACAAAATGCCAAAATGATATGACGATCCAGTCGAGCTGTTGGCGATCGTAAAAATTGTTCGGGTTTGGGCAAGAAAGTTATCAGCAGCGCAGGTCGTAGCCCACGAGGCGAAGCTTACGGTTTCGAAGATAGAAGATTGGTTCGCCGAACAATACTGAAAAAGTGAGATGTAGTGATGGGTGACGACTGTTCCGTTGCTCGAGTCAATGTTTGGAAACGTAGTGGTAATGTTGCAAAACGATTTAATTGTTTTGACCAACACGTGCTAAACTGAAGTGGCAGGAGAAAACATTTGATACATTTATAAACCGGTAGGCAGCATGTTTGTTCTAAAAGTGGATATTAATAATGCATTGGCACTTGTGCAATGTGGTATTTTATGGAACGTTTCGTGTGTTCCACCGTGACGGAACGAAATTTACTGCACGTACATAAGGTCGATCTGGAACCGGGTTGCCTTTCAACTGATTTCCGTTGGGTTGTTACTTTTGATGCACGTTCCAACATCCGTTAAATTAATCAGCAATGATCTTCACTTGGAATTAAGTATTCGCTTCCATCGGAAATATTAGCTTTTTTACTCCAGGTTTGAAAAAGCGATAGCGATCATCTGAACATGAAAGTTTCATAAAATTATTTACAAATGGTACAGAGAAAGGATGACCTCCAAGGAAATAATTCGGGCTGGACTTTCGAAATAACCATGTTCCAAACTGTGGTTCTAGATTCAAGCTAGACCTTTGATTATCGTTTGTGCTCGCTCGAAAAGGCACTAGATTGTAGAAATTCTGTGTTATAAAATCAGAACAAAATACAAAGACTCGATTATTTTACTGCTGAAATACTAGTGAAGATCAGCATACATTACAAAAATTTATCGGTTTTCGCATATAAAGCATACAATTTAGAACATTTTGAATTTGATAACTTTTTCCTTTTAAAATTATTCAGATTGTCGTTGGTAATATTTTCCGGCTATTGCGCCGAAGTACAATGCCTTTCATGATGTCCCGGATGTAAGCGTTTTGACTTGAATATGCAGCTGGTCCTGTGAATTATTCGAACTTAGAACCCTCGAAGCTGACTGTCAGAACACAAAAAATATTCATTTAGGGGTAAACCTAAGGTTGTGCTTAGGGCACATAACCGTTTTTACTTTCCTTTTCGTTTTGTCTTAGACTCGTAGGTGCAAAGCAGTTCAAATTGAAGTGCTTAATGCAAACTTAAACAGTTCAACTTTAACCGCTAAGCAGACGTAAAGTTAATGCTATTTGTAAAACACTTATTAATTGACACCGAAGTGTCATGTCTTTTCGTGCCGAACGAAAACGTTATTTTCGGCTAATACTGGCAAATACCACATAAATTCATGAATATTTCGTTACGGAACACTGCACAGAGCTGGCCTAGTGTAAGGGTAGGCATATAAACCACAAAAAAAAATTCAAAATTTTGAAAAAGCCTCTAAATATTATCTTCCTTACAATGAATGAAACTTGAATAAATGAAGTTAAAAGAAACTAATTAACTCCAAGTAGCTTAAAGTGGGTAGTAACGACACCCACATTTGTGTTGATAGAATTTACTATAAATATCAAAGTGACTTTGGTAGCTTTGAATTGCTGAAATTTGCGACATACCTTCTGATCAAAATTGACCCGGACTGGTCCATTTAAACCGCGCGCGTGAGTTCAATCGGTAATTTTTTTTTCTCCTAGGTTGGTAAAACCTTCTTTGACAATCCTGTTAAGTTTGAGCGGGATATGTCAATTAGTGTGTGTTTGGCAGTTGGTTTGTTTACGACACGGAAAATTCTGGCCGATTTTTTACTATGGAAAAATGTTTGGTGGAAATTTTACGTTTAAAATGGAATTTCGGTTACGTAATCATTAAAAATATTGCAGAAATGTTTTGGAAACTTGCAGAAACCGCAAGTTTTTAGGTGACATAAAGCATTCAGTGAGGGTCGTGAGATCGTAGAAAAGTTGTCTAATGCTGCTCGCTCGTTCACTTCTGTTAACTACGATAACATTAGGGAGATAGCAGAGGATCTTAACATCTCTTATAGATCGACTCAGCACATTTGGGTTAATGTTTTGGGTATGGAACACGTCGAAGCGTAGATCGTACCGAAAGAACTGAATTTTTTGCATAATGGTGACTGAATTTTTGTCTAAACACGAAACAAAAGCCTTAGTTAAGCCACCGTATTCGCCAGATTTGACCCCCTGTGACTTCTTCCTATTTCCAAAACTTAAATATCCACTCCCGGGAACGCGCCATGACTCGAACGAGAATTTGACTGCTGGAATGCTTGTATTTGTTCAGAAGGGGCTTATTTTCAAGGCGATTTTAAAGAACTTTGCTAAAATCTTAATCTTTTTTTGTTTATTCGGACCGGGTCAGTTTCGATCATAAGGTGTACATCATCAGTTTCTTCCGTAACACTGCTAAACTAGTTTGTGTGGAAATTTGCGCTGGCTCTATCGCAATATTGCTTTAGAAAATGAAAAGAAAGTATCCCTCAAATTTTTTTTTTTCGAAAATAATCAATTCTTATGTCAGAACACAGGCGGATTTTAATGTGGAACACATTTTTGTTTTCTATATAGGGGTGCAAATTAGAAACTCAAGAAAAATATACGTAGAAATGTGGTCAGGTTTTGAACAATTACAGCTCAGTCAATTTTGTATCAATTATTAATATTTTGTCACCATTTGATTGGAAATATTTCTACGTATTGATTTGAATGTTCATAGCCATGTATTTTTAATTTTATATCATTGAAATGTTGATTAAAACCTAGCAGTGTCCTATTTTGTCTGCAAAAAATCTCCGGCATACCGGATTTCCCTGCCATAGTCGACGGTTTTGAAGGAGTAAGCGATATATTAAAGGGTCTGATTGGTCAATCGATGCTAAAGCGAAGCTGTTGGATGCACGCGAATCTATAAAAATAAGCAAAATTATAGCTAACGTTTCAGTCCTACGAGTAGAATGCTAGACAGCAAGACAAAAAGTGCCATAAAACGATTTGAAGCTTTAATTGGTATGCTCTAATCTTGTGCCACGCAAGTTCGGATGAAATTCCATGTTATGTTGTTTCGCCTGAGAAATTGACAACTACCCCACGGTGAATTTGGAGTGCATAAGAATTATTTCCAATTTATATAAGATGAACTCGATTGATATTGAGAAAAAGTTTATCGCTTGAACCGAAATCGCCGAATGGTAGTAATGGTAGAGAAACGCTATAAAAATAACTGCTTGCATACAAAACTTGAACACATGCTTGGCGAAGAGAAGCTTAAATATCGATATCCGTATCGCAAGCGTGTACAAACATATAATTGCATACATTTGGGCTATTGATGTAATTTCGTCGGCTACAAAACAAATACAAATCACGACAAATAGAGTCTATATTCTGGGTTCGCGTGTTCGGTTTTGGTTCCTAATGAAGATCAATTTAAGCAGTCTCTCGTGCATTTGCGAAGTCAAGTGTGACGATTGATTGAACTGATTGATTGTAGATTACTAGAAATTTTGGTTGCCTTGTTCCACATCAATGGCTCGAACAACCCCATGGGGCTGATCCTTGTAGTTTTTACCTTGCAGTTTTATGACATTTTCGCAATAAGCAAAACCTCACCCAGCTCTGACTGTAACTGTTGTCTAATGTATGGATTTGACAGCACTTGACGTTGGAACTGGGCTAGTTTCAATTGGCTTCAAACGAAAACAACATTTGATTCAACTCAGAGCCATGCGCAGGGGGGAGGGGGGGTTTAACCCCTCCCATGGAAGATTTTTCAACAGTTCCATGAACAATAGAGTATTTTTTATACAAAAGTGCCAATAAATTCAAATTTTCTTTCAAATTTTTGCACCTTCCCCACCTTTTGAACCCCCCTCCCTCCCTTGAATGATTCCTGCGCACGGGCCTGATTCAACTCATTGAATTAAGCCTTGCACATTTTGGTTTAATTTCGCTAATTCATCGATTTTTTCACGAAAGTTTTCGGTAAATATAAAACATCCGTTTCTATCAACCGGTCAGTTGATAACACTTTTTAAAGAGTTTTGTAAATAATAATACAAGCTGTACGTTAATCAGGATTATCACGAAATACGGTAAAAAAAGAGTATGATATGAATAATCAACTTACAGTCAGCGTGCTTTGGTACATTAGATAATCAATGACAATTAACAGTCACTTTTGAACCTGGAAAGAGAGAGAAATAGTTGAAAAAAGTGGTTCTTTCCGAATTTAGTTTAATAGAACATTAATGTTATCGATTAGTGCGATATATTAATTGTAAACTACTTTCTTCTGATCACAACACACTGATAGCGTTTAATTTTTATCAAAACGATTCGCTCCTTGCACTCGATTTTAATGATTTTTTTCTGGCGTTACCCGTGATTGTTTACGTTTCGAGTTCTTAAACATATCTATTTTACGTCGTCAGCTGCGACTCGATTTCATTTTTATCGAAGCGTCGTTCGTTCGTTCAGTTTGTGTGGACCATTTACAAACCTTTTTAATTTTGTCCAATTTTCATTGTGCCTATCTTTTTCGTCCAATAATGATTATAGTTAATCATCTTGAAAATGTTCGGGCGAATTTCGCGTTTTTTTTTATAAACATTAAGATCGCCTGTTTTGAAATGTTGAAACCTACGTTCACAAGTTTTGACGGTTGGAGAAAGATCGCCGTAAGTTTCTACAAAAATTCGATGACTTTCCGTTGTCTTTTTTATTTAGTTAAACAAGAAAGTCATCACAAGCCGCAACTGCTTTTAGTTTGGCTCGAAATCCGACATGTTTAATACGAAATAATTTTTTTTAGCTTGAAGCCAAGTAAACAAATATGCCGTTTTGTTGTGCCCCATCAACAAAATAGCACTTAAGGTTCGAAAAACACTGAAATATATTTTAAGCGTCATTTGCCGACCACAAAACGACAGCTAAATCCTTGTGTGATAATGACAGGAGCATATTTTGGAAAGGTGTACCCCCCATGGAAGATTTTTCAACATTGAGTTCAAGAACAATAGAATATTTATTATATAAAAGTGCAAAAAAAATGACAATTCATGCTTCGTTCTTAGAATTTGTTTTACAGTGTCATAATTGTGGATGACGCACATTTCTTTAAAATTTTTGCGCCTTCCTCACCTTTTGAAACCACCCTCCCTGGGCTGTTTTGACCGGAAATGACGGCATTGACGACGCGTATCACGGAGGAAGGGTTTGGTGAATACATATGATCAAGAGACAGAAATGATATTAAACCCTCGTTAATCGACTCACATTGGTTTTTGAGTGAATTTTTAAGAGGTATAGAATTTGATTTTCGAAAAAACAACAAACAGATTGAGAAAATTGATGAAATCTTTATTGGAATCGATAGAACGATCAATATAATTTAATGTTTGAAGATGATTTAATGCAAATGTTGGCTCCACTTTAGATGGCACATGCGCAAGGTTCAAGTTTGGCACACTCTCTCAAACATATCGGCCGGTTTTCACGAATAATGCCACCGGTCCATAATCCACACCAAACAGTGACTTTTTTGCATTGGTAGCTCTTGAAATATTTCTGGCTGGTCTTTACTTCAGATGCCATTTTGTTTGTTGACGTATCCATTCAACTAGAAATGAGCTTCGTCGCTGAAAACAATGTTTCGATAAAAAAGTGGATCTTCTTAGAACTTTGACAGCGCTCATTCATGATCAAATTATAGACCAAACTGAACATAGGACACGATTCACGCGTGATCTGTCAAAAACAGTGTCGCCAAAAAGATACCAACAAAAAAAATACCCTTTATATTGTTTAAAATAAATAATATTTGCGTATAGAAATAAAAAGCCGCATGTGGCTCGCGAGCCAGAGGTTACTGACCTCTGGGTTAGTGAATAAAGTTGTTCTAATCTCATATTAGGACAATAAACACCAGCTTAAGCACCAGCATAACAATCCAACAGAAACCCGTGCATAGCACAAACTATGTGTTTATTAGGTTGTCGTTCCAAATAACCAAACAACCACTCCTTGCGAAGAGGAAACTTCAAACTGAATGGTTG
This sequence comes from Malaya genurostris, assembly GCF_030247185.1. Lineage (NCBI taxonomy): Eukaryota > Metazoa > Arthropoda > Insecta > Diptera > Culicidae > Malaya > Malaya genurostris. The sequence continues at coordinate 106,247,310 of NC_080571.1, forward strand.
AAAAGGAAAACTTCTACGAATTCATAAATTAGCTCATAGTGACGTTTCTTTTCGAAGTAAACATTGTCGATATATTCAGACATGGAATTCAATTTTTTAAATTATTGTAGGCACATACATGTCTTTATTATTTATCTTTGCTTACACCGTATTCAATGCTGGTTTTTCAACACTGCGATTACAAACGGCATGTATTTAAATTTATGTACTCAAGATGTCACCAGATGAAAAAAGTAATCGGTTCAGAAATATCCCCAGCAACCGAGCTCGAACCTTTCAATCTTCTTCGGATCGATAGAACTACTCCGCCTTGGAATTGTCACGAAAATACGATGAAACAACAGTCCAGGGAAACCTCATTAAAACAGCGCATGGAACATGAACGCTGTGTACGATGCGGTAGAGTTATATTTTTCTATCTTGCTATCTGTGCAAATTCAGAGCGTTTTATTGGCAACTATTACTGGTCAATAGTTGTATATCAGTCTCACGCAGAAAACGACAACTTACACTTTTTTTCTGAATTTTTATATTTTTCATCTTGGTATTTGCACTAAATGGGACTGACATGCGAATATTTCTCATGTGAGACAAACGAGAGTTAATTTTTTTTTCACATTTTACTGAACAAACCCACAATTTGTATTGCAATTTCTGAACATATATTAAGGATAGACTTCATCCATCAAGCTTACTTAAAAATTGCGAAAATTGATATAGTACTGATATGGGAGTATTGGCAATATACAGTGCAAACATTCTTCTTCTTCACTTCTGGGTGGCGTTACCTGACTTGAAATGACATCGACTGATGGCACAGCAACTTAGGCTATATTGCCAGTTAATTTTCGTTTATAGTCCAATGGGCTTTCTTTTCACTGGACTACAAATCAAAACCTCGCTGCGTAACAACGTGGAGTCCCCAAAGTACGAATGAAAATCCATTCTTTCTCGCGAAATACTCAAATTTTCACCCGGACTAACCCGATACAACATGTTCACTCGTTGAGGATTTCACCGGAAGTGGAACATTCTAGATATATTAGCAAAACACGCTCCTATAAAGCTATAGACTTATTGGTCCCACAAATTTCATACTAGGAAAAATTCTTTAAAATCGAGTTTTACGGAAAAGATTAGTATCAAACTATCTTAAAATTGTATAAGATTTGTATATATATATACATAAAAAATTGTATCTAAAGACTTGAAATCCAACAAAAGTCAACTTTGAAAACAAGTGAATATAATGTGAGTGATGAAAGCAAAGCCTTGGTAATGCATTCCTTTTGAAGTGACTTCGCAGCTGAATTCTAGCGTACAGAACCATTGCATGGCTGGTGCTACAATCCTACTGACACTAAGAATCTTTACAGGTCGGGGATCGAACATACGACAACTGGCTTGTAAGACCAGTGTCGTATGCTTTGAAATGTCAATTCGGAACAAACGTGATTGATAAAAATATAAGAACTTATTTCTCTCTCTCCGATATCTAAAGAAACCTTAATAAGCCCATCGATTTCATATTTTTCTTCTAACCATCACACTTGTTCATGAAGAAAAAAGAACTAAATTGCTCCATTACCACCTCATGAAATTTCTCCTCCAGCTGGCACTAATTAGCGATTCGTCAGGGCCATGGTAGAAACAACTTGCACAGCTTTTAGATCCACCAGTTGCATTAGCGAGCATGCCTTTTTCCATTCGATATTTATTAATTGCAATGATTACACTTCCGCGCCAGTCATTACCAACCGTACCAAGGCTGCACCGAATGCAAGCACCGGCACCAATCGGAAACCACCATTACCCCAGCAGGCGTACTTTTGCTCACTATTTTGAATAACACGGAACACCATCGGGGCTTACTATTGAAGAAACCTTGTAGCGTAAGCAGTTTTTGTTTCGCGGACTCGTGCCGCCTAATCGAACATCATCCAACGCAAAACGTCGCCATTACCCGTGCCCGGTGCGGTAGTCGCTTATTAAGTGCCACTCACTGAGTTCAGGTATTTACAAGTGCGATTCCTCCCCGACCCAGTCCGCACGTGTTGTCCAATCGCACCGAATGAGGCAATATTTGAAACTTCCGAAAGTGCGTCGACCGCTGACCGCTGCTGGACGTGCAATTTCCAAACTCTACAGTGTAAGCATCTTCAGCTGGTGCAATTGTGCGGATCACTAGTAAAATGTTTGTAGTTTGTCTTAATAGAAATAATAAATATATAAAAAGAAGCTCGTGCCAGTTCTTTTGATTTGCGGTGCTAGAAAAAAAACAACGATTGGAAAGTGTAGTTACTGAAGCGAATCGAATTTGGAGCTAATTCGAGCAGAGCAGTTTTCCCGGGCAAGCAAAGGCCGCCTCAAGTTACCTTTTATTGTATCGATCCAGCTATCTTACTTTTTCTCGAAACTAGGCAGGTCGCGATTCGAGTCGAATTCGATTTGTTTTGTTGTTTCGTGCTTTGAGGATCACCAGGAGATCTCTCGTAAAAGAGTGGTAACAATATGGTTTATTTTTTGCTTTACAAAAAAAAACTCTTAACGGTATGATTCAGAGTAGTGAGATCTGGTGGAGACTCCTCATCTGAGAAGAAAAAAAAAGAGGACGTATTTAGATAGGATTAACATTAAAAAATTCCCGAAATTGACGCAATTCTGAATTCAAATTAAATATTTAGACTAAATAATAGCTACATTAAATAAAACCTCCGGTACTGTTGGTAAAATCCACGTAAAAATGAAACACATTAAAACTGCATAGATTAAAATGCATAGCAAAAGTTTCTGTGTTTGGTTTTTAAGCATGTGATACGCTGCCCATACTCGCATATCTGTCCCATATCGAATTTCGCTATTTTTGGGTTTGCTTGATAGATGAAGGCTATCCTTAATGTATTTTAAAAAATTGCAATAAAAAATGTGGGTTTGAATGTGGCAAAATACCCATTTAGTGCAAATTTTATTAATATATTGAAATATTAATGATTACCAATATTTTGTGCAATAAAACCCAAATATAGCAATTTGTTGTATTTTTTCGCTTTTTTCCTTTTTTTATAAAACACGTGCCTAATCCATCTAGCAGTGAGATGATACCTTTTTTTTATCAATTCGCATGTGTTTTTTTGCATGAATATTCTTCGGTGTTTCAGTTTTCATGACATTATTTTTAACACCGTCATTTTAAGCAACAATTCTCAACCAGCAGAAATCGATTTTAATCACTCATTATTCTGTAATGTCGAATTTGGATCGAATTTGAATCTAAAAGTGGGACAATCGATTAAACATTCCATGATATGTCAAAGTAAGTTCCACTTTAGAGTTTACGGTAATTTAAGGTACTTCCACAGCCTGTATTCAGGAACCAGCATAACCCAAACCGATTCGTATGGCCATATGACGAATAAACTGCAATAGTTTTGAGTCCAATTTTAAAGCTTTTCGGGATTGTCATCTTCTATATCGGTTTGAATTTTAAAAATTCATTATGCTGTAATTCCTGTAATTGTAATTAATTGTAATTAATTTGTAATTAATTAATTTTGTATAAGACTATAAGTTTATTTTAATTTAAATTTTTGTTTCTGAAATTCGATTTGGCTTTTTTTGAGAAAACGATTGAGCTTTGAGAAACGATTCGATACTGGAACTGGAATTCGAAAATCGGTATGGCCAAAGTCAGATAAATTCACCTGAGTAGCTGTATAGTTTACATTTGTTTCAAAATGTTTGAAAATCAGTGTAGACATCTTTGAGAAATCGTAGTACAAATTAAATTTTTGGCTGCTTCCGAATCGAAAACTGAATTCCACTAAAACTGAAATAGGTTTATTTGGTTATCGACTATCCAAATCTGCTAATTATCGGATTAATTTATGTGTCATATACCAATCGATTCAGTTCGACGAACTGAGCAAAAAATTTTTTTTAAGACCAGTTTCGTCCACTACCAGTAGGCTCCGAATTGAAGCTTTTTGGCGTGGAAAAGTGTGTCGGGTATGAGAATATGATGGTTTATTGATTAGCCTTAGATCGAAATACATTCGCATGAGGTTCTTTAAAAAAAAACAGTTGTTTAAAAATATTTCAAAATAAGCTTTGTACGGAGAAATGTACGAATATTAAACTACTTAAAAATATATTTTATTTTTTTCCAATATGACGGCTCAGAAAACTCACCACCTTTTTTATCAATCCGGATGAGTATTTTGCATAAATAAATTCCGTTTTATTTTTAGTTTTCATGAAATTATTTTAATGGCCGTCGTTCCAATCACTCACTACTCTCATTTTGTGAAAACATAAAATTAATCCTTTGCATTTAAACATAAGAAAATCGACTTTTGGAGTTTTTGGTCTTTATTGCTGGTACTTCTGGAGCTGGTATTCATGCACCAGCATAACCAAAAACGATTCGTATGGCCATGAATTAACATGACAAACAAAGTGGAATAGTTTTGAGCCTAATTTTGAAGAGTTTTTACGATTTTTGGTCATCTTTTTCGACGGTTTGAATTTCAAAAATTCATCACCCTTTGATTACTGAATCGAAAATCGGAAACGAATAAAAATCACCAATTGTGTATGAAACCAAAAGCCTTTTGATTTGAATTTTTGTTTATGACATTCTGGTTTATCTTATAAAAAACATGTTTTAATCCACCTAGTGGTGTAATGATGCCTTTCTCATATCAATAATACTATACTATATAATACTGTGGTATTCTTCAAAATAATTTTCTTCGATTCTTAAAAGAATAATCGAAATCAGGTTGTTTGACTGTCTACCGATAAAAACTATCGATTGGAGAAGATTTGAGGTCGATTTAGAAAACTTTTTACAGTCTTTCGTCCCTTTCAATGATGGTAAAATTTACACTTTACCCTATATTGCCGAATCCGGATGAAATTCTGGAAATACGTATAGGACCACAGGACCTTTCATTTGGACCTTATTTTCATTTTTTTTGCACATTTTACCCCATAACTACGGAACCGGAAGTCGGATCCAAACAATATTCAGGAATTTTTTATGGGACCATAAAACCTTTCATTTGAATCTATGTTTGTGAAAATCGGTTCAGCCATCTCCGAGAAAAGTTAGTGCAAAAAAACGTTACATACACACATACGCACATACACAAACAGACATTTTGCGTACTCGACGAACTGAGTCGAATGGTATATGACACTCGCCCCCGGATGGATGAGTCAGTCAATTAAATGGTTGATTTATCACGGCAGTCGGCTGCCGAGATTCGGTAGCTTGATGTCTTGTATTAGTTCGTTTTAAAGAGCATAGCAAGACAATACCAAAGTATAGTAGGAGCTCCTAAAAATTGGGTGTCCAAAGTGTTTTGAGTAAAGCAGTGTTTTGATCTTTGACAGTTGTGATTTAACGATAATTACATTAGTAGTTTACCGAATCGCATTCTTGCGCATCATGTGTTTGTTATCATGCTATTTGTTTTATTGAAATGGCATGAAAACGAATGAAATTACTAGTAGCTTAATAAAAAAAAGGCGGAAGGGTAATGTCAGAGACACAACTGGATGATGTGAATACTATTGAAACTGACATTCTTTTTTACACACAACCGAATATCAATAATCGCAAGTACTAGCTGATTACGAGAGCAAGAAATTACGGGCTTATGTAGGGAACAAGACCGATTAAATAAAAAATGCAATGTGCAATGTGTATTCATAAATTGAAAAATTTTCAACAAATCGTTTTTAGTCATCTAGGATTTCTAAATCCAAGTTGGGTACACTGAAGTCTTTTTTATGTGAGTTCACGTACCGCATAAAAAAATCGCATAACTCTGAAAATTCGCATAAAAAACCACATAACTCTGAAACTTCACATAAAAAAAACCGCATAACTCTGAAATTCGCATAAACAAAACCGCATAACTCTGAAACTTTGCATAAAAAAACCGCATAACTCTGAAAATTCACATAAAAAAGTCGCATAAAAAACCGCATAAAAAAGACCTACGTGTATTAATATGATATTAATTCCAATAACTTACATGTCAAACCCACCTCGAAAATACAAATTGTATAGCGATTTAAACGAATATCCACAAACCGAATAAAAGAACTGTAAAACATAAATTGATGATATTCACTCGTCAAGCGGGGGCAAAAAGTATTTATAATTCATTCAGATATTCATGAGAAACGATAAAATATTATTCACTTATATACTGATATGATGCGCACTTCGCGAACTAGATATTTTGTGAAAATCCTACAAGCCAGTTGTAAATCCATATAAAAAAAATCTTGCTTGAATATTATTCAGTTTTTTTATAAAAGGATACATAATTAGAATCAGCCAGGTGAAGTATTGTCAACATGCCAAAAATTTTGATCTGTAACAAAGAATGAACATCTTCGCTATAGACGAGAAATCAATTATAAGAGCATTTTGGGTATAAATTGAATGACTAATTTGACCGTTTTAAACAACATGCACAAATGTTTCTCCCTCATATTAGTCAATTGAAATATCCATGGTTTATAAGCATACATAGTTAGTCTGTTTTACTAGCGAATAAAACGCTTACGACACCAACTGCATTCCACTGAAAATATTCCGTATTTCTACGTGTCGGTTTTTCATTGTACACTTTGTGCGATGATTCGTTCAATTCATGCGGTTGAAATTTTACGCGCCTTACTTTGGCACTGAATTTCACCCTGATGCTCGTTCATACCAAACATTTTAGAAAACTCCAATTCTGAGTTATTTATGATTAGCTCATACTACTGAAAAATTTATCATAAATTGCTGATCATATTTCTGGTGATATGGAGAAAAAACATGTTGCTGCATTAAGTACAAGGAATATTGGCAATAAAGTTCTACCCATTCTTGTACAGTGTAAATTGTGAAAAGGCCAAATATATTCTACCACACAAATAACGCTGAGAAAAAACAAAACAAAATAATACAACAAACAATGATATAATTGTTTCATTTTGAAGATTTTCATACGTTCATCTGAGTTCATTAATGTGTCTGACTACCTCAAAACCGTCGTCCGAATGAGAAAAAGACAAGCAAGTTTTATGAGTTTTCCTCATCGTTTACAAAAGTTTGAGGAAACTAAATGTTTGACTTTGGTTACTTCACACTATTGAAGGTTTAATCATAAATTGCAGGTCATATTTCTGGCATTTGACATGTGAGCTATTTTGTTAAGTTGATCTACATGAATGCTCTTCATTCGACGATATTCCCATGCGTACATATTTTTTAAAAGCTTCGAAGATGCATTTGAGAAAACTGCAGTTTCGCGCGTTTTTGATAGAGGTTCGGCGCCCATATTGAGAGTGAAACTGCCAGTGTTGCGACGCACGGTACAGGTTTCCAAAAGTAAAGGCCTATCCGCACTCGATCAGGTAAAATTGTCCGTTATATTGAAGTCCCATCGGACTAAGATTTTGTCTCGAAGGACCTGATTCCTGTTCACACATTAATGAAACTATTAAAAAACCATAGTACACTTCCCCAATTTCACAATTCTACATGTTCAAAGTATTCCATATAAAACTACGTACCATTTCTGTTTCCCTTTGATACAATTGTTCTACGATTATCTGCTTTCTTAGAAAACCCAACATCAGATTGTGATCCGTACTTGGCGCGCGGAAACACGAACTGTCATCAGGGCGAAGGTTCGTCAACCTGTCCCGTGTTCCGATGCGACACTATTCAGTGTATCGTGAGCTTTCGCTTTCACTGTGATTGTGCTGTTTGCCGTACAACCGATCGTCCCCTTCGAGTGCACTGATGAGAATCAGTAGGTACTGGGAACGGAAAAATGTAAAACAGGACGCCAAACAATGAGTGGTAGTGAAATCGATGCCACCCACGCGACGCTTCCGCACGGGGCACTGCAGCGGAGACAATGTCATCAATAGTCGGAGTCACTGAATTACATACCTACCGAGGGCAGCGGGAAAGTGCGCTCCGGCCATTGTAACGCCACCGATCATCAGTGGTCATCGAGGATTCGCACATAAATTTTCAAAACATGCCGCGTAATTCCGCTCTTCGGAAGCGGGAAATGTGCGCCCAGTTCATCATCAGCCAGTAGCGGTTTGAAGTTACGCGGCGATCCGTCTCTATTGCCGCCAATTATCCCGACCAGTTGAAACTAAAAGTGAAAAAATAAAGATTATTCAGTGATTGCGCAAGCAATCCGTCAGCAAGCCATTGTTTGGCTGACCGCAAGGAAAATAAGCTAATATTTTCTTTTTCATGAATGGAAGATATAATAATTACACAACGCCGCCGTCGCCCATCCGGTGGATGATGACCGTGGCGTGATAAGCTCGGGACCTCTGCCTCCACCGCCTCGACAGATTTTACTCTCTGTGAAACGATTAATTAAATAAAGCGAAATAGAAAGTAGTAAATTAGTACAAAATGTTAGTGGTGAATGAATGATGATGCATTACGGTGCAAGTTCTCGCACTAACGCACGCTTGACGCACCATTTATGCCCCGGCACGGATCGTGCGGCCGAGCGAGCACTGCCGTGTTGACAGGACAGAACCATGGCCACAGTCCACGCAATTATTGCTAGGAAAATGATAACATTTCCTCCACCGTCCGCACCTCCAATGACTAGTGACTCCAATCAAGGTGCCGCGGGTGAAAAAGAAACAGAGCTACGACACAGGGTGGCGAGACTTTAATTGCTAATTGTCTCCCCTATTTAATAATTGTACTGCACCCGGTGGCAGAGGTTTCACTTTTGCTAGTGATTATTGTGGGTTGTTGTTTTGTTTTTGTTGCGTGGGAAATCGAATGGTCTGAATGGTGGAATTCGTTTCGGAACAAAAATGTACTCTGCTTAAGAATCTGCTAGGCTGGGGCGCTTTGGTTGGGAAATAGTTTACCTCTGTTCATTCCTTAGTTTTTCCTTTTCAATATTAGTAACGAGGCCGTCACAGACGCACGACTTCAGATATTTCCTGAGTATGATTACTATTTCAAGGGGTTGCAACAAACGATCTAAACCCGATCTAAGGTCTTTGTCGAATGCTTTAGCGTAGCGCTACTATTTCCTTAATGGTTAAAGAATTTATAAAAAATATAGATATATGATTACGGTGCCCCCAGTCATCTCAACTCCAGTAGTCATCTTACGTACTCAAACCATATGTTGAAGTGAGATCTGCTGTTTCGGCTCGATCCATTCACTCTAAGAGTGATATGAAAATTCGCATAAAAACGCTAATGCTTGTACATTTTATATTAGCACTATACAATCGTATCAAGCTAACTATGATGCTGCGTAACTGCAATGTTTTAATGCATTTCAATTTCAAATATATTGCTTAAACGTAATGTCAGGTTTATAATTCGACATTTATGTCTTATAAGTGTAGATTTCATGTAAATTTAGTGCTATCGCTTAATGCTTATGGTTTCTAGAGAAGCAAAATCTATACAAACTATAAAAACGGTTATCGATCCAGGGGAACGCAGCACTTGAGAGAATTTTTTTTGTTTTCTAAATCTTCTACCGTTTATTTTCGGAACGGAACAAATCGACATAACTGGATGATGTGAATAGGAATAAAACTACGCTTTTTATTCTTCACAACTAGAATTTGAAACGGTGCACCAGTATTACATGCTGATACACAATTGAAAAAAGGGCGGTCCTAACATCTACAAAAATGCAACAAACAATGTTCTGGTCGTTTTTTGTTGATTTGCATACTCAGTGGAGTATCCACTTCGCATAGTTCTTTGGGATGAAGGAACTGGAATTGAATTCAAGAACTAAGAATTCAGTTACAAAATTCCGGTTCGGAATCCAGATCAAGAAATCAGTTTATGAATTTAATTCTAGAGTTTTGGAACTGAACTCATTTTAAACATCCAAGTTCCGAATTCAGTTCCAGAACTAAATACTGAACTTGAATTCCGAAACTGAATTAAGGAAATGAAATCAGTTCCAAAATCTAGTTCCAGATTCCAAGTTCCAAAATTAGGTCCACCATGCAATCAGCAGTCAGAAGTCAGTTCCAAAATTCTGAGTTCAGATCTAAAATTTAGTTCCAGTATCAAGATTTATCATATCTTGAATTTTGTTCTAGAATTATGAAATGTAATTCCTGAAATCGAATTAAGGATTCGAACTCCAAACTAATTCAGTTACAAAATCTTCCAAATATCTATTTACATAATCCATACGTGTGTTTTGGAACTAAATTTGCGAACTCAATACTAAACCTTAGATTATGTTCAGAATTCAAAATTTAATTTCAGAAATAAATGCCAGAACACAATCCAAACTTTGATTCCCGAATCCAGATGCAGCATTGAGAAGCTGAATAAAATTTCATTGGTCATCTGTTTTTGCTGCTACTGGTTGGCGAGTGAGTGGTGAGAACAACGACGTCCAGTTCTGTCTAACGCACAAGAAGAAATAAACGATTTTCGACCATGGTTTATATTTTATACTCATCCAGTTGAACATCAGGACTGAGAATAATTCAAAATCGTCATTTGAGTGCGAAAAAAAGGAAGGAAACATTATAAGTTTTGTACACTGTTTCCAAAAGTTTGATAAAACCGAATTTTTGCTGATTATATTGTTGATGGAATGTAAAACGAATTATGTTGCTACGTTTAGTACAAATCGAGATATTCACGATTAAGTTCTACCCATTCTTGCACAGGGCAAATTTTTAAAAGGTGTTCCATAGTAAATAAAGATGTATTCACGTCAAAAATCTCTATTGTTGAGCTCAAGAATAAATTAAGCAAATTTTCGATTACCTCGACAGAAGCTAAACGTATTCCGTTCTAAATCGATCGAAATAATAGAGTGGTGGTTGGTATTTTGAGACAAATAAGGAGGCGGGTTAGAAAAAGTAAAAAAGAAAAGCTAAGGTCCAGTTTAATCATTTCATCTGGCACACTAGATATAACATAATCAATGATTTTACACGATTGGTTGCACGCAGGAGTAGAAACCCAGGGCTTACAAATTGAAGCAACAAAAGAGTTTAACCCTCTGTGCTATTCACATACATTCGTATGTCGGATGAAATTCGAAGCGCAGCGGGTGCTATCGCCTTTTGCGTTAGTAGCAGAATGAGAGGGTGCGAATTGGTTTTTAGGTAATAATTCATTTGAAACGCGAAAATTATTGAAAATCCTTCAAATAGATCAAGTATTTCGCTTCGATGTCCTATTGCTGAAGTGCATTTAAACCTTTAATGCAACTTTAAATTGTCAAATTGTTTTCATGGAAACCGTTTTCAGCATTCCTTGCAATTCATAAATTAGCATTTTGCATAACATCTTTATATAATTTGATTGCAATTTAAACCAGATATGACCAGTTCGCTACTGAACTGAATCGAATAATAAAAGTGAGCTGATCGCTTACAGCTCCTTATATAAAAACTGAAGCTCACTCATTCGCTATCCAGTTTACCGCATTATGAAGAACTGAACGACTCATACAGAACGAGTTCTAAACGAGAATAAATGCCGACACGATTAATTTTATGTGAATGTACGAATATAAGTACATTCGAAATCAGTTCTACGGAATTGACTTCAAGGAAATGTGGCATCACTGCTTCTCACTCAGTAGGCTAAGGTACAGGTCTGGTATACCCCTTTTGCAGAAGTTCAACATATATAGCATCAGTGTTGGTGATTGCCGAAAATTCGACAGAAGCTGCTATATTGCTATCTATATTGTATACAACATTTTCAATCCGGTAGAAGATGCTACAAGAACTCGAGTCTCTCAATGCATGAACCGTGAGAGAATTTTGCTACATTTCTTCGCTCCACTTCATACTCTGAGTATTTCACGCCCTTAAAAAAAATTTACAGTCTGATAATGATCGTTGCTGTGTGGAATTTCCCAAGAGAGAATCGCAAGTTGACAATTATCGCAGAAAATCGAATCGATGATTCAACTTGATGATTCTTATACTAGGTTGCAATATTTCAAAACCCTTGTGTGGAGCATTCACAGACATTTTCATAGACACAACTTATACGAAGGTTATATGTACATAGTTAGAATAAGCGGCAATAGTAAAATGATTCTATCGCAATTGTCAACTACCTGTATAGAATTGGATCGCGAAACGAGAATAAGCGACCGTTTGTTGCTTCAGAGAGGATCCTCAAAGCAGCGTGCTAACCTTTGATTCTCAGAAATGTCATCGAGAGAAATTCGCTCTCGCACTGTTGTCGATTCTATGTTAAATGAGTCATGCCGGGTTTTTGTTGTTGCGATGATTTCCGTTTCTCTTTGATGGCACTGATTCAATCGTGTGAAGAGTTGCCAGTGAACGTTCTTTGATACGATAAAAGCCATCCTTGTATAGCATTATAATTATGTTTCGCAGATATAATACAATGTAGTCGCCTCTAGCGAAAGACCTAATATTTAAAACCGAGCTGAAATAAACTTAGAGAGAATGCAATATACAATACAAGTTCGCATTGCATTGTTTTTGGGTACAGCACAAAAAAAATCTTCAGTTCAATCTAAATGAACTGATACATTGGATCGATTCACTTTGGTGAAGAGTTCGGTTCGAAGCTACGAAAAAAATAATATAAATAACCTCTTTTTAATCCACTTAGTGATTTTATATTCCCTTTCTTTTCTCATTTCAATATCTTTTTGTTTCATAAAGATAGTTTCTGATACGACTTTTGTCTTATTTTTGACACAAATTTATTCAGATTGATTTAGGTATAATAGTTCACAAAAGCGTGCTTCAGCGCTTACGTGACATATTCGAAGCCGTTCCCTAAACCAAAAGTATCAGCAAAAATACATTTCAACTTGATCGTTGTTCACTTTCTGTAAAATTTGTGCGGATAGTGAGAAAAATATGATTAGTTGTATACGTCACTTATACGATTATATCTCTAAAATCGGAAGTATCAGCCATTCGACCTTTGAACTGGATCAGTGATCAAACAGTAGCTTAAAAACGAACCTAAGATCACTATTCACGAGAGAAAAGAAGTGCGGGTGTTTGTCAATTACGTCAGTCATACCACTATACCTTTTAACTTGATCCACTAACCAAGAGTAGCTTCAAAATGAGTCTATGATTCTTAAAATCAGTACTGCCATCATCAAGAATATTAGGTGAAGAGAAAAATCTTTGAAAGGTGCATATAGACATTTTCTGATCTCGTCAAACTGAATCGAATGGCATAGGAGTCTCCGAGGTTCCGATCAAAAACCGCTTTTTACAGCAATTCATTATCCTTTTTACAGAGAAAGTCAAACTTTAGATTGGTTCAGATGGAGAGTTGCAGTTGTCTGTATGACTTTTCTCGTCTAATTGAACACGTTAAAAGAGTTTAGAATTCTCATAACATCGAAGGGGGCACTTGCTTGCCTGCATTCTTCAGAAGTCAGAATCATCAGATCATTCACTTCTACTCGTTGAGGGCTGATAAGACGATGCATCAGCAGCAGCAGATGGCGGAAATTGACTCGATCAGTCTTAATCATAATGTTTCCTGTTTCGAATGCATTGCAGATGAATTACACAATTTTCCAGCTGCATCTCTTCTCTTTACGCTCAGGCATTACAGACCAAACTAGAGGTTCCCGCTTGCTTAATATTTAACCGATTAACAGCTTAGCACCATCTACTGCCTACTTACCAGAAAGGGGCTTATGCTTATAGGTACTGAAAGGGGAATTTGTATCGGAATTAGCACTCGAAATGAGCAGGGTCTTTTCTACGCATGCTAAAAGCCTTCCAGCGATGGGGAAAGCAGAAACCGAACAGCACCCACTGACAAAAGTCCGGCGCGGGGGTTGTTTATTGCTCAAATTACGGTGACTTGGCGCACTCGATTGTAACCGAAACGTCACGACCCACCCACGTACCCCTACATAGCTTAATCTGATCAATCTACGACCTCACGAAACGGTCATTTGGCCATCCAGTTTAACTGGCTGTAATTTGAAAGCATTTATTAAAATTAGCCTACACACACACACAAAGGGCCGCCGCTCTGTTGCATCATGCCACGTTCGGCGATAGACTACTAATCGACACACACACACCCGGTAACTTATGGGGAACACCTCACCTCTTACGCTATATTCACTTTCCATTCATCGATTGTGGTCACGGTGGCGGAGAGTGCCAATCGCTTTCCTACGTAGGTACGTTCCGCCCACACCACGTATGACCTACCGACGGGTGCGTGTTTTTTTTGTGCCACTCCGAGCAAACATCGAACCAAATGACCCCCATCGAAGTTGGCACCAACGAGCAACGGTAGCAGCAGTGTGTCGAAATCGGCCAATCGGCAATATTGGCATGCCCACTCTCATCCGCCCGCCGCCGACCGGTTTGCTACTAATCGGTTTTGAGTGAATATTTATAAATTGTTTACATTTGCAACACGGTTTTAGGAGCAGATTTTCCTACTTCTGCTACGAGAGCCAATCGCTGTTCCTGCGAACGAGTTGGCCCTGGTTTGCCTGTTTGCGTCACTAGGTGGCGGTTATGTTGTTTATGTCGGGCTGAGGGTGAAAAATTATGAAACAGATTGAGGAAGGTTTACGTTGCTTTCGAATGGTATTTGTTTATGATGATGATGATGACATTACCAACTGAAGAGGAAATGTCTTGATGAGGCCAGTCTCAGTTAGATTTGTTTTCTTCCTCAATATGATGATTTAGAACACGATTTTTCGATACTTAATTGGAGAGAAATGACAGAATTTCAAATTAATTTGTTTATCAAACGAAAACAAATTCTTCCTCGCGATTTGTCTTCCACTTACCGGTGCCTAGCAGTTCATCCTGAATAGCTTAAAGCAAACTTTACTACTTGAGTAACATGTTCATACAATTGCACCGGGAGAGTTTAATTTGAATTAATTTGAGCAATTACATAATTAGTGCTACGATCATATGGACACTAAGAATCTTATCAGGCTGACACTCGAACATGAGACGACTGACTCGAAGGACTAGTGTACAATGCATTGAACCGTCAAACCTAGAGCTTGAGCTTGAGCGACTACCTCTGGTTGCTACTCCGTCACTTATCGGGATTAGCTGAAATTGTACAAAGAATTCCTAGATGACCTGGGACTGACAAATCATCCAATTCTGGTAACCCCAGAGTTCTTTGATCAGTACCGGCGCCGACCAGGCCCGAACGTAGATCGTTTAAGGAATGGGAAACGATGTTAGTCCACCACTTGTTGTTACTAGTGGCCGTATATACTACTGCACATTCCGGAAAGTAACCCCGGTTAAGTAAACCTATATTTGAAATATTCTCGAATCCGTGAAATTGCTATAACCTAGAATGTTGGAAATCACATTGGAGAAAGCAACGCAAAAAACACAGAGCACAGCACATGCGCACTGTGCACAGTTCTGTAGGCTAGAAATCGACTGCGAAGTCTGTTGAAACAGAAAGTCAAATCCCACAACGATAATGCAACTCCAATGGTTTGCTTTGCTTGCACACGTTTACTGTATGGCAAACCATTTGTTTTGCACAGAATAAAAGACCAAGTTGCCCCATGACTAATTTTTAAAAGGCGCTGATGTATTTTTGCATGCACTTTTTCAAATCGTTTAGACGCAGAAAACTGTTGTATGCAAAGTAAAAATATCTAAGAAGAAGTATTAGGATATTTATTAAGCACTCCAAATAATACATACAGAAAAAAGATAAAAGTGTTTTCCAAAAGTTGATCAAAAAAACTAAATTTAAATAAAAGAACATTTTTAATTTTTTATTATTAACAAAATCGAACTTTGCTTTTAAAACAATTTATAGACATTAACAAAACATTGAGTTTTAGTTTCAAAATAATTTTGGGTTATTTCGCACGGTTCTTTAAGCGGTTTCTTTTTGTACGGGTTTTATTTTACACGGTTTCTAAGATAAGCGTGTTCTTCAAAAGTTTTTTTTTCACATGGTACATAATCAGGTTGGCGGTTCAATGCATAGGGCACTGGTCTTACAAGCCAGTGGTCGTATGTTAGAGTCCCGACCTGGAAGGATTCAATGCAATGCAACGATCCTGTACGCTATAAATCGGCTGCGAAGTCTGTTAAAACAGAAAATCCAGTATTTCCTGTAACAACATTTCTAAATCAAGAAATTAACATTTTCCAAGTTACATCGAATTGAAGTAAGTGCACGTAAGAAATATATTCGGTTTTATTTTAAAAATCAGACTTGAGTCGAATTTGTGTCTTCATTTGTGTAAAACAACTGGTTTGCCATTCTGAAGACGAATTTTAACCAATTCGGAACAAGTCGATCCTGAATTTTTCATTAGGTTTTTGGCATCTCTGACCTAAAAATGTCGATGTTTAGTCAAACGAATGAATTGCAAAGTCTAACAGGGGGTTTATTCTACAATCGGAATCGTTCCGAAGGAAAGGTCATTAGTAAAACGGAAACTGTGACAGGGGAGTCAAAATTTTAGTCAGTGAGAAATTTACTTTTGGACATTCAGGGATTAGCCTAATTTTGTGCTCAGGACACATAACCGTTTTGAATTTTGTTTACGCTTCGTCTTAGGCTCAGCAGTGCATAGCAGTTCAAATTCGACTGCTCATTGCAAAATTCGGCAGTTCAATTTAACGTGCCGAACGAAAAACGGATTTTCGACTTTAACTGGACGATACTTTTAGACGTAAATCAAAAGGGAAAAAGTTCCAAAACCGGTCACGGTATATCTTTGATCATATTCATGAACGAATTTTCCATTATATTTTTGTTTCCTTCGCGTTTCGTTTGCGTGCTATTAGTGTGCAGCAATTCAAATTAAATTACTACTGCCACTTAGCAATTCAACTTGAGTAGTTAAGCAGTTTCAAAAATTTATCTACTCGTGTACCATATCTTGAAAACTGCACATAGTCTTTTCGGAAGTCTCGGATGAAAACAAGTGATTATTTACTGAACTTCAACAATTGATGGTTTTGACAAAAATAAAGCCATTTTGTGCAACTTTGAGCTTGTTAGTGTTAGGGAGCTGAAACGGTTTCCCGCTACTTCTCTTGGGTCCTATTTTCGCATAGTTTCAAAGTTACAACGATTAAAAAAAAACCTTTACCTTTACCTCTCATATTACTTATTTTTTCAACATCACTCGAAGATTCCGTCAAGAATTTTTTTCAAACTTGAATTAAATAAAAAATTTTCCAAGGATAATTTTTTTAAATATTACCATTTAATTCTGTTATAAGTATATCACGTCACTATACAAATTCATTATGTATCTCACGACACTATAAATCTTGTATAATAAACGTCACATCACATATACGCATTTCGAATACAATTTATATTCATCTTCAGTGTGATAGGTTTGTTTAGTTATTGAAAGAATGGTGTAATGTTGTTCCTTTTATATGAAACGGAAGTAGGTAGATTCCTACAACAGAAATCATTCTGTTCAAACACTCTAACGAAAAGTTAATGAAAAAGGCTACCAAGCCTAGTGAGTTAAATAGGTTTTTAAAGTTAAGAAAGAAAATTGCGGGATTATCGAAAGATATTGCATTTTTGAAAAGGTGCAAGAGCTTTCGAATTATTCCGACATGCTGTAAAATACGGGGTAGGAAATATTTCTCTAATAATATCATGTGAGGGAAATTTTAAAAGAAAATTTAAAAAAAATGTATAGCATCCAAAGTATAAAAACCTTGGAATGTTATAATCTCCATTTAAAACTAGCAAAACAATACCCCCAAGGTTTCGAAATTTTTCTAACCAAAGTAAAGTTCGTTTGCGTTCTGATTCACAGTGCTCAGCTTGGGGTTAAATTATGCCATTTCTTCCAAAGTTAATCTCGAAAGCATCCAAGGATTTGGAACGGGGTTTATCACACCATTTCAAGTCGAAAGTAGCCATGATTTCACTACAAATGACATAAAAATTTTAAGACAAATTTTCAACCCATGGAAATTAGATTCGGCAGAAAGTCTAGAAATTTTCAAACATAATTCCACTTCTTTACTAAACAGAGACCAAGGAAATAGGTCTTCCAGGGGACAGACAAACATAGGAAACACTTAACCTCTTCCTACCCTAAACAAATTAGATAATTTTTTCGAGGTATTTAAACCTGTTGTAGGAATCTACCAACTTCCGTTTCATATAAAAGGAACAATGTGATGTGACGTTTATTATTCAAGATTTATAGTGTCGTGAGATACATAGTGAATTTGTATAGTGACGTGATATACTTATAACAGAATTAAATGGTAATATTTAAAAAAATTATCCTTGTAAAATCATTCTGCTCAAACACTCAAACGAAAAGTTAATAGAAAAAATTTTCTCTGATATAAACTACCATCACCTTTTCAATTTGTAAACATTTATGTCAAGTTACTATAGATTTAAATGTAGCATCCCTGCCAGGCCTTCCGAATGCTCATGCGTGCAAAAATGCGACAGCGAGAGCGCACCGAAAATGTGTGTGTCGCATATTTATCCTGTGAGCGTGAGCACCGACTCAAAGAGCAAACCAAAAGCAAGTAAGAGACGCGTAGCGGGCACATAGAAACGGGATGTGCTGCTTGAAATTTCAGAGCATCGCATTTTCTTCTGCGCGCGACTCGTGCGCTTTGGTCTCAAGAGACAGCGCACGAGATTTTTTATGAGCGCAGCTTGTGTGCTATGTGAGCCACAGTAAAAGCTGCTGTTATTATTATTTGTTCGTGCCTAGAGCGGTTCGTGCGACTTGTGTCCTATCCTAAAGGAAGAGATGAAGAGGATGAAAATAACGTACAAACCACTCGTAGATCGCATGAAGCGAGCGCGCCGCGCTATCTCATGCGACGAAAGCGCTTGAGCCTCGCTCTTGGCAGAATGCGATGAGACTTTACAACGAAGCGTGCATCAGTTTCTGGTGCGGTACGTAAATGTGCCAAAGAGTTCTCTTGAGAGCGGCAAAAGTACGTCGCATGCGCGTGGTTGTCTTATGAGAATGAGAATTTATTTGTCTCAGCGCAAAATAAAGAGCGCGCGTGCATAAGGCCTGATCCCTGCACGCTATAAAAAATTAACTAAGCACGCCGTGTGCTAGGCGGTGGCGTTTTCTTCTTCCGTACCAGCACGTGCCGATGTGAACCGAGTTTGCATCATTTTGTGTGACAGTTTGAAAGTTTTGATACCCCTATAATTTCGGAACCGGATTTCCGGATATGGATGAAATTGCACAGTATCTTCTAGGACAACGAGAGCTTTAATTCGAATCATTATTTGTGAAAATCGGTTGAACCGTTGCTGAGAAATTGGAATGAGTTCCGTTTATGGAGCTTTTCTTCACTATTATCAGTGCTTCCGGAAGCGGAGTCCGGAAACTGGTAGTCCCAAAGTAGTTTTACATGTTCACTAACTAACAAGATCTGCCAACTAGATGAATTTAGCCGTAAGTTTTATAACAATGTGCACCTCGTTTCGCCATCGCTTGTGAAAAAATACTCATTAAATAAAAAATTTTCACTAATCGCGCTGTTATACCGGTGACGGAAGTCGGGTTTGGATCAATTTTTCTGGGACTTGTTAAAGAATTTCAAGACCTTTCATTTGCATTTGAGTTTGAAAAAATCGGTTAAGAAATTTCCGAGAAAATCGAGCGTGCATTTTTTTTATAGATTTGCACATATTGCCTTGTAATTCCAGAACCGGAAGTCGGAAAAAGATAAAATTCAATAACAATCTATGGGACCATAAGAGCAGAGTTTGGTTCAGCTTTCTCAGAGATGAAAATCGAGTGACATTATTTGTCGCATAGACACAGACATTTGCTCAGTTCAAGCTGAGTCGAATGGTATAAGATGATATACGAAAGTTGATTTTCACAGTGATTGTACAGGGTGATTTTTTAAGAGCTTGAGAACTTTTTTAAACAATAAAACGCATAAAATTTGCAAAATCTCATCGGTTCTTTATTTTAAACGTTAGATTGGTACATGACATTTACTTTTTGAAGATAATTTCATTTAAATGTTGACCGCGGCTGCGTCTTAGGTGGTCCATTCGGAAAGTCCAATTTTGGGCAACTTTTTCGAGCATTTCGGCCGGAATAGCCCGAATTTCTTCGGAAATGTTGTCTTCCAAAGCTGGAATAGTTACTGGCTTATTTCTGTAGACTTTAGACTTGACGTAGCCCCACAAAAAATAGTCTAAAGGCGTCAAATCGCATGATCTTGGTGGCCAACTTACCGGTCCATTTCTTGAGATGAATTGTTCTCCGAAGTTTTCCCTCAAAATGGCCATAGAATCGCGAGCTGTGTGGCATGTAGCGCCATCTTGTTGAAACCACATGTCAACCAAGTTCAGTTCTTCCATTTTTGGCAACAAAAAGTTTGTTAGCATCGAACGATAGCGATCGCCATTCACTGTAACGTTGCGTCCAACAGCATCTTTGAAAAAATACGGTGCAATGATTCCACCAGCGTACAAACCACACCAAACAGTGCATTTTTCGGGATGCATGGGCAGTTCTTGAACGGCTTCTGGTTGCTCTTCACTCCAAATGCGGCAATTTTGCTTATTTACGTAGCCATTCAACCAGAAATGAGCCTCATCGCTGAACAAAATTTGTCGATAAAAAAGCGGATTTTCCGAATGGACCACCTAAGACGCAGCCGCGGTCAACATTTAAATGAAATTATCTTCAAAAAGTAAATGTCATGTACCAATCTAACGTTTAAAATAAAGAACCGATGAGATTTTGCAAATTTTATGCGTTTTATTGTTTAAAAAAGTTCTCAAGCTCTTAAAAAATCACCCTGTATAGTCTTTTAAATG
The DNA here is from genome assembly GCF_030247185.1 of Malaya genurostris. Taxonomy (NCBI): domain Eukaryota; kingdom Metazoa; phylum Arthropoda; class Insecta; order Diptera; family Culicidae; genus Malaya; species Malaya genurostris. The sequence goes on from NC_080571.1 coordinate 106,268,167, forward strand.
AGAAAGGCAAAAGGTGCATTCCAAAAATATATTTGCCTATTTTAATGAATCAAGTTGAGCTCTCCATCCATGTAATGTAAATGGTTTGCCATATGAAAACGTGTGTAAAGTTTCACCCAATTCGGAGTTCCAGTGTTCGCTTTAATTTTTTGGAATAGCTTACTTTCTGAAAATGTCGGTAATGATTCAAAGGATTGAATTGTACAGTCCATTGCGGAGGATTTGTTCGACAATCAAGGTTCTGAGGGGATTAGCTAGCATTACGGAAACTAGTGACACAAGCAGTGCAGTAAAACTTCATTCAATTCAATTAAAACCGAATGTGAAACACACTGACGTTCTCTCTACTGCAGTAAACTTCACACTCTGACATACACAACGTTCGCTGACGTACCGAACCGGCAGCATTCAGTTATTCAATCGATCTTCAAATCAAAGCTCAGTTGAACCACCGTCAGTTGGTCTCTTTAAGTAATAAAATATCTCTTTCAATAGTGTGAGAACGGCATTCAAATGAGGTTTATGTAAACATTCGAATTGGTTCAAGATAATAGATGAAAGACAAATCAGGTAGCTAAAACATCAATTACAGAATACACATAGATTAGTGGGTTCCTCCTTCAATTTTCATTTGAAATACTTTACTCATTTATAATTCTATTCATTCGAACTTGCTCACTACCAACAGCGAAGACAATGAAGCAGCTAGACTACTTGGCATTTGAAACTGAGCAAGCAAAACTTCAAATGACTAGGTACGATTATTCAACTGACGATTAATTCTGGGAGCTTCGCTTGAAAATAGTAGCAAAAGTCATGTGAATTTGTATCGATATACTGACGGTCAGTGACCATAAATTTCGTTTTCATCTGATATCATACGATTGAAAATGAAATTTTACCGCACTGAACACAAGTGAAAAAGTGGGTAAATTCTCGATGCTTTCCAAATCAAGTGGAAAATTTGGAAATACTTTTAGAAACAGAAGACTCATCTTCGTTTCATGTGAAAAGTTAAAAATATATACGTGAATGAATTCTCTGCAGCATTATTTTATTTCCTTCACGTTTCGTCTTAGACTCATCAGCGTACAGCAATTCCAATTGAACTGCTGTTGCCACTTAGTAAAGTTTCCTCTAATTGCATTTTTTTATTCTCGGATGTATCGAATGAAAACAGGTGACTGTTTACTGGTCGTCAGCAGACAATAACCAATCATGGGGTTCGATTGAAGTAAAAGAATTTTATGCAACATTGAATTATAAAAAGGCAATAGGCAATTTGACGCTGCTGCGCACTGATAAGTAAAATACGAAACAAAAACATCAAATTAAATTAGTTTTGTGCATTTTGCACAACCTGTTTTTATTTTTACCAAAAACCCTTTGGAGCACCAAATATCATTTTTATCACCTCATACAGAATTAAGGATATGTATGTTAAAGATAAATCAGAGCTTGAAATTTAAATATCACTCACTCATTTTTCATTTCAAATCAAACACGTATTGTGACTCTACGATTCCCACATGAATACAAGCTAGTCTCAAGTGTACCAAATGTCGTCCCTTATTGACAACTGCGCCTTCAACGTCTCGCATCTCATCGACATTCCCGTTTCCTCCCGCACACATCCACATTGTCGGGTGGTTCCGTGTGAAACTGACTCAGCTAAACAGTGACTGATGAATGAAACTTGTACCGGGGTATGTACGGAAAAGGAACGCCTTGCTACCGTTGAGTAGACATCAAGAATGAAACTATGTGTATTGTGTACGTATGTAGGTATGTATGCATATATCCATTTATACCTAGCTCTGTGCTGGGACCGTAATCGATCGATCAATTACATCGTATCGTGTTGGCCTCTTAGCATTTTAGACTTGCCAGGAAAGCACATGCGGCTGCGGCTGCGGCTGGGCACCGAGAGGGTATCGTGAAAAGTCGTGACCTACGTGAATGTCTACCGCATCGCATTGCCAAGCACTAGCGAGGTTTCATTGTGGAAGGTGCTCTCTGATCATTGGCGCTGTTGACGAGTTTAATTCAATTTGCGATGTTTTGTGAATTGAATATTCATTGAGGCATCAGTGGGCTAATGGTGCAAAGTTCACCGCACATTTGATCAATGAATCAACGGCGTGGTGTGGCGATGATGGCCGGAGCACGATCGGAATTAATTCCGAACCGATCATATCTGTGTGCCGTTGTTTTTCTTTTCGCGTTGTCTTCAACCGGCTAGTTATGGGTAGACCAGATGTCAATTAGCGAACAACTGAAACAAGGGTTGTCAAGGCCAGTAGCAGCAGCAGTGCGTCAGCGGTTCAGCTTAATTTGGAAATCATTACCAAGTCACTTCCTGTGCGGCTTGACGAGAATGTCTGCACCGTAACCGCAGTCTGAATTGAATTTCAATCAAACTTACATTTTTACCCACGCACCAGCCGGATCCCACAGATGGAGAACCCCTTCGCAGGATGGAAGAAGGAAAGCAAACGTGGGCTGTCAACGCGAATGCGACGAACCGTGACACTCGTGCGACTCAGTGCGTAGAAATTTCGCCGAAATTCCCAACGAGCAAACCCAACTTCCGTTGCTATCTCGGCAGACGGAGCCCACCACTGGTGCCACATATTTGTTTTTTTTTTAAATGTGATATTTGAATTTAAATGTCGACCATGCTAAACTTCGGTATAGCTTGGCTAGCGATTGTTCGGTGTGTTGCTCGAAAAAATATCAATATCGGTGACGTTAGACAATTTTAGACCGACGAAACACCTCTGTTAAAATATTGGGTGACCGCGACGGGATTTGGTCCAAGTAATTTTTGTCAAATCATTCTAACTATTTTTTCACCATAACAGCAAAACATAACGACATAAACTGAGGTCGTATTATTAAACTCGAAATGATTTAATTTTTCTGCTAACGCTTGTTACGAAAAACGGCGATTCGTCTAGGTTGCACAATACCACTCCTTATTGATAATCAACTAAACTGTCGAAAATGATTATTTAAACTAGGGTTTCTAATAAACGTTTTATCAAGCGAGCTATAGATTTTAGTGTATCGCAAAGAAAATCAGTGACAAATTTAAAAACAAATTTAGTGAAGCTATTTAGAATTTTTAAGCGGATTTAAATTCTGCAGATTTAATTTCAAAAATTCTTTCTATTAAGTCGATACATGAATGAATTGTTGAGAAATTTATTTTCAAAATTCGATATTTTTAAATAAATTGCAAACAAATTCATTTTCAAAAAATAGATATTTTGACACTTGATAGATATTTTGACACATTACAAGTGTGGTAATTACTTTGAACACGAACTCGGTACAACACTCATAAGCCAAATGACACTCGTACAAAAAATCACATTCCTAATTTAAATGGCGTAGCTAAACGCAGTTCTCACATTTGAACTATCAACGATATTCGACAGAAAAAGTCGATAAATATTGATGGCATTATTTTTCGGCTGTGACTGATTATGACACATGGGCTGAAAAGTCCCGGGCCTAACAATGAGAGCACGATTTTTTTGGCTCAAAATTAACTTTGTTCATCAACGTAATCTCCATCAAAAGCTACACAATCATTCCAGCGCCGCTCTAACATTTCAATACAACTTTTGTAGAACGATTTATCTTTTGCCTCAAAATTGGTCTCAGTTTTAGCGATAATCTCTTCATTCGTGCGAAATTTCTTACCGGCGAACATTTTTTTCGGGTCTGTGAACAGCCAGTAGTCGCTGGGAGCCAAATCTGGTGAATACGGTGTGGATGTGGGAGCAATTCGAAGTTCAATTCATGTAGTTTTGCCATTGTTTTTATTGACTTGTGACACGGTGCGTTGTCTTGATAAAACAAAATTTGTTCCTTATGTGGTCGTTTCATCGCAGTTTCAGCCTCCAAACGCTCCAATAACGCTATATAATATTCACTGTTAATGGTATTTCCTTTCTCAAGATAGTCGATAAATATTACTCCACGCACATCCCAAAATACCGAGACCATGGCCCTTCTAACCGTTTTTTTTTTGTGCTTCCGGGCGCTTTGGACGAGGTTCGCCAGTTGCTGTCCACTCAGATGACGATCGTTTTGATTCCGAAGTGAAGTGATGAATCCATGTTTCATCCATTGTCACATATCGACGCAAAAATTCCGGTTTGTTACGTTTGAACACGGCCAAACATTGCTCAGAATCATCAACACGTTCTCGTTTTTAGTCAACAATGAGCAAACGCGGCATCCACTTTGAACACGTTCTTGTGATATCTTTACGATGTCAGCTAACTCACGTAACTTAACGTTTCGATCATTCAAAACGATTTGGTGGATTTTTGTATGTTTTCTGGTGTTACCGCCTCATTTGGACGTCCACTGCGCTCTGCACCATCGGTGTCTCTACGACCACGTTTGAAGTCAGCAAACCAACGTTTTATTGTTGTTTCTGATAGAGCGGAATCTACATAACACTTTTAAAGCCATTGCTTCGTATTTTTCCCATCAAGAAGCAGTGTAAAATTAAAACACGAAATTGTTTTGAAAATAGCGTCACTTTTAGCATAATAACTCACAAACTAAAATATCATGAAATTTTAACAGCTGTCTTTTCAGGGTTAATATTAACCGAAAAAATGTGACTAAAACTAGCGCCATCAATGTGTTAGGACCGGGACTATTCAGCTAATGTGTTAAGGCTTGTTCGCGACAAAATCTGGACAGATTAAATGCGAAGTAGAACAAATTTGCTGTTCGTTAAATCCAAGATGAATTTTTTATTCATTAAATTGTACATTATTAGTCATCATAAAACTAATAGCAGTTGCTTAATTAGGCTGTGTGTAGAAACTACGAACTTTTGAGTTTAATCCAGCCATCAGGATCTGTGTTGCTTTTGTCGAAGATTTTCGAAATTTTTCTATGATGGTAGCTGTTCGAATGCAAAAGTTCTCTTCACGAGAACTCCGCTCCGAACTCGCAACATACAACATGGACTCCATTTGCTTCATACCATTCCAAAACATCTTTGGCGTAGTGACAAGATGCCAAATCATGCCAGAATAACGACGGAGAGTCATGGCTGCGTTGGAATGATAACAATCACTTTTTTAGACATTCTTTAAGATATATTTCCTTGTTTACCGTTCTGATAGTAAAACAGCTTCGGTTTGCTCGACCACAGCTGCAATTGCCAGCTGAATCGAATATATTTTTTTTTTTTTGAAGCTTCACCTTTTTCCTGTAGTACTCCTCTACGCTATTCCGTTGAATGGTACGTTTCCGGAAGCTGCTTAAATTCTTCCAGCACATAAGTTTCATCATTCTGTATGACGCACAAAACATCAGTCATGAAAAACAGAAAGTTGTCACATTCTGTTTTTCATGACTGTTTGTTACAGTTTTCACCTTGAACGACTTCAGACCTTGCCGGTGCTTAGAATTATGCACGAAAGTTAGATACATTTTTTTCTAGGCACCTAACGAAAAATCTTGTTTCTTCTGTAATATTTGCTTAACCTTTGCGTCCTTCTAGTGGTGGTGCGATCCATTTTTGTTTCACTACCAGCCTTCCTAGCTGTTGTCAAACTAGTATCAAAAGATTCAAGAACGTTATGGACAGTGCTTGCAGGAAAATCGAGCATTTTTGCAAGTTTTCTTAGTGAGAGAGCCGGATTTTCATTGCGACCGCACACCATTGCTTTTCGTACTTGCTCTTCTTTCGACGCCATCTTCGATCGAAAAGCATGTAGTATCACCAAAAATTGATTTTACATAATAAACAGGCACATGTTCATCAGTATACGTATTTAGGGATGTCCAGGTTTTGTCACGAACAAGCCTTATGGCAAGATATATAAGAGGTAAAATAGATAGTTAGCAGCCCTGACGAACTTCATATTGCCTAAAAACAAAGTTTTAATTTTAATTTTAAGTTTAAGTTTTGCACAACCTGGAAAAAGTTTTTTGTTTTGGTAAATGAAAAGGAAATATAAGCTATTTTTTGTAAACATATGTCTGTTGAGGAATGTGTAAGTTACTATAACGTGAAGGGTAAGTGAACAGAAGAGAAGATAAAAGGCGAAAAGAGTTTGACAAATTGACTGCTTATAATGCTTTTAAGAGTTTGAGCTAGATCAATCCCTTTTATCTGATTTTTTTGGATGTTTGAAAGAATAACACATATTTAGTCAATGCCTTTAACGCAACCCATTTAGGTTAAACTTCCAATCCCGCAGTTTTCTGTCTTGAAGAGGCGAATGATCTTATGGTTATGGCTTATTAAAAAAAAGAATAACGCATAGAAAACTCTTAAATGTACTCAGCACGATGATCAATAGAGTTTTGGTCTTCCTCTATAGAATTGGTATAAACATTGATTTTTGATAGGAGCTCCGGAGACTCCTAGTGTAATGGTGTATTAACCATTCGAATCAGCTCAACGAAACCTTTCACAATTTTCTTACCGCTCATTTTTCTCAGAGATGGCTGAACCTATTTCAATAAGCTTAGGCTCGCTTGGAAGCTACTCGTAAGTCTTTGATCAAATTCGAAGATTAAATGGTTATCACTCCTAGTTCGAAAGATATAATGGTATAAGTAACATAACCGACAAAATGCATTTCTTTTTTCGTAACGCTCAATTTTTCTGGAGATGGTTAAACCAATGTCAATGTTTCAAAGCAACCTTAAAGTCATTGATCGAGTTCGAAGCTCAAATGGATGACACTTCTCGCTCTGGAGATATAATGGTATAGGTGACATAAACGACAAAACGCACGTTTTTGCTCTTTTGTCAGGTTAGTTGTATCGATTTCAATCAACTTAGACTCGTTTGGAAGCTACTGTTGGTTCATTAAACAGATTTTATGTTCAAATGGCTGTCACTTCCGGTTTCGGTTGTATATTGGTATAAGTGATGTAAACGTCAAAACTCATTAACTTATGAGCCGATTTCAATAATTTTAGACTCGTTCGAGACTAATATTGGGTTATAAGTTCAAAGATCAAATTGTTACTTTTCCGAAATTATAATCTTACAAATGATTTAACCGACAAAACAAATTTAGTCTACCCGCACAATTATTTCCGAAAGTGACCTGTATTCGATATCTAATGTATTATTATTATTATTGATACATTTGGTATAAGTTATGCTGCCGAATAAGTGAAGAATACTTTTGTGAGCTACTCGAATCAATCTGAGTAAAAATTTGTATCAAAAATGAACCTAAATTAGTTTTTGAAATTATCTTAAGCAAAAACCAAAGCATGTTTTAACGACATGAATAAATTCGAAAACTGTTATTGGCAGAAAAATGGTATCGAAGAAGAAATGTTAGGAAATCGATAGGGCACTTCTAAAATCTGTACACTGTAAAAATTTCAAATCCTTTTTCAAGAATTCAAAAAATTATCGATCAAACATAGTGATGAAAACAACGCATCCTCATTTATTTCCGACATTTGTATTTTAAACCTATTGCTGAACTTAGATTGAAATGAAAAGTATTAAATGCCATATAAAATTTCTGATTTTTTTTCCTTAATGCGATTTTTGGTTCCGGAATAGTAGGGTGATTAGTTTTACATTTTTGATTTTAAGGGTTTTTTCATAAATGATCATGTAAAGAGCTGCACTTCCCTTGAAAATTGTTCATTATTTCTCTAGTTTGTAGATCTTATTGGCAAATGTCCAAATATGCGAACGGTGTGTAGCGCCAAATTATCAAGTCAGGATTAGAGTGTAAGATGTTCTGATACATAATTTGTTTAGAATCAGAGTGTATGTAAATTTGCTCTCCCTAGCAACAATTTGCCTAGGAAGTGTTGCCTAGACGTATAAAATAAAGGCCGTGAGAAAAACATGTGTGAAGAGAAATTTAATTATAGTTATTAAATTTCTATTTTTTTGCAAGTCTAAAATAAAATGTGAAAAGATTGCAGCTGAATGTTCAGGTCTTCAGGGGTTAACTTTATTTGTGCTCATGACACACAACCGTTTTGTAGTTTTTTCACGTTTCATCTTTGACTCATCAGTGCAGTAGTACGTCAAATTTTCAGGATACTTCAAAAAGCGCGAAGAAAATGAAACTATGTTCGAATGGATTTTCTGTTCGTTTGTCTCGAGACTTGACGCCCTACTGTACCAAATAATTTATGCAGAAACTGACTTTAGAGCCTTTATTGAATACTAGTTGATTGTTTTGAATATACATCTATAGGGGTATGTTTAAAGAATCCGTTAAGAGGTTTTAGTCAAAAATTATGTGCCCGGTTGAACCCCACTTTTTTGTCTGGTTAAGTCTCGCACAGACAATGAATTTCCGAGACTCAATTATAATTGCATTATACACGTAATCGAAAGCACTGAATAATCATTGGATTCAGCGCGAAATAAACTTTTAAAAGCATTAACCGTCGTTATGATGCACAAAAATCGAATATACCTATAAAACCATTAAAATCATTAAAAACGTGATTAATCCACCTAGCAGTGAGATGATACCTTTTTTTATCAATACGCATGTGTTTTTGCATGGATATTCTTATGTGTTTTAGTTCTCATGACATTATTTTAATTATCGTCGTTTAAAACGGCAAATTGAGATTTTAATCACTCATTACCCTGTAATGCCGAAACTGCAAAACATATCGAATTTCAATCTTGGCGTGTTACAATCGATTGAACATTCCATGAGTTGTCGAAGAAAGTTCCACTTTAGAGTCTTCGTCATTATTTATGGTACTTCCAGAGCCGGTATTCAGGAATTAGCATAGCCCAAAATGATTCGAATGGCCATAAATTATTACGCCAAACAATTTACATGAAATTTATAAACTCATCATCTGTAATTCCAGAATCGGATAAAATTCACCAATTGTATGGGACCTTAAGTCCTGTAATATTTGTTTTTGAAGTTCGATTTGGTCTTTTTTGAGAAAATGATTGAGCTTTGAGAATCGATTCGATACTGGAACCGGAATTCTAAAATCGGTGTAGCCGAAATCAGTTAAATTCACCTGAGGAGTGTGTGAGATCTTTGAGAAATTGTAGTGCGAATTAAAATTTGGGGATACATTCCAAATCCAAAAACGAATACCGCTCAAACTGAAATAAATTTATTTGGTAATCGACTATCCAAATCTGCAAACCCGATAAACCTGATTAATTTATGTGAAATGGACATTTTTATACTAATCACCCTGCATTTTCTAAACCAGAAGTCGGATCTGACTAAAAAGTAAGAGGTTTTATAGGATTTTAAGAACTCTCATTTGAATCATAGACGATTCTTAGATTTCATTTGAATCTTAGATCGGTTCAGCCATCTACGAGAAAAATAATTGCATTATTTTAATTTCGTTTCACATATCATCCTGTGGTTCCGCAATCAGAAGTCGGATCCAAACGTAATTCAGGAACCTTGTTTGGGAGTATACGGCTTTTCATATGAATCTGAGTTTGTAGAAAACGGTTTAACCATCTCCGAGAAAATTGAGTGAAATTATTTGTCACACACGCATTTGCTGATCTCGACGAACTGAGTCGTATGGTATATGGAAGTCATGTTCTTCCAGCATTTATTGCTGTAAATAGTTTAAATCAATATAATTATGGAATTACTTCCCACTCGATAATGCTGGTATCATCTGGTTTACATATGCCATATTCGAAAGATTATGTTGCCAAAAATGAACCGTGCTAAAATTGGTCCGAGGCAAATTGTCATAAAAAAGGATGCTGTACACAGTCTTTTTGATAGCTAGAAACAATTATATGTAACAGTATAAAAAATCGTGTTTCATGTTGCTCCCAAGCATTGCTTTTTCATACAGCGCTCAAAATTCCTTCTACTGGAATAAGGCTTACACAAAAATATCGATATCTCCGTTAAAAATGAACGGATTTTAACAATCTATGGCTTGTTGGATAGGTTTTACCGAGCGAAATCTAAGTCTGGAAACGTATTCTGTTTTCAAGTTCAAATGTGACAGATACTGTCAAAAAACTGAAAATTTTGACATAAAACTTCGTATAACTCAAAAAGTAAACATCCGATCTCAAAACTATTCAATAGCGTTCTGGGTGACGGGGAGACCTTTCATTTGCGACTAGTTTGATCAAAATCGGTCCAGCCATCTCTGAGATCTCGACCTCTTAGTTGACAACACACATACAGACACACACATACACACACACACAGACATTTGCTCAGTTCGTCGAGCTGAATCGATTGGTATATGACATTCGGCCCTCCGGGCCTCGGAAAATTTTTCGAAAATTTGAGCGAATTCTATACCTATTTTTTATATATATAAAAAAAAGGTAAAAACGTACACGTTTTTGACATGAACAGGATTGACGACGCCACTGGCTCAACGTCATCCAGCTAACTGACTTAAGACCGTCAAATGAAAGCGCGTTTACACAGTCAATCACATGGATCGACATAATTGCTGGTTTACAAGATATTTAAGTTGTTCGGTTTAGCCCCGGTCTCCCCTATAATTTATTTAGGCTCTGAAAATCAATTCAGCTGTAATTTCTCCTCTATTTAATTCACACTAACCAAATCAACATCAAATGTGAATTTTTAGTTAAAACTTGAAATGAAATTATTTTTGAAATAAAAAAACTAAGAGACGCTTTAGTTATTCGGTATATTTTCGAATTTTTGAAGAACTGGACTTTTTTCAGTGAATTTGTTTTTTAATGTTTACAATTTTCACGGTATTTTTGCACAGTTAACAGTTTCCGAGTTACGACTATTTGGAAAACAGTGCATAAAAAATTAATTTTCCATTTCAAAAGTCGGTCATGAGTCGGATTTGTCTCTCTGTCTCTGTCAAATGATTGGTTTGTTGAATTGAAGTTTCATTTGAGTGGGGGTCTGATAGCTACACATTTCCGGAACTGTACAAATAGGAAAAATGCAGTTTGAGATGCCGTCAATCAGGAGAGGGCTATAAACAACTTGAAACAATGTTAAGTAACTTTAGAACGAGGGAGAATCATGGTCATAAACCAGAATTACACTGTAAATTTTTACACTAAATCAGCTGCTTGTTGAATGGTCAGTTGTTTACGATCGAAACAAAACAATATAATAAATGAAGATCCCAAAATCCATTTGAGGCAAATTATCCGATAACAAATAGTACACCGGATACCTTCGAAGAGCTGTAATGCTCGGCTGTTGTTATCTACTGGGCATTATAATAAGTTCACGTATCACTGACACACGATGACAGAACCGGAAGTTTTGTCGGTTCGGTGAGCTGTGACAGCATGTAGTAGTCTGCTTTAGTACCTCAATGGACTTCATTGTAGGTCATGACAAATGGATATCCGAGCGCATTGTCGACCAGATCAAACAACAGATAATAGATATACTCAGACACGCACAATAAACTGATTATCAGCTTCTGTAGTGCAGCCCGGTTGTGAGATATGCGGTTTTCAGGCTAGAGTTAGAGCTTGGTATGACGTGATAATTGTAGATTGTCATTATCGCATCTATATTTGGAAACTTTTACACATTACACAACTATAACACATACACGCAAACACACCGTTGCCTATTTGGTTCGCTTTGATGTGGTAGTCCGAGCCATTCATTCATTTATTCATCCACTCTGGCACTATCTCTCGCCTGCCTCGTCCCCGTGCTGAACAGAGGAACGTGATAGACAGCGGCAGTAATAAGTGTAAACAGAAGAACCACAGTAAATAACGACCGGAAATGATTTACTTGTTGATACACATAGATTATCGCGACCGGCGTGTAGCGGCGCTTCGGGTAATAAGCAAAGATACCGGCCCGTAACCTTGAGAATGTTAAGTGCGTTTGAGGGGTTTTCGATTCAATGCTTTCGACAGGTCCAAAGTGCTCTTGACGGCACTGAGAGGTACTTTCCGTTGATATTAGGCAAAATAATGAGCACAGCAATACTGCTGACGGTGACACTTGAAAACCCAATGCAATTAGAGTGCACTTATGTGTTCTTACTTGGCAACAGCGTTATATAAATAGAAAGTAATTATTTGCATCCATGTAATTAATCATCGATAAATTTCCTTCTCGTTCCAGGCGAAGCGAAAAATCTTGTCGGTCGCAACGGCAACAATTGCACCGCCTCCTCATCCGGCTCGAAGGAAAATCGTGACGTTTACTGTACGGTTGCGCTCGACCAGGAGGAAATCTGCCGAACGCCGACGATCGAACGGACGCTGAGTCCATTTTTCGGCGAGGAGTACCAGTTCGAGATACCGCGACGGTTCCGTTACCTGTCCGTGTACGTGTGGGACCGGGATCGGCACCTGAAACAGGATAAGCCCTATGGAAAGATTGCGATCAAACGGGAGGACCTGCACCAGTATAACCACAAGGATCACTGGTTCCCACTCCGGCCCGTCGACGAGGACTCGGAGGTGCAGGGTATGGCCCACCTCCAGATCACCGTCGACGACGGAGTGGGGAATCTGAAGCAGACGCAAGAATTCGACGAATTCAACCACTTCCACGTGAACCACTCGACGAACAACAGTTCGTCGTCGTTCGGCAGTGTGCTGAGCAGCAACAGCAGCAGTGATACGAAGGAAAACTCCGCCGCCCCGGAACATCTGCAACACCTGATACAGCAGGTGGTGCACAATTCTGTGAATAGTACAAATTTTAAGTTAGGTTCCGAAAGCAGCGACGGGGTTTTCGGTGGATACATCGGAGGGGTTGGATGCCAGAGGCGAATCGTCTGCGGCAGCAGCGACTTTGGTAACAACGTACAGCAACATCCATTCCGTAATATTCTCGAATGTAGCAGCAGCTCGAGCAGGAGTTCGCGCATCTCGATCAAACTGACTGAGTGCATGGATCTGGCACGCAAAAATGGACTCTGTGATCCGTACGCAATACTAACTGCTCATTATTCGAATAGAAAGAAAATATCGAAACGTACTAAGGGAAGGAAGAAGACGGTCAATCCGGAATTCGGAGAAACGGTCAGCTTCGATCTGTGTGTGGACGCGTGTGGAAGTGACTCAAAAAATGACAGTAACAATACCTACACGGTGGTCCCACTCGGGGGCGCGGATCTGTGTGAGGTTGTGATTACGTTTTGGCATGACAGTCCCGGTATGGGAGACGATGTGTTCCTCGGTGAAATCAAACTGCCGGTGCGTGGTAAGCAGCAACTGAACGCCGTGCAGCAAAGCGCTTGGTATTATTTGCAACCTCGGACAAGCCATTCGCGACCATCGCGCACTTGTGCTACTCCTCCCGGAACCCGGCTCTCTTGTGATAACTCGCTTGGATCACTTCGCCTCAAGCTAAACTATACCGCCGACCACGTGTTCCCGCTGGCAACCTACGATCAGCTGTTGAACATTCTGATTCAATCAATCGATCAAAAACCGATCACTTCCAGCGCCGTGCACATCCTCGGTGAAATCATTCAAAACAAAACGGAAGTAGCCCAGCCGCTGGTCCGTCTGTTCACCTACACCAATCTGATTGCCCCAATGATCAAATCGCTAGCGGACCACGAGATCTCCAAGCTGACGGATCCAACGACCATCTTTCGTGGCAACACTCTGGTGTCCAAAATGATGGACGAAGCAATGCGGCTATCCGGGCTGCACTACCTGCACAATACGCTGCGGCCGATCGTGGCGGAAATTTTTTCCGACAAAAAACCCTGCGAAATCGATCCCGCTCGGGTCAAGGACAAGAGCATGATCGACACCAATCTGATCAACCTGCAGGATTACGTCGAAAAGGTGTTCGAAGCGATCACCAAAAGTGCGGTCAAGTGTCCGGCAGTGCTGTGCCAGATTTTTCACGATCTGCGCGAATGTGCGGCCAAGTACTTCCCGCAGAACAAGGAAGTTCGCTACTCGGTCGTGTCCGGGTTCATCTTTCTGCGGTTCTTTGCGCCCGCAATACTGGGCCCGAAGCTGTTCGACCTGACAACGGAACCAGTGGTAAGTACGGAAAAGTTTGGAAGACACCAAAACTAAACATAGATGTCACATTGTAATGAATGGCTCTGTTTACGTTTTTCGGATTATCAGAAGGAAATGATTCAGTTGTTTCTAATCTAGATTGTTTAAAGGAAAGCTAAAAATAAGTATCCAGTTATCTTATCGTAGCGCTTGACTTATTACTTTACGTGAATGAAAATGTTGGGTAACGTTGTCAGCTAGGAGACACAATAAAAAACGTAGTGTCGATTCCAAGGCGTTGATAAACGTTGCTGGTTTTATTGGTGGTGTCATCATTGGAATATCTTTAAAGTGCTTAGCACGATGGGGTCTTGTGTCTGGATAAGCAAATCGAGCTTTGACACCAAAAGTTGATTTTTTTTCAGATCGTATTGTATTTCAAAAAACACCGTTGGGTAAACAATGCAACAGACAAAATTTTTCACTAAAAATTCATTTTTGAAAATCTCAGGGCCCGTAACTTGACCTAACGCTACTCATCAAATACTGTACAACACTTGTAGCATTTTTCCTACACACTTTCACCCACTTTTTTTTTCTCTTCAAATCGTTACCGTTTTGTTCTTCATAATCTATTGTATCAATTTTGACTGAGTATCGGGTGTCAATTTACAACGAACTGCTATCGACTGGTCAACTCACCCCATAACTTATTACATATTTATATAACTTTGAAGGAAAAAACGGACATTGAAGGAAAAAACGAGTGGCCAAAATTAGGAGCTAGGTACGAGTCCGAAAACCCCACAACGACTCTATCGACAAATGAATGGATGAAAATGTGATTTGTGAACCAAAAGCCTCTCAACCAGTACTGGGAAACATCTTCCCAAGAAAAAGAAAATCAGAGAGATCTAGGTGAAACGAGGCCCGGAAGCTGAGTGTCATATACCATTCGAATCAGTTTGTCGAGATCGCAGAATGTCTGTGTGTAAAAATGTGTATTTGTGCAGTTGTTTTTTCGTTTTCATTAGTTTGTTTCGAAATGCGTGGACTTTCAGCAGAACAACGTCGAAAAATTGTGTACAAATGGTGCACAGAACGCGGATTGTCACTGCAAAAGATAGCAAAAATGGAAGGAGTAAGTAAAAAAGCCGTGCGAAATGCAATCAGGAAGTTCGGTGAGGATAACACCTTTGAGGATAAACCGAAAACGGGTCGAAAAAAAGGTCCTGCTAACCCTCAGTTGGATAAACGTATATTGAAGGCGTTCGAGCAAAAGAAGGAGGTTTCAGTTCGGGATGTGGCCAAAAAAGTGGGCATTTCGAAGTCAAAAGTTCTTCGTGCTAAAGAATGTTTGAATCTTCGAATCTATAAGAAGCAGAAACAACCAAAACGTAGTCCGAAACAAGAAGCATCGATCAGGCCGATGGTTCGGAAGCTGTACAATACGATTCATGCTGGAAATTTGAACTGCATAATCATGGACGACGAAACCTACTTGAAACTCGATTACAAATCCTTGCCGGGACCACAACATTATACGGTGCGAGAAGAACAAGTGTTAAAGCAGTCCGAGACATCGATTAAAGTCGAAAAATTTGGTAAGAAAGCCATGGTCTGGCAAGCGATTTGTAGTTGAGATAAGATTTCGAAACCCTTCATCACCACACATCATTTAATGAACAGCGAAATATACATCAAGGAATGTTTACAAAAACGACTTCTACCCATGATTCGAAGCCACAAGGATTCTTCTGGATGTGTCCCAAAAGACATGAATCCACCAAATTGCCCTCAACTTCGACCAATTAAGGAATTTTGGTACATCTTAGGAAACATGTCTCGGCAGCCGAAACCATCCAACAGTTCGAAAAAGATTGGAAAAAAGTGTCAAAACTTGTCGCCAAGAAGTCTGTACGGAATTTAATGAGAAGGAAGAAGGTGCGCCAGCTAGTCTACAATGGCTAAGTAGCATATGTTGAGAATAATATTCTGTTGTTGTAGTCTGATATTATCAGTATATCGAATAAAATTTGAATATCTAACACTTGTGATTTATTTACAGCGAAATCAAAGTGCGTCCATACTTTCTGGGACAGTCTTTATTCTCCTATTTGGCTGAACCGAATGGCACTGAAAAGCACTAATGTCCCATAAAAACATGTTGAATTTCGTATGGATCCCACAACCGGCTCCGGAATTATAGGATGAAAAACGGCGAATTCAAAAATTTGCTTAAATAGAAAAAGATGTAAAGAAGAGCTCAAAAAAAGGAAAAAAAATCTCAAACTCACAGGACTTTTAAGTTGATGAGCCCACAAAACGGTACTAAATTTTCTCCGAGGTACGAAACTCCTAACAGATCTGACTTCCGGTTCCTGAATTACAGGGGATGAGTGTTTAAAAGGATACAAATCTTATAAATTGGGCTCAGAACATGGATTTCTAAGTTTGAATGCTGATTGTTTCACTTTTCAGCGGTTTTCATGGTTTATGGATAAAGAGCATTACATTTCATTGGTTTAATTTTGAAAATTTCGGTTTTTGTTTCAAGCATTTAAAAAAATAGCTAAGTGAAATGTTTCGTTTTTGAGTTGGAATCTTTTGAAGTTCAGAAATGAAATCATTTCTCTCCACTAAATTTTTAATATGCCTATTTACAAACTATGAACACCGTTTAAAAGTGAAATAATGAGCGTTTTCAAACGTAATATTTTCATATTTTTTTCGATATTTTTATATTTTTCTAAAAAATATTGGTTTTTTAACATATTCATGAATTAAAAAATCGGATTAGTGGCTACCATGTTATGATTTTTTAAAAAACTGTCCTCCAAAAAATCGATTTTTCAACTACCCTTACATAAAAATGGTCACCCTAACGACAAAACAAATATAATACGGGCTTTCGATGAAAAACAATTGTATAAAATAGCAGGAATTTTTGAGAGATCGTATATTATAGAATAGAATTGCTGTAAAACAGGCTCACTATTAGCATTTGGAAACATATCTTAAAGCGAAATTGATGACATTGAAAACAAGAACGGATCAGAAGCTTTGCTGTACGAGAAATTCTCGATAAGTTTTGAGACCTGTTAGCATTCACGGTAATACATCAAATATGACATCTGCATCGTATAGTTGAGTGTTTTAAACGGTATGCGTGCTCAGAAAACTAAACAAACACTAGAATATGACTTTACAGATTAAATTTTTTCGTAGCGGTTTTTTTTCCATAAATGTTGCCGTTCTCTAGATATTTGAGAATGTGAGTTAAAGGCTTTTTTAAAACTCAAAAATTCTACGAAATCAAAAAGGCACTCGCAAAAATTATAAACTGGAAAAAAAGTTCAATGATTTTTGAGCAAAATAACTTGTAGAAAATCGATCATTTATTGTTCCCAATACTTTTATTTTGAACCTAAAACTAGAAACAGGATTTAGTGTTGATTTGTTTATGTTATTTATGTTATACTATTGCGCGACTTTAATAGGCTATTGGTAATTGTGTATTTAATATAGATTAACTATTCCCGTATGTAGACTTGTTGAAACAGTACAATTTAACGAAAATTTAGGTTGTTGAAATTTCGTGTCCAAATATCTCGAGAACGGTTATTTTTAGTAGAAATATCATGTTGGACAAATTTATAGTTCTTGAGCAGTAGAATCGTCATATTATAGTGTTTGAATGGCTATTTTACATAAAAACTATGTTTTGCAAGTGTGTTGAAATTATTTTAGTAGTATTTTATTTTTTGATTTGGCTAAAATTTTGCATAAGTGTTATTCATGGACAAACGAAACAATTTGCATCATCACTCTAGCCTTACTTTTGAGACAGTTCATGTCAATGTTATTAAAACCGCTTAACTCTTAAAAATTAGCTGCTAAAGTGAAGTGGTATTATTTGTATTTTCTGGAAAGTGTATCTGTAGCATTAGGTTTACCAGCGAGTCATTCTGCAAGTGAAGGAAAAAATCCTAATTCCCTGTGACCATTTTTCTGGTTAGTTCCCGCAGGTCTTACAATCCAGTTGTCGTATGTTCGAGCCCCGACCTGGAAGGGTTCTTAGTGTCAGTAGGATCCATAGTACTAGCCATGCAATGATTCTGTACACTAAGAATCGGATGCGAAGTCTGTTGAAACAGAAAGGCCAAATTCCACTAAAGGAATGTAATGCCAAGACTTTGCTTCGACTTTGCTCCCTTTTGAGAATTGTTATCTTTTGGTGCATTTCTTTATGCTATGTGAGCTTAGTGATAAAGATATAAGTAGTTAATTACGTAAAATTTCGTTGTTCAAGTAGTGAACGATTAGCTGGCCCCAGAAGAGGCTAACAGTAAAAAATATTTATTGCAATTGGCGTCTTACGTTCAAATAACTGAATAATTGGTCGAAACAACTGAGACATTTTTTTTACTTTCATGCATACAAGTAACTTTGCTGGGATTGTGTCTTTGCTCAATTGCACGACTGACACCTCATTGAAACGTTTCATTGTTCGCTCAGGGTGTTTGGCATTGCTCAACTGAAACGTTTCATTACTTGTTGGGTGTCGTTGCTAAGCTGCCAGCACGATAAATCAAAAATGACAGATTAGTTAAAACAATAGTCGATTAGTTGTACCAAATTTTAACCAATCAAAACCAGAAAAACAACTAATATTTTAGTTGTTTTGCGATCGCTGACTTTTCCGTGTATATGTTTCAGAAACGGAGGTTTCGATCGATTTGGTTTATTCTGGTATGTTTAACATTGCAGAAGACACCAAATCGATCGAACCTACCGGAACTTTTTTTTGACTATATTTCTTTTAGGCTCTGCAATCACTGTAAAAACACACTTTTTCAGGGTGCCCAATTGATTAATTTCTTATTACTTCTTAAACAAAGCAAAGCCTTGGCATTACATTCCTGAAGTGGAATTTGACCGTTCTGTTTCAACAGACTTCGCAGCCGATTCAAAGTGTACAGAACCATTGCATCGCTGGTGCTACGGTTCTACTGACACTACGAATCCTTCCAGGTCGGGGCTCAAACATACGACAACTGGCTTGTAAGACCAGTCCCTTATGCATTGAACCGCCAACCAAAGACAACTTCTTAACTTCTTTATAAACACAATTCTAATAAAAATAATAGTTTTCGAGTTACAATGATCGTTCCATCCGTAAACAAACTTTTTGCTATACTGGAATTCATCAAAAACGGAGTACGACTTGTTATCATTTTGCGGAATTGGTCAAAAATTTTACTGCTAATTACTATTGCTATTTTCATTTAGGTGTATTCTAGTCAAATTAAAATCTACGCAAAATTACATCCTTTCTCTGCCTTCTCTTTTAGGACGAACAAACCACCCGTACTTTGACGCTAATCTCCAAAACGATCCAGTCGCTGGGCAACTTGGTCAGTTCCCGATCGGCCCAGCAACCGTGCAAGGAGCAGTACACCGGCCAACTGTACAAGAAGTTCTGCACCGAGAAGCATGTCGACGCAATCAAACACTTCCTGGAGGTGATCTCCACGGTCGGTGCCAACATAACCGACTGCGAATCGACGGTACTGGAGCCGGTGGTTCTGAAAGAGGGGTAAGTTTCGGACCGTTCCACCGATCCGATCCGTGTCCAAAACCACTCAAATCATTTTCAAATCGATGTCGATCAAAGAATTCCCAAATAGGTCGGTGGTGTTAGTCTATCACGAACGTTGCATTTTTTTGTATCTCCTATCTGCTATCAATTACTGGTTCAGTGTTCCATAAACCGATAGAGTAACAAATAAATTACTAGTTTTTTCGTGACCCCGATTTCGTGGAATTAAGTCTTTGTTCCAGTTGTTTTCTCTCGCTGTATTCCTCATGCTCTGACACTTTAATTCTCGTTCTCTCTCTCCCTCTCTCTCTTCCTATTAACTACTGTGTACTGTAAATACCAAAAATTAATACAAACCCATTTCCAACGGGGCTGGATCTATCGCAATTGTTCCGCCAGTGAATGGTAAGTCTCGCCCATATAGCCATCAATCGACTCGAATTGCCTGTAATTGTCTTTTTTAGTGTTTCATTGTTTCTCTATTTAGTTTTTGGTTTTTTTTTATTGTGTTGAATTCTATCGCGTATCCACTTATTCTTTACTTTGATGCTCCTAATTTACAACCCATTCTCCTCGTAGCTCTCGCTAAGATTTTCTGTATGCACTGCAGTAACCACAGCAAACAAAACAAAAAAAAACTAAATCACGTTCTTCATTGTCTTTGCTCATCGATCGTAAAACGATTCTTCACCTGCGGGCCTGCCGCGGTAGCACAGCAGCAAACTGCAAGCGTTTCTTAGCGAGAGAGGTCGACAGTGTCAAAGACAGGCGAAGACGAAAAAAATAAGCAAAACTCGAAAACAAAAACAACTGACTAACCATGTCCAATAGTAAAATCATACATTTCTTGTTTTTCGATTCCACCCCCGCCCGTGCACTTGTACAGGATGATGACGAAGCGGGCCCAAGGTCGGAAGCGGTTCGGGCGGCGGAACTTCAAGCAGCGCTACTTTCGGCTTACGACCCAGTCGCTCAGCTACGCCAAGGCGAAGGGAAAGAGACCACTCTGTGATATACCGCTGTCGGAGATTCTGGCCGTCGAACGGCTCACCGAGAGGAGCTTCAAGATGCAGAACATCTTTCAGGTAAGGGGCGTTTGCTGCCCGTCCGTCAATCAGCTAATCTGGATCACGGATGCGTGGCGAGGGTGTGCGGTGTGGGTTTGGGTGTGCTGGATATTTATTCGAAACAATGGACGGATGTTCGACATCAATGCTGGCCTGGTTTTCGAGGCGGCCCGAGTAAATGTCCGCGGCGGACGGTTTATTTTGTTCGGTTGTTTGTTTGTCTGACTGTCTGTTTGCGACAACTGATAATGGATTTTGTGAATGAGCCGGGGCTGCATGACTTTAAGTGGATTTCGGGAGCTTTTGAAACAATGATCTATGATTCCGTTGGTGTAATCTGAATCATTGACGACGCTTGTTAATTGCATTTTTGAGTGCTCCTCAATGGTAAGCTGAATTGCTTTGGAGGACACTGTTGCGTGATTTTCGATTCGTTGCAGTAAGATTTTTAGTTACCTACTTGCTCATATTCCAAAATCGTCTAAAAACATTTAAATATGTCCTGCCCAGATGGTGCATCCTGTACTGCTGGTTGAAAGTATATTGCTCGGTTTTCAGCGTCATGTATTGAGACACGCACTTGAAATCTATTTTTTTATTTATCGGGCTGTAATTCTGAAACTGAAAGTCGTATCTAGATGATTTTGGAAATCGGATCAGTGATTTTTTAAACTTTTTTTTCGTTTTTGTCTTTCTCATATAAAAAGGCTATGCAATCACTGTGAAAACCAACCATTGAGCCAAGCCCGAATGTCATATACCATTCAAATTAATTTGGCTTCTTCTAATTTTGGCTCGGAAAAAATCGATTTTCAGGCCTTGCTAGTTTGGGCCTGAACAAACTTTCCTGTTTGTATTCAATGTCATATGAGAAAGGCATCATCACACTAGTTTTTTTATATATCGTACCCTGCTACTCCGGAATCGGAAGTCAGATCCAAACAAAATTCAATAACATGATATGGGACCGTCAAATCAGCTTCGAGAAAATCAAGAGCATATTTTTGTTACATACGGTCATACATACACAGAGACATTTTGTGATCTCGATGAAGTCGAATGATATATGACATTCCGGTCCTCTGTTCAGTAGTCGATTTTCTCAGTGATAGTTCAACTTGAGCAATTCCAGGAATGAGTAGACGAAATAGTGACAAAATGAGAATGGACCTTCTCCGATTTGGATGAAACTTTGCACGTGGCTTCAGTATAGCAACCCATAGGTTTTGAACCGATGGAGAGGTCAATCCGACTAACGACTGATTTTTAAAAAGGACGTATGTATTTTTGCATTTAACAAAATTTACCTTCTTCAAATCGTTGTAACTCGGAAACCGTTAATTGTACAAAAATGGCGTTCAGGAAGAAGTTGTAGGGAATCGATCGGGCACTCTAAAAAATATACACTGAAAATAAATTTGATTTTTTTTCTCAATAATTACAAAATAATCCGAAAAAGTTAAATAAAAAAATCAGGGTTTTATTTTTTTTTTTGATATTTTTTTAAAAACTGTTATTAAAACCTACAGATTGATGGCTATTCCATCCGTGCCTTTTGAAAAATGAAGAAGTTACAGCTAAAACAGTTTACGGGTGCATGCAAATAATCAAGTTCTTCTCGTTGTAATTCGGATACCGTTAATCGTACAAAAATGACGTCCAGGAAGAAGTTGTAGGGAATCAATAGGGCACTCTAAAAAAATATACACTGAAAAAAAATTGATTTTTTTCTCAATAATTTTAAAAACGAACCAAAAAAATTAAATTGAAAAAAATTAGTGTTTCGTTTTTTTTGATAATTTTTATTTTAAATCTCTTATTAAAACCTACAGATTGATGGCTATCCTATCCGTGCCTTTTGAAAAATGATGAAGTTGCAGCTCAAACAATTTACAGATATATTCTAAATTTCAATTTCTCGTTGAAAGATAATCATTTAAACAGTAGAATATTATTGTACACGTTAAATTTGTTCATGATAAATAAATTTGTTCATGAAATCCTTTCTTCTAAAAATAGCTGTTGTTGAGATACTTGGATATCTAATTATAACACCATTTTTTATATTTCCATGAATTGTTTATTTGCTTGCTATATCTACAATTATTACATGTATATATCTACAATTATTAAATTACGATCGTATGACTTTCCTTATAAGCCCGCCTACGACAGCGAACACAAATGCTTAATGTGGTATTCAATTTAACTTTGCACTTTTCAGCTTCCAATTTTCCAATTATGGTTTCGGTTAATCGGAAAAATTTTCCGGAACACACAAAACCAGGAAAAGGTTTACAACACTTTGGGAAAACTATATTGTAGTATTGTAACTGCTTCGAAAGAGATATGTTATAAACTGATATCTGTTCTACGATGCATAGCTATTTTTATATGAAACAGGTAGAATTTAGGTAAGCAATTCACCGGTACGTACGTTGGTTGTAATCAACTGGCACCCACACTGGATTCTACATGTGTTTATTCGTTTTGACGTACTTACGTTAGTTCTACTGTTTGAATGATTATCTTTCAACGAGAACTTGAAATTTCGAATATATCTGTAAATTGTTTTAGCTGTAACTTCTTCATTTTTCAAATGGCACGGATGGGATAGCCATCAATTTGTAGGTTTTAATAACAGCTTTCAAATAAAAATTATCAAACAAAATTAAAACCCTGATTTTTTTTCGGATTGATTTGTAATTATTGAGAAAAAAATCAAATTTTTTTTTCAGTGTATATTTTTTTTAGAGTGCCCAATCGATTCCCTACAACTTCTTCCTGAACGCCATCTTTGTACAATTAACAGTTACAACGATTTGAAAAATGCAATTTTTGTGAAATGCAAAAATACATACACCCTTTTTAAAAATCAGTTGTGAGTCGGATCGGTTCAAAACTTATGGTTTGCCATACTGAAGCCATGTGCAAAGCTTCATCCAAATCGGAGAAGGTCGAGTCTGATGATCTGCTAAGCATTTCTGGAATTGCTCACTTCTTTTATGCGAAAAACGAAACTATGCTCTGAAAACCGTTACCGTTATAAAACATTAAAAAGAACTTCAAATATTTAGAAAAACCTTTTATTTTTTTTGCAATATTTGATTGATACTTTTGTTGAAACCAACGTTTGTCGTAAATTTGAACTTTAAGTTATTCGCGAAAAATAGCGTAGTAGTTTTCGATATATTTGAATATAAAATTGAAAAAACTCGTAGAAACATAGAAGTCATTCTTTGTGCAGATGCAGATATGGTAGGACTTTGATTGGACAATCCGGGCTTCTTCAAGAATTAGAAAATTTCCCGAAAAAAATAAACAAAAACATACTTTTAACTTTTTTTTTAAATACTCCTATTTTAAACTTTTTAATTAATACAAAATTGGACGGTAATTTTATAAGTGTCTTTTAAAGTTAAAGAAGATACAGCTAAAACAATTTAAAGACAGTTGTGTCATAACTCATGAAATCGTGCATGAAGAAAAACTACACTGAGGTCTTTTTTTACGCGAATATTCGAAGTTATCCGGTTTTCTCGTTCTGTCTTCGAAATGCATGAAACGTCGAGATCTGTTGTTATTTCGAAATTTTTAAGTCTTATTTTTTCGACTTTTTTCAAAAAATAATCTTGACGTTTCATGCATTTCTAAGACATTTAGAATCAAAAAAAATCTTTAGTTTTGCGATTTTTTGCGCGGATTTCCGAAGTTACGCGGTTTTCAACGCGGTACGTAAAAAGAGACCTCAGTGTATTTTTATTTTTTGTTCAAGTGCTCAAAACTTGGTTCTATTCAGTCATTAAAATGACAAATTCAGAAGAACATTCACAAACAAGTTATTTACAAATGAAATTTTTTCGTCATCTTTTGAAAGTGAAGTCATAAATTTAAAAATGTTGCATAAAAATATTTTTAATATTTGATAATAATCATAATTTTTGAAAACCATTGATTTAGTTCAATGTATATAATATCGTTGAATCTAAAATCGTTGAAAAAGTCGTTGGCCAGTAATCATTTTTAAACTAAATGACTGAAAGTATTACTCGCGGTTTGGAGTTTTGACACGTGCCGAGTTTTGCGAAGCGCACATTTGTCAACTGTCATAGAATCTTCCAATAAATTCTGAGATCTGTGAAAGTTTCATTCAAATATGTTTATCTGTTGAACAATGATATTATTTTGTTAAAAAGTGGCAAATTTTACATTAACTTCAAAATTTTTGCCTTTCTAATATAGAAAGACTATAACATCTCCTTGAAAACCGAGGTCCGGATGGCCGAATATCATATACCATTCGACTCAGCTCGACGAACTGAGCAAATGTCTGTGTGTGACAAATATTAGCACTCACTTTCTTCGGAGACCACTGAACCGACTTTAACAAGCATAGATTCAAATGAAAGGTCCAATGGTCAAAGTTTGGGAATTTCATTTGGATCCGGCTTCCGGTTCCGGAATTACAGGGTGATATGCACCAAAAATGTGAAAAAAAATGGCATTCACTTTTCTCGGAGATGGCTGAACCGATTTTCACAAACTTAGATTCTTATGAAACGTCTTAAGGTGCCATCATATCTCAATTTTCATTCGGATCAAACCCCTGGTTCCGGAGGTAGGGTTCTTAGTGTAAAAATGACAATTTCAAGAATATTTTTTCATAAACTACCTCTTATATATTGGCTAATGAATTTCTCTAGTTTTCAGAGTCCAAATAAATCATTGATAGTCCCGTAAATGATTCGCTGAATTTTGTCCAAGTCCGACTACTGGTACATTTTTTCCAAATTCAAATCGTCATAGGAAATCTTTAAAAAATTCTAGGTCATATTAGTTTATGGTTGAATGAACCGAATGTCACTATGCCGATATCCAGCTTTCGGTTCCAGAAGCACCGACCAGGGTTACCAGATATACGGATTTTTCAGTATTCTACTGATATTCAAGTACTTTGGTGAAATTTACTGAATTTTCTATGGATTGTGCAAAAAATACTGATTTTATACAGATTTTCAAGAAAGTCTGGTTTGTCACCAATATAAATAATATTACAGAAAACTTTTACTGCTTCATTATATGATGATAGAATAACGTGATCAATCGGTTCGACAATCGGACCGATTCCGGCCGACAAATTTCACTTGGTTAAATCATTGGAAACCTGTGCGAGTTGAACTCAGTTGAACTAATTAAATGTTGAACATTCAGAATTCACTCAAAATATGTAGTACATGTACAAACTTGGTGCATTTTAATCATTGGCCTTATTTGCCATCAGTTACTCTCTCCTCTATACAGATTCTTGCAGATTCTATATGATAATTGTTACTTCTTTCTATATATCTATATAACACCGGCTTTAACCTAATTATAGCAAAGCAAAGTCTTGGCATTACATTCTTTTTGTGAAATTTTATCTTTCTGTTTCCACATACTTCGCAGCCGATTCTTAGCGTACAGAATCATTGCATGGCTAGAACTACGATCCTACTGACACTAAGAATGCATCCAGATCGGGGCTCGAAATACAACAACTGGCTTGTACGAAATGAACGGATTTTAACAAACTATGGCTTGTTGGATAGGTATTACCGTGCGGAATCTAAGTCTGAAAATATATTCTGTTTTCAAGGTTAATTGTGACAGATACTGTCAAAAAAACTGAAAATTTTGACATAAAACTTCGTATAACTCAAAAAGTAAACATCCGATCTCAAAACCATTCAATAGCGTTCTGGGTGACGGATAGACCTTTCATTTGCGACTAGTTTGATCTGAGATCTGAGATCTCGACCTCGAGTTCGTCGAGCTGAATCGATTGGTATATGACATTGGTATATGCACATTTGAACAACAATAAATAATAGTCATTTTTTTCTGGGCGATTTTACTACTTCGGACCCATTTGTCAAACTTCAAGTTTGAGATGAAAGCTTGCCATAACATCTCTCGAAAGCTACGTGACACCGAAAAAAATTTTTATTTATAGATGTCTAAGTTTTGAATATAACAAATGAGATCTTACATTTTTGTCCGCGATCTACTGTTGGCGCACCGTCTTTTGTAAAACCACAGGAGATTTACTTTCAAACTTAAATGAGTAGCGACTAAGACAATGTTTTTATTAAGCGAACTACACTTTCGCACCTAAATTTTTATGAATCAGTAACGCATTCTCAGTCACGGTAATCAATGAAAAGTTATGTTTCTAAAATACGATTATCCAATTTTACTAGCACCTTGCAATGCTAACTGAAGAACGATTATTTTTTTCCATTATTTCTACAACTTCGGATAACAATTGTTTCGTACTCCGCCATTCATTCGTACGGGCGACGATAACAACTGATGAAGACAGAAGCCATTGTTTGCATTTTACTAATTGTAATTATTTTCTGAAGCAACTCATCATTGCTTCGGGTGCGACTACCGAGAAGTCATTCGGCGGGAGGCGACGGTGGAGAAATTTCCCACAATTATGTCACTTGTAGCAGCAATCCCCGGTGAGACCCTGAGCGATAAGCATTGTTCTGTGCGGTACCGGGTCGCGCCGCAGCTCGGCGGCAAAAGTCTGCCTCGCCGGACTCTGCACTGGGTTGGGTGGGGGATGGTTCTGCAGTTATGGATTCATGGATTCAACTCTCCCTCGTCGTAGCTGGTTGGTTATGTTGGTTGGTTTGAAATTTACATAAAAAACACACTTTTTAGCATTCACTTCTCGTGGGTTTGATTTCACACCGAAACTGCGTGATAGAATTTGTGACTCGCACTGGACGGACACCCATGGGATGGCAATCGGAAAGAAAAATGCCGTTTGCTAATTCTTTACGCGGTTTGTGCATCAGTGCCAGTATCAGTAGCAGAAAGAAAGGCTATAGCAGGATAAGCATGTGAAATCTGCCCCCAAAGGGAATTCATATTGTTATATCACATTCGAAAGGTCATAGACTGGAAACAATTTTCTCAAAGTTTCAACCCTTTAACTGCCATATTGACGGAGCTAGGGTGGTTCTATTGATTTTTATTTTATTTGATTTTTGAAGAAACTGCTTCTCCGAAAAATTTGAAAAAAATCAGGCATGTTTAAGGCATTATGGGGATGCTTTACAATTTTTTTCAAAATTTTTGAAGATGTATTTCTTTTATTAAAAAATACTAGAAAATTTTGAAACATATTTTTTCCCTCTTCCAATTTTTGCACCACCCTGGATTTTTTAGTGATAAATAAAGAATTTTTGGACATGTTAAAATGGTATGTTTTCATATTTTTTAAAAATGTGGACGACCAAAATATTTAATTTTTTCTAAAAAATCAATAACAGTCGACCATGCGTTCCCATCAAATTCTGAGAGAAGGAAACGCATGGTGCTTTATCCTAGCAGTTTCTAGTAGTAGTCGACCATCGCGTTCCCATAAAGTTCTCTTAAAACGGAAACGCATGGTGCTTTGTTCTAGTAGTTTATGATGCAACTCAAGCGCAGGGCTTAGAAATCAAAGTTACGAAAAGAAGGAAATGAGTATCAACCTTTGCATAATACATACACGATCATACTTCGGGTACAACCTAGAAAGCTACAAAGCGAGAACTTACTGGTATGTGGTTTATATATGAATGGTAGTAATATATGAACGTTGCGAGTATCACACATATGCAGTTCGGTTACGGCAGTCAAGAACTAGAGCGAGTGACTGTATATAATTCGATGATTCGATAGTGTTTCATGAAATGGTCAAATCGTTTTGCACTGTTGGGTCTCGTACAACGCGGTTTTCTTTTTGCCAGCTCTGTACATTTCACTAAATACATAGCGAGTTGAAACAGCAGTGAATTTAATTTTTTCTTTTTTATATTGGTGTCAAACAAAAGTGGCCACTGATGAAGGTTGGAATCGATTTCTTAGAATTGTTTTTCCATAAATACGTTTATTTCTTAAGGCAATTTACATAAGTTGTTCTTCGCCGTAGCATCACTTTTACATAGAATTCTTATCCTAATATAATACTAATATAGTCACATCAATTTGAGTTTAATAAAGCATATTCCTTTTACTTTTTAAATATCATATTATTTAAACCAAACGATGAACTGTTTAAATGATGAAATTTTAAAATAAGCTGAAATATTTATACATTTTGTGGTTGATTTCATAACCCACTTGAAGTTTTTTTTTATCAGCACATCATTTTTAATAAAATTTTGCAACCGAGCATAAGGAAAGGTAGTGAATAATGGCGGCTTCGTGTGAACAGCAACCAACAGTTCTATTGCCAATAACGCATTCACAGCAACGGCGCTGGATTCCCAAATATCCAGTCGAATTTGTAGTGTACTCGATATAGTACTTGTAAGCTTTTAAAAATGAGACTTATTACCGGCCCGAATAGCTTTTTTGTGATCTGTGTGTCTTAATTGGGTCATCTCGTGATAAAGCTTTAAATCCAAAATTACTTGGCAGAACATCCTTTTCAAAAGCTTCTGTTCCAGAGCTACTATATTCCGATACTTGTTGCACTCGTTCCAATCCAAGGATTGATAATATTATCTTATTAGAACTTCCCGTTCGCAATTTGAACAAAAATACGAATAAATCTTTCTCATTTACACCAGCATATCACGAATCTCAATGATATTTGACCATATTAAACCTGTAAAAACCTGGAAGCGTTCCTCTGAGAGTGAAAATCACTTACTGATGTAATTATGTATTCTCAGATATTTTCTGGAAAATATGGAGCTTTCTACACAATATACCCAAAAATTAAAGAGATCGATTCAGCGAATCAAGTTTTTTAATAGACATGGTCGATAAATGCTTGATTTGAAATTATGCAAAGGTTATAACTCAAGAATGAAAAATAACGCATCACTATTTTTTTATATCTGTTGTTGTTTCAAATTTTAGAATAAATAAAAAAATATACAGCGCTCTCAGTCTACAAACCATGAAAACCATCATAAAGATATTCGATTGAAGTTTCCAAACACAAAACTCCAACTTTATCTTTATTATACATTTTTCCAGAAAACTGTACACATCCCTCGATAACATATCTTTATGATAACTTTTGACACTGTAATTTCTTTCTTTACATCCATCAGCAACACGTAAAAAACTGACACTCGCTCTAGTTATTGACTGCCATAACCGAATTTCAGATGTGTGATACTCGCGACGTTCATGTATTACTACCATTCATATATGAACCACATACCAGTAAGTTCTCGCTTTGTAGCTTTCTAGGTTGTACCCGAAGTATGATCGTGTATGTATTATGCAAAAGTTGATACTCATTTCCTTCTTTTCGTTACTTTGATTTCTAAGCCCTGCGCTTGAGTTGCATCATAAACTACTAGAACAAAGCACACCCTTTTAAGAGAACTTTATGGGAACGCGATGGTCGACTACTACTAGAAACTGCTAAGATAAAGCACCATGCGTTTCCTTCTCTCAGAATTCGATGGGGACGCATGGTCGACTGTTATTAATTTTTTAGAAAAAATCAAATATTTTGGTCGTCCACATTTTTAAAAAATATGGAAACATACCATTTTAACATGTCCAAAAATTCTTTATTTATCACTAAAAAATCCAGGGTGGTGCAAAAATTGGAAGAGGGAAAAAATATGTTTCAAAATTTTCTAGTATTTTTTAATAAAAGAAATACATCTTCAAAAATTTTGAAAAAAATTGTAAAGCATCCCCATAATGCCTTAAACATGCCTGATTTTTTTCAAATTTTTCGGAGAAGCAGTTTCTTCAAAAATCAAATAAAATAGAAATCAATAGAACCACCCTAGTTCCGTCAATATGGCAGTTAAAGAGTTGAAACTTTGAGAAAATAGTTTACAGTCTATGACCTTTCGAATGTGGTATAACAATATGAATTCCCTTTGGGGGCAGATTTTACATGCTTATCCTGCTATAGCCTTTGACAGGGTGAAAATATTTTGAATATGCAGAAATCGCGAAGACTTGGGGAGACATCCAAAAAATATGTCCCATTACGAGAGAGTTCAATATATCAATTGAATTACACTTATTAAAACATGAACTCTCGTCTTCACACTGGCGTTTTACTGTGAAGCTGCTGTTGAATTCCAACCAATCTCAAAACAATACAAACTCTCTCTTTCATGTTGCTCAGCCCATGGCACACCCCGTCGCCCATTGTTAGGAAAATTCTGCAGTCACATAGTAAAAATGTTTACTCGATATTATGTGCACTGCTTTTTACGCTACAGACTGTGGCTTACCCAATCTTCTATTGAGCTCCATCTGGGTGGCAGAGTGAAAAGACACACCACCGATAATGATTGGCGGAGAAACAGTGTGCTGTACTGTGAAAAATCTTCACTCGAACAATGAACGATCGAAGTCGCAGTGTAAGTCAGTCGGTAGAGGTTGGTAGTAATTACTATTGTTTCCAGCGACTTACTATCCCACAAATTTCTCCGCTTCACCAACTTGCAAACAGTCGCGTTGATTTGCCACGCGTAGGGTTCGAAAGGGAGTTCTCATTCGATATCTATTTGCAATAATTACACATCGCTGAATGCAGTTTGAAGTGGCACGCGTCTCTAGAGAGCGGTTGTGTATGCAAACAAAAAACAGCTTCTGCGCAAATAACTGACCCACATTCGACAAACTAACCCAGTTCCGAAAGAGGGTGGTTTGCTCACAGGACAACGGGAGAAGGCACCCGCAGTTTCCCGGTCACTAGCCTTGTGCTAGTTTTATGTGCACTTGAAGAGCCTAACCGGACCGATCAATCGACCCCAAGTATGCCCTCATGTCCCGACGCACGTAGACAGAGGATGTGATTGGAATAGCATAAATCTGAATAATATATTGCTTGTTTTGTCTTCCTTCGATTGAAATCGAGCTTCCTACTTTCGGATGACAGAATGATTCATCAACTAGGTAGGATGGTAGGATTGGGAACTATGTGGTTTTCCGAAACACTGCGTTGTGCCATTTTGTATGGCTTCCGACTGACCGCAGCCAGTCACGTCGGAGAAGATCGGTCAAGCGTACTGTAGGTAGCTTCAACTAATTATTATTATTATTATTATTATTAATCATGTTTCGGATGTCTGTGAGTCATAACGCCACCAGTGATGACGGCACGGTTGAGTTGTTAATGGGTCGGTGATTCGAATACGAAATGCGATATTTTTTAACCTTGCTCTAAGTAAAATTTGAAATTCTGATCGGACCATTATTCCCTATGCACTTTAAGATCAACTGATTGAACAGTTTTAATAAATCTATATGTCGTTTAACTTTTTACATTTATTCATGACCATTTGGCCATGATAAATATAAAGACTGACTGAAAGTAAATTTGTACGCAGAAAAAGAGCTGTAATTAGAAATTCAATAAGTTGAAATAGTCCATTATCCGTTGCTTCCCAGTAGTTTTTTTAGAACTTCAAAGTTCAAGCATTAGATTGTTATATTTCTTCAAATAGAACTTTCCTCTTGATTGAGCCCATCAGCGCGCAAACTGATACGGAATCAATACATTTCTTTCATTTTACACCCATTTGCTAGACGTTCTTGACCAGTGTTGGTGATTGCCGAAAATTTGACAGAAGCTGCTATATTGCTATCTATATTGTATACAACATTTTCAATCCGGTAGAAGATGCTACAAGAACTCGAGTCTCTCAATGCATGAACCGCGAGAGAAATTTTCTACATTTCTTCGCTTTCTACTCTGAGTATTTCACGGCCCTTAAAAAAATTTACAGTCTGATAATGATCGTTGCTGTGTGTAATTTCCCAAGAGAGAATCGCAAGTTGACAATTATCGCAGAAAATCGAATCGATGATTCTCATACTAGGTTGCAATATTTCAAAACCCTTGTGTGAAGCATTCACAGACATTTTCATAGGTTATATGCACATAGTTAGAATAAGCGGCAATAGTAAAATGATTCTATCGCAATTATCAACTGCCTGTATAGAATCGGATCGCGAAACGAGAATAAGCGACCGTTTGTTGCTTCAGAAAGGATCTCCACAGCAGCGTGCTAACCTTTGATTCTCAGAAATGTCACCGACAGAAATTCGCACTTGCACTGGTGTCTATTCTATGTTAAATGAGCCATGTCGGGTTTTTGTTGTTGCGATGATATCCGTCTCTCTTCGATGGCACTGATTCAATCGTATGAAGAGTTAGCAGTGAGCGTTCTTTGATACGATAAAAGCCATCCTTTTCTTGACTGTCCAGCAAATTCGTCGAACTCGCTGCTTTGAAGTAGCCCAGTATTCTTCGATTTGTCGAAATTCCTAGCATTTCGGAGGATTCATTAACTTGGCACTCAAATCGAAATTTATTGGAGCATGCCACCTCAAAAACACTTTGGATAAGACGGCTGGCCAAATCGAAACGAAAGATGATTTTGCCCTTTTGCTTGCGGATGAACGGCAATAGATCTTTTTTCAGGCATTTTTCGATGTATATTTGGGATGATACCGTCCAGGACCTAACAAATGGTTCCGATTTCAAATCACAACTGCAAATCGTTCGCCTAACCATAGCGGCTTTATTTGCGATATTTTTGGCACAAACGAACTGAAATCTTTAGTCGCCTCAAACCGAGTTTGACATATGTTTCTTCATCTATAAAAGTGCAGGCCTTGTGTTTTGCACGCTCATTGGTCAAGGAATTTTGATTTATGTGATGATTACTTGCTTTATACGACTTGTACCCTTCTCTGGCGAGGATGTTCCGCACCGTTCGAAAGTTTGCGTTATTCCTTCTGGCCACATCTTGAAATGTAAGGCCGGGGATGGCTTTAACCTACCTTAATACCTTGTTGCGCAGGAGACGACCACTGCACAGTGGTTCAAAAGCCCAATTTTATTTTCTTAATTGATAACTCATTGAAAGTGTGGTTTTCGAGGTACAGTATCTACAACAAAGTTGCTCAGAATGATACTCGCCATTTGATGAAAGTCCTATTCCCGTAACACAACTTTCTCAAACATGCTACGCTGCTATCATTTCAGTTAAATGAAATAGAGCCATTTTTCATGTTTTTTTACAAAATTCCAACTTATCTATCATCAAAAGGCGCAGAAAGGTGTATGTCTGTCCAGAGATGGCTGGACCTATTTTGATCAAACTAGTCGCAAATAAAAGGTCTTCCCGTCACCCTGAACGCTATTGAATGGTTTTGAGATCGGATGTTTACTTTTTGAGTTATACAAAGTTCTATGTCAAATTTTCTTGACAATATCCGTCACAACTGATCTTTAAAGCAGAATATGTTTTAGACTTAGATTCGACACAATAATAGCTATCCAACAAGTTTGATTATAAAGCGCTGTTTCGGAGCTAAATGAAACACGCTTTTTTATACTATTACATACAATTGTTTCTAAGTACCAAAAAGACTGTGTCAAGCATTTGTTTTCATGGAATTTTGCCTTGGACCGATTTTAGCACGGTTCGGTTTTGGCAACATAATCGTTCGAGTATGGCATGTAAACAAGATGATGACAGCATTTTTAAGTTGAAAGTAATTTGATTTAAACTACTTACAGTAATGAATGTTGGATGAACATAACTCCCATATGCCATTCGACTCAGTTCGTCGCAATCAGCAAATGCGTGTGTATCGGACAAATAATTTCATTAAATTTTCTCGGACTAAACCGTTTTCTACAAACTCAGATTCATATGAAAGTAGTATGCTCCCAAACAAGGTTCCTGAATTACGTTTGGATCCGACTTCTGATTGCGGAACCACAGGATGATATGTGAAACGAAATTAAAATAATGCAACTCATTTTTTTCGTAGATGGCTGAACCGATCTAAGATTAAAATGAAATCTAAGAACCATCTATGATTCTAATGAGAGGTCTCAAAATCCTATAAAACAACTTACTTTTTAGTCAGATCCGACTGCAGGCTTAGGAAATACAAGGTGATTAGTATAAAAATGTCCATTTCACATAAATTAATCAGGTTTATCGGGTTAGCAGATTTGAATAGTCGATAACCAAATAAATCTATTTAAGTTAGAGCGATATTCAGTTTTGGATTCGGAAGGTACCCAAAATTTAATTCGCATTTCATTGATTAAAATCTCAATTTGTCGTTTAAAACGACGATAATTAAAATAATGTTATGAGAACTAAAACACCGAAGAATATCCATGCAGAAAACACATGCGGATTGATAAAAAAAAAGGTAACATGTCACTGCTAGGTGGAATAATCTCGTTTTTGATCTATTTTTGCCTTTCTAATGCAAAGAGGATATGAAAACTGACTTTTGAACTGATGTCGATTCGAATCAGCTCGTCCAGATCGCAAAATGTCGCTATGTGTGTATGTGACAAAAACCTGCCCTCGATTTTCGCGGAGATGACATAACCGATTTTCACAAACATAGATTCATATGAAAAGCCATGCTTTCCCACAAAAGGCAATTGAATTGGTTTACTTCGATCCCACATCAGGCTATGAAGTTACAGGTTGAAATGTGTTGCAAACCGTCATTTAAAGCGATGATGCAAAAATGGGAAAAGTTCTTCAATATTTGGCACAAAACAGTTTCAATTGTTAGGTTATGTCAGTTGCTGGCCACACGAACCGACCTCCAGTTCTTAAATTACTGGGTGAAGTATGTTTAAAATTGCCATCAGTTAGAGGGACGATGCAGAGAAGGGAAAAAATGACTCAAAACTAATTACAATTTAAAAGATTGCGTTAGTTTATTCCTATATAAACTTTCTAGGTTTATTTAGGTTTTGAACATTTATTTTTGAAAGAATCCTCTGGCGATATTTATGAACATATGAGTAATGCGACAAATCCTACAAAAAGTGTTGTATTATAGTTATACTAGGTAGTCGAATTTTCGAAAAAAAATCAAATCGAATTACACTCTGGGAAAAATTTATTTTAAAATCTTCAAGTTTATAATAGGTTCCCTATCAACAATTCATATATTGCAAGGTGGGCATCTAAGGAAAAAGTTTTTTGAATTTTTTCTAGTCCAAATTAATTTTGTCGTGAATACGACTTACTTTACTATGGGGCGCATTTTCAAAATTGACCCTCTGAGTTTTTGATCGTGAATGTCTGTTGTTGTATCTAACGAATCAACATAATTTTTGCTACATGCCATCGGAAATATAATCACAATGATAAAATTTTCAGTTGTGTGACATAATCTCAAATAATTCAAAATTAAACTTTTCTGAAATGTTTGGTATAAACGAGTACCAAAGGGGATAATCCATAAGGCGCGTTGGCCTTGCTCGTATTTTTAAAGCTCATTTATAGCTCAGTGATCTGTGAAAGGGTTTATATAATCTAACTACCAATAGAATCGAAATTTTTCAACTTAAACGTGTATAGCCAAAGCATTGAAGTATTTGAATAGTACACTATTGAAAAACCTGTCTCATTTGACCCATGTCAACACCAGCCAATCAGAACGCGTTCTGAGGAAGAGAACAAAATAGCTGCTGCTGTACAATTTTCCTAACATTGTTTAATATCGTAGTGAGTTCCACAATTTGGTCCTTCTGAAAGGCAGGAATGAATCCTTCTATCAATGAAATGCAAATCCGAAATGAAATAAATGGACATTAAAATTCTGTATGCGGCTAAACATAGATTTTTATAGCCATTCGGACCGCCCATTAGTGAAAAAGCTACAAACAAAATCACGTAAAAAGAAACCTTTTAACAAAAATTGGATCCGTTTGGGTTCTATCGCCACTGCTAGTAGACGTATTGTGTGTCGTTTGCAAAGCTAACAGTTGTTTGCATTGGTAAAAAAACAACGAAAAGAGGACAACGGTGGAGAGCATCACACAAAATCAGCCGTTCTAATGGCTCTAAAAGCTTTTTAAGGAACTATTAAGATTTCTTGCTCGCAAATCGAAGGTAAATATCCTCAGTTTAGTGCAAAACTAGAACAGTTTGTTTAGATTTGTGCAGTTTTCGCTGTGTGAAATTCACAGTAATCGAGATCAAAAGAAGCCTTCTTTGTTTTTGCGAAAAATGTGAAAAAGGGGAACGCTTGCATAATTCATACAATTGATCAACTAATTGATATTCGGAAGTGTTAAGGAACATGTCAGTTGTTTTCGTATTCACGACATCCAGTTAAGTTTCTGACATTACCCACCCGCCTTTTTTTCCAGTGTGGACACTGACACTGTGTGTATCGAAAACTCAATTTGTGAAGAGTTTAAAAAAAACTCTATCGCTAAATGTCTGATATTTGCAAAATGAATCAGGCTGGTTACGAAACCTCGAGAGCTCCATTCAAACAGAGCATTGATAGATGAATAAAATCCAAATTTGGTAAAAAGTGTTTCTGTTTTCTCTGACCGGGAGCTTTTTGACAGACGCATTTCACTATTCTTGGACAGAATATTTCACTTTTTTTGGTCAGTATAAATCAACGCCAAACACGATATACGGTCATCGACAAACTATTCGACTACCGTGATCCAAAGAATTCAATAAAGAACATAAAACTTTACACTGACTTTCTAGAAATAATCATCACAGATGAATAGTGATCAGATTTTTTTCAAATGCATGAACAATTGAACAATTAAACCGCTATGACACCATCAGGTTGAGGTGTGAGTTGTCCCCACCACCGGTAGGTGCTCTTGTTTCTTCTAGTCATAATGCACCTTAGTTACAGTAACTACATGCATTGTGGAGGAACGAGGGGAGGGGTGTATAATTAAGGTCAGATGCCTAAGATTTCTTACTGCCAGTGCCAGCATATTATTATGTTGTGTCTTATGACGATCGCTATTGTTGAATGTTTGCCATCGTGCGTAAGAAGCCAGTGCCGAACAATGGAACAATTGCGTGCGTCCAGGGAAAATGATTTCCGTTGGCAATAAAATAACAGTAGCTTAGTCATTATTTCGAGAGAATCAGATACATGAATTTATGCATGTAGCAATCATTGCTGAAACGCGATTCATTTTCAGATATAAAATCTATGCCGCACACACAAACCCACGCACATCCAATTGTTTAAACTGACTGGTTTTAGGTCAGCTTTCCGCTCATGTGTTTTCTGTCATAAAGATATTATCAAGTTAAGGATTTTTATTAACTATTGATTTGTTTTAGATTGTGCGCAAGGATCGGCCACTGTACGTGCAAACAGCTAATTGCGTCGAGGAGAAGGAGTGGGTCGATCTGCTGAGCAAAATTTGCCAGAGTAACAAGGCACGGCTGGAGCATTTCCATCCCTGTGCCTATATCAACGGCGTGTGGACCTGGTGAGTACATAACTGATTTATGATTAATGTATACGAAACGTACCAGAGACGAGAATCTATGAAGACAATAAATCGTGGAGTTTTGTGAGACCGCTTATTATTCTTTAGTCGTGGACCGTGCGGGTCTCTACTGTATATAAGACGTGTCCTCGAGATTTTTTTTCGAATTGTTCTACGATCTTCTAGCAACATCATTAGAGCAGGTCTACATTGACCGTTTGGACATGGGTTGATCCTTGGTTCATTCGCCTACTCTCCGTAGCATATTTTATCTGTGATCAGCTTTAGATCGTGCGCAGCTTCTTCCCTAAGAAAGCACTCAGAGCACGTTGATTCTCCACAAGCCCCCAAGACTCGTGGCGGACTGCTCGATCGAAACATCCTTCGAAATCCAAAGTAAGCATAATTCCCAACATGCGCAACATGCGACTTAGAACGTGTCACTTGCGCCAATCAGCTTTGATTCTGCACCCTCTGCGAAACTCAAAACATACGATTTTATACGGTGGCGTTCAGCAGAATGGTCACATGGTAGTTGCAGCTTATTTAACTTATCACCATTTTTTCTAGATGGAAGACAAGATCCCTTCCATCCATTTCTCTGGTTCTCCTAAATCTTAGTAATGACTGCGTGCAGTAAATTCACCAGTGCTTCGTCATAGTATTTTAGTTATCTCGCTTTACAGTAGATCAACACAAGCGGCCTTGTTGTTTTACAATCGATCAATCTCTTCATTGATTTCTTGAAGAACGGGGATCGGCAATTCGTCATCCTCCGCAGGTGCTTCATAGTTCGTTACTATGCCGCTACCTAAGTTTTCCACTACATCGTTGTGAAGAAACTTGTCAGAAAAGTGACGCCACCTATTGTTGGTGCCATAGCACATATCGCCCTGTAGCACATGGCCTCTGCACAAACGGTTCAGATTCCCGTAGAACTTTCTTGTGACGTTAGCGCGATATAGGTGTTCCTGCTTAAGCTTTTCCTTGTGGGAGCCGAGATTGAATATCTCTTCAGTCATCTTTAGGAGCTGCTCTTCCGTTATTAGTACCATTTTTAGCTGCTGCGCGTAACCGTCGAAAGCTTTGAGCAAATGCATATTTACTGCAACCAAGTAGTTGTCTGAATCTGTATTCGCACTGAAATAGTTTCGGATGTTGTTTGATAGCCGAGAAAAATATTTCTTTTTGGTTATCAGTTTGTTGGTCAGTTGATATCCAGGTTACTTTATCGATATCCTTGCGAGAGTGTGACAGAAGGTGTTTCTAACTACCATTTTTCGGGAGGACGCCAAGTATACATATCGTTGGCTGTGCATCAAGCAGACTGTCGACTTTACAGATCTTCGCGAGAATCTGTCAAATGTTTGACCCAGATCTCTCATCTTGTGGGTAGTGCACGTTGATGATACTGTAATAGAGAAAAAATACTTTCAATTTTCAATTTACACATCTCTGTGTTGATCTGCTGGCACCTAATTACTGTTTGACGCGTTTTACTCAGCACTACGAGGCCAATTCTCAGTTCGTTCGTTGTACCACCGCTTAGATAGAAGATAGAAGCTACTTGATGCCCACTTTCCAAAATCTTTCGTGTTGTCCAACAGTATTCCTGTAACGTTAAGACGTTGAAGTTGCGAGAATTTTGTTTGTCGTAGATTATCCTGTCGCAGCTAATGGAACCTAGTGACAAGGACTTCCATGTTCCATGTTTCTAAAGTTTTTTTTTTCGTCGCATAAGTTTATGCCTCTGCCTCGCCGGAACGTTTGTTCTGTGTAACGTCCCAGCCAGCACTAGGACGATCACACTGGTGGGGCTGTCATCTTGGATCTTGCTGTGTGAGAAACAAAAATGTATTTTCAACCGCTGAACACTATAATAGACACTATTTGAATAAATAACTATAATAGACACTATCATACAAAATAACTGTTTCGATCAATTATTTCACTATAGGTTGCCTGATACATATTGAAATTAGACTTTTTGAGGGTAACATCCAATCATAGCATCACACTTCCAGTGATGCCAACTCTCCTCCTCATTCGCTTTGTTAAGTAAATATCTCTAATTAACACGCTACATGACCAAATTTCGCCAAAAACCCTATGCTTTAATGTTTCTCAGATCTTCCTTTTACTTACCTTACCTATCAGCCTAGTCCTGTGGCGTTCTTTGCGGTTCCCAGCAAACGTCTCTATGTATCCTGCTCTTCGCTAGCCACTCAAGGCCCGACTACTACGTAAATCCCCTTCCACTCGATCGATCAACTTTGTTTGTAGTGCTACCTACCGCCTACTGGATCAGATTCAAAAACCATTTTCACTGGGTTGCCCAACCCATCATAGACGTCCGTACTATGAATGATTCTCCAAGCAGCTGTTGCAATTTGTGGTTCAAACGCCGTCTCCATGTTCAGTCTTCCATCTGCACTCCAACATAGATGGCCCGCAGCATCTTTCATTCGAAAACAGTTAGGGTGGGTTCTAGATAGTCCAGATCTCGTGGCCATAGAGAACAATCGGTCTAATGACCGCTTTGTAGATAGTTTATTTCGTGCGGCGGCGTACTTCATTCGATCGAAGGGTAGTCCAAAGTACGACGATTTTCCTCTACTTGGTTGATCTACTTTCATCTTCAACTAGTATCTGATGAATAAGTTTCAAAAACCGTTTTTACCTTACTATCAACATTGCATCTCCATGACATGTCCAGCCCACCGTATCCGTCCAATTTTCACTGTCTTTAACCGAGCACCGACGAGATCTGAAAAGAAATTGAGTTGATCATTTAAATCAAGCTGAAAAATGGCACGAAGATTTCTTAAGTAGCTTATAATTAAATCGCAAAAGTTGCATCATCAGATCATAGCTATAGACCTATCTTAAGCTAGCTTTAGAAATGTCAAATTAGAACTATTTCTGAACGCATCACTTCGTTATTTTTATGCATTCTATTGAAAATTCATGCAACTGGCAGCCATCCAGCTACCGAAAACGCTCTAATTCTAGCATGCTAAGAAGGTCGTTCAATAAGTCTTTAAGGAAAAATTAAAAAAAATTCTTTCAAGCTATTTTTTTTAATTTTAATATAATCTTCTTTTATTCTATTAATTTTTCAAGGCGTTTTCCGAAATTCTGATGCCGTCCAAAAATAGGGTTTCGGAAGCTTTTCGAAACAGGTATTTGTTTGAGCAATGATCTTCTCGTTAAACGCTAAACTGTTGGAACGTAAATTTTACAAATTTATCCATCGTAACTGTGCAAGTGTGCAGCCGTTCGTTGTCTTGATGAAAAAAGATCTTTTTCCGTTGCAAATAAGGACGTTTTTGCGGCTGCAGTCTAATAAAATCTCTAGCAAATTAGAAATTTTATAAATTTCGTCTGAATCGTGCTAGTTAAGAAGAACACTTTTAACGATAAAAATAAGTAATAAGTAAATAAAGAAAACTTTTTACATTTGCGAAAATAACTATCTCGTCTCGAAATCAAATATTGATTCCCGTTTCTTTCTCGCCTTCCTTTCTTTTAGCTGCAACGTGTCGGACCAGTACGCAGCGGGCTGCGAGGCCGTTTCCCCGAAACCATTCCAGATGGAGCAGGCTACGGTGCTGGATCCGGCCCGGGACCTCCAGCGGTTGCACTCACTCATCATCGCGAACTTCGGCAGTCTGGAAGAACTGGACCCGGCCCTGGCGGCGGCCTGCGAGGACCCGACGGCTTCGCGGCGAACCATCAAGCAGCTGAACGAGATCGCCAACTCGCTCGAACGGATCCACCGGAAGTACAAGACTATACTGGTGCGGGAGATGCGGTACGGCAGCCGGCAGGCCCCGATCGGGGACGACAACTATCTGCACACGTCCCGGCTGATGGCAGCCGGCGGAAATCTGGCGGCAACGGCAGTGGCAGCGACCGCTTCCATCATGCCGCAGCATTTCGAACGGTCTCCAAATCTGTTTCACCGCAACCACCAGCTGCGGTCGTCCGACAACGAGCGTTACTCTCAGTGTTAAGTTGTTTTTTTTTTTTAATAATTGTATGTGTTTTGTAACCTAGAATTAATTAATTTATTTCTGTTTAACAAAAAAAACATTTTTCTTGTATTTACCATTCTTACAAAGAGCAAACGGAACTTCTCTATGTATGTTTACTCCTTCGGTTTCGCAAGCTTTAACC
The DNA here is from genome assembly GCF_030247185.1 of Malaya genurostris. Lineage (NCBI taxonomy): Eukaryota > Metazoa > Arthropoda > Insecta > Diptera > Culicidae > Malaya > Malaya genurostris. The sequence goes on from NC_080571.1 coordinate 106,310,253, forward strand.
CGACCAGGTTCTTTTTGCATATGAAAAGAAACAAAAAAAATATTTAACGCGTTACGCACACTTCTTTTGTTTTTTTGTTAGTAAGACGACAAAGCAAGTAAAATTGTACAGACTTTTGTGAACAAACATTGCCTTCCGAAGCTTTTGGTATCATCTAACACGCACATAGTTTTTGTTTTTGTTCCATTTAGAATGTTTAGTTAGTGAAAAGGAAACATCCCATGCGTAATCTCATTCGAACATTCGTCATAACTGTGTACTAGTTGTAGGAAAAACAAATACGAAGAGAACAAAAACCTGAGCAAATCGTCAAGATATTTATGTACTCGTAATGAAATCCAACACAATTGAAGTATTCCTAATCTGAGATATAGGCTACCTTTCGGGTGGGATTCGGTTCTGTTTCGTCGATATCGAGAACGGTAACAGGATCCCAGCCGGGCGGCAAGAAGAGGAAAAGCAATGCTTTGATTAGAACATCTGCTGTAGGTACAATGTTTTAAATTCGCCGTTCGAGATTCAATATTTGAGTCGAGAGGCGAGCTACAGTAAAAAAAAAAACAGAACAAACTCAAATGGAATGTGCGACAGAAAATTGAAGAAAAAAACACTAGCAAAAACGAAATGTAATATAGACTTACACTACACCTACGCACGCTATCAAGAGGAAGTTACACTACGCACGCTATCAAGAGGAAAGAAAATTTAGATCAAAAAGTCCACATCGGACTATATTTTAAAACTATCTGTAAGGTCGCAACAATGATTTATAAAAATGAGGTAACAGCATTACTCATGCGAACCAAATACTTCAAGCGGCATGTAGTTTTTGGCTGGTAGGGGTGATATCACAAATGTCCAAATGCCTGTATTGAACGATATTTTCCAGAAAAGAGTAAAAAGTAGAAACACCTGTCTTCGTGTTTCATTTGGAGGGAACTACAGGTAAGAAGGACATCAACTATACCAAATTGCCACTGAGTCACAAAATGTAGATTTTTACTGGATGAATCGTTTTTTTTTATTATGACACTTTATCATCTTCGTGGCATTCGTGTCACGACGAATCGTATATTCTAAATGATTAAATCTACGAACTCATATTACTGCGATTTGTTGACTCTAAATTAAAAACAAAAAGAAAAATGGCAGGACAACAGTCGATGATCACCGATGATCAACTCCAACAATAGCAACAATCTAACAAATTGGCAAAATCAAGATCAATTAGCTCCGATTTGGATGGAACTTCGTACACGGCTCTATTATGAAAAGCTATTAATTTTACACGAATGGACTAATTCTTAAAAACGGCGAATGCACCGGAGTACATTTTCAAAATTTCACAACACGAAAGTGTAACGAAATTACTCCAGATTTGATTTCCTAATAACTTTTTGCCCTGTTTGAGTAATTTCTCTCAAATGGAAGTAGGTGTAAGATTGTTATTAATACCATGTTTATTTTGTAAACATTGTTTAAATAATGAAATCAACCGAATCTATAAAAAAGACCCTGTTGCACGTTTGCTAGATTCAGTTTATGAAAATCCATGAACGGAGACACATTGAGTGCACATACCGCCACCTACGTCAAGACAGTGGAACTACACCCGGCATTATTCAACTGATGCTTCACTGCCCATACTCGCATATCAGTCCCATATAGATTTTCGCCAATTTTGAGTTAACTTGAGAAATGAAATCTATCCTCAATATACTCTCAGAAATAGCAATAAAAATTGAGGCTTTGTTCAGTAAAATGTGAAAAAATATCAACTCATTTCTGTCCCATATGCAAAGTACCCGCATATCAGTCCCATTCAGTGCAAATTTCATTTGTTGCAATATTGGAGTAGCAAAGGCGTATTACCAATATTTCATGTAATAATACCATGATTTAGCATTAGGTAGCACAATAAATCAAAAAATTCGGAAATGATCATCTTTTTCTCGACATGCCGATTTTCCATATGGGACTGATATGCAAGTATGGGCAGTTCAGTCAATGGCGAATATTCGGTTCCTTTGCTCAGGCCTAAACGCAGAAAATCAACTAGTTCTCCTGTTGGACATTTGCAGTGTGCTTCCTTGTAGTCCATATAAAAATTCAAAAATTCGAACCACGAAAACTAATTTATGCATGTTTGCTCAGCGTTATTTTTTTTCGTTATTTTCCATTCTACATAGTTTAATATAATACTTTAACATAATAAAAATCCACTATTATTAGTAAATCGGTAGTATTCAACCAAATTTATTTTGTACTTGTGTTTGTATTCTTTCATAAAGTCGAAAAACACTTTTTGATTGTTACTCTCCCGTCTTCAATCTTAGTGCAATAAACTACATCAGTTGTATGTTACAACATATCAGAAAATAAAAATATTAAGATAAGCCCTTCTGGAGAAAATTGATGTTTTCAATATATAAGGAAAAAGTTTTTTTTTCTCTCTGTATAAATTTTACACACAGGTTTATTCATTATTTGAAACATTAGTGAGAGCTCCTAATCAATCACGAAATAAATAAAAATACACAAGTTAATTTATTAAAAAACAGTCGTCATTTTCCGGTCCATAGCGAACGGTGCATCATGTCACTTTTAGATGGATCGAATATTTTTTCATACATTATCAAGATGGAAAAATATTCAGGGACATCAAATTATTAATAAAAAATCATCCAGGTGACGTTTACCGACGTATTTATGGTTTTTGAAAACTTTTATATGGAGAGGAGTCACTGTGCATCGGCGGGTGTCAAAAAAGTACATTCTGTTCATTTTGTGAGGTTATGTCATGTTCGTGTAAAACCTAAAAGTGATATTCGAACATATTCAAGAAGTGGAAAAAGTACACCAATGACGAACGAATATATAAAACAATGAAGCATGTATTTGTCGATTCGGGTTCTCCACGAGTATTGCCTAATCATTTTCATGCTTCGCTCTTTTGTACGGTGAACAATTCAACGTTTATCAAGACGGATGTGCTAAATTCGCACTAATTATGAATGAATGAATTAGTTACACGAAGAATTTTGATCATTTTTCGATCAATTGATGGTTCAAATTGATCAATGGTTGTCTATAACGATTAGTATAAACAGTTTCACTAGGTTTTAGAAACTCATGGTAAGACATTGAAAAAATCAGTTTGAATCAATTTTTGGAGGAAAACATTTTCTGTTCCTTATGCTACCTTGATCAAAAAGTTCCCGAAATCACCACCGTGTGGCGCTCTCGGTCACCCAAGTAGATTTTTGTAGGATGCCGCATCTGGACATTTGTAAAGGTTACGCTGTATTGAGTACATCTGCGTTTGTGCGTGTCCTCGATTTTGTATTTTCAAAATGGAATTGAATTTGCAACAACGAGTTTGCATTAAATTTTGAGTTGAAAACGGTTCCAATGTTGCAACGGCATTGCAAATGTTAGAAGAGTGTTTTGGCAACGATACTCTGAAGAAACAGTGGCAGGAACGTTTCCGAAGTGTCGTCGTTTTTAGTCGAAAACGAATTCGATGTTCATAGTTTTCATTGATAACAAGGGTGTTGTATATCATGAATTCTTTTAACAAAGCCAGACCATCAACAAGAAGTATTATTTGGGCATTGCGACACGTTTTAGTGAAGCAATTCGTCGAAAAAGACCAGATTTGTGGACAAATAACTCGTGGATCTTGCACCACAATAACGCACCGTCACACAATGTGATCGTTTTCCGTGAACATTTGGCTAAAAGCGAAATGAATGAAATTCAACAATCACCGAATTCACCTGATTTGGCTCCCTGCGATTTTTTCCTATTTGGTCCACCCAAGAAACCGCTCCGTGGAACGCTTTTTAGCACCCGAGATGAGATTATGGAAAAATCGCAGATGGCTCTGATGACCAACCGAAAACTGAATATAAAACATGTTTCGAGGATTGGATCAAGCGCTGGCATAAGTGTGTTGCAGTCGATGGGAAGTACTTTGAAAGGGACAATATAGATTTTGATGAATAATCCTGTATTTTTAATTTTTAATTTAACTTTCTGATCAAGATAGTATGCATTCGAGTACGCCCTATAAACTGAAGTATTCATTACATTATATCTATTTCAATCGAGAAACTGATTTGATACATTGGTAAATCCGATAACGAAGTCTAAATAAATCACAGATTTTCAAATATTTCGTCAGTCGATTTCGGCTGTCTCATGTTGAAATCACATAAGCGTACATGCAACAAATAATAAATTGATAACACGTGGGCATTGATAGTTTTTTTGACGTCACCTTTTTTAGGTTAATACTAACCTTTAAAAGACAGCTGTTAAAATTTCTATTCATTAGTTTGTGAGCTATTCTGCTAAGAGTGACGCTACTTTTTTTATTTTTGAAACGATGGATCAATAACAATTTAATGTGTTTCAATTTTTCACTAAATGATAATAAAAACCGTTCAAGCGAAGCAATGGCTTGAAAAGTGTTATGGAGACTTTGCGCTTCATCAGTAATAACAATAAAACGTTGGTTTGCTGACTTCAAACGTTATCGTAGAGACACCGATGATGCAGAACGCAGTGGCGGTAACACCAGAAAACACACAAAAATCCACAAAATCGTTTTGAATGATCGAAAAGTGAAGTTGCATGTTCAAAATCAAAAACCAGAACATGTTGATGATCCTGAGCAGTGTTTGACTATGTTTAAACGAAACAAACCGGAATTTTTGCATCGATATGTGACAATGGATGAAACATGGATTCATAACTTCACTCCGAAATCAAAACGATCGTCATCTGAGTGGATATCAAACTAGTGAACCTCGTCCAAGCGCCCGAAAGCACAACAATCGGCTGGAAAGGCTATGGCCTCGGTATATTGGGATGTGCGTGATGTAATATTTATCGACAATCTTGAGAAAGAAAATACAAGTAACAATGAACGATATACAGCGCTATTGGAGCGTTTGAAGGCCGAAATTGCAAAGGAACGACCGAATATGGCAAAACAAAATTTTGTTTCATCAAGGCAACGCACCGTGTCACAAATCAATCAAAGCAATGACAAAACAGCATGAATTGAACTTCGAATTTCTCCCACATCCACACCGTGTTCACCAGATTTGGCTCCCAGCGACTACTGGCTGCTCGCAGACCTGAAAAAAATGTTCGCCGGTAAGAAATTTTGCACGGATTAAGATGTTATCGCTGAAACTGAGGCCTATTATGAGGCAAAAAATAAATCGTTCTACAAAAGTGGTATTGAAATGTTAGAGCGGCCCGGGGATCATTGCGTTGCTCTTGATGCGCATTGCGTTGATGAAAAAAGTTGATTTTGAACCAAAAAAATCGTGTTCTCTTTGTTAGGCCCGGGACTTTTCGGTCCATGTGTTACACCCAACCAAACCAATTAAGTCTGAGAGAAATTTGAAAGGGTTTTTATCGGGCCATAATAGCAGTAAGGTATAAGAAAAAAGTATCTCTTTGCAAGTATTATGACACGCTCAGTAGAAAGTATCAAAACTATGATTTAAACGGAACCCAAGTACCGGATGGTGAAGGACCACGTTTTACAATACTTTTTTACAAAAGTTTCAAAGTTGCAAACCAACTCTTGAGTTTGTAATAATACATATTTCTCAAAGAAAATCACCGACATTATTTATTCCCAGATAGAAATTAGCATTTCAAGGAAATTCCAGAATTTTACCAGGTAAAATAAAATTCCCTCGAATTTTCCAGGTCTCTTCTAGACATCGACACCCTGTCACCTGAAATTCATTTTCGTTAAAAAATTGATATTTTAATCTCTTCTATTTTAACTGAATTTTTCCTAACCGTCATTAGATCCTTAAACTTACCGTTCACCGACTGCCATCTCACCTGAATAACTGAAAAGGCTCAGAATAACCACAGAAACGTAGGTATCAAATTCTAACAACTTTAAGAGTTCTGAAAGAAAAACTTTCAAAGGATGTGACATTATCACCTAGCGAAAAGGATCTAGTGCAACACAATTTCATAATAGCTTAATGATATTATTTATAATTCCGTTATCGAGTTCCAATGACCATACGCGTAGCAGATGCTTTTCAGTACTATAAAATACAAATTACTTGCTACGTGAATCAGATTCGAGACTTGCTAGGACCATTTTTACTTACTATAAATAACGTTCTTTTTATGTTCAGCAATAGTTACGCAGTCGTTAGTGCATATAAAATTTAATTTGTTTCTTACAAAAACTAAAAAAAAACTTCGGTTCTATGCTACGGGGTTTAAAAGTGCACGTTGATGTATGTTCAAACTGTTAGGCTCATTCAATATACCGTCAAATTGACATTTGTTGTTAGAATTTGATGTTTGAATTACTTTTTCTTTTGTTAAAGTTTTCAAAACAAAATAAGATTTCATCGGGAAGTTTTTTGTTCTACTTTGGATGGTTGTAAAATTTGTCTGCAGTAAGCGTTTCGTTTTTGCAGTCTGACAAATTATGGCTATTTCTTACTAGTGTAGTTTTCAGATCCTAAGCCTTCCAGCTCAGCTAAGTAAGTCATATGCACGATGGCTCTCTCTATTGTCGCTTATTTTAATAACTATTTAGTAGGCTTGAAGCGTAATTCAGTTTAAAATTTCTGTTCATATTTTCTAATGACATATCTGGCATAGTCAACTAAAGCGATATACTAAACTGTAGGCAGGAAGTATTTCTAGTGATACAAATTGAGTTTGGTTCGTTTTGTTGGTTTGTTTTGTTTTTGATTTCCTGTTCAATTAGAATTAATATATTTATATACTTAAACTCAAATCCAAACTATTCACAAGTCGATCGTTACGATGGTCAAATTCCATTAATTGACATGCAAATTGTTACCACATCCACTGTATTCGTCAGATTCAGCCCCCAGCAACTATTTTCCGTTCACAGATTTAAAAAAACTTGCGTGCTGGGAAGATTTGCATCGTATGATGAGGTCATCGATGAGAATTAAGTGTTTTTTGAGACTAGAAAAATATCGTCGCTTCAAAGTGGTGTAGAAATGTTGGAATACCGTGGAAATAATTTTATTGCTCTTCAATGGGAATACAAGTTACAGACCATCTAGCCCAGGTAGAACAGCTAACCCAGTACAAGCACTATCACGTCTGGAAACTGACATTTTACATACAGATGCTGGGCCAACCAATATTGACGCACGATTTCCGAGCTTGTAGGGTTATACAATTGACATTCAATTACATTCAGTATATAAACCGAGAGCATTGGAAAACATATGAACTTGAACCAGTCGGGTCTACCTAACTATTCTGAATTTTTTGTAATTTTCGGGTTCGAAATTACAACAAGAATGTTAACTTGCCTGCTGGTTACACTCTGTTTGAGTTTATTATATGAAAGACTGGCGAAAACTGAAGAAGTTGTTTGATAATTATATCGGAACAAAAAAAAAGAAGAAGTGAAGAAATTATTGGTAATTAAAGTGGGGATTTCTGTTCAATCACAGGTGCAAGAAAAAAGTTGCAACCACTTTGAAGAGTAGTGTATAAAAAGGTTGCTCCTTACCTAGCGTATATAGTAATAGTTAAAATGAAAGTCAGCTGGATAAATTCCACAGAAATTATTTAAAAATTAAACAAAAGAATCAATGATTCCGTTATTCATTGGTATAACATGGTAAATTAAACTGCTTTGATCAGTGGAAATCAAAGAAAAGGAAGTAACGAGAGGATTGTTGTAAGGTTAGCTTGAGCTTGAGCTTGAGCGACCACTCCTGGATGCTAGCCAATTGGTAAATTGTCCTTCAACGTACATCTTCTGGTAACCCTAGAATTCATTGATCAGTACCGGCGCCGGTCAGGCTCGAACGTAGATCGTCTAAGGAATGGGAAGGTATGTTAGCCCAACACTTGTTGTTATTAGAGGCCGTATATACTACTGCGCACTCCACAAGTGTCGCGAGAGTAGGATATTTGTTAGCATAAATTTCAGTATTCGCGTGCGAGCTAGTATGTTACGGTTTCAAGATGCTCGGATGCATCACTAAACTCACGGACTTCCCAAGTGAACGTTTCAACAATATTCGACACTGAAGTCCCGGGAAGTCTTGATTCAAAATTTTTATTCGTGAAAACTGAATGAAAATTTGAAATACCATCGCGTAACGAATAAAAACTTTCCTATTTTTTCTAAATGGAATTACCTGCTACGAAATAAACGAGTGAATAGGATTTAGACAAAATAGTTGATTCATTGTAGCGACATAGTCTACAATTTTTTATAAAATCATTTTAAATCACCAAACAAAGGTCAACAGATTTCACGCGCGACTTGATTGTCTCCGCTTTTTTATTTTAGTTATTTATTTAAATTATTAATTGGTTATATTGGATGATTTGAGCATCTGGCTACCGAGAAAAAGTACTGTTTTTCAATATACCGATGAATGTTATCTCTGTTATTAACTTCTTAATATTAACGGATTTGCACAAAAGTTGATTTTTATCATTCAATTTATAATCTTGAAAGATATGCAATAACATGGAAGAAGAAAACATTCGAAATGAAATTTTTCTTCGAAACTAGCCGGAAATTGATAAGTTGAATGAAGAGATAATCTAGTAAAAAAAGAGTGATCAGAAGTGAAACGTTGAAAATATCTGATAACTGAAAGAAAAATGAAACTCCTGCATTTGTCGCCTTTTACGACATGGAAGCAGGAACCCAGTGGATCTATTCTTGGCTCATTTTTTTTCCGCCGGATTCCACACAGCATTTTGGTTGATACTGTCCGGAGAAAGATTATAGGTACTATCAGTCGTCTAGTGGAGCCCCTCGTAACTGTGCACATAATATCCCGGAAGTGTATAGTACCTGGATATCCGGAACTGACGACTCGCTGATGCAAGATAACGAATGCAGTTGAGGTAAAATTTAGTAAATTTTCAAAGGGTTTTTTTCTCGTTTTTTCAGCTTGCCAATCTTAGGCGTTGAGTGGATAGGGTTCCGGGAACAACTGCTTCATCCGCTATTGCAACAATAAGATTTTTAGACTTGTTATTTGAGCATTACCTCACCGGGGCCGTTGGCGCATTGCTTCGCTTCCAAGGCCCGTTTCCGTCAAGGATTTCGATGTCTTGCGGTTAATTTTGGGCACCAATCGCGAATTCATCATTCTCCGGCACGTGGGGATGTCAGAGCGGTTTTGCTGCTTTGTTCACCGCGGGAGCCGATGGATTCAGGACGTTCACGTTCCGGCTGAAACTCTTGACTTTTACAGGAAGAGGAAAGTAAGATAGGGGCAGTAAACTGAGTGCCAAGTTGAAGTGAAACTCAACTGAGAATCGTAAATAAACATATGGGATATTATTTCCCCGAAACTTACACAGCATGAGACCGCGACCGGGTAAAACCGTAATCAAACTTGGACACCAGCATTTGTGTCTAGACAGAAAGTAGTGTTGTAAAAAGTATTAATCAGTTTATGGTAGACCCGGATCACACGGGTAATAATTAGGTTTCAACAAGTTAAGTGCGGAAAGTATAAAAACTCCGAAGCCAGGAATGTCAGAGTTAGAATCAGTCAGAGAAAAATTTACTAGAATGTGGAATTAACGATAATATAGTGAAGTTAAAAATGAGTGTTATTGTGCTTGATTTAAAACAATTAGATGCAGCGCCCTTAGCGAATTTGCTGCATTGCATTGGCGCAGCAGTCTTTGTTTACACGCTCTTGGAATGCGCTCGGGGTTGCTGAGATGTTTTTGTTTGCGCGACACTGAGGTGCCCTGCGTAAGCAAAGAAATTTCACGGACAACCACGGTAACGGTCACGATTGTCTCGGGTTTAGGCCGAACAGTTAGTGAAATGTTAGGAGCTTAAAAACCCCTAGTTGGGAAAAGTTAGGGGCCAGTTCAGTTTTTACAGAGTGCGGTAACTAGGCGCTAGTCACGGGAGTTGACCCGGTAGACAAATTAAGTAGTTTTTTGCTTCAAGAGTTAGTGGCTAGTTCAGTAGCAGAGTATGATACAGTATGCATAGGAATATGTGTGCATTGTGAGGCTTGAGAATCAAGTGAAGTTCCAGTTCTAATGCACAGTCGGTGTGGAATGTTGTAAACGTGTTAGTTTTCCTTATTCCCCAGTTCTCGCCGTGAAGGCAACGCATGTGTTCAATTAACAGTTGCATCAACCAAAGAAGAAAGTTGGCTCTGTGCAAAAAGCGTGCATCACCAAGAGGAACTGCATTCAAATTTCAAACTTGAAACAAGCATTAAAAGAGAACGCATATAGAAGCGTCCAACAATTATTGATACACCAAGGAAAAGTTCCAAAGATTCTAGAAGAGCTTTTCGGCAACCAGAATTTGGTGTATGAGAAACTCTTATGTGAGTTCACAAGAATGAAGAAAGATAGCAATAAAGTGTTTTCGGTCCTCAGTCAGATGCCCACAACAACTTTGAGAAAATACTAAATTCGACTGCACTGCGCGATTTGTATTTGAAGGTTTTGGTACTAACAATACACCGGAACCACAAGAGAAAGAAGAGTCACACAAGTTACCCGTAGAAACCATTAAACTTATAAACGTCAGATACGAAGAATTATAATAGTTCGGAAAATATTTCTTCGACGGTTCAGGAGTTTGGTGTTAAAACATACCCTTGATGAAAACAACTAAAGAATCAACGAGGTCGAAAAACGATCCAATAAAGATGAACCTTGTAACAACGACGAGCAGAAGTACGAGACATACAATGCGCGTGAGTTTTCAATCATTTCCCCCGAACGAGATTATCACAGTGCAAATCAACAAGTTTAATGTGACATGTCCGAGACTTTTATCTCATTCAAAAAAATCCGGTGGAGGCGTTTTAATTGCCATTAATGCTTGCATAGCTTCAGAAGAAATTATAACACCAAAACATAAACAGTTGGAGCAAGTATGGGTTAAATCAGAAATATCAGGAGAAGAACACATTTTTGCTTATGTAAATTTTCCACCTAAAAATGCTAATAGCAAATCATTTAAACTATTTTTCCAAACTGTACCAAATTATCACCTCCGAAATTAATCCAGAAATGAAGTTTCACTTATATGGCGACTTTAACCAACGAAATGTAGATTTTATCAGGTCTACATTGAATAAATTCTGTCAAAAATAGACAAGGGTCACACTTAGATCTTCTATGCACAAACTGCACTGAAGATTTTTGTGTGAGTAAATCATTGACACTACCATGGAAAAATAGGGCATTTCACACAGTACATGAATATTCGATTTTAATTCATACAACTTCTATAACCCATTGAGTTGGAGTACGAGGAAGTTCTGGAATACAGTAAAACAGAGTTTGAAGCGATCAAGCGTAAGCTACTATAAATTGGTAAAACTTAGTTAGTATTGAAGGGAATATCGAACAAAATGTTAATAAATTCTATTCAATATTAAACAACTCAATCTCTGGAACTGTTCATATGAAAAGATGAAGAAAACACTGTAATATGAGCCTTTAACACTAAATCTCCTCACACATTCCAGACCATGTAATATGAATATTCAAGACTAAATCTTTCACACACCCCAGACCACACGCACTTGACAAAAACCCGTAAAAGCACCATTCCACGAAAACCTAGAAACCTACATAAAATAACTACATTACCTACATGAAGGCAACTAAAATATCAACACTTGCACTTTCCGGTGACCCAGAGAAAGAAACACCGTGGTCATAAAATTCGACTGCAGAAACAAGGAAGCATCAAGTTTCAAATCGTTATGTCATCAAAACGGCAGAACACAAAAAATGAACATAACCGACTGTGTCACTTCCCTCTTCTTGACGTCCCTCATGTCCACAATCGAGTACCAACCAGCCAGCACGACCTAGAATAACAGTAACTCAGGAGCACTAACTCAAACCGACACTCACGAGAATAACCCGACATGCTATCGCCTTCTCCTCTCCGTATCACACCCACTCACTCTCATCAAGAAGCTTATTGCCTCTCTTACTCACAAAATATACAATGGCCGACACGATACAACGAGTCCCATTGGTTAAACCCGATTTACACTCCGCGTTCTAACTCCTCCTCCCAGATTCTCAGTAATCCCAATTGTAAAAACCAATTAGCTAGGCTAGGAGAGCATAGGATATATAAGTTAACGAACTGATAGAAATAAAGGAATCTCAATCACAACTTTAATCAGTTTACAACACCATGACAGTAAACTGCCATTGTGGTTTAACCCGCAATTAAAAAACTTAAAAAAAAAACAGAAAACAGAGAGCACACAAAATACACAAAAGAGAACAAATTAATAATAGTCTACAAAACTATCTCAATATCTGTACAGAAATTAGCGCAGAAAATTGAAAATGAGACCAAGAGCTGTCCAAAACAAATTTTTCAATTGCGTAAAAAAATTAAAGAGTAAAAACTTTCCTTCACAAATGCGTTATGATCCCTCCATTTTCTTCGTGAAGTATATACTACACATACCGAAAGTGATCGTGGCTACTTCTCATTTATTCCGGAATCTCCAATCGAAATTTCGAACGAAGATGTTTTGAATGCACTTAAGAAACTGAATCCATCAAAAGTGCCATAGCCTGGCGGTATTGCTCCGGTGATTTTGAAAAAATTGACAGGAGAATTGACTTTTCCATTACTACATCTTTTCAACATGTCCACAAAATATGCAGCATTTCCATAAAGTCATTGTTACTCATCCGAAAACAGCCCAAGTGGAATTGATTTCAAGGTGGATAGACCGCTACGAGAGCTATCCGGCTGCGAAACAATTACACTAGGCTTCATCCAGATACCCCTTAGTAACATTGGTGGCTCCAGAGAGGAGCCAAGAAAAAACTGGTCTTTGAAGCCAGTAACATTGGTGGCTCCAGAGAGGAGCCAAGAGGAGCCGGTCTCGCCAATAACATTGGTGTCCTCCAGAGAGGACGAGAACTCACATTATCAGCACGATAGAAGGCTTTCGTTAGCAACGAAAGGGATAGCTCGTGAACTAAACACAGATAGAAACATGATGTTCACGACATATCGACCGAACCCCCACGGCAGTTGCCGTCTGTGTACGGCAGCTGATAAAAAAGAAGCCATGATCGCATGCGACGAATGCGATCGATGGTTCCATCTGAAGTGTGTGAAACTTTCAACTTCACCACCAGAGGAAGAAAGATGGATATGCCCTGAATGTTTAGACGCAGAAAGGGAACTTATTCAATTGAAAACTCAACAAAAACAATCGTTAAATAAAGACGTCATCCAGGAAATACTTCGGGAAAATAGAATGGCGATGGAACAATTAATAAAATCCATACAGACAATTAAATCAGAAACTGAAGAGCCTGTACCAGGTACATCGGCAGCAGGAATAAAACCCACCAAACAAGAGCCCGATTGGACGGTTTATTTGAAACGACAAGCGCTTATGAGTTTGCCCAAATATGGAGGCTCGGCCAAGGAATGGCCTAAATTCAAGAAAATATTCTTGGAAACAACCAAAGAGGGGTTGTTTAACAATCTGGAGAATCTCACTAGACTCCAGACTGTGTTGTACGGCAACGCAGAGAAAAGCGTGCGTCAACTAATGATGGATCCAAACAGTGTGGATCAAATAATAAAGAGACTAGAGGAAAATTTCGGAAGACCCGAACTAGTCTATAAAGAATTATTGGCAGATTTGATTAATATAAAAAAGGATAATCGAAATCTGATAGCAGAGATATCCGATTCATTGGATAATCTCGTCTGCAACGTATCACTCTTAGACAGAGAAGAGTATCTAATAGACCACAGACTTGTGGAAGACACGGTACGAAAGTTACCATATGGTTTACAAATAAAATGGCACGAGGACCAATACCAAGATGATACACCGATAAAAACACTATCGGATCTAAATGAATGGCTAAAGCCTCATGCTAGAACTAGCAGGTTGATGATCGCATCACATAAAGAACCAGAGCGAAAATCAAAAATACATGTAAACATGCATCAAAGCAAGGATGCAGATAAATGCGTTATGTGTAGTGATGGTCATACACTACCTGAATGCACCAAATTCAAAACATTGAAGCCAGAAGAAAGAAACAATCTGGCCTTCAAATCAGGACTATGTTTGAGCTGTCTTGTATTTAAGAATCATAAAATGCGAGACTGTAGAAAAACCAAATGCTGCGGAATAGATGGATGCAACAAAAAGCATCACCCGTTACTACACAACAAATACACGAAAAAAGAGGTACCAAAGGATGAAGAAATTCAAGAGGTGGAATTAAATAACCACCACGAACACACCAAACAAAACGTTTTCTACCAAATAGTACCTGTAACTTTGCGCAACGGGAATAAGAAAATTGAAACGTATGCGTTTTTGGATGCCGGTTCGTCACTCACGCTACTCGACGAAAATACGGCTAGAGAACTAGAGCTACAAGGAAGGTCTGATCCACTAATGCTTAAATGGACACAAAATGTCACCAGAAATGAGGAGGAGAGCCGCCGGGTTCAACTTAAAATTCATGGCGAATCCAACAAGGAGTTCACTATTAGGGGGGTAAGGACGATCAGCAATCTTCAACTGCCTAAGCAATCAATGGATGTTAAAAAACTGCAGACTGAATATCCATATTTGAAGAATATTTCATTGAAAACCTATAAGGATGTACAACCGACAATTCTTATTGGACTGAGTCATAGTCATCTTTTAACTCCGTTTGAAAAACGGATTGGGAAAGCAAATGAACCAACAGCATTACGAACGAAACTAGGATGGTTCGTTTTTGGAAACACTAGACATACAGTCGAAGGTGATTACGTTATGTTGACACAAAAAGAAGAAGAAATGGAAAAAGTCATGGAGAAATATTTTTCCACAGAAGATTTTGGTGTCAAATCAGTCAAAACACTGCCCAAATCGATCGAAGAAGAAAGAGCAGACTCGATAATAAAATCCACGATGAATTATCAAAATGGTCGGTACGAGATTGGCCTATTGTGGAAAAATAATCATACAATATTTCCGGAAAGTTATAAAAATGCTATGAGAAGATTGGTGTCAATGGAAAGAACGTTGCAACGAGACTCTGAGTTAAAAAACTGGGCGATAAATACATTTATCGATTACGAAAGGAAAGGATACATACGCAAATTGACACAGTCGGAATTAAATCTATCAGCACCACGAGTTTATTATCTTCCACACTTCATTATTCAGAGTAAAAATAAACAGCCACCTAAACCAAGATTGGTGTTTGATGCAGCAGCTAGTGTGCAGGGAGTTTCTTTTAACTCAGCCTTGTTATCAGGGCCGGACGCCACTACTTCATTATTTGGCGTATTAATAAGATTCCGGGAAGGAGCAATTGCGGTCTGTGGAGGCATCAAGGAGATGTTCCACCAAGTCAAAATAAGGCCAGAAGATCAACATGCTCAAAGGATTTTTTGGAGAGATTGTGACAACCGAGGGCAGCCTGAAACCAACGTCATGAAAGTAATGGTATATAACAAGACTGTTAAAATTGCGACACCAATTGAGAAGGAAAATGTCGACGCGCAAATGATGGACACTGATCGAGAAGATGATCCCTCCAAGGAAGAAGGTTGTAAACAAAATACAGTGAAAGAAATCAGAAAACTCGAAACAGTCATCGAATCATCTTCAGTCGACTCTGGTATATCAGCAGTTGCTTGGAACATGAAAACAAAATCGATTGATAAAACCGAGGCGATATCAGAAACAGTTTCTTTTGAACAAAATAAAGAAGATACAGCACTAGTTGATAGTATGAAATTGAAGGAAGAATCAAATGGTTTAGTGAAAAAGAAAAAGCGCATTCGACTCTTCACTGGTACAATACCGAAATTAATAATTATGTTTGTAACACTTTTATCATTAGGAAGCACTTTGAAAATAAAACCAATTGAAGAGGACGGGTTGATTTTCAACCATTATGGAACATGCATCCTCAAAAGAGGAACATGGAAGACGAACCTAAATACACAAGTGATCCCGGAAAAGGACATGAATACTATTGATGAAATTCACCATAAGTTATCTACGGCATTGGCTACGATGAAAAAACTAACAAGAGATCGCAATATGGAACAAATAGTAACATCATTACAACGTCAGGCAAGTAATGCAAAATTGGAGATTCAGTATTCTACAAGAATAAAGAGAGGAAGAGGAATATTAGGATTTCTCAAGGACTTATTATTTGGTGGAAACGATGTCGATGACGAAATTCAAGCTATGCGCATACACGAAGATGAAAGGTTCGATAAAATAGCACATTCTGTGAACCTAATGAATGTAAAAGCAGCACAGATTGAATACACATTGACGGGAAACTTTTTATGAAAATGAAATCGAAGCACCCCAGGAGATTAGTGTTATGGCTAATAACCATCCTGTTGCCACCTGATATTGATGCAACAATGGGGTCCTGTAAGTTTAGTATGAAATCTGGATTGCTGACCTATGATTGTGAGGGATTCTTCACTATAAAGAGAGAGAACAACATACTGGAGCTACTTGATTGTAGCCAAAATAGCACAGTTATCTATTCAACAGCCATAGAGGTTTTCCATGGAGAGTGTGTAAAAATCCTGGTTGACTATCATAAGGAAATTCCCAAGGATTCACATGATATTTATCCATATGTCTTATGGCCAGTATTCTCCATTTTAATCCTCTCTCTGGTCTGTGTGCTTTGCTGGGTCAGATTGAGGTCAAAACTGCACACTGAGGCAACTTCCATGATCAAGGCCACTAAGGCTGGGATAACCATAACAGGGGAATCTGAATTCAGGAAGTTCACTTGGCCACAACTGCTTGTCTTGGCATTATGTTGCAATAGGGCAGCATGTTCTTGTGTTCCTCCAAACCATTATTATGAGACAGGAAGTCAAGGAAGATATCAATTCTCATTACGGACTGGTGAAAAAGCATGTTTTGATGAGGGAACAGTAGTGCATGAGGAGAACCTTGAGCACATGGAGATAGACCATCTCTATGAGACCATAGAGTAGAGACACTACATCTGGAGTGATAGAAAGTGTGGTTATGGCCTCTGTGGAACAGAAGATGAGTGTGCTGTCTGGGGACAACATGGTAAGGTGGTTTATGAAACAGGTTACCTCTATAAGAAGATTTGCAGACCACACACAAGGAATTTCTTTGTGTGTCCCAGGATGTGGGGCTGCTGGCTAGCTACTCTGGAAGTGATTTGGAAGGACCTCCTAAACACCAGATCCCAAGTGTTTGGAATTGGATCCACTTTTTCAGATGATGACTACTCAGTTGTTGGACTTGAAGGCTGCAGAGTCAACCATTATAACCTGGATCCCTTAAATCTCAGAGATATGGCTCTTGTTGTTAATGGTGGGGGAGCTTGGATTTGCGACCAGTTTAGTAAACCAGGACATCCAGCTCATGGGGAGATTGGTGACTTGCAATTCACTGCAGTCAGGGGGAAATTGTTACTCATCCGAAAACAGCCCAAGTGGAATTGATTTCAAGGTGGATAGACCGCTACGAGAGCTATCCGGCTGCGAAACAATTACACTAGGCTTCATCCAGATACCCCTTAGTAACATTGGTGGCTCCAGAGAGGAGCCAAGAAAAAACTGGTCTTTGAAGCCAGTAACATTGGTGGCTCCAGAGAGGAGCCAAGAAAAAACTGGTCTTTGAAGCCAGTAACAGTCATCGTATTTGATGTCAATTTATAATCTGGTGCTAATTTTATGAAAAGATGTGTTTCGTGTTTTTTTTATTTTTAATAATTATGAAAAGGTATTAAATAACAGGCACTAATTTAGGTAGAAACAACAGGCGAAAAATTCGAGTTTCAATGAAATTGGTACGACTATTCGTAAGTAAACCTGTTGTTAATTATTTTCGTATACAAGAGAGAATTTGTTAATTGTTTTGGATTTCAAAATAACATAAAAATAAAATTAGAAAGAAATTGTGCGATTTGAGAAAAAAGTGGATAAACACATCGCAGGTTCACAAGAGGAATTCTGAGGGAGGAAACGATCTAACAATTAAAAACAGATAAATTAATATATATGCAAAGAAAAGCTAAGTGAATTGCATCAGATAACGCACAATCTCGTAAAACAAGAAGTGTGCTAGTACCGAATATTAAGAAAAGCTGTAGCATAGTGCTTACAATTATTAGAAACCTTTTTTTTCTCCATCCGTCCAATCGAACGGACGTGTTCTCGGGACGCGTGTCGCAGTATATCGCGCGCGTATAGTTTTATTTTACTTTAACTTTTCTATTTCGACGCAAACGTGCAAGTAGGCACGTCACATAAAAATGGAAAATTGAGGCATTAGTAATTGTACTATCTACGACAACCGCTATCTTTGGAAATGTCATGGAAAGTGCAATCGGAAATTTCATGCAGCCTGCGTGGAAACACAGAGAAATCATGAAGAATGGTTAAGGACTTTCATGCTACCTCTCTGTATTGACTGTCAGCAGGAATTCCCTGAAGAACTGCAAATGAAAAAAACTTATGCAACTTATCAAACAGTTCGTACCCAAATCGAAGCGAACCATGCTTTATTCGCACAAATAGAAAGTATGAAAGTATCACTTCACGCTCTGGACAGCATGGAATCTTTCTTTTGCTTCAACTAGAAGGCTTTGCTTAAGCTAGAAACAGACAGAAAAAATGTAAACATCGTTACATGCTACGCGGCCAGTAAAGTCATAAATCGCATTTGATCACTTTTGAATGAACATGACGAAACTTATTTAACGGTCATGAACACCGCCAACAAGCAACTGTCCACTAAGACAGAAGTATACCTCGAAAAAGTATTTACTTTTTTCGAAAATCAACAGGTCACTAGTTAAAAGAAGAATGGAAATGTATAGCCAGTACGAATTATTGAAAAAGGATATAAGGAATAAGAACTAGTTCGACACGCCGGAGCTAAAAGGTAATCTAAATAAAACAACTAGAAATTTGAATTCTGGCAGTATACAGACCAATAATTCACAGCATGTCTCAGTTTATTTCAATCAATGAGGTTAGGGCTGAGATGAATGTAATCTAAGCCAAAATTTCAAAAGAATCTTTCCTTTCAGTAATGAAGTCAACATTGGTTGAGTTTCAATAGCAAGGTTTAAATGTCCTAGGCATTGTTCAGGAAGTCTTTAGAAGGGGATCTGCTGCAGGAAAAGAAAGGTTGGTCATACAAACTCACATGTCGTCAATGATTTTATTGTTTCTAAGCAGAGGCAATAATATCGATCAAATGATTCTTAGGACCAATGAAACTGGTAAAGCAAGAATTAATAGTTTAAAGACCATTTATAAACTAGCAACAGTTGTAACTCTGAAGCTGCTAAGTTCGGAAAGTGTTAACATTCCAAGAGCACTGTGACACTATCTAGCACGGACTTCGGAACAAGTTTCCCTAGGACCATGCAGACTGTCATTTCTGTTGCTGTCTTCCCTAAAGGTGATCTTGGGATTAAATTGATGAAAGCTCTGCTGCTATACTTAATAGAGAAAAACAAGCTGTTAAGCAACTCTGGAACCTCCCCTGACTCTGACATTTTACAGAGAGTTTTACCCTTTGCCAGAGCATCATATGGATCAGGTGTTGTTAGTCAAGTGGACAGACTAACAATATGCGATAATCTAGGCTTGACAACGTCTGGTCAGCCAAGTGCGAACATAAAAATAGCAATAAATACATTTAGTCAAAAGTACCCGAGTACTGACCTCAACTTCATCGCTTAAGTGGTGATTTGGAGGAATTATTAATACTAAATTGGCACATAAAGCTCTAAACTTCTACCTAATACAAATTTGAAGAGAAACCCTATTATAATAAAAATTGTTTTTATTATTTTCCAAATTTGGGGTTGGTCTTTGAGTAAAAAAAAGAAAGGCGCAAATCTCCAAATAACTAGGGGAACGTGCCACTTGAGCTAATTAGTTCTGATTCCTGATGCCTGGCTAGTAACCCTGAAAACTTCGAATCAATCAAAGAAATTTTAATGAATGCCCTGGACGACCGACAGGAACTTTCGACATACAAATGCCAACTTTGGCAAAATAAAATCGACATCGACGGTGTATCTATAAAAAATGTTATCAAAAACCTAAAGACATAAAAAATTTGGCAAAACAGAAACAGATATACAAAGAGAATTGCTAGACGAACAACAAGTTTATCGACAAGGACAGCCATTCATAGCAGGTCTCAAAGAACCCTACTACGGATACGCACAAGCTGATAGGCCATCTGATATTGAAGATGCATATGCATTCCTGTGTAGATTCAAATCTAAAGAACTAGCAGCCTCATACATGTCCGATACGCGATACGATCGAAGAAAACCAAAAAGTTTTCGTGATCCTGAATATTAGGTCAAAACGAGAACCCAGACCACTTAAAACCAAAGCTCACAGCGTACGAGATATAACATTCAAAAAAGTTAACAAAAGAAAGATTAACAGATTAAAAAAGACATAAAACATTACTTGGTACAGTTATTCAATCAATCTATTATTTCTTTTCTACACTAATTACAGATTCACTCACTGTCACTGTACTTTATTCAACACTCGCAAAATCGAAAACATTAGAAATTAAACAATTACATAATGACCCTATTCTCTTGCTAAAACTAAATGAATGTAAATTACAGACAGGATTCATAAAAATAATACACTCAATTACCATAACAGATTTAGAAGATAACGTCTATATTTTTTCAAAAATAGACAGTCAGATAGATAGAAACATCCCAATTTCAAATCTTCCAATCCAGAAAAGTAGGGAACTTGTCAACAACCTGCAACAACTCAAGCCAGTTCATTACAGAAGAACCAAACGATGAGACCAACTCGATCGTTCCACCAGATTTGCTCGTGGATAATATGTACTAGTGGTAATCTTCTTAATTTTGAATGTTTTACAAACATTTTTCACAAGAGAACTAACAAAGTTGTTTCCATTATCGGTTACTAATTCGGCGGGTGTCCCATATTTACATATATAATTATTTACGAAAGTTTGCGCGACCGTGACACTCTCTTGATTTTTCATCGGTGCTACAATTAAATATCTAGTCAGATCGTCTTGCATAACAAGTCCGTATCTGTTATCCCATTCTGACTCAGGTAATACTACTATGTCCATATACACTTTTTTGGAATGGCTCGGACGATGTCGTAGTAATTTTCATTGGAATTTTGTTTGATCGACCGATTTTTTTTTCTGGCACGAGTTACATTGTTCAACATAATTTTCAATATCTTTTCGCATATTAGTCCAATGGAATAGCGGACTCAATCTTTTCAACATTCGTTTGCTTCCAACACCTTCCACCTAGAGGACCATCGTTGAACTCTTTCAATATTGTCATTGTGTTCTGTTAAATAATTATCAACTTAGAAATCCAACAACAACAATTACGACACATGGGCAAACGGTACAAGAATTCAAAATATCTACATAACTTCGTGAGAATCTAACCGGCAGTCTAAACAATAACATCAGTTGGTGAGAATAACAATAACCTGGAGCTTGAACCCCTGGAGCAGTTGTTCAACGCAATCAGTCTAGATTTAACCATTGTAACAAATAGTCATAAGTAGTGCTAAGTTAGTGATAGTAATAATATAAGCGCCCGAATAGGGACCAGTAGTGTAAATTAAAGAAAGTGAACTCAATAATTATCACAACGATAGAGTGGGTGATTTTTTTTTTAGAAAAAGTATCTGTTAGAAGATTACGTCGCGATCTTCATAGTCTAATCCGACCGCGCACGCAGCCGTAGAAAATAGTGCACTGAGTCACCGATATCGAGACTTATAACCTCATCGGACAAAATGTGAAGCCACATTTCTACTGGGACGATTACGACGCATTACTGGTTCAGCAAGGAGTCAACCGTTAGAGGATTGGCATGTAAAAATATTCTGTTGAAAGGATGATGAGTGTATTATGAATGTAAGTTTTATAATTGAATTAATTAACTATAAGAAGTGAATATTCAAAAAAGTGAAGTAAAAGTAAATCATGTTAGTGAACTGTGAAGTTTACAATAATTGATAAACAATTTTCAAAGTTAAAAATACATAAATAAAATAAGTTTTTGTGTTTCATTTTGTTTTAACTTTTTTAGAGCTGGACGATTTGATTTACAAACTTTCTGAATTACAGGTTAGCGAAGGAAGAATGGCAGAACAACAAATTCAAAATGTATTAACGAAAAACGTGATTTAACAGCGTTGGATCACCAATTGATGACATGTACATAAAGAGGACAACCTTTTGATGTATATTATGATCAAATTATTAAACTATTATCGTTAATCGCAAATCATATAAAAACTGACGACAGATTTTCACATCCAGAAACAATGTGTAATATGAGACATTGGCATAAAATCTCTAACACTACCCAGATCACATGCACCTAACAAAAACCCATAAAAATCACCCCGATACGAAAACCTAGAAACCAAGAAACAACGAAATGTCTAGAAACATTACTCACTCTCTCCTACTCAAATCACACAATGGCCGAGACGTTACTACGAATGCCATTGGTGAAATCAGATTTACGCTGCGCGTTCTAACTCCTCCTCCCGGATTCTCAGTAATCCATACTGTAAAACTCAATTAGCTAAGTTAGGAGAGGATAGGATATAAATAAGTGATTGACTTAAATAAACGAGGATTATTCCTAAATCATAGTTGAAACGAAGTGTTTCAATTTATCAAAGAAATATTCCTTGTATACCAAGTATATTAAATGGCGACCGTGACAGGACCCGTTGTGCATCTACCGAACGAAATGTGCGTCGTAATAAATAAAGTTGTGCATCTACCGAACGAAATGTGCGCCGTAATAAATAAAGTTGTGCATCTACCGAACTTGGAATTTGGAATCTACCGAACTTAGCTAAATTGGAAGCGGACAGCAACCGAGAGATGGAAAATTTGCAGTCAACAAATCAAAGGTACTTAGCTTAAGTAAGATTAGGGACCCCTAGAAAAATTTTAATAGAATAAATAACCCAAATATTAAAATAAAGTTTAAGATGGGTTGGTTTTCGTCAGACGAAACCATCAACAACGCAATAGTCCCATAACAGAGAGAAACCGAAGGCATCGCGCTTTGTGCCCTGGTTATAATAAAAGTTAGTTATCTGTTATAAAAAGGAATATTGGAATTACATAAGCAATTCACAAAAAAATTGCAATAAAGGCCGCAAGACAAACTCAAATGACCACGGTTTAAGAACATAAAAAAAAAAAAATATGGAAAAAAATTTTAATGACAAATGGCCCTTAAGGGTTCAAGAAATATTAATCGAAATCAAAACAAGAAAAGAGGAAAAACGCAAATAGGCGATTCCCGACAAACACACATGTGGTTACGCATGTATATTCATGTCTAGAAAATTACATACCAAAAAAAATATATATATATATATATATATATATATATATATATATATATATATATATATATATATATATATATATATATATATATATTTATATAATTGTTTATCCATTTTCAAGCTAAAATGAAATGCAAAAATATAAGGAGCTAGAAAAACTCCACACTTACGTAAAGAAGTCTATCAACACGAAACTATCAGAAAAATAACTTGAAGAAAAATTAAATCAATGTCAGGAATTTAAAATAGACCTTGACAATTTATTTATAAAGGAACAAGAAATCATTGACGATAAGACTTTCCACAACTTAGTAAAAAATACGAGACTGTGGACAGACGAAATTTGCGAAATAATAAAATTTAAACTCACATGCATTAGAGCAACCAAAAACGACGCGATGACGCAAACAACAACAACACCGTTTGACTTACGTCAGGCGACGGCTCTTATCCAACCTTACGACGGTTCTCCCGAGAACCTAGACACATTTATTGACTCAGCTAGATTGCTGAACGAGTTAGTTCTGTCAGACCACATGGCCATGGCAATAAAATTTCTAAAAACCAGACTGTCCGGAAAAGCCAGACAAGGCATCCCTGAAACAGTCAATACAATGAATAATCTGATACAACTAGTCGAGGAAAGGTGTAAAATCACGACCACTCCCGAAAGTATTATAGCGAAAATAAACACCTTAAAACAGAAAAACTCAATAAACAGTTTCTGCGAGGAAGTTGAAACCCTCTGCACGAAACTCGAAAACACTTATGTCGAGCAAAAAATCCCACTACCAGTTGCAAAATCAATGAGCACTAAGATAGGGGTAAACGCTCTGTGACCTGTTATTCTCTGGTCACAATGTAGTTCCTTTGGTCACTGAGTCCAGCTTGTATATATTTTTCAAATATTGTATATTTTTGTTTATTTCATTGTCAGTAAATGTCTGAGTAGAATTTAAACGTCAATCGCGTCCATACTCCGTGTTTACATGTTTGAGTTACGTTTAAGTTCTGCTCAATAGCAAAAGTTGGTGTCAAAAGTAGGGTTTTGTTGATTTATTTATTTATTTCCATTTATTTATTTAATAGTTATTTATCCTATTTATTGTTTATTTATATTATTTATTATTTATTTATTTACATTTATTTATTGTTTATTTATATATTTACCATCATTTATTTACACTATTTATTTATTTATATTATTCATTTATTTACATTCGTAAGTTCATATATTTCTTTATACAAATTTATTTAATAAATTATGATTATTTCGGCAAAAGGAAACAAAATAGCAAAATACAATTATAAAAGTACTAAAATTCAAATACACAATTCATGACACCAACCATAATAAAACGATAAAATATTGTAACCGTCATCTGTCTTCACACTGTCATCGTCGTCATCATCGTCATCATCGCAACATAATATGCGGGGTGGCATGCTTTGAGGGTGGCGGTGGGTATGAGATGGAAAACGGACCCCAAGCAGATAAAACCCGCGGGAAAACCTTCGCGGGGAACTAATAGTTTTCTGATCCGGAGGAGTGAAGACAGCAGCAGCGTATCACCCGCCCAAAGTGATTGAGTTTCAATCGTTTTTTTTTTAAAGTTTTTCAAAAGATCCAAAGGGATTTCTGTGATAATCCGTATCGAAGGTCCGCACGAAAGTTTGATTCGATAAACGGAAATCGAGTAGGGTCAGTGCGGTTAAATGCTAAATTCCCCGGTATAACGAACTAAACAGTGCTAGCACGACGCGAGTGCGATCTCGGTCTGTAAACGGCATAGTGTGACATTTCGTGGGCGTTAAGGACGCCACAGTGTCGAACCGGTGGAAGATATTTGCCGAAGTGACCGAAAACGTTATAAGCCCTACTCGATAGAAAGTTAGACACTCGCGTATAGTGATTCGTGCACGGTACCACTCCCCGGGTCCTTCGTAGTGAAACGCAGGCCTACGCTACACACAGGCCGAGTTGCTGCTTCATCTGGAGACGAGTTGCTGTTCCACCGCCCCGAAGTCCGTGCCACCCCGTCCGTCGTCGTCAGCAGAGTCCACCAAGTCGACCAACGATCATCACGGCCGCAACGGAGCGTCGAAGTTAAGTTGTTCAACAAAATAAAAAGCGCAAGTAAAAAGTGAACCATTTTGTCTTTATGTTTTTTTGTCGTGCGCTAAAAATATATAGTTAAAAACATTAAATTGTACGGTCTTTCTTTATACAAGCTGTGTCGTCCATTTTGTTTAGTTTTTTTTGTGTAATTCTGTTTCCGCCGAATAAACGATTTACTCAGTGACCACAGGTTGGGAAGATAAGTCCGCCCAAAACCGAGTAGTGAAGTGAAATTTCTTCGGAGACCAAAAAGGTAAACGACCCTGAACTGGTGGTCCGGTGCTGAAAAGCAGCCACCAGTAGTGTGTATACAAAACATTACGTAACAGCTCTAATAAAAGGGTGTAACAACACCGAATTAAAAATAATTCTCAAAGCTGGTAATTCCAGCAACATAAGAGAAGCAAACCAGAAAGCACAAGAGTTGGGTACAGACGAAGACACCCACTCTCAAATAATGCACACACGTTTTGTTCAACAGCACCAACAACGTGTGAATAATTTTAATAGAGGGGCAAGACAATATAATGCACCCAGATATCCAGTGCATTACAATAGGTATGTACAAAATTTAAACCATAATAATTTTAATACAAATAATCAAGAATTCCGATAGGAAGGTAATATGCGGAATACAACTAATTACCGTGGAAGACCCCGCAGAGGAGGTCAATAC
Organism: Malaya genurostris; assembly: GCF_030247185.1. NCBI lineage: Eukaryota > Metazoa > Arthropoda > Insecta > Diptera > Culicidae > Malaya > Malaya genurostris. Next base: position 106,336,521 of record NC_080571.1, read on the forward strand.
TACGAAAATTTCCGAAGGAACGGAAACAGAATATTGTTAACTAACGAGGAACAGACAGAAAATGCCTCACAAAACGAAACCTTAAATATACAATACCACAATACAAACAACGATATTATGAATGATAATGTAAATATAATACCACGTCAGTACGGACAATTACAAAATAATAACCAATACTCAATGAATCAAAATTTTTAAGAAAGACCTTGTATACCATGAATATACACGCCGCTAATTTTATCAAAGTAGGTATAAGAATGACAAATTCGATATGCACATTTATTATAGATTCAGGTGCAGTTATATCGGTATTTAAAGCAAACAAAATATCTCCACAACAACCAAGCAATATAAATAACAAAATTAAACTTACGGGCATTACTGATGGCGAGATAGAAACCATCGCGTCAACAGAAACAGAATTAATATTTAACAATGAAGTTTCTATTAAACACAGATTCCACCTAGTAAGCCCAAATTTTCCTATTTCTACAGACGGCACCTTAGGCAGAGATTTCCTCTCAGCTAATAAATGCCTAATAGATTATGAGTGTTGGATAATAAACTTTACAATTAATAATATTCCAATAGCAATACCGATTCAAGATACAATTGATAAAAACTACATTATACCGGGAAGATGCGAAGTTATCAGAAGAATGCAAAATTTAAATATCAGTGAGGACATGGTACTACACTCACAGGAAGTTAAACAAGGGTTATTTTGCGCAAGTGCAATTATTTCACCCCAAAACCAATTTGTAAAATTTATGAATACAACTGACAAACCCATAGATGTCAGTCAATTAGAATTCAAACCAATTTTAGAACCTTTGAGTAAATATACGATTTTGAAAAATAAAACACAAAAAAATTTCAGTAGAAAAAACAAAGTCCTAACTGAACTCGATTTAAACAATGTACCCATATACGCTAGAAACAGCCTGGAAAAATTAATTTCAAATTATTCTGATATATTTTGCTTACCAGACGAACCAGTTTCATCAAACAATTTCTATTCACAAAACATCGAACTAAGCGGTAAGGTCCCAGTATACATTCCAAACTACAAAACTATTCATTCTCAAAGTAACGAAATTGCAACACAAGTAAACAAAATGTTGAGAGATGATATTATCGAACCATCCATATCCCTTTATAACAACCCAATTTTATTAGTCCCGAAAAAATCCGAAAACAAGAATGCAAAATGGAGATTAGTAGTTGATTTCCGACAACTCAACAAAAAAATATTAGCCGACAAATTTCCGTTACCAAGAATTGACGCTATCTTAGATCAACTTGGTAGAGCAAAATATTTTACAACCCTGGATTTAATGTCAGGATTCCATCATATACCCTTAGAAGTAAACTCTAGAAAATTTATAGCATTTTCGACCCAATCCGGTCACCTTCAATTTAAAAGATTACCGTTTGGTTTAAATATCAGTCCAAACAGTTTTCAACGAATGATGACAATCGCAATGTCAGGATTAACACCTGAGCATGCTTTTGTATACATAGACGATATTATAGTGGTTGGATGTTCAATCGAACACCACCTTCAGAATCTAGTAAAAGTTTTCGAACGTATTAGGAAGAACAATCTTAAACTAAACCTCAATAAGTGCAAATTCTTTAATACAGAAGTAACATATTTGGGTCACAAAATTACAGACAAAGGAATACTACCAGATAGTAATAAATACGAAGCAATAAAAAATTACCCCACACCAACAAGTAGCGACGACGTGCGAAGAATCGTTGCCTTTTGCAACTATTACAGAAAATTCGTCCCAAATTTTGCAACCATAGCTTACCCATTGAACCAATTATTAAAGAAAAATCAAAAATTTTCATGGACAATAGAGTGCCAACATGCATTTACAACCCTAAAATCCTTCCTAATGTCACTAAAACTTCTACAATACCCAGATTTTAACGAACAATTTATAGTAACCACAGACGCATCAGACGTAGGATGTGGTGCAGTTCTATCACAAATAATTAATGGCAATGACTTACCAATAGCATTTGCCAGCAAAAGCTTTACACCCGGAGAAAAAAATAAATCAGTAATTTGGAAAGAATTGACAGCAATACATTGGTCAATTAATTATTTTAAGTCCTACCTATACGGACGCAAATTTACTATACGAACGGATCACAGACCGTTAGTATTTCTATTTAATATGAAAAACCCAACCTCCAAATTAACTAGAATGAGGTTAGATTTAGAGGAATTTGAGTTAAATATAGAATATATCCAAGGTAAAAGTAACGTTGCAGCCGATGCGTTATCACGCATAATAATGTCCTCAGATGAATTAAAAGCAAACAGTATTTTGATGGTTAATACAAGGTCAATGTCAAGAAAACAAGAACAAATAAAAAAGAAAAAAGAACAACATAAATTAAATAATACCAAAAATACTAATCATAAGAATAATTCAAATAATAATCCTTGCATCAACAGTGAGCCTGATCAACTCCCTGTTTATTCAACGGAAACTCCTAGCAAAGTAAGAAACTTATTGAAAATGAGGTGTTTTTTCGAAAACAACCATATTATAATTGATACATATCAAGGAATACAGAAACAAAAACCGATGCATCGTGTAATTACAGAAATAAGAGATACCAGACAAACACTCGTGTTTGCAATCTCCAAATATGAAGAAGAAATGAGAAAATTAAAAGTTAACAAAGTACCTATGGAAATGCTTAAAGGACTCGTCCTACAAACACTAAAAACATTACAAATCATTATCTACAAACCACCGAAGTTTATTAGTAACCTTCGCGAAATACAAAAAATATTAGAGAATCACCATGAATTACCTACAGGGGGACACATCGGACAAAACAGATTGTACCTCAAATTAAGAGAAATATATGGAAATTTATGAAAAGTTCAATTGCTAATTTCATCAAGGCCTGTGAAATTTGCAAAAAGAACAAAATCATTAAGCATACTAAAGAAAAATTACAAATTACAAATACGCCTAATAAACCATTTGAAATAGTGGCAATCGATACTGTAGGACCGTTGCCCAAAACAACCCATAATAACAGATACGCTGTAAGCATACAGTGTGAACTAACCAAATACGTTGTAGATATACCCATACCTACCAAAGAAGCTAACGTTGTAGCTAAAGCTTTAGTAGAAAATTTTATCCTAACTTACGGTAAATTTCTTGAGTTAAAAACCGACAGAGGAACCGAATACAAAAACGAGGTCCTAGAACAAATTTGCAAATTGTTAAAAATTAAACAAACATTTTCGACAGCTTATCATCCTCAGACAATGGGTTCTTTGGAAAGAAATCACAGATGCCTCAATGAGTTTCTGCGATCTTTTATCAACGAACATCAATCTGACTGGGATGATTGGTTACAATACTATGCATTTTCATATAACACAACACCACACTCAGATCATGGGTATACACCCTACGAACTAGTTTTCGGTGTAAAAGCCAGAGTACCACAAGAAATTTATCCAGACAAAATTGAACCAATGTCGACAATACAATAAAGAATCACAATACCGACTACACAAATCACACGAAATCGCAAACAAACATTTAATACACCAAAAAGAAATTAGAAAATCAACAACAGATCACCTGTGCAATCCGATAGAAATACATTTGAATGACATAGTGTATCTACAAAACGAAAATAGACGCAAGCTAGATCCATTTTATATAGGTCCATTTAAAGTTACACAACTTCAAGATTCAAATTGTGAAATACAAAATTTACAGTCAAAATAAAAAACCATTGTTCACAAAAATAGACTCATCAAAGCATGAAATACAAAATTGTAACATCAAACTTTTAGAATTAGGATTCAGATACCGAACTTAACACCACGTAAAACGAAAAAAAGAAAGAGAGAGAAATTGAAAAATAATTGCCGTGGGCGTAACTCAGCTTCTCTGAGAAAAACTGTAAAATTCGGTTATTTTAGCTATAAGAATAACTCTGTAATATACATTAAAATTGTTAGGGAGTTCGAACGCAACGGTAAACTAATCCCATAAAGCACTACAGAATGATTTCCCTTCGTTACATCATTCTTCCAAAAGGGGGATGATGTAATATGAGCATTTAACACTAAATCTTCTCACACATTTCACACCATGTAAAATATTCAATATTCATACCGCAAATAGCAGAGAAACGTAAACCTTTGAACGACCTCTTGCGGAAAAATGTAAAATTTGTTTGAACAGACGAATGCCAGAAAGCATTTGAGGAAGCTGTTGACAGTAGTTAGTAGTAGGTTGAAGTCGGTCGCGAATTAGTGACATACAAAGAAGATCGAGATTAACGGAATAAAGTGACATACGAAGAAGATCGAGATTAGCGGAATGAAGTGACATACGAAGAGATCGCGTGTTTTAATTGAATATATCACATTCTGCCACCCGCTCCGCTCGGTGCGGTTTCTGCATTGTGGGGCGACCGACTTTTAAAAGTTTGCCGAATATTTGTTTCGATAGGGAGTTTTTGCTGCCAATCGATAAACAAACTTATTGCATTTGGTATCTTTGGTGCAACTGGAAACATTCGCATAAAGTATGCAGAGACCCCAAGTAATAGGGTAGCATACGCGCTAAATTAAACAAGGAGTCATGTCTCTCTTAGAGAACGCGCTGAGAGCCGCACGGCATAGAAAAATAATAATAATAACAATAATAAATAAATAACCAATGCTGAAACTTATGGGCGTGTCTCTAGGTAGCGGCAGCCATGTTTGTAGGACACTTGGTATACTACACCAACCGACTAGCGGCACGAGTACAAACGGCATTGACCGTGAAAATATGAGTCACGGCCGAAGTATATGCTGACACCTGGGTGCGGGCAACACAAATAAAACAAACGACAGCGTAGTTAGAGTGCGCTATACCAAACAATTAATTCGCAGGTACTATCGTATTAAATGAATCATTATTAATTATTAAATAGATCTTTCCATGTAACGGGACGCGCCTAGCACCAAATGACATAAACAACAGCAAGACGCGTACTCTTTTGTAGCACCAGAACATTACCTGTACTGAAACATGCGCGTCTGTCTCGAAGTAAAGTTCATCTAAAAGTTGCTGGGAAATCAATGATAAGACGTATTTTTACGTTCTTTCGCGCGTAAATTTAAAGTGAATCGCGACGCGCTTTTATGTGCATCGGCGAAACCATACAGTTTGCTAAGGGTATATCGTTACTATACCACATACTGCCGAGTCTTCACTAGCAGGTGACTGGAGTTGTATCCGGGAAACGGATTCACTCCAGAAAGTCTGCTCGTTCTCTGATGTCCGCAATCGAAGACCTGAAAGATTATATCTTGAAGGAACACGATAATTTGTATAAAAATAAGACACGGCCTAGGTCCTTGCAAGGCGTGTTAACGAAGAAACAGTCTCTAAAGGAAGCCTTCGACCACTTCGTAGAACAGGTCGAGAAATAGGAATATCGAGTTACGACCGAAGAATGGAACCGACTAACTGACGTATACAACGTAGTAAGAGCCAAATACGAGGCAGCGATCCGGATATTAAACGAATCAATAATAATACCTTGGCATCAAAGGAGCCTCTCAGAAGGTGAGGGCGTTAGCGCGACAGCAAGCGACGTTGACGTCGCACAACAACGAAGGAAATATCTATCTCGTGAGGCCAAGAACCTTAGTGGAAATTCGCACCAGGACCAAATCGCAGAAGATAAAAACTCAAGTAGGAAAACCGGAACTACGATGGCAAGGGAAAACGCAGCATATCGCTTCCCCATGCAAGAAGCGATACAATGGATACCGGAATACCACGGATCTATAGATGAGCTGGAACCATTTCTGGTACAAATAAGATACTTTGCAGATGAAATCCCGGCTGGGCAAAGTGAGAAACTGCTGCTGAATATAATACTAATGAAACTGAAGGGTAAGGCAGCAGGCTTCATTAACAGAATACGAGCGGATACGTGTGAAGAAATGCTAGAAAATTTAAAGAGACAATTCAGCAAAAGAGTCACAGTCGAAGACATCTCACAAAAAATAGAAACTTTGGAACAGAAATCGACTGAATCATTTATCAAGTACGCCGATAGAGCTTTACAAATTTATGAATGCATCGAAGAGATGCAACGAGACCAACGCGAAGAGACCTCCTTCGCTGAAAGAAGCCCAAAAATCCACTTCATCGGGGGGCTAAGAAATACAAGCCTAAAACAGGCAGCGAGAAATCAAAAAGGCGTGACATTCAGAAAGTTGATACAGTTCTTGCAGGACGAACACGCGGAATGTGATCATTTGGAAGAAATCGAGCAGCGACTTCGAGCATGCCGTGTATCGGCGAGTAAAAATGATAGACAAATCAACCGAGATAGATCTGGATTCGTAGACCAACACCCACGCACCCGAGGAATGAGCAGCAACCAAGACTACCAATACCCGGCAAGACAAGACTGGGGGAATTCCGGAAATTATAATAACCATCCCGATAGCAGACAGGGGTATAACCAAAGACCGCCTGGCAACTCAACACCATACGGAGAAACTAGACGCACGGTGGCAAACTACAACAATCACGACGATAGAAGAGACCATGGAAGCCACTATAGAAGGATTCAAGATGACAGGCAATACTATAGCCAAACGTACAATTATCGAAAAAACTAAATATTGGGGGTGTCGGAGTTGATAGATAACCTGGCCCCCAGGCATCGAGAGACCTTAAAGATACTAGAAATGAAAACTTTAAGTCACAAAACGCGTTCAGAGTATTACAGAACCAAATGGAAAATTGGAATCAACAGCTGGAAAAAGTGTTCAACAACATAACACACCAAAAAAATACGGACCAAAATACAATAACCCACGTAATAACAAGAAATTGGTTCAATGCATACGAAATTGAACTAAGGACAACTACCAGACCAAATATACGAAACAAATATCTTATCGATACAGGTGCAAGCTCGAATTTAATAAATAAGAGATGCGCAGAAGAAATTGGTTCATCAACAATAAACACAAGGGAAAAGATCCACTACAAAGGTGTAGTGAACATTGCGCGAATAAGCTTGGGGACAACGTATGCGGATTTCTTAATAGATAACATGATATTCAAAGTGAAATTCGATGTTATAGAGGACTTGGAATTCGCAGGAATCCTACGAATGGATTTTATAAATAAATATGTATCGAGCATAGATAATCTGAATGGCCGACTAGTTTTGCAAACAGATCCAATACTATTCAAGGCAGAGGCTAAACCATGCCCTAAGTGGCTACAATATGCGATAGAAGATTCTAAATTACAAGGAAACAACAGAAATACAAGAGCAGATGAACAACCCGGTATGTTATGCAGAAACACACCTGGAGATAGGAATTCATTAGAAAATAGAAGCGAACCAACTGATATAACAAACAATAAAACAGTACAACGAGGTATATACACAGACAATCCGAAAAAAAAGAATAACTGCAGTGATAAAAAGCAATACAATCAAAGGACCGAAAACAGATGCGAGGCCAAAGAAAGAAATTCGCCCGAGAACACAACGAAAAGAGACATAAGTTGCCAGACAGAAGTAATCATAGCGAATGTAGATATAATACAAGATAAGAATAGGAACACGAAGCATCACCAATACACTAATGGCAGTAACGAGCACTTAGATTATGACTGTACATTGGTAGATACCCCTTTTAAGAAGAACAAATATACTACATGCGATGCGAAAATACGCGACGGAATAAGAGAGGAGAATGATGGATACTTTTCTAAAACCATATATGGCGAGGAAGAATCGTGGGCTAAATCTTTCTCACACCCCAGACCACACGCACTTGACAAATTTCCATAAACACGCACTCGACAAATTTCCACTCGACACCATTCCACGAAAACCCAAAAACCTACATAAAACAAATACATTACCTACATGAAGGCAACCTACATGAAGGCACTTTACGCTGACCCAAAGAAAGGAGCTACGCTAACTCAAACCGACACTCACGAGAATAACCCAACATGATATCGCCCGCTCCTCTCCGTATCACACCCGCTCACTCTCATCAAGAAGCTTATTTCCTCTCTTACTCACAAAACATACAATGGCCGAAGTTATACAACTGATCCCATTGGTTAAACCTGACTTACACTGCGCGTTCTAACTCCTCCCACCTAGATTCCCACTAATTGTAAAGTAAATAGAATAACTAGCTAGCTCAGGAGAGGATAGACTATAAATTAAGAAATTGATGAAATAAAGATTGATTCTTGATTCTTAATCACACAAGAACAGTGCGTATTTATGTTTAAAATAAATCATGTTAGTGAACTGTGAAGTTAACAGTAATTGATAAAATATTTTCAGAGTTAAAAATACATAAATAAAATGAATTTTTGTGTTTCATTTTGTTTTAACTTTTTAGAGCTGAACGATTTGACTTACAAACTTTCTGAATTACAGGTTAGCGAAGGAAGAATGGCAGAACATCAAATTCAAAATTTATTAACTCGTATCGGCTTTAAGTCCACCAGAAACACCGGACTACAACGACCCACCATTATTTTTGACAGGCGAAAACAATATACCAGTTGATCCATTCATCATAGAAAATATTCCAGATATAGTCAAATCTGGAAACCTGAATTTACCGGAGACCCAAATGAATTATATTTATGGATCTCAGATGCAGAAAGTTTAATAAAATTATATTCACCAGGAAATAATTCTTATGTGAAATAAATACTACGTTGTATGCAAAGCAATACGTAGAAAAGTGAAAAGAGAGGCAAACAACGCTCTTATTGCCTTAAATGTAAATATCAATTGGCAACTAAATAAAAAAAACTCTAGAAACCTATTATGGTGAAAAACGTCAGTTAACAACGTTAGATCACCAATTGATGACATGTACACAAAAAGGACAACCACTTGATGTATATTATGATCAAATTAATAAACTATTATCGTTAATCGCAAACCATATAAAAACTGACGACAGATTTTCGCATCCAGAAGCAATGCAATCAATGATTAACAATTATAATGACACAGCAATTGATGCTTTTATGAGAGGTTTGGACGGAGAACTTTTAGGTGAATTTCTGAAAAACTTTAGACCAACACCTTTAGCACAGGCATATGCGTACTGCTTATCTTTTTAAAATATAGAGTATACATTTAGAAAACCACTAGATAAACCTGTTCCCATGGAAGTTGATTCTTCTATAAAAACAAATTTAGTAAATTATTCAAATAGACCCCCCATAAAATGTCCAAGAAATTACAATCTTGAAGCAACTGAACAAATTGAAAATAACATAGATGTGAATCAATATTTGGAACAAATTCCCTATTTAACAAATGAAGAAGGTACATCATTTGACAGGTATCTACAAGATGTAGAATACTCAGAACGTGAAACTAATATGGCAGAAAATCTTGAAGAACAAGCTGAACTTAACTTTTTAGAATAAATAAACTTTTCAAACCTTATTCAGATGTGAATGTTAAATTTTTTTATCTAAAAAATATTAAAATATTCGATGCTATAATTGGACATGTCACTTTAAAAGGAATAAAAGCTGTTATTGATATATTCAATGAAAAACTTTTGATTAATAATAATTGTATACCATTATTACAACATCAATTAGAAGAAATAAATAAAATCATAATTCGTGATGATCATTTATTTAAAATTGAAAAACAAAAGGTGTACAATATTTTAGAAATCTATCAAGATTTATTTCAACCTCCCGATGAAAAGTTAACTTACACGTCCAAAATTACTGCAGATATACGAACCATTGACGAAATCCTGTCTATTCAAAAACGTATCCTTTTCCACAGAGTTTTAAAGAAGTTTGCCAGCAAATTGAAAAAATGTTGAGAGACGGAATTATACGACCTTCACGATCATCGTATAATTCACCTGTGTGGATCGTTCCAAAAAAGAAGACGCATCAAGTTAAAAAAAATTAGATTGGTAATTGATTACAGAAAAATTAATCAAAAAACTATCAGTGATCGTTATCCTATTCCAGAAACATCAACTATCCTTGCTAATTTGGGAAAAATGAAATATTCCACAACAATTGATTTGACATCTGGTTTTCACCAAATTCCAATGAACGAAAAAGATATGGAAACGACAGCTTTCTCTGTAAATAATGGTAAATATTAATTTGTACGTTTACCTTTTGTGCTTAAAAATTCTGCATCTATATTTCAACGAGTAATGGATGATGTTCTACATGAACATATTGGAAAAATATGTTATGTTTACATTGACGATATATTAATTTTTGGAGAAACTTAAGATGAACATCTGAAAAATTTAGAAACAGTTCTTTAAATAATACGAAAAGCTAACTTTAAAATACAACCTGACAAATGAGAATGACTTTAAACTGAAGATGAATTTTCAGGATTTATAGTTTCCAAAGACGGATTAAAACCAAATCCCAAAAAATAGACAGTATTATAATTATAATATCCACAACCAACCAATTTGAGAGAATTGCGAGCATTTCTAGGATTATCTGGATAGTATAGACGTTTTATGAAAAATTATGCCAAAGTTGCTAAACCTTTTAAGAAAATTTTTGAAAGGTGAAAATGGACATCGCCAAATATCTAAAAATGAATCAAAGAATCAGAAAAATTGTCTTAGATGATGAAGGACTAAAAGTTTTAAATTATTAAAAGATATTCTTTCTTCAAGTGATGTTTCAGCTTTTCCAAATTTCAGTAAACCATTTTTGTTAACTACCGATGCTTCCAATAAATCAATTGGTGCTGTCTTATCTCAAGAGTTTCATGATGGAGAAAGGCCTATTACTTTCATATAAAAAACACTTTCTACTACAGAAGAAAATTATGCTACAAATGATTAGGCAGCAATTGTATGGGCTTTACAATCTCTAAGAAATTTCATATATGGACATAAGATCAGAATCTGTACCGATCACCAACCACTTACTTTTACAATTTCACCAAAAAATAATAATGCCAAACTTAAACGATAGAAAGCTTTTATTGAAGAGCATGACTATGAATTACATTATAAACCAGGGAAATCCAACATAGTAGCTGATGCATTGTCTCGAATACAAATTAATTCAATGACAGCTACTCAACATTCTGCAGTTTATTATGACAGTTCCTACATCACTTTAACGAAATTTCACAATTAATTTTCGAAATTGAAAAAAATTCAAGTTAAATTTACAATTACAAAAGACGTATTTTTATTGAACATAGATTTTCTAAAGAATTTTTAAAAGAAAAATTGAAAGAATATCTCAATCCAAAAGTTTTGAATGGTATATATACCGATGAAGCAATAAAGGGGGTGATTCAAGAAGTTTATAGACAAAAATTGATTTTAGAATAATTAGGGCTAGATTATCACAAATAAAAGTACAAGATTTGAATAACGAAGCACGACAACTAGAAGAAGTTAAAAAAAATACACCAATTATCCCATAGAAATGCACATGAAAATTCCAACCAAATGATTAAACACTTTTACTTCCCAAAAATGAAAAAAATTATCAATCAATTTGTGAAAAAAAGTGAAATATGAAGCACAGAAAAATAAGAACGAAATCCGCAAAAATTTATACCATTCAAAACACCGATCCCAATTATTCATATTGATATTTTTGCATATGATATTGATATTTTTGCAAATGATATTGTGGCGGAATTACGAAACCACCACGTTTTCCACGTTAATCCCAATCCACATAGTCAGAACGACCTCAATACTACATTTCATTTCGACACAATGTAGATACATTGTAAACGTTTCCGTTTCCATACATTGTAGCACATTCAGTCTTATGATTTGGTGCATCAGATTTTACAAATCATAAACTTTAAACATTTTACGAGTTGGACCAACATGACCGAAATTATGCTTGGTACCAATGACGATCCTCTTTGCTTCAACACTTAAATTGCTTACAGCGCATAAGCAAAGTAACGCAATGAAATCAAACACATTAAACCATGCGCGCCGCTGGCGTGGATTTTCCGCCTAGCGCGAAGGAAAATAAATAAGGCGCTTTGTAGTTGGTCATGTAGTTGGTCATGAGTCTCCCAAAATAGCCATTGGGAGCTTGTACTATTTATAATTTCGGTTATATTCATTGTGTTAATGTAAAAAAAAAAAATTTAGTGCCTAACTTGACCCAAAATTACAATGCAAACCAAAACTTGCTTTTTGCGCTACCAGTTCTGGTCGTCTAGTGGGTCAAGGGTCAAGGAGCGAAATGCCATTAATTCTTTTGAAAAAACAAACACCAGATTTAACACTCTGGAGAAGTTGCGTAGTGTAGTTCATTTTTTTTCCCTTGTTTTTCGTGAATCTGCAGCGTCTGACATATATATATATACGTACGGTTCGCGTAAATCAGTGGTTATATGAAATAACCATCAGTTTAGACGAAAATCTGATTCGAAACCATTGTTGTCGTAAAATTGCGCGGAGATTCGACTTTTTTTTTCATTAATCGAGAGCTGCGTATTCCCAAGCCGCCTAGTTCTCTACTATAATTCTCTCTTCAATTTCCTGCTTTGAAATGGACAAAAAAAACGCAAATTCCCTAATCATTTGTCTCCAGGCGGGTTGCATTATGATTTTTTTTTTCATTTTTTTTTTCATTAGGGTCATTGATTTCATGCGTTTATAATCCAGTTCCGTGGCTGGACAGCGAGGCTGCTGGTTTGGTTCGCGCTTTTGCTGATTTTGCAAAAACAAACTGACCGCCGCGCGTTCGCGTACCTTTGCGCGGCTTTTGATATTTAAGCCTGCCGTTTCGCATGTGTTATCGTCAGTTTCTCTTTCTTCTGCTACCTGAGTATAGTGTGTGTTCCCGGTGAAATTTGAAATGTCGTATACGTTTTATCTTGTGCCGACTTCGGTCGATAGGATGGCGAAAGAAAATGTTAGGAGCTTAAAAACCCATAGTTGGGAAGAGTCAGAGAGTTAAGTTTCAAAAAGTGCGCGGTAAATAGCCGTGAGTCTCGGGCGTCGGCCCGTAGACAAATTAAGTAGTTGTTTCGCGTAGTCAGTTAGTTAGTCGGATCGTAGACAAGCCAGTGAACTCGTGGGTTCAGTTAGTCAGTTGTGTTGCACAGTGGATCAGTTCCGAAATGTCAACGCGATACGCGATAATCGATCGTAACTAGCAAGTTCAACAAAGTGGCAATTCCGATAAGCGGTCGGAAGTTAATTAAATTAGGCGAAAAATGATTTAATCGCACACTAGTGTTCTGAATTTCAGACTTACAGCTTTGTTTAGTTATCTGTGTTCACATCTCGTTAGAATCAAAGAAAAGTGCATTTTTACCAGGAGAATATAAGTCAATCAAATACCTCCTGTTGTAGGTAGATTAAGGTAAAACTGAACGAAAATTGTATAAGTTCCGGTGCTGAGTTGATCAAAAGGAAAAATAATGCATTCAATAGTGTAGCCAAATTGAAGTGAAGTAATACAAAAAAGAAAAACGAATTGAAGAGTGTTACAATTCTCCGTATAGAACTGAAAGAAACATCCTTTTCGTTATCCTTCTCCCGCCGCCGCTCGGCCGAGGTGTTTGCAAGTGGTGACAGCGGTACTGGCCGCAGGTGGAGAAGGCGTGGTACGCTCAGCAAGGATACGCCAGAACTACGGTGTAGGAATTCGAAATTGAGGATGTTAAGCGAAGTAGTATTAGTATGGTGAGTCTCCATTATTTTTCTGATTACTTAAAGTTTAAAAGGAATTACCCATACTTGAATGTTGCCACTTATTGTGAGCGCTAAATCATTAGAAAGCAAAATGCAAGGAAAATCTATTAGGACGGCATTAGCGCGAAAATTTTTCTGATTTGTTTAACTCGCGCTCACAATGACCAATATTATTTTTCTAACTCCATTACACACAATCCATCAACTGGTAAACGATATCAGAACTTTTTCTCATGCCTGCAGCGGGTTTCTAGAACAGTTATATACATTCCGTTATTGAGTCATTTGGCAAGCAATAATTTTGTTCAAGTTTCCTTGAAAACTGCGGACGTATAGATTACGCTCACAGTTGAGTTGTTTACGTTTTGACCACGGTTAATACGATACTATAATACTTACAAAAGTGGCCATACTAGCATGAAGGCCTAAGAAGTTTTCTTTTTTCTGCCTTCGTTGAAGAGGCACGAATATCACGACCAGCTGAACAGTTAGCACTGGCGTAATGGTCATAAGGTCAAGGTGACCAACCGAAACCAACGCGTATAAGCGAAGGAATCGGCAATCTGGCGCATCCCTTTGCGAATAAGCAAAAGGTAGCCGTCTGACATAATAAAGCAAGTCAGCGAGCTAGGCACCAGGAGTGCATGCCACGAGGTATGTACTTTTAAACGGTGGTGAACCAACCCGTATGGGCGGAGCCTATAGCAAAATGCGTTGCTATTTGCCATATTTGCGGCTAAAAGTCGGGCAACCGAAATAAGAACATAGCACGAGGAAAAGAGGCGGTACGAGACAATAATAATAATAAGCCGACATTGACTTTGAGACGGTAAACAATAACGGTCAAACGCGAGTACGGTATGATGTTTTGTTGCAGCATATGCTGTCAATGAATTTAATTATTATTGAAGTTATCAAGAAAGCTATTTGTTTCAGGACCACTACACTTTCCGCCAGGTGTGCGTGTTTTGTTTTTCTTTTCTGTTTGAGAATTTTGATTAAGAAAATGTGCGTCTATAGCAAGGACTCGTGAGAAATTTTAAGGTGTCCCCGCAAATGGACAGACTGGGCGAAATCGAAGAGTACATAAAAAGAGAACACGATAATGTATATAAAAACAAAACACGACCAAGATCATTACAAGGCGTGTTAGGTAAAACTCAAGCGCTGGAAGAAGCCTTCGAGGAATATACCAATCTAGTGGAGCGTTGCGAATTTCGCTTAACAATTGATGATTGGAACAATTTAACAGATCGATATAGTATTATAAAGGAGAAGTATAACTTCTCGATAAAGAAATTGGGCGGTTCAATCGTAATAGACCCAAATCCAGACCGCCCAGCAACGCGCAGAGGAAGCATATCTGGGGAAATTATCGGAAAAGAGACGCTAATAGAACGGCGGAGAACTCAATCAGGTGGTGAGAGTGAGAAATTGCAACGCGAGCAAGGAAACAGTACTAGCGATAGCGGAGATAACAAAGATAAAGAAGACAAAATACAGGGCGTAAACAGAGAATATAAATTTCCTATGCAGGAGGCGATACAGTGTATTCCTGAGTACCAGGGTAACGCTGACGAACTAGAGCCGTTTTTGGTCCAGATACAATATTTTGCAGATGATATACCGGAAGGAGAAAGCGAAAGACCACTACTCAATATCGTATTAATGAAGTTGAAGTGGAAAGCATCCGGATCTATCAACAAAATACGGGCAAATACATGGGAGGCTATGTTTCACAACCTGAAACGTGAATTCAGCAGAAAAAGTTCGAGTGGGGATATCCAACAGAAAGTGGAAACACTAGAGCAGCGGCAGACAGCGTCTTTTACACGAGGAGATCATGTAATCATGTAATGACTAGAAATTGGTTCAATGCATATACAAGGTGAGATGAAAAAACTGCAACAAAGTAAAACGCCATAATTTTTTCATTTTTTTTTTAAATTTTATTGAATGAAAGCAAAAAAAGGCGGAAATAACATCAAATTTGAGAATCGGTTTAGATTTGTTCGAATTGGCCACCTTTGGCACGAACTATGGCCTTCAAACGGCCAATGAAACCATCACACGCTGCCCGAAAGTGGCTCTGCGGTATTTTGTCCCATTCTCGGCGAAGCGCTTGCTTGAGATGATCGACACTTTGGTATTTTTTAGTGCCAACCTTGCTTTCCAAAATACCCCAGGCACAATAGTCCAACGGATTGGCATCCGGAGATTTTGGTGGCCATTGTGCGGTGGAAATGAAGCGAGGAACCTCATTTCTTAACCATTCTTGGGTGGCGCGTGCTGAGTGCGATGGTGCTGAGTCCTGTTGGAATGTCCAAGGTCTGCGGCCGAAATGTTTGCGTGTCCAGGGCTTCAGAACTCCCTCCAAAATATTTTCGCGATAGATTTGCGCATTTATTTTGACCCCACGGTCGATGAATACGAGCGGCGAGCGACCATCGGCTGTTATGGCGGCCCACACCATCACCATGGCCGGCTTTTGAGTTCTGGTGGCCAACCGAAGTTGCAAATTTTCAGCTGACCTCTCTGGCAAGTAAACACGATCATTTTGTTTGTTTACAAACTGCTGGATAACGAATGGTTTCTCATCGGAGAAAACCAAATTCGGCAGTTCACCACTTTCGGCCAAGCGAAGCAACTCTTTAGCTTTTTCGAGTCTAACTTTTTTTTGCGCATCAGTAAGATCTTGCACTTTTTGGAACTTCAATGGCTTTAGTCCAAGCTCATTTTTCAATATTTGCCGAATGGCATATTGCGATATGTTCAGCTCACGAGCCATTTTTCGGCCACTGCGACGCGGATTTCGTTCAATTCGCTTCTTCACTTTTCGAACCATTTCTGCCGATGTTGCTGTTTTTTTTCGTCCACTTCCTTGACGTCGGGCTACGCTACCAGTATCACGGTAACGAGCGATGGTACGAGACACAAAAGATTTATTCACTTTTAAATGCTGGAGGGCTCTAACGATAGCCACTTGTGGTTTTCCAGCCAAATGCAAAGCAATCACACTATCACACTTGAATTCCATCACAAATAACTTTTTTTCTGAAAAATTCCCACCAAAATGCTTTTGTGCGCTTGTAAATAATATAATGAGCTGTCACTAGAATAAATCTGACAGCTGTGGGACGAGCGGTTTAGAAATGACAGCAGTCTGAAGTTGGTTGCAGTTTTTTCATCTCACCTTGTAAGATTGAATTGAGGTCTACAGCTAACTCATACATAAGAAAGAAATTTCTAATCGATACGGGGGCCAGTTCCAACTTAATCAGTAGAAATGTGCAGAGGAAATAGGCTCTGGTAAGATAAACGGACAAGAGCGAATTTTGTTTAGACGCAATTAGATTCCCGGGCTTGATGATGAAGTCGTTTAAATGTAGATCGCATTTCATTGACGTAGTCCTCATAGTAAAGACCATCATTATCGTATTTGTAAACGGAGTTTGGAATGTTCGCCCGTCTTCCGTATAATAATTCAAACGGTGTATAACCCGTTGAGGAATTTACAGTGGTATTATATTCGAACTTGAAGAATGGGAGAAATTGATCCCATGTTTTCGGTTCGCTACCTACGTATTGTCTTAAATAGGTTTTCAATTCCCTATTCGATCGTTACACCAAGTTTGCTTGTGGATGATATGTACTTGTAGTAATTTTTTTAATTTTTAATATTATACAAACATTTTTCATAAGAGAACTAACAAAGTTGGTTTTATTATCGGTTACTAATTCGGCGGGTGTCCCATATTTACATATATAATTATTTCCATCGGTGCTACAATCAAATATCTAGTCAGATCGTCTTGCATAACAAGTCCGTATCTGTTACCCCATTCTGACTCAGGTAATACTACTATGTCCATTTTCTCGTATGGTTCGGACGATGTCGTAGTAATTTTCATTGGAATTTTGTTTGATCGGCCTATTTTATTTTTCTGCCACGAGTTACATTGTTTAACATAATTTCCAATATCTTTTCGCATATTAGTCCAATGGAATAGCGGACTCAACATTCTTCAACATTCGTTTGCTTCCAACACCTTCCACCTACACCTTAAGGCCTGAACTTCAGGTAGTTTTTGGATGGAACATCGTTTTCGTTAGTAGACTTTAAGGTCTTTTCCGAGGAGGTTTTGGATCTTAAAAAGATTGTCTGAATTTAACTGGCGCAGTCGTCCCAGATGTGTTTGTGATTTTATTTAGAAAAAGCAAGTGTTTTATAGTGAATTACCATCCATCCACGACGGTTTATCGTGGAATTGACAAAATTCCAGGTAAACGAACCCAAACCTAATCAAAAAGAAAATGGAAGATAATACACCTATCTGATACCAAAAAGAACTTATTTCCCTAAATTAAAAATTTAACCAGAGCTATGAGTTAATGAGCACGCGAATTGCCATGACCATATTCAAAGACTTCATACTAAAGACATAGGTTTGTCAAAAATAGTACAGCCTTATCACAGAAACTCCGTCAAGTTACATAGATTCATTAAAGCCTTAACCTTTATTGGAAGAGGCAAGATACACTCCAATGGTTAACAGTCTGGATGCAAGCTATCCGCACGACACTTCTCTCCAACGGACACTTGTAAGTCAGTAGAAACGTTTAGTGAATTTCTTTGGTATCGAAAGGACTTCCGGCTACCCCAGACCACCATCAACGCATCTTCCTCAAACTATGGAACTAGGAATATGGAATGAAATCCAAATGATCCAAGTGAAGCTACGCTCGACTTTCCGGAATGTCGAGCGTAGCTTCACAAAACCGTATTTTCCGAAATTGCGACACCCTCTGCTGAGAAAGTGTATCATAATGAAAGTGACTCACAGCTTCAATCTAATCCACCATTTTGTGCGCGGGCACAACAGAATCACATTGAATTACTAGTCTGCTAAAGGAATCTCAATCGTATGAAAAGCCCAGCCAAAATGGAGGAAATCCAGCCAAATATTTTATCATCTTCTCTCTCCGCTGTTCTTGGAATTGAAGGTGGTTGATACGAAAGTGTGAAGTGAAGTGTGAAGTGTGGTACACAGTGCAACAGGAATGACCCCATATGAACTAGTATTTGGCAGACAATGCACTTTACCAACAAACTTATCTGGACATAACGAAGTTGACCCTGTGTATAACATAGATGATTATGCCAGTATTATGAGGTTTCAATTACAATCCACCCAGCTGAAAGCGAAAAGGAACCTAATGAAGCTGAAAGCGGATAGGGTTCTGGGATATAATGGAAAACTTCAGACTAGAATTTTTACAAAAGGGCAACTAGTTCTTGTAAAAAAGGAGACTTCAACAAAATTGGAAAACAAATACAATGGACCCTACGAAGTCATAGAAGACTTGTGTTCCAATATAAAAATTATAAATATACAAAACAAGAAAATAGATACGGTTCACAAAGATAGAGTAAAACAATTTATAACAAATTAAAAAAAAAAAGAAGAGAAGAGAGAAGAAAAGAGAAAGAAGGGGTGAGAATAGGATAAACTATGGAAATATGTATACAGATAACTCAAAATAATTTAAAATTTTTATCAAGTGCCACAATCAATGTAAATTCTATTAAAGTGAAATTTATTGATTTTTGTTTATCAAATTGAATATAACGAAGTAAATTCTATTATATTGAAATTTATTGTTTTCTGTTAATCAAATTGAATATAACGAAGTAAATTCTATTACATTGAGGAGATTTATTGATTTTCTGTTGGTTAACTTTAAAAATAACATATGAACTAACTTCGATGAAATTGAAGAAAAAAAAATCTTTTTATTGATCTTCTGTTGATCCAATCTAAAAATAACATGTCATATAACAATATTGTACTTATAATGATAGATTTAAGAATTAGAACTGGAGACTACTTTTTAATTCAATAAGAAAGGGCGTGTGGTGGATACAGGCCCGCTTCAATCGTTAAAATAAATAAATGATATCGAAATTCCGACGCAGCATAAAGCGCGATCATTGCCACCGACCGTTTTATGCTGACGCGCTAAAAAGGGTCACGTAGCCACCGCCCGAGCAGGGCCTAGCGTTAAGAAATACAATTGTGAAATAAAGAGTTCGAAACCAACACTCGAGGTGTAATGTAGTTAATTCAATCTAGAGAAATCCACGCCGCTCAGGGGCCTTTAGAAGTTAAGATTTTTCAATCGTATGGTATCACTTTGCAATAAAAAAAATCCAGAGGTGGTATCTTCACAGCAATAAATGCAGACTTCACTTACAAACAAAATTGGAACAGCATAAGCATAAAGAATTGGAACACAAACTCTTGGAAAGATTTGCATGACATTTAACCGAACGTGGAAAAAGCGTAGTCGGAGACTAGTGGAAATACAATGAGAAGAAAACTGTCGATGATAGTATTTTTATGTGGATTTTAAGAGTTTTTTGTATGCGAATTTCCGAAGTTACGCGATTTTTCAAAGTTATCTAGTTTTCTTGTTTTGTCTTCCAAATGCATGAAACGTTGGGATTTTTTTGAGTCAACTTTGACACATAATATTTTCGATTATTTTTTTCAAAAAAATAATACTCGAGATTACACCAGATCTCGACGATTCATGCATTTCTAAGAAAATTTTAAAAAAATCGAATTCAGAAATCTCAAATTTTTTTCGAAAGTCCCAAAGTTGACTTCGAAATTTTTTTTAGATTACACCTGATCTAGACGTTTCATGCGTGTCTAAGATATTTGGCATCAAGAAAAATTATTATGTTTTGCGCGGATTTCCGAAGTTCAAGACCTCAGTGTATTTCAAAACTCTAAATTTGAAAGTTCGAATTCCGTCAAATCACGTTACAGTTTTACAATAAATACTGAACAAACTCAGATTATAGCAGTAAAAAGAGGGCTGGTTTGTGAACCATCAGCACTTTTTTACCCTAATTGACCAATATCAGAACCATCGGATGAAGATTCCTAAAATTGCTGAAAACAAACATCTGAAAGAAATTCCAAAAATCCTGTAAATAAAATGAATAAATGTTTCTTTCGCTAATTGAGATTTTAGTGATATTATATTACTCACGAAGAACGCATTGAATCGATCCAGAAGCAATGTCTTTTATATGCACTTCGTGAATTAAACTGGACAGCATTTCCTCTACCATCATATGAAGCACGCTGTATGCTCATCAATATACAAACACTAAACTACTAACACAATTAAATTTGTATGTACCTGGACGCCAATTATGAAAAAGAAAATTATTTTTAGAAAAACACAATAAAACTAATTATGCAAAAAATAGTCCAGTCAATCGAATAATGCGTCACTATAATACATTTTGTAATCATCTTGACCTAACTATGTCAAAAAATCAAATCAAAACCCAACTTTATCGTAGAAATAATGCGTAGTATAAGGAAACATTGTACATTTTCATATGTAGTCTACACTTGCTTGACGAAAGAAATCAATAAATAAATAAATATAACAAAAACTGAAACTAGTACTGAAGAAGACTCATTGAAAAAAATAACTTCAAATCACCAACACTAAAAACGATTAACTAAAACCCAATTGCGGTCCTGACAATAGATGTCTAAAGGGAAACCAAATATTATCATTTTCAAACTTCACCATAGGAATCGTGGGCAAACAATTCACATCAAACGAAATCCGCGAGGGATAACAATTTATTCAAAATACTCTCCACAACGGGAGCGCTTGCTTTGATGCTTAGTGGCTAATAGTCAACAAGTTTCCTTGGAAACTCCGTTCTGAGGTTCACGAATCAATCTTTATTCAAGAAGTACAATTGTAGGTCAACAAAACGGGTGTTAACGTATTATCATTCATTTGTGTTTATCTTAAATCAATTCCAATTACAATATTAAGACAATTGCAGGAAGCGGCGAAATTACCTTTTCGGCGAAATGGCTTTCGGCAAAATGACATTCGGCGAAGTGGCCCGTTCGGCGAAATGAGTTTCGGCGAAACGGCCTTCGGTGAAATGACCCTGATCCCTCCACAACCTACTCGCAAATCATCAATTATTGGACAAACGCCCTTAGCAAATTTTCCTTTGAATTTGCTAGTATTATAGGAAAAAGTAGGAAATTGTGAAGGAAACTCTCATATCAGCGTAGCCGCAACCTTCATGTATAAACTTTGTTATAGAAGCGTGCACATTATCGAGCATTAGTCATCGCAACGATGTTTAAGAAACTTTGTTATAAAACCATAGACAGTTCCGGGCATTAGTCAGTGGAGCAATGTTGTAAAACTAAAGCTAATTTTTTTTCACGGACACTGGTCACTGCCTCTGGCATAGTGACAGTGGTCTCGGCTTTCGGTAGAACTTCAGGAGAAAGTCGGATGAACTTTCTACTTAGAATCACAAGCTCGGCTTGTACTAAAATCACCGGGCTTCACCCGAAAGAAGATGTTAGGAGTTTAAAAACCCATAGTTGGGAAGAGTTAGAGGCTGTCGGTTAGTTAGTCAGTCTCAGAGTGAATATTTCAATATTTTTAGATAGGAAGGAAATATTTCAATATTTTTAGATAATTGCTAAACAAGTAATTACTGCCGATCGAATATAGGTCGACGACTTCTAGAAAAATGATAAATAACAAAGACAGTTTGGTTTGCGCACCGTGTGCATGACAAATTTGAGAGCACCGAGTTAGGCTGGCTCAATAATAAACAAAAATGCCAATGCAAACGAAATTCGACCACGCAGGGCTCGTAGCAGTTGAAGCTTTGTACTATACAATGACCAGTAATGTGAGACTAGGTCAAGTTTATTTACGTTAATGAATGTCGACCATAACCACGGTCAAGATCGTAATTATTTACAGCTAAAAAATTATTATAGCAACTTCCAGTAAAAAGGTTAAAGAAGTCAGGATGGCTAGAAATAACGGTGGGTACCAATTTCCAATGCTAGAGGCAATACAATGTATCCCGGAATTCCACGGGTCAGTAGACGAATTAGAGCCATTTATTGTGCAAATAGAGTATTTTGCAGGACTTTTTTTTCTCATTGAGAAAAAAAAAACACATAAATTATTTATTTGTTTATTTTTTTCTTTCCAGGCATTCCTGCTACACCGTCAACTTCTGGTGGGTGCTTGCCGGGAGGATCGCTCTCGGCGAGTTCCGGCTTGTGTGTAGTGTCTGTGAGAACTACTACTGGAAATCATGGCCTGGGTTCGCCGTCGTTGGGCGTATTCGCGGACGCCTGGGCCCGCCACCCTAGACGAGATGAGGCTGCTAATTGATATTCTTGGACCGGGCAAGATATATACTTTACCCGACTCGCGATGAGGTGTGGGAGTGAAGGCTTCTATTGTTGTATCTTGATTTCTTTTTTTTTCCGAATATATTTTTCTAAAAACAATATACTACGTCGTTTTCAGTTATGTTCTTTTAGCGTTGATGACAAATTATATTAAATCACAATTTTCTCCTCTTAAAATTCCTTAAAAATAATACTACAATAAATGTTTCCATATGTTTTCGTGTTTCTTTATCAATCATTGTGCAATTTGACTCTTGCAACAAATTTAATAGAAAATGTAGTCGTTGTAACTTAATCTATTGAACAAAAACACAGGCAATTGTTGTTAGATACACAAGAACAATAATCACAGAACGATTCGTCATTTGAGGTTGTGATAGCCTAGTAACATTTGATGCATTGTTGCATCTGAGCTTGACTCTTGCAACAAATTTAATAGAAAATGTAGTCGTTGTAACTAAATCTAGAGAACAACTATTAAGGTAAGACTTACTGTTTCGTTAAAGATATTCATCTTTAGAAAAGCTTAGATTTTCCAAGGCTACAATAAAGCTTCGTAAGTGAGAGGACATGCAACGCCCCTATATTATGTTTATGAATAGTAATTAACACAAGAACATCCACGTTTGATGCATTTTTTGCATCTGAGCTTGACTCTTGCAACAAATTTAATAGAAAATGAAATCGTTGTAACTAAATCTAGAGAACTGACTAGTTAAAAAAAACCTGTGTCAGATAATCGAGAGCAACAATCTTAAGAAGATTATATATTTTGGATTTTGACGGCCGTCTTGTCAACTAAATCAAGAGAACATAAGCTTAGACAAGTGACCTTAAATGTCTTCAAATGTTCAAGGACAACTAACAAGGCAAGATTTACTATTTAGTTCAGGATATCCATCTCTAGACTAGATTAGCTTTTCCAAGGTTATAATCAAGCTTCGTACATAAGGGGACATGCACCGCCCCTATATTCTGTTTATGAACAGTAATTAGCACAAGATTTTGACGGCCGGCTTGTTACGTTCGCAGCTTTTTTGCATCTGAAGTTGACTCTTGCAACAAATTTAATAGAAATTATAGCAGTTGTAACTAAATCTAGAGAACAGAAGCACAGTCAAGTGACATCAAATGTTTTCAGATGTCCAAGCCGGCAAGACTTACTATTTAGTTCAAGATATACATATCATATTTAGAGCATGTTTGCATCTGAACTTGACTCTTGCAACAAATTTAATAGAAAATGTAGTCGTTGTAACCTTAATTAACAGGTTATTTTTTGTCAGATTGTTACTAGCCTAGTCAAGTTTTGTACACTTTAGCATCTTAGCTTGACTCTTGCAACAAATTTAATAGAAAATGTAGTCGTTGTAATATATTCTAGGCAATCTAGATCGACTCTCGATTCACTGTTCAGGTTGTAGCCGTCGAGTTACATTCGGTGTTCAATTTTTGCCATAAATTGCAATTAAATAGAAATTGCACTAATCTATTTATAAGTGCTTCAAAGTCCGTAAAAGTTTCGTCCTTGTTCTTGCGTCGTCCGTTGTCGATCGGTCGGTAAAGATCGTCTGGCTTGGTCAACAATTTGTACCTGAAAGAATGGAGAGAAATTAGTGTTGGTTCATTTTGAGATTATAATTGGAGATTAGGGCACCAAGATCAGGAAAGTTTAAATAGATTAATGATAATAGTTTACCCACCCAGAGAGCTGTTTCAAAAACCAAAACGAGACGAACTTCCAAACAAGGGAAAATCATATAAAGGGAGATTGCGCCCGCATATGTTAAGATTAGGAGAAATAGGCTATAAAGTTCGGAAACGGAAGCACAAATGCTATTCAGTAGAAGTGTAACAGTCGAGAGTATCTCACAAATCAATAGAAACGATAGAACAAAACCCGTCTGAATCATTTGTCAACAAACACCATCTGAGCTTTACCAAACTACGAATGCATTGAACAAATGAAACAGAGAACTTCCATCATCTTCTGGTGGGTTCTTTTGGACCGAGTAGCTCTCGGAGAATTTAGAATTCCCCACCCATACGTGCTGCTAGAGGAAGTAGCTGCGACGCCGTAACTCTTTATTTGAGACGATCCTTGCCCAAATATTGTCTTGAACAAGATTTTTGTTCTTAGTGTACGGATTACTCCTAGATCGTTATTTTTATTCAAGCAATTAATGAATCGAACAAAATAACGTAGCCCGGGCTAATACCCACTACATGTCTTCATTTGTCAAGAACCTCCGCAATCTGCTTGATGAAGTCTGCTTGAGCATCACCAATCTTCATTAAAGGGGCATGCAGCGACCCTCATATTAGTTAGTATTGATAGTTTTGATCATTTTTCACTTTTAGCAAAAGTAACATGACAAGTTTTTTTTCTCAGTTCCAAATCAACAGTCGATGTGATCGGATGCGTATTTACGTTTCTCTTAACATTTGTCCAGTCGAGCGTTTTAATCCATTCTCAAGGTCATTTTGCTCTCTCTGTGTGCTAGCGAGTGTTAGTATCAATAGGCACAGTTGGCCAGTGCCGGGTGCTATTGTGATATCACTGTATATTGTGTTCTGGTGAAAAGTGCCGTTATACGTTGAACATTATAGACAATTGTGTTTTTTTTCCTCGTGGAGGATTTTTACACACCATCTGCGGTGATACACCGATCTGCAAAAGCGAGAACTTGGTGGACGATCAGCCGGATTTTAAGATAAGTACTGTCTTCTCATTGTTTATTCTCCCGCCTTTCTATTATCGGTTCCTCATCATTTTATCCTCACAACTATCCGTGAGGACATGAGCAACTCTGAACCTGATCCTCCCCCTCCCGATGATAAGATGGAGACTTCTGCTGACAGCAGTAAGATTCGCATTAAGAGCTATCCGGATGGGCTTGCACTCCCGGTCGGACCTTATGCTGTATATTTCCGGACCAAATCAATCGACAAAAAATTGAATACTTTGAAAATATCTCGTGACCTGTCCTCGCGATATTCTACTATAAAAAGAATAGATAAAGTACGACCAGACAAGCTCAGGGTCTTACTAACCAGCTCTCAGCAGGCAAACGAGATTGTTCGAAATGAGCACTTTACGCGGGACTACCGCGTGTACGTACCAGCTCGTGAAGTCGAAATAGACGGCGTGGTAACCGATTCGACTCTGACTTGTGAGGACATTCTTAAGTACGGAGCAGGTTGTTTTAAAGACCCCTTACTTAAGAATGTCAAGATACTGGATTGCAAACGCTTGCATTCAGTATCGATCGCCGGGGATGGAACAAAATCTTATCCCCAATCAGATTCTTATCGAGTTACCTTTGCTGGCTCGGCTTTACCCAACTACGTCCTCTTGGACCGGGTTCGTCTGCCCGTTCGTCTCTTTGTACCGCGAGTAATGAACTGTACCAACTGTAAACAATTGGGGCATACAGCTTCTCATTGCTGCAATAAGCCCCGGTGCGCCAACTGTGGGGGAGGACATGCGGATGGCTCTTGCGGTAAGGATACTGAAAAGTGCCTCTATTGTAAGGAGGGTCCGCATGACCTCTCGGCATGTCCCGCGTATAGACTTCGCGGTGACAGAATGAAGCGTTCTCTGAAAGAACATTCTAAACGCTCTTTCGCCGATATGCTGAAGAGTGCCACTCCCCCCAAACAAATAACGAACCCATATGCCTGCTTGTCAAATGACGAGAGTGATTATGACGACCCTTTGGAAGGTACATCTTCGGCTGTCCCTCAAAGCTATAGAAAGAGAAGAAATATATCCTCCCACAAGCTTCCTAGTAAGGGTTCGAAGATATCCTCAGAAGGGCCTCTAAAAGTTACAGCTAGAGGAAGTGGTGCTAAAGCAAAACCGAAGCAAAATGCTCCTGGTCTAGGAAATCTAAATTCTACGAAAGAATTCCCACCACTTCCTGGGACATCAAACCCCCCAAGCGTCCCCGAAAATCTATCTGAGAACCAACTTAGTGCTGGACTTATCAAGTTCTCAGATATTGTGGACTGGATTTTCAAAAATTTCAACATATCTGACCCTCTTAAAAGCATTTTAATTGCATTCATGCCTACAGTGAAAACATATTTGAAGCAGATGACTGCAAATTGGCCCCTTCTTTCAGCGATCGTATCCTTCGATGGCTAAGTCACCCTTTGAGGTTAAGGATTCAATCACTGTTTTACAGTGGAATTGTAGAAGTATCACCCCGAAAATAGATCCTCTCAAAATTCTAGTGAATAATCTGAAATGTGACGCATTTGCATTGTGCGAAACTTGGCTAACTTCTGATGTACCCCTAAACTTCCACGATTTTAACATTATTCGTCTGGATCGAGATGATCCCTATGGAGGAGTACTTTTGGGGATCAAAAAGTGCTATTCTTTCTATCGAATTAACCTCCCATCGATACCAGGCATTGAAGTTGTCGCATGTCAAATAACAGTAAAAGGCAAGGACCTTTGCATTGCTTCCATCTACATTCCCCCAAGAGCCTCGGTTGGGCATCGGCGGCTCAGTGATATCGTAGAGCTCCTTCCTGCACCGACGTTGGTTTTAGGAGACTTTAACTCACACGGTACGGGATGGGGCTGTCTTCACGATGATAACAGATCAACTATGATCCATGATATTTGCGACAACTTCAATATGACACTCTTGAATACGGGAGAAATGACACGGATTCCTGCACCACCAGCAAGACCAAGTGCGCTGGATTTATCCCTCTGCTCGACATCGCTACGGTTAGATTGCAAGTGGAAGGTGATCCCTGATCCCCACGGTAGCGATCATCTGCCTATCGTAATTTCAATCGCCAGCGGATTAGGACCATCGGAGACAATCAATGTTTCGTATGACCTCACACGAAATATTGATTGGAAAAACTACGCAAATTCGATATCTGAGAAACTCAAAACAACACAAGAACTTCCTCCGGAGGAAGAGTACACGTTTATGGCTGGCTTGATTCTCGATACTGCGATTCAAGCTCAGACGAAACGTGTACCTGGCGCGAAAACTAACATCCGTCCTCCCAATCCGTGGTGGGACAAAGAGTGCTCATCACTGAACGCTGATAGAGCCTCCGCGTTCAAACAGTTTAGAACCAATGGAACACCTGATAATTATCGTAATTACGCAACGTTAGACACGCAAATGAAGAACTTAATTAAAGCAAAAAAACGCGGTTACTGGCGCCGGTTTGTTGACGGATTAACAAAAGAAACATCGATGAGCACTCTTTGGAACACAGCCCGACGAATGCGCAACAAAAACACCACAAACGAAAGCGAGGAATATTCTAACCGCTGGATATTCGATTTCGCTAAAAAAGTATGTCCTGACTCTGTTCCGGAACAGACAATCATGCGCGTCGCTTCATCAAACAGAAACGAAACACCTTTTTCGATGGTCGAGTTCTCACTTGCGCTTTTATCGTGTAACAATAAATCTCCGGGGTTAGACAAAATCAAATTCAACTTGTTGAAAAATTTACCTGACTCTGCCAAAAGACGCTTATTGAATCTATTCAATAGGCTTCTTGAGGATAATATTGTCCCACATGACTGGAGACAAGTAAGAGTTATTGCCATTCAAAAACCAGGGAAACCAGCCTCCGATCACAATTCGTATCGGCCGATTGCTATGCTTTCCTGTATCCGGAAATTGTTCGAAAAAATGATTCTGTTTCGTCTAGACAATTGGGTCGAGACTAATGGCTTACTTTCAGATACACAATTTGGTTTCCGCAGAGGCAAAGGAACGAACGATTGTCTTGCGTTGCTCTCAACAGAAATTCAAATGGCATTTGCTCGTAAGGAACAAATGGCATCAGTTTTCCTAGACATCAAGGGGGCTTTTGACTCAGTTTCCATAAATATCCTATCTGAGAAGTTGCATCAGCATGGTCTTTCACCAATTTTGAATAACTTTTTGTACAATCTATTGTCCGAGAAATACATGTATTTCGCGCATGGTGATTTGTCGACAATACGATTCAGTTACATGGGTCTTCCTCAGGGCTCATGCTTAAGCCCCCTTTTATACAATTTTTACGTAAACGACATCGATAAATGTATCAATACATCTTGCACGCTAAGACAACTTGCCGACGACAGCGTTGTGTCTATTATAGGACCCAAAGCTGGCGATCTGCAAGGGCCGTTACAAGATACTCTTGCCAACTTATCCATATGGGCTCTTCAAATGGGTATCGAGTTCTCTACGGAGAAAACTGAGTTGGTTGTATTTTCAAGGAAGCGAGAACCAGCACAACTACAGCTTCAACTAGGGGGTGAAAACATAGCTCAGGTCTTCACATTCAAATATCTCGGGGTCTGGTTCGACGCCAAAGGCACCTGGGGATGTCACATTAGGTATCTGAAACAAAAATGCCAGCAGAGAATCAATTTTCTTCGCACAATAACCGGAACTTGGTGGGGTGCCCACCCAGGAGACCTGATCAGGTTATACCAAACAACGATATTGTCCGTGATGGAATACGGATGCTTTTGCTTCCGATCCGCGGCGAACACTCATTTCATCAAGCTGGAAAGAATTCAGTATCGTTGTTTGCGTATTGCCTTAGGTTGCATGCAGTCGACTCATACGATGAGTCTCGAAGTGCTCGCGGGCGTCTTACCGTTGAAAAACCGATTCTGGGATCTCTCATATCGATTGCTAATCCGATGCGACATCTTGAATCCGATGGTGATTGAAAACTTCGAAAGGCTTGTCGAGCTCAATTCTCAGACCCGTTTTATGTCCTTGTATTTTGATTACATGGCTCAGAATATTAATCCTTCTTCGTTTGTTTCCAATCGTGCTCATTTCTTGGATACTTCTGATTCTACTGTGTTTTTCGACACATCCATGAGAGAAGAGATTCGTGGAATTCCGGATCACATACGCCCTCAAGTGGCCCCTAATATTTTTTATAATAAACTAAGAACAGTCAACTGCGAAAAAGTGTTTTACACTGACGGATCAAACATCAACGAGTCCACAGGCTTCGGTATCTTCAATCAGAACATCACCGCTTCGTACAAACTCAGTGATCCGGCTTCAGTTTACGTCGCAGAATTAGCTGCTATTCAGTACACCCTCGAGATCATTGAAACCTTGCCCAAAGACCATTACTTCATTGTCACGGACAGTCTAAGCTCAATAGAAGCTCTCCGGGCAATGAAGCCAGGAAAGTATCCCCCATATTTCCTGGGGAAAATACGGGAACATTTGAGAACTTTATCTGGACGGTCTTATTCAATATCGTTAGTCTGGGTCCCTTCGCATTGTTCCATTCCGGGCAATGAAAAGGCAGACTCATTGGCTAAAGTGGGCGCATTAGAAGGTGATATTTATGAAAGACCAATCTGCTTCAATGAATTTTTCAGCATTTCTCGTCAGAAAACTCTCGAAAGTTGGCAAACTTCATGGACGAATGACGAACTGGGACGATGGCTACACGCCATTATCCCTAAGGTATCGACGAAACCTTGGTTCAAGGGGATGAACGTGAGTCGCGATTTCATTCGTGTTATGTCGCGGCTCATGTCAAATCATTATACATTCAACGCACATCTCCGGCGTATTGGGCTCGTGGAGAGCAATCTCTGCACCTGTGGCGACGGTTACCAGGACATCGAGCATGTCGTGTGGTCGTGCGTAGAGTATCGTGACGCCAGGTCGAAGCTACTGGAATCCCTTAGAGAATAGACAATTTCAACACCAATATTACAGTTTTATGTTAGTCGTTAACTAAAATTAGAAAAAACCGGCATCTTAGAGCTTAAGCAGTGTGCCTTAATATTATATTATATTGTTGAATAAAAAAAAAATGACAAGTTTTTATATTTTCATGAAAAAAATGTAGTGTGATAAGAATATCTAACCATATTTCAAATAACTTTACAACGAAATCTAAATCATGTATTTTTTCGAAGGGAACTAGATTACGGCACTCGCAGAGTATACTTCTTGTAGAAAGCATTTTTTCCATGTCGTCCAATCAGTTGAGCTTCAGAAGTCGGTGAGTGCGAAAGTATCTATTTTTTCGTCAAGAGTAAAATTTTCTAGTTCCAGATTCTTTGGGTTGTAGAATATATTCCCGGGAACAAAGTGATATTTTGTTAAAATAATTCTTGTTTGTTTTTTGACTTCGTAAAATTAAAACGAAGCGGTGGGACGAAAGTGGCCACTGTCTGGTGGGGCAAAACTGGCCACTAGACTAGGTCTGAGTCGTAATTTTTTTTACAAAAACTTGCGGATTTTATTAAGTTTTTTCATTATTTTCGAGTACGTTCTAAACAAAAATTATCCAAAAATCCTCAAAACTCGGGCATAATCGATAATCACAAAGACGATACTAAGAGTAATTTTAGGATGAAATAAAAATGTTCGTGCACGAAAAAGTTGTAAAGGCAGCGAATTAAGCATTAAAATTTCATTTACGAAAAATATTTGGTCATGTCTGATTGTTTCCTGCGTCAAAACACGACAGGCCATTTTTGCCCACTCATTTTGAGATTTTCGATTTCGATGTTGGTGCACTCCGAGCCAGATTGCACCCGTATAAGTGGGGTTATGTACCTCAAACCAAATGTGTTTTGTAACAAGTCAGGCAATTAAAGAAATGACAGCGCCCAGGACGGTTAAAGGAGTCCGCTCATTTTTAGGAAAAGTAAATTTTTATCGAAAATTTATACCACATATAGCAGAGAAAAGTAAACCACTGAACGATCTCTTGCGGAAGAATGTTAAGTTTGTTTGGACAGAAGAATATCGAAAAGCCTTCGAATAATTGCGGAATTTTTTAACTTCTGACACACTTAGACCGAACTATAAAGATACGTTTCCTGCTACTCGTTTGATTTTAGGAGATTTCAATTCGCACGGAATGATGTGGGGTTCCGTTTACAATGATAGCAGATCATCTCTAATATATAATATTTGCGACAATTTTAGCATGACGGTACTAAATATGGGTAGCATGACACGGATCCCAAGACCTCCTGCACGTCCAAGTGCATTAGATTTATCTCTTTGCTCGACTTCAATTCGACTAGATTGCAACTGGAAAGTATTTCCTGATTTACACGGTAGCGATCATTTACCACTCATCATCTCAATTAGCAGTAACAAAGGCATTGCTAATTCAGTTAATATCCATATGATTTGACAACAAATGTTGACTGGATTAAATACCAAAGTAAAATTTCAAGTGTCTTAACTTCAATGGAAGAGCTCCCCCCACTTGAAGAATATGACTTCCTAGTTTGTTCGATTCTGAAGGCCGCAGAACAAGCCCAAACCAAACGATTTCTTGGTCCATCGTCTAACAGAAGGCCTCCAAACCCTTGGTGGGACAAAGAGTGCTCAGATGCTAAACACGCGAAACAAAATGCTTTCAAGACGTTTTTAAAACGAGGAGGAGGAACTCCTCAGAATTTTGAAAAATTTTTGACATTAGAAACCAAGTACAAGAGCATACTTCGGGCCAAGATATGTAGCTATTGGAGACATTTTGTCGAAGGTTTGTCAAGAGAAACCTCAATGAGCACTCTTTGGAATACGGCCAGACGAATGAGGAATCGTAACGTAGGAAATGAGAGTGAGGAATACTCGAACCGATGGATATTTGATTTTGCGAGGAAAGTTTGTCCAGATTCTGTTCCTACGCATAGCATTATTTAGGAATCTTAATAACGGTTCCATTGATAGCCCCTTTTCAATGATGGAATTTTCCATAGCACTCATGTCTTGTAACAATAACGCTCCTGGGCTGGACAGAATTAAATTCAACTTGGTGAAGAATCTGCCCGACCTCGCAAAAAGACGTTTGTTGGAATTGTTCAACAAGTTTCTTGAGCAAAATATTGTTCCACCTGACTGGAGGCAAGTGAAAGTTATCGCCATTCAGAAACCGGGCAAACTAGCTTCCAATCACAACTCATATAGACCCATTGCGATGTTGTCCTGCATCAGAAAATTATTCGAAAAAAAAAATTCTACGACGTCTCGACACTTGGGTCGAGACGAACGGTTTGTTGTCAGATACTCAGTTTGGCTTCCGTAGAAATAAAGGGACGAATGATTGCCTTGCATTACTTTCGTCTGACATCAAAATTGCCTTCGCTCAAAAGCAACAAATGGCATCTAAATTTTTAGACATTAAAGGAGCATTTGATTCAGTTTCCATTGATGTTCTTTCAGACAAGCTCCACCAACATGGACTCCCAGCGGTAATAAATAATTATTTGCACAACCTTTTGTCAGAGAAACGCATGCATTGGCGATTTGGCAACTTTCAGAATTAGCTACATGGGTCTAGAGCAAGGCTCATGCCTCATTCCGCTCCTTTATAATTTTTACGTGAATGACATTGACAGGTGTCTAGTAACCCCATGTACACTAAGACAAATGGCAGATGATGGCGTAGTTTCAGTTACTGGACCCAAAGCTATTGATCTGCAAAAACCATTGCAAGATACGGGGTGTGGTTTGATTCCAAATGCACGTGGGGAGGACACATTAGGTTTCTGATGCCAACAAAGAGTAAATTTTCTTCGAACAATAACAGGATCTTGGTGGGGTGCTCATCCGGAAGATCTAATAAAATTGTATCAGACAACGATACTTTCAGTGATGGAATATGGATGCGTTTGCTTTCGTTCTGCTGCAAACTCTGATATTATCAAATTAGAGCGAATTCAATATCGTTTTTTGCGAATTGCTTTGGGCTGTATGCATTCGATACATACAATGAGTCTTGAAGTTCTGGCGGGAGTTCTTCCATTGAAAGATCGTTTTTGGGAGCCTTCATCGCGACTGCTAATAAGATGTGAGGTACTGAATCTTCTGGTTATTAATAACTTCGAAAGGCTAGTTGAGCTTCGATCTCAAACAAGATTCATGACAGTATATTTTAACCATATGTCACCGGAAATCGACCCTTCAAGATATATTCCTATCCGTGTCAGCCTCCTAATTGTCCCTGACTCAACTTTATTTTTCGACACATCCATGCAGCGCGAAGTGCGTGGAATCCCGGAACACCTACGCTCGATGGAAATCCCAAAAATATTTACAAGTAAGTTCAGGCATATTGACTCTGAGAATGTTTTACACGGACGGGTCGCGAATTGAAGAAGCTACTGGGTTTGGAATATTCAACAATAATGTTTTGGCTTCATTTAGGCTTCAAGGACCTGCGTCTGTTTATATAGCAGAGTTAGCAGCAGTTCATTATAGTTTGAGTGTAATCGTCACATTATCTCCAAACCATTATTTTCTTTTCACAGATAGTCTGAGTGTAATTGAAGCCATTCGCTCAAACGCTGCTGGCAAAAATTAACCTTTTTTCTTGGGCAAAATAAAACAGTGCCTGAACGTCATATTGCATAATTATTATCAAATCACAATAGTTTGGGTCCCGGCTCATTGCTCCATTCCAGGCAATGAAAGAGCCGATATTTTAGCCAAACGTGGTGCTATTGAGGGTGAAATTTATGAGCGATCGATTGCTTTCAACGAATTCTATAGCGCGACTCGCCAAAGAACACTTGCCAGCTGGCAAGCTTCTTGGGATAGGGATGATCTGGGTCGATGGATGCACTCAATTATTCCTAAAATATCTACAAAGGCATGGTTCAGGGGACTGGATGTGAGTAGAGATTTCATTCGTGTGATGTCCAGACTCATGTCCAATCTCTACACGTTAGATGCACATCTACTTCGAATTGGACTTTCCGAGACTAATCATTGTGCTTGTGGCGAAGGTTACCGCGATATTGACCATGTTGTTTGGACCTGCGTGGAGTATCGTGATGTCAGATCCCAACTAATAAATTCCTTACGTACCCAAGGTAGACTATCCAATGTCCCAGTTCGCGACATTCTTGCTTGTCGTGACGTTCCTTACATGAAACTTCTTTATTATTTCATTAAGTCCATTGGAGTTCCAATTTAAATTTCATTTTATGTTAGACTGTTTTCTCTTCCATGAGTTCAACCAATAGCCTGCTATCTTATTTTAAATAAAAGTGATGAACTGATACAAACAAACCTGAAATAGATCATGTACAAAATAAATGTATTTCATTTAATGTAATTTATAACAGCAACTCGTTTGATAAAAACAGTGTTTAGATTAACTAATGAATACCAACATACTAATATGATATTCGAAATGTATTAGGTTTAAAGTACTATGTATTGTGGATGCCACGGCGAAGAAAAACTTATGTATATTGCCTATGAAATAAACGTATTTATGAAAAAAAATAAAGATACGTTCGTGATCACGACAGATGCAAGCGAGTACGCTATTGGAGCAGTACTCTCTAATGAAAAATCGAGCGATAGACCCATTTCATATGCAAGTAGAGGTCTAGTAGGTGCTAGAAGAAAGTACCATACGATTGAAAAAGAATTTTTAGTCATCGTATGGGCGGAGAACCGTTTTAAACATTTTATTTATAATCAGAAATGTACTGTATATACTGATCACAGGCCTTTAATTTCAATTTGGCATTTAAAAGAAACTTCGTCAACCCTAACGCGTCTGCGTCTGAAATTACAAGGGCTAGAAATGGACATTCGCTACAAACAGGGTAAAGCCAATGTTGTAGCAGATTTTTTATCAAGACTTCATCCTGACTGTGAAAAGCATGGAATTAGTGGCATTGTTGTAGTGGTCACTAGACAACAAAAGCGTCAACAGCAACTAACGAAGAAAAATGAACTTGAATGAAGCGAAAGGACGCGGAAGATAAAACAACTCCCTCAAGCCAAGAAGAGCACCGAAAGAGGGAAATAAAACCGGACAACGAGACCGATAGAGTAAAATATAAAAAGAGTCTCCCTGACGGAAAGTATCGGTTCCCCAAAAAACCGAAACCATTTGCAGCGCCCTCAACAATTTTTTCTTTGAATTTGTATTGTAACAGGAAACCTTGATGTAGAAACTTTGTTATAGAAGCATGGATACTTCCGAGCATTAGTCATCAGCGCAACGATGTTGTAGAAACAAAGACAAACAAAGCCATAGGCATAGTGACAGTGGTCTTGGCTTGTTCCTGTGCTCACTGCCTAGTTAGAGATTTCTTCTCATACATACAGTGGATTTTTCGCCTCGAACACTCATCGGGCGCGGTTCGATTTTTTGTCGAAATCCCCACCGCTGCATTCAATTCTATTTTGGAAGAATTGAAAGATGAAGTCAAATCAATCTCGAATATCGTCGCTAAAGACGTGAAAAACACTCAGTCTAAAACTCTAGCTGAAGAATTGGAAGCAAACAAATCACTAAAACCAATAGGAAAAAAAAGACACTTGCAACGCTAAACCTTCACCAGAAGAAAAAGCTGACTCGGAACTCACCTCAGGCTGGCGCTTCATCGGCAGCAAAAAAATATGGAAATGCGACTGGAGTGAGTATGACAAGAAACAGCGCATTCGACGGCTGCAAGAAAAACAAGCAGAAAAAGCAAACCTCAGACGGAAACATCGGAAGCGGAAACAACAAAATTATACAAAATTCAACAACAACAACAACATACGAAGTAAAACCAACAACAATGAAAAATGAAACTATATCCACAAACATACATCTAGGAAATCAACTTGTAGAAAAATGTAAAATTGTAAGAGATTTAGGCGTAATCTTAGACTCCAAGCTCACTTTTGTGGAACACTACAATACTATAATCAATAAAGCAAATAGCATGCTGGGCTTTATTAAACGCTTCAGTCATAACTTTCAGGACCCATACACAATTAAAATATTATACAGTACATATGTCAGACCTATTCTGGAATATTGCAGCCTAGTATAGAATCCATACAATATTATTCACGAAGAACGCATTGAATCTATTCAAAAACAATTTCTTTTATATGCACTTCGCAAATTAAACTGGACAGCATTTCTTCTACCATCATATGAAGCACGCTGCATGCTCATCAATATTCAAACACTTAAAGAACGCCGCGACCTTGCAATGCTGTGTTTTATCAGCGACATTATTTCTCAACGCATTCAATCACTTTCTTTATTATCGCAAATAAATTTTTATACACCTAGCCGTCAATTACGAACCAGGAAATTATTTTTAGAAAGAAACATTAGAACAAATTAGGCAAAATATAGCCCAATCAATCGTATAATGCGCCACCACAATCAATATTGCGAACATCTTGACCTTTGTATGTCCAAAAATGAAATGAAATTACAGCTTAGTCGTAGAAATAATGCGTAGTATCTAAGTAAACATTGTAAACCATTTATATGTAGTCTACATTTGCTTGACGAAATAAATAAATAAATAAATATTGCTCGTGATCATTACGTAGCTATTGAGTGAAGAGTTTAGATTTGTATGGATAGGAGGCGTACCTCGTAACCTTGCTTCTATACATTTTCTTATTGCTATGAGTTAGAGAACTATTTTGTGCGCTGACCGTCTGTTTTTTTTCAATCGCGTTACTACTTCACTACTGTACTACAATAGTAACGTTTTATCCACCCACCGTATGAGTGTGTACCGCAGTTTTTCGTGAGTGAGATGAAGAGAAAAAAAAACATAAATTATTTATTTGTGTTGATGCCAATTTACATATCTGAAGACAAATTAACCGAGCTCTACTGCACATTCGGCAGAAACAGATTAGTTTTATCATTCGAGCAGTTATGATAGTGGTAGACAGAGTTTGCGATCATATTCTCATGCGATATAGGCTTTCCGGCATATTCCACGTAATATGCTTTCCGGTAGAGACAAACTTTGTTCATATAATAATGTACGCAAACTATATAAGGGCAGTGCAGATCAGATCAGGCACGATACCTATTACGGTATTACGGTATTACGGTACTACAGTACTACGGTACTTCGATAGTATATTAAGTTTTTATATTTGTCGTGATTGTCGTAGTCATAGTAATTGTTTGTCATAGTCATTTTAATATACTAGTCAGTTAATCAGGAATAAACGCGTACCAGTTTATTACATCACATCCGAAGTGTTCCGCGGTGTCCCCACCCGTGCGAAAGCCGTACCATGGCTTAATGTATTCGAAGTGTCCGCAGTGTCCCAATCTGCACGAAAGCCGTCCCAGGCTTAAGTTGGAAGTCGTCCCAGACTTCATATTTCCGTACAATTTAAACACAACAACCCGTTAGTTGCATTGCTGTTCGCTATCGGTTTACTGCAGTGCGAATGCAAGTAAGATCGACCGACAAAATACTGCCGTCGCTTCGCGGAAATATCCTGGTGAGGATTTAATTAAACACAACGTAGGGTCCCGGCTAGCGCCAACATATTTTGGTGCCGTGACCAGGATTATCATCGACGGGAAAATTGTCAGTTGCAGTTTTCGGAAGTCTATCGGTCGCGACGGTCGAAATGTGAAATTTTCTTACGATTCTCTTACGGTTTTTCATACCGTACATATACAACAACAACCAAGTGTACTGACTACGAAGAAACTGAAATTCATGTCTACCATGTGAGAAAGTGCAATTAACAACTCGAAACCGCCATTGTTCAAGTTTAAGAACGATCTTCATAGTCGTTCACATTCAGTTCGCACAGAAAATAAAAATGTTTGTGACAGCCCGCTGCTGTCTGTGTTTCAATTATGCATTCTCTATCGTGCGGCGAAAATCCATCCGTATCGATAGAAACGGTCAGTTGGAAGTACTCAATTCACTGTAAACCTTTCCCACAGTGCGAAATACCGATCAGAAAATGTGTTCTGACATGTGATTGCTTAGTTGTGCAATGGCGACGCCGCCATTGTAACATGAACTTTATCAGCGGAGAAGAAAATTACATGTGCTAAATAAATGAAATAGCCGCTATCTCCATTAAACAACGCTAATCTATCCACGAACCCATTCGAAATCAAATGTGCGCACCTTTATTTACCCATCATGAGATATGTGCAGATTCCATCTCCGCCCGAAGGCGAATGTCAGCTTAACACGAGCGAACGGCATACATCAGTCATTATTCTAATGTCATCAGTTTCATTTTCGTCTTGCTCAAACCTATAAACACGTGTGTTCAGTAAAGTACATTTTCGATACAATGTCCGCGAAAGAAGATCTAGTTGACAGAGGCTTTGTGGAGACCCTCACTGGTTATTGTCTGTCTCTCGGTGATGATGGCCATCTATCGAGATCCGAAGAAAATTTTATTCGAGCCTGTTTTGAGCATTTGAAGGAGCGATACGACAAACATAATGCACAGCTCACAGCTAAGGGAGTTCACAAATGGAACCG
Organism: Malaya genurostris; assembly: GCF_030247185.1. Taxonomy (NCBI): domain Eukaryota; kingdom Metazoa; phylum Arthropoda; class Insecta; order Diptera; family Culicidae; genus Malaya; species Malaya genurostris. The sequence continues at coordinate 106,375,864 of NC_080571.1, forward strand.
AGCAGAGCTGCTAGATCCCGTAGAAGACGCTGCTCTCAAACTACTTAAACATCTCCGTCGGAACCAGCCATGTGATCAACCGAAAGCAAGCAGTCCAGAGCAGTGCGATAAGCCGAACGTCACAAAGTTCCCGTTATGCTACGTATGCAAGGAAAGACATTTCCTTTACTACTGCGACATTTTCACCAGTTGGACTTCCACCAGGCGGCTGGAGTTTGTCGAAAGGATGAAGGTATGTCTCAACTGCTACAATGATCGTCATGAGACAGCCAAGTGCACGAAGCCAGCTCGATGTCTGATGTGCACGGCAGCGCATCACTCACAACTTTACTATGGGATCGTCCTTCGAAAATAAACAGCAACAGCAGACCCTCAGCAGTTTTTTTACTTGGTTTATTTCTCGGATCACTAATTTCATGGACATGAAGTCCAAAACTACTTTGTTTATTTTTGCGTTCGGCGAGCAAATAAATTGATCCTTTCATTTTGTATTTACGTTTGTATCATCCTACACATGCACAATTCTGAGCCCTGCTTTCTCCTCTTAATCATCAAGTCGATATTCTTTATTGGAAATAGAATCGAGATCATGCTGGAATCCATTAACCGCATGGCCGTGGAAGGTTTCAGTCCTCGTACATGGTTCCCGCAAGGTTCATCGTGCTAAAGGCAAGTTAAACAATCATCGCATTCAGCCACCGGGCAGAAATCCAATCCTGTTCGGGACAAATCGCCAGACGAGTTCCTGGCCCAAGCTCGGGGGAATCGAGCGGTTCCAGAATCAGCTGTAAAGAGCACAAGCCTCGTCGGTGGGTTCGTAGAACCCCCGGCTGGGACTTGACATCAGTTAAGTACCATTTTGTTTCATCATCCACTTTTGTATTCGTACGGACTTTCGACCTTTCAGACTGTTCATTTATATGAAACGACAATGTGAATTCAACGTACACAAACTGCATCGAACCCAAGAGATGTGGATGAGGACAGCAAAACAGAGGACAGCAAAACAGAGGACAGCAACATTCAAACAACTGCCATCTAACAACGAGTGATTGCCTTTGTGATTTGGTAGCAGATCGAATCAGTAGGCAGTGCGATCATTTGTCAGTCAGCTTGCACATACTGCAATCAGCGAGTTCTTCATCTGTAGCATGACCTACACAGCTTACAATCAATCTTCCATACATTGTCATCTTATGCATCGAATATTTGGCCAATCAACGGTGCTTTCGTCAGTCAGCAATCGTCGCAGCTCCTCTAGTGGTGGAACCAGCGGAGTCGCTCGGGTCTTGTCTTATCGACGCCGGCTGCATAGCAGTTGACGGAGTCGAATTCAAGTCTCCCGTCCTCGACGCCCATGGTTTACCAAAGGATCACCAAGTGCAGTAAACAACACTTCAAATCATCGTCAAAATTTGTAAGCAGGCAGACTAGACTCACGTAATTATTTTGGACATGTGATAACAGCAGGGCAGTTTTAGAAATTATACAGTGTGGCACAGCAAACAAGATTCGGGTGCATGTAAACAGTAGCTAGGACAGTGCTATTAAATCAGATAAATTTATTGAAAGCATAGTCTTTCAAGGCGGGCGGTATGTTGATGCCAATTTACATATCTGAAGACAAATTAACCGAGCTCTACTGCACATTCGGCAGAAACAGATTAGTTTTATCATTCGAGCAGTTATGATAGTGGTAGACAGAGTTTGCGATCATATTCTCATGCGATATAGGCTTTCCGGCATATTCCACGTAATATGCTTTCCGGTAGAGACAAACTTTGTTCATATAATAATGTACGCAAACTATATAAGGGCAGTGCAGATCAGATCAGGCACGATACCTATTACGGTATTACGGTATTACGGTACTACAGTACTACGGTACTTCGATAGTATATTAAGTTTTTATATTTGTCGTGATTGTCGTAGTCATAGTAATTGTTTGTCATAGTCATTTTAATATACTAGTCAGTTAATCAGGAATAAACGCGTACCAGTTTATTACATCACATCCGAAGTGTTCCGCGGTGTCCCCACCCGTGCGAAAGCCGTACCATGGCTTAATGTATTCGAAGTGTCCGCAGTGTCCCAATCTGCACGAAAGCCGTCCCAGGCTTAAGTTGGAAGTCGTCCCAGACTTCATATTTCCGTACAATTTAAACACAACAACCCGTTAGTTGCATTGCTGTTCGCTATCGGTTTACTGCAGTGCGAATGCAAGTAAGATCGACCGACAAAATACTGCCGTCGCTTCGCGGAAATATCCTGGTGAGGATTTAATTAAACACAACGTAGGGTCCCGGCTAGCGCCAACAATTTGTTTTTATTTTTCAGGCATTCCTGCTATATCGATGGGTGACGCCATCGATCGTCCACACCGTTAACTTCTGGTGGGTCCTGGCCGGAAGGATCGCCCTTGGCGAGTTCTCTGCCAAAGAACTACTACTGGAAATCATGGCCTGGGTTCGCCGTCGTTGGGCGTATTCGCGGACGCCTGGGCCCGCCACCCTAGACCAGATGAGGCTGCTAGTGGATATTCTTAGGCCGGGCAAGATATATACTTTGCCCGACTCGATCCCCGTTCTCCAGGCCGCTTCCTGCGACGAGGGAAAGCATGGACTCGGGACCTACGGGTCCCGGGTATATCGCTAAGCGATCTAAGCTCCCGCCTTCGCGATGAGGTGTGGGAGTGAATGCTTATATCTGTTATATATAAATTACTGTAATTACTGCCCTTCGTGAACTCTTGACCTGGGTTCGGAGGTGTTGAAGAGAAACTTTTTCAATGGGCAAATATGCGTAAAGATATCGATAATTATGTCAAACATTATGTGACTCGTGCCAGAAAAACAAAATCGTTCGAGCAAACAAAATGCCGATGAAAATGATGCGCGGAAAAGCCTAATCGAATCAAAACAGAAGCGCAAAGAGATTTTTGACAAGTAGGAAGTTGTGAAGGAAACTCGTCAAGCGAACTCTCATATCAGCGTAACCGCAACCTTGACGTAGAAACTTTGTTATAGAAGCATGGACACTTCCGAGCATTAGTCAGCGCAACGATGTTGTAGAAACAAAGCCAAACAAAGCCATAGGCATACTGACAGTTGTTTTGGCTTTTTCCTGTGCTCACTGCCTAGTTAGAGATTTATTCTCATACGTACAGCCTAGAGTGGTCACCCTATTGCCCAGAAAGCAACTGGTGTCTGTGTGACAAATCAAATAGCTAAAACAAGGAAGCTAGAATGACTGATTACAGCAATAATAGCAAACAACAACGTGACAACGACTTTCTGATGGAGTTCTTTGATGATCCAAACCTCCAAATCCAGGAAGTAAAAGTCGACGACGACGAGATATATCGCTCTCACGCGTTATCTATTTATGAACGAGTGAAGGGCATACATCAACGTACGAACAGCGCAGCTGTTCAGGAAGCACTAACTGCTAACGAGCAGGCCGGACACATACAATATATAACAGTCCCGCTACAGGAGCCAAAGATGAACTTCGATCTTAAAGATAAAGAGGTTAAAGAATTAGAGACTCTTGTTGTGGAAAACGTAAACGTTATTGTACCGATTCCAAAGCCTGAATTTGTGGTAGAATGGCTTCGACAAGTGGAACTATATGAGCAAGCTTTGAATGCACATGCAGAAGAGCTGGTTTATGTATTCCCACAAATCGCAAATGACTTTCAGCGTGCGAGAGATGCACCAAGGGACCATCCCTCAGGTTTATCCATGAGTAGAGCTGTACTTCAGGTACGCAATTCACTCGTGGCCGTAATTCTGAAGGAGATACACTTGAAGCGCGCACTGCAAGCCTACAGCGAACGATGTACACAGTTACGTGTGCAACACGATCCAGTCACTAACGGCATATGGACTAACAAAGGACGAGAAAATAGAGCAGCACTATCACTGCCAGTAATGGTAGCACCAATTCAAAAGAAATTGAAATTTGATGCACGTACCACACTGCTTTATTGATACAGATGCAATTTTCCTCCAAGCCAGAGGTGAGAGCGCAAGCAAAATTGGATCTAAATTCTAAGCTGGACACGGATAGAATGAAGGATGTTACAAGAGAGCCGGGAGCGATGTTGGCTATAGCCATAGCTGAAGCTAGATTAACAGCACTTGAAGTATTATCTGTCATCTTTCCCAAACAGCATGGACATAGTGAGCATATGTGCTTACAATGTAATACAGCGGTACAGATACAAAACACGTTTTACCATTCACGATGTATAACAGTCGAGTGGCTAATCAAGTATCAGCCGTATAAATACAATGATGCTGAAGGAGCGATAATTCCAATAGGACGCGCCTATGTGTCACCGGAACATCGGATGAGGATGTGTCAACTCTTAGAGTTACACGCGCAACTGAACGGGGACATTGTAGTCAAAACGGGTAGCGAAACTACCATATGGAAACGCAACGACGACGGCACATTGAGGAAAACTAACCTACAGACGATCAGAGACGAAGATCAAGTAGGTACCTACGCTTGGCGTAGAAAGCATGGCTTTACAACCGCTCATGGTGGGTTGAAGTGAGCCAAAACAGAGTTGACGACTCTACAAGAAGTCAAAATTTTCAAATTAATGCTCGTGATCATTACGTAGCTATTGGGTGAAGAGTTTAGATTTGTATGGATAGGAGGCGTACATCGTAACTTTGCTTCTATACATTTTCTTATTGCTATGAATTAGAGAACTATTTTGTGCGCTGACCGTCTGTTTTTTTTCAATCGACTTACTACTTCACTACTGCAGCGCCCTTAGCGAATTTGCTGCATTGCTAGTTTGCATTGGCGCAGCAGTTTTTGTTTACACGCTCTTGGAATGCGCTCGGGGTTGCTGAGATGTTTTTGTTTGCGCGACACTGAGGTGCCCTGCGTAAGCAAAGAAATTTCAGGGACCACCGCGGTAACGGTCACGATGGTCTCGGGTTTAGGCCGAACAGTTAGTGAAAACAACCGAACGAAAGCTCGCAAGAGAAGACTTCGGAAGAAAGTCGGATGAACTTCTGCATCCGCAATGTACTAAAACTTTCGGGCTTCACCCGAAGAATAAGTAATAGAGGATTTATAAAAAGCCTTCTTATAAGGAATTAGGAGTCAGTCGAGTTTTAATTAGTAAGCCAAAAGTATCTGGAATGTGTTTTCTTTTCTCTTACATTCCAGTGTCCTGGCAATCGCAGCCGTTACACGAGGGGAGACCCATGGGAATTCGGGCAATCTAATATTAAAAGACCTTGGAATAACATGGATAGTAAGCGGCTCATATGACTTGGGAGTGAGTGTAAGTTTAGAAGAATTAGTAACTGATAGGATTAGAATCGCAAGGGACATAGGAACCTTTTCGGACTCATGCTCGACTATAATAGAAGCACTGAACATAAGCCCATGCAACTCTCTGAAGGAATTGTTACAACGGGACTATGAAATTATGCAGGAACTAGGGGGAGTAATAGGCACTCATGCGGGAAGACGAAAGCGCAGAAGTCTGTGGAGTGCCATAGGATTAATAGACTCTGAAGATAGAAGCAGACTAGACGAAGATATGAATAGGGTTCGCGGGAACGAAGAGAGATTAAAAGGAGCGACATACCAGCAGACGACGGTCATCGACTCGATTTATGACCTAGTAAATCAATCACTGCTTCAGATAGACCAGAAACTGGCAGAATCATACAGGGAAAACGAAAAGATGCAAGAAGCAATTATCAAAGATATGAATGGCACCATTTTTACTAAGGAAATGCTAATAACAGAAACAAGATTGATAAACAAGGGACTAGAAATACAGAGTATCATAAGAAGAATACAGCGGCGACAAGCAGTAATAATAAAAATTTTAGCAGGTGAAGCTCGGGCATTGGACATAATAATGGAACTCGCAGAGCCCAAGAAACTTCTATTTCAAATTGAACAACACGTACAAGGAACGGATACCATGGATTTCCCTCGTACCAAAGATAGGTATATAAGTTTAGAGATATTTGGCGCTACCAAGAACTCGTATGAAATAGACGAGAAAGGCGTACTACACCTGAAGCTCACGTTACCACTAGTAAAGAAAAATAAGTTCGCAACCTTTCAAGGACTAGTCATGCCACGTTTACAGGACAACCTGGTAACCTTGGTCCACATAAAAAGGAACATTATAGTAGTCGAACAAAATAGAAGACGGGGATATGTAGTAGACCCCATTACGTACAGCAGATGTGCCGAGTATAAGAATTCCAGAATATGCGATTTCAATGGCGTGGAAAGAAATCTGGAAGCAATCAGCGAGTGTCTCGCGAATTTGATGTATAAGGGATCAGCCGTAACCTACGAGGCACGCGTCTTTAAAGTAAACCACACAATTTGGCTTGAAGGGGAACGGAAAAACAAATGTATTTATGTGGCTCCACACCATACAAGAATAAATATAACAAGGAAGGACGGCAGTAGAGATGCGGGGACAGATAATCACGGAATAGGAACCATAGAATTACAGCCAGGAATGACGCTGTCAACATACGAGGTGACTATCGAACATCAGTATAACGAAAAAGCAAACGAGACATTGTACCTGACCAAAGTAACAGAAGGTCCGATAGAAACCATGAAATTGTTAAAACACAAAGACATACCTATATTAAATAAGAAAAACAAGATATACACATTCATTGATAATAAGAGACTCGCGGACGCCTGGTCCCGGCAACCCCGACGAGATGAGGGTGCTGGTGGATGTGCTTGGACCGGGCACGCCATATACTCTACCCGATTCGATCACCGTGCTCCAGGCAGGAAGCGACGAGGGAAAGCTTGAACTCTGGGCCAACGGGTCCCGGGTGTATCGCTAAGCGATCTACGCTCCCGACTTCGTGATGAAGTGTGGGAGTAAATGCTTATATCTGTTATATATTAATTACTGTTTTCCAGAATATATAAGTTAACAGCCAGCGTTTCTCAAGAACGTCTCCAGTAGCAGACGATCGAGATTCCCACAGAACGAAGACCGCAACATCAACAACAATCGCCGCCCCAGCATCAGTCACGTACACGGTAAACAAATCTTGTATCGCGTTACCGGCGCTAGGGAATAGCAAATCGACAGGGTTCTCACGATCGGCAGCTAGCTAGGTTAGGCTTAGAGTAAAGTTAGAACGAAAATAAAGTTTAGTTTCAGTTTAACCTCAGTAGTGAAAAGTGTTCTCTCTTTTTTAAAAACCGCTTTGCGATGGTAGATATTTTAAATGGCGCAGTCGTTCGGATTGTAGAGCGGTTTTTTTAAGTGATTTCTTTCGGCATGAAAAGCCATTCCCGAATGTACATCGGTGATTAGTGAAGAGATCCAGAGGAAGCTGCACTTGACCCACCTAGTTTACAGCGAGAGAATATCGCAACCTAAGTAACCGTAAGTAATTTTAATCTTTCTAATTAACCACTGTTGCATAAGTTTAACGCTATCTAACATTTCTTACCTATTACTTAAAAGTGAATAAAAGTACACTATAGTGAAGTGAAATTAATTTTAGCAAAGTTAACCAAATCAGTGAGTGGAAAATGGAACAGCACATCGCTGCTCTCAATCAGCAGATCGCCTCACAGGAGGACGAAATCCAACAACTAAGAATTGAGCTTGTAGGTGCGTCAGAAGCTGCCCAAGAGGCCCAAGTAGCAGCTGCTGAAGCTAGAGCAAATATGCTACCTCGAGTTGCAGGGGATCCCGAGAGTATTTCAAAATATCTCCAGACTCCTCAGATCATTAGAGACCTTCCCAGTTTCGATGGAAACTCTATAAAATTACATTCTTTTATTAGAGCCCACCAACTATCAATAGAGCTTTTGGAACAGATTGCCACCAAGTTTGGATTCAAGCAATTCGAACCAAAATAGTGGAAGAAGCAGACAATAGTCTCGAATTGTACGGTACAAATTTGAATTGGACCAACATAAAACAAAATTTAATTACACATTATAGCGACCGACGGGACGAGGTGTCTTTGACACGCGACCTCTTCGCTATCCACCAAGTGAACACTGTAGAAGAATTCTACATCAAAATCTCTCATGTGGTATCTCTGTTAGTAAAGAGCACACAGCTGTGAAAGCAGCCAAGAACAATTTTTATCAGCAGCTAGGACTAAAAGTATTTTTGGGAGGATTAAAGGATCCGTTAGGACCAATAATCCGGGCTCCAACAAATTTAAAAGATGCCCTTCGATTATGCATCGAAGAAAGCAATTACTCTCACACGCGAAATAAACCATTTGGCACACCTCCACCAATTCCACAAAAACCAAATTCATCTCTACAATGGTCCATTAAACCGTTTAACACAACCGTTTAACCCATTCTATTTCCACCACATTGACCATTCCAATTCACACAACAAAGACCCTTTCCGTTCCAACAACCACGATTCCAATTCCCGCAACAACGACCATTTCCCTTTTCACCGCAAGGACAAAATCCCCAACAGCGACCAGTTCCGTTTCCTCAAAGAGTGATTCAAAACCCACAACCAAAGCCAACTCCAATGGAAGTGGATAACTCCATTAGAAGTAGCCAGATAAATTATATGAACCGTCCACATTTTGCCAAGGAAACGCCAGCAGAGCAAGAGGAAGAATTGGAGGAAAATAATGATCAGCGTAATAATAGGGTGAGTCGTAACATTTTTCCACCATAAAAGTCGTTATTCATTATCAACCAAGCATATTGGCTCGGCACTAGAGTAAAATTGATTACCGTTACTTGTTCCGATCGGAGCTGGCATGAGCTCGATCAAGTTTCAAGTTCGTTAAAAGCAGCAAACTTAGAGATTTCGTTTGCATTTCATTTGTTTACGGTCAATACGGAGCACATCCTCAGCCTCATTCTTTATAACTTTTACGTCAATGACATCGATGAATGTCTTGAAAATTCTTGCACGTTAAGGCAACTTGCAGATGATGGCGTGGTGTCTATTACAGGATCCAAGTCTACCGACCTGCAAGGACCATTATAAACTACCTTAGACACTTTGTCTACATGGGCTCTACAGCTGGGTATCGGATTCTCCACGGAGAAAACTGAGTTGGTAGTATTTTCCAGGAAGCATGAACTTGCACAGCTACAGCTTCAACTAATGGGTCAAACCATAGCTCAGGCCTTCACATTCAAATACCTCGGAGTCTGGTTCGATTCCAAAGGTACCTGGGGATGTCACATTAGGTATCTGAAACGAAAATGCCAAAAAAGAATCAACTTTCTCCGTACAGTGACCGGGACTTGGTGGGGAGCTCACCCAACAGATCTTATAAGGCTGTACCAAACAACGATATTGTCAGTGATGGAGTATGGATGTTTCTGTTTTCGTTCAGCTGCGAAAATACACTTTATCAAGCTGGAGAGAGTCCAGTATCGTTGCTTGCGAATAGCCTTGAGTTGTATGCAGTCGACTCATACGGGGAGTCTCGAGGTACTGGCGGGAATTCTCCCGTTGAAAAACCGTTTGTGGGATCTCTCATATCGACAACTCATTCGATGTAGCGTCTTAAATCCGTTGGTTATCGATAACTTTGAACGGCTAGTCGAGCTCAATTCTCAGACCCGATTTATGACATTGTACTTTGATTTCATGTCACGTAACAATAATTCTTCTTCCTACAATCCTCACAGTGTTCGTTTCTATGATTCCTCTTGTTCGTTTCTATGAAACTTCTAATTCTACGGTGTTTTTCGAATCCCGGATCACGTATGCCCTCAAGTGATCCCAAATATTTTGTCATTAGAAGAGAGAAGAGTTAGAGAAGTCGACTGTAATAAAATGTTTTACACTGACGGATCACATCTCGACGGGTCCACTGGCTTCGGTATTTTTAATGAAAATTTCACCGCCTCCTAAAAAACTCAGTGATCCGGCTTCAGTTTACGTCGCAGAACTAGCTGCAATTCAGTATACCCTTGAGATCATTGAAACTTTGTCCACAGACCACTACATCATTGTATCGGACAGTCTCAGCTCTATCGAGGCTCTTCGCTCAGTGAAGCCTGGAAAGTACTCACCGTATTTCTTATTATCTGAAAAATCTTACCGGATTACCTTGGTTTGGGTCCCATCACATTGTTCCGTAAGGGGCAATGAGATGGCGGACTCACTGGCCAAGGTGGGTGCATTACAAGGTGAAACCTATGAAAGACCAATCTGCTTCAATGAATTTTCAGTCGTTCTTGTCAAGAGGCACTCGTCAGCTGGCAAACCTCCTGGAATGATGGATGTCTAGGACGGTGGTAACATTCCATTATACCGCAGGTATCGACGAAAGCTTGGTTCCGAGGGTTGGATGTGAACCGGGACTTTATTCGCACAAGGTCAAGACTTATGTCCAACCACTCTTTGCTCAAAGTGCATCTTCATCGTGTTGGTCTTAGTGAGACTAATCTTTGCGTTTGCGGCGACGGTTACCATGACATCGATGTTGTTTGGGCGTGCTCCGAGTATTGCGACGTCACACTCCAGCTAATTGATTCCCTTCGGACCCGAGGTAGACCACCTTATGTTCCAGTCCGTGACGTTTTGGCAACCCGAGATCCCCTTTACATGACCTACCTCTATAACTTCTTAAAAGCCATTAACGTGCAAATCTGGTGCCCTCTCTTTCTTTTTCTTTCTTCTACAGTGGTCCTACACCAAACGAACTAAACACTGGTCAAGCTGAATTGCTGGAAACCATCCATAAATGACACACCAACATCAAAGTACACCAACAAAGCATCCGAGTCTAGTATAGTCTCTTCCTCGTTACAATCTGGAGAACGTCGAGAACCCGGAAATGCAAAGTATGTTCAAAAGATGCAAGCTATTAATGAATGATTTGTAATATCAAAATATGTTTAAAATCAACACAGTTTAGGTCCCACCCTCCTGACACTCCTAACTCTAGGGGAGCAGGCCGTCCCATAATACGGCTTCCACTCTTTTCCACCTAACAACAAGACAATCGGCCACGCTAAGCTAACGCAAATGAGCCCAATAAAAATGTTATCATAAAAAAAAATACGGAGCAGCGCCGGTAAAATATTGAGGTGGCCAAACTGGCATTAAAGCTTAAGAATTTTTTCTTTGTCTTCTCTAAAGAGACAATAAACCACGACCAGACAAACAGTTGGCACTGGTGTTATGTTTATAAGGTCAAGGTGACGACGAGGGGGACCAACCGAACCTTACGCGTATGAGCGAGGAAATCGGTATTTTGACGCATCATTTTGCGAGTAAGCAACGATAGCCGTTCTTGAACCGACATAGCAAGGCAAGACAGCGCATTCCGAAATAGGAGTGCGTGCCACGAAATATATATTTTAAAAAGGAACAACCAGCGCGTATGGGCGGAGCCTACAGCAAAATGCGTTGATAAATAACGATCGCGGCCATATTTGTAACCCGAAGCGCTAGCAACCAAAATAAGAATAAGGTACGGGGGAAGAAGCGACATATGATAATAATGATAATATGATAATGAGTAGGTAGCTGAACATACTAGATAGCTGACTAAAACCGATCACCTTCGATTGATGTAACGAGAAATTGAGAACGCCACTGAAGCCCTACGTGAACTCATGACCTGGGAGCTACTCGTGCATCCAGGGGCCCTGCACGCCTGAGGAGAAAATTATGTCAAACATTACCTGGTAAGGTCGTCTTGCATGACTAGGTATTTAGTAGTAGCACCAATGGAAAATCAGAAAATTTCCACGGTTGAACAAACGTTTGTGAACAATTATATTTGTAAATTTGGAGCGCCAGCAAAGTTGGTAACTGACAATGGTACCAATTTTGTAAGCTCACTAATAAAGAACGTTTGTAAAATTTTAAAAATAAAGACAGTAACGACAAGCACGAATCACCCACAAGTGAACCCGGTGGAACGATCAAATAGAGAGTTATTAGTCATAATTTACAAATATGAAAGAAACTGCCTCTATTGCGAAGATTTCGTGAATAAGATGCGATCAACATTCAAGCGATTGCACAATGATGCGCGGAAAAGCCTAATCGAATCAAAACAGAAGCGCAAAGAGATTTTTGACAAGTAGGAAGTTGTGAAGGAAACTCGTCAAGCGAACTCTCATATCAGCGTAACCGCAATCTTGATGTAGAAACTTTGTTATAGGAGCATGGACACTTCCGAGCATTAGTCAGCGCAACGATGTTGTAGAAACAAAGCCACGGACATAGTGACAGTGGTCTTGGCTTTTTGGTAGAACTACGGGAGAAAGTCGGATGCACTTTCGCCTTAAAATCGCAAGCTCAGTTTGTATTAAAAGGCTACTGTATTCTAAAAGTTTGTAACTAGCACCGTGCAGTTTACGAATTACGAAAAGAGAGTAACAAATCGAACACAAAGCCATCCAGCGCCCTTAGCGAATTTGCTGCATTGCTAGTTTGCATTGGCGCAGCAGTTTTTGTTTACACGCTCTTGGAATGCGCTCGGGGTTGCTGAGATGTTTTTGTTTGCGCGACACTGAGGTGCCCTGCGTAAGCAAAGAAATTTCAGGGACCACCGAAGCAAAGAAATTTCACGGACAACCGCGGTAACGGTCACGATGGTCTCGGGTTTAGGCCGAACAGTTAGTGAAAACAACCGAACGAAAGCTCGCAAGAGAAGACTTCGGAAGAAAGTCGGATGAACTTCTGCATCCGCAATGTACTAAAACTTTCGGGCTTCACCCGAAGAATAAGTAATAGAGGATTTATAAAAAGCCTTCTTACAAGGAATTAGGAGGCAGTCGAGTTTTAATTAGTAAGCCAAAAGTCACGGGTGCCATCCTGTTGACAGTAGTTAGTAGTAGGTCGAAGTCGGTCGCGAATTAGTGACATACGAAGAAGATCGATTTTAGCCAGGTAAAGTGACATACGAAGAAGATCGAGATTAGCGGAATAAAGTGACATACGAAGAGATCGCGTGTTTTAATTGAATATATCACATTCTGCCACCCGCTCCGCTCGGTGCGGTTTCTGCAGCCAATGAATGAAATGTATGTGTGAACAGTAAAACCAGAGTTTCCATTTTTCGACCGTAGAACCAGAAGAAACGCCCTTCCAATCTTCCCCGCACGCCGGTCGGATACGCGGCTATACACATTCACATAGAACATTTCGCGGATGAGATACCGGAAGGTATACTGCACAATGAGTTAATTTATGTCGTTTGGTTGAAACTTAATGAAAAAGTGGCAAATAGCAACATAAAAATCTGAGCCAAGACATGGTTGGAGACAAAAGTAAATTTAGTACAGGAATTCGGCGAGGTAATGCGAATTGAAAACGTGCTGGCAGACATGGCTTCTTTAAAATAAAACTCACGAGAAGCTTACAAGGCATACAAAAAACGCGTAAAGGAAATAAAAGAACACATAAACCTATATAATGAGGGACAGCACAGGAAAACAGCGCAGTAGAAAAGAATTTGAGGTTGCATTTCATAGTAGGAACAGAGAAACGATGATCTCAGGAAAACGGAAACCCAGTCGTGAAGGAAAATTCGTCACCTTTCAGGCAAGCCTTCACGCCAGCGCAACCGCGGCGAGTAGCAACAAAAATATCTTTTCACGGGCACTGGTCACTGGCATAGTGACCGTGGTCTCGGCTTTTGGTAGAACTTCGGGAGAAAGTCGGATGAACTTTCTACTTAAAATCACAAGCTCAACTAGTACTAAAATCTTCGGACACCCGAAAGAAATGTTAGGAGCTTAAAAACCCATAGTTGGGAAGAGTTAGCTTAGTCAGTTTCAGAGAGTTCGCGGAAAATATCCGTAAGTTTCGGGTGTCGACCCGTAGACAGATCTGTCAGTTTTTCGGATAGTGTACGGATAGTAGTCCGTCAGTCAGTCAGGTTTCCAGATAGTGACGCGGAATGACTCCATAAACGCCCGGATTAGTCAGGTTCGCAGTGCTAACCGTGGAATGAAGTTTTAATGCCAAAACTACGTAGAGCAGCCGTAGATATAATTCCAGCAGTTAAAGATATGCTTACAAAATACCACCCACCAAAAACATTAGTGATGGATGGAGAAAAATCCTTCGGCACTTATGGTTTAATCAGTTTTTAAGAATCACTTCAAATAAATACAATCATTACTGCTACCGGTCGCAGTGAGATGAATGGTATCGTTGAACGATTCCACTCAACTCTTCTAGAAATCTATCGTATATCAAAGATAGAAAACCCCTCAATGACTGCTACTGACCTTCTCGAAATATCCGTTAACAAATACAACAATAGTATCCATTCCTCAACCAAACATACCCCTGTAATATGAGCATTTAACGCTAAATCTCCTCACACATTTCAGACCATGTAATATGAATATTCAAGACTAAATCTTTCTCACACCCCAGACCACACGCACTTGACAAAATCCCGTAAAAAATCCATTCTACGAAAACCTAGAAACCTACATAAAACAAATACATTACCTACATGAAGGCAACTAAAATATCAACACTTGCACTTTACGCTGACCCACAGAAAGGAACGACGTAGACATAAAATTCGACTGTAGAAACAAAGAATCATCAAATTTCAAATCGTTATATCATCGCCGAACACACAATATAAACATGACCTACTGTGTCACTTCCCTTTTTCGACGCCCCTCATGTCCACAATTGAATACCAACCAACACGACCTAGAATAACAGTAACTCAAGAACTTACACTGCGCGTTCTAACTCCTCCCCCTAGATTCTCACCAATTGCAAAAAAAGAAAACTAATTAGCTAGACTAGGAGAAAAAAAGGCTCAAATGGAGGTTCCCTGGTAAACCAAAACCAGAATAGTGTCAAAAAAAGGCTCAAATGGAGGTTCCCCGGTAAACCAAAACCAGAATAGTGTCAAAAAAAAATTTTTTTTTTAAGTCCGCGCAACTACAACGCTCACACATGAATATCTACAACGAGAGGACGACAGAGGGAAATGGAAGTAAACTAAAGGTACTGTGTTCAAGTTAAGAAATAGGGACACAAAGAAGCTAAGCAAATATTGATTACAGGAGATAATAACATTTAGTGGATAGAGATTATGGGTTGGTTTTCGTCAGACGAAACCATCAATAACACGATAGCCTTCCCGTCGAGGGAAACGGAGGGCATCGCGCTCTGCGAATTAGTAGGAATAGCAATAGGCTATCTGCTACTGAAAGGACTGATAAAATTGCATAAGCAATACACCGAAAAAATAGCAATCAAGGCCGCACGACAAGTACAATCAGCCAACGTATAAAAATTAAATTACTTAATCAAAAAAAAAAAATCAACAATGGAAAATTTTTATAATGACACATGGCCTTTAACGGCCAAAGAAACATTAAAGGAAATTAAAATGCGTAGCGAGGAAAATCGCAAAAAGGCGGTTCCTCAAGAACACATATGCGGTTATTATTGCGTATTCATGACACAGAAAGAGCACTTCAGTTACTACAAGTGCTGCAAGAAAAACACGTATATACGTATAGAGCTGCTGGCCGAGGTGATAGCGTGGGTGCGCCGCCGCTGGCGCCTTGCCACGTCACCAGGTCCTACGGCCGAAGAAGATCATGCGGCTAATTTTGGGACGCGGGCGGGTGTATTATGTACGCCCCAGGATCGCCCTCCTTGAGAGAATACGCCGCTTCTTCCACCGCGGCAGCCATGTTTACGGAAGATTCTAATATGACCGGGGTCGGCGGCCGCCCTGGAGGAAGACAGCAAGGTTTGCAGCGCAGCGGGGGTTCCGACCGCTCCCCTGCGTTAGAGCAAGGTCGAAGGCTGCCTACTGTAGCCGAGTTAGGTCATGTCTCTGCTCGGCAACGGGATGCAGCATTGGGGGTCGGAAGACCAAGCGGGTTACTATACTCGGAGGAGTTATTACGGCCAATATCGGGGGGTGTGATCTGCACAGTGCCATACGCAATGGTATGATGAGTGAAGTGCATGTAGCATCGTGCCGCATTTTCGGCAAGGCGTGGTTGAGGAGACAGCTGGCTGTGCCAGGCTGGGCGCGAGCTAGGAAGCATATGGTGCTCGATGTCATAGCGGGTAACATACCGCAGCCACCGGAATGCGATTGCCGATGTTTCGTGCTCAAGTCATCCGTGTCTGACGGGTGGATTATCTTAAGCCCAGAAGCTGTGAAGAGAGGGGTCCGAGCCGCTGACGCTTACTTTGTACATTCTATCCCGACGCTACCGAACGATTCGCCTCGTTCCTGGTTCTCCTGGTCCTGGGCACAAACAGCTCGAAGCTGGTGGAGTTCATTAGTAGATTGGGCCAATCCTCGGAGGTTGGACCAAAGGTTAGACAGGGATGTGGCGGTGCAAGTATACACTGAGACGGGGGAGCGCAGCGCACAGACGCGGTTAGTGGGGAGCGGAAACAGGAAGAGGAAGAAGAAATCAACGCCTACGGCAACCGAAACGGGACAACAGCTCCCGGGACCGTCAGGTTCACGCATTAATGCACACACCCAGACCAGCACCGAAGCCCAAACTAGCACAACGGGCCTGCAAGACACCAGCGTTCGCAGAAGGAACAATAGAAGGAGGCCGACAGCTCCACCACCACCATACGCTCACGTGGGTGATCACTCGATCACAGGGTCTGGGGCTGCCCAACAAAATGATAAAATGGCAGTTAATGGCACACAGCAAAATTTTCTGACCTGGTTGGCTACACGCTTCGGATATGAAGACGGCCACTCGGTGGCTGCTGGGAATAGAATGGGAGTGCACGGCAGCGTGTTTTCTAACAGCAATACGAGAGAGCCGCACATTTATGAGGCTATTGGGACCTTTATAACGTGGTCGGTGCCGGCAATACCGGCTGTGACAGTGAGTGCGCGGTACGGGCGTCAAGTAGACCGAATGACGCCGGAGCTCATGGCGGGCTTCATGGCAGACAAGAACAACTACAACACAAGAGCCATTGCTTCAGCATTACTTGGTGAGATAGGAATGTCGCACCAGGCAGCACAGGCAATGGCAACTCACATAGGTCTGTCACATAGCAGAGATGACAACACATCGCTGTACGCCAAAGGGTGGTGCTTGGTGTTCATGCAACAGCTGATAACCGAACGCCATCCGCCTTACGTGCCGCAATGGAACAACGTAGGCAACCAGTTCGTGGTGAGATGGTGGGACATGGAGCAATTAGAAGACAACTTTAGAGCGGATGTGGAGTCAAAGACATTCATACTATTGGCACGTGACTTCAGCGAAGCGCAAGTTAACTGTTTGCGCCATCTCTCCCGGGGTGGGGCGGCTCTAGCGCCATTACCAAATGTAGCGAACCCCGCCTTGAGTGCTATCAATTGGTTTTCTATATCCATAGCGCTGTATTACAATGCGGCGGCGGCCGCAGGGAACGCGGCAGCATTCACGGCTGACGACATGCGTGCTACTCTGATACAACTTGCTTTGATCAGAGGAGAACAACAATATTTGGCACTAGGCTTCACGAAAGCTTTGTCACTATTAGGGGTGACTGACCATGCAGTAGGAGTGGCACCGAATATCAACACATATTACTTCACTTGCACGCTAGAGAGTTACAGCACATTCCACTGGCCCAGGCCGAGCGACTCAAACCCACTGTGGCGATGGCTGCGCGTCGACCAAGCACTGCTGGCTAAAGCGGTGAACCAGTCAGAGATAGATATCCTGGGGCAGTACACAGCGTACGATATGCTAAGATTCGGGATAGCAGCAGCAGCATTAATCAGCAACGGGATGAGTTTAGCTTTCAACGCAATGAACATAACGGGACGCGTCCTGTGTGCAGCCGCAAATCCGGCCATAGCGCCGTTGGCGAGTATCACGGGTATGGGGCGGCAGTTGTTTGAGAGCAAGACCGGAACAGAACCACCACCGATATTCAACGTGGCAATGGCCGAATTAGCTAACGTGACACAGGTTATCATCAACCCTGCTGCATTCAGACAGGACGGGTGGTGTGCAAAATTCGTTGGTATGGCGCAAATAACACTAGCGACACACTGGGGAGGAGTTTGGGGCCATCGAGTGCCGTACCAGATAGACGCGTACAGCGTGACATGGGCATACGAACAATGGCCACATGTATATGGGCTGTTCACTGGGGAAGTGTCAGTCGACCTGAAGCACGATTGTATCCTGAACGGCCCACGTGCTGAATGGTATGCAGCACAGGGATGTGGTACATATAAGGCCATAGCGATGAGTGGTGGCAACAACTTTCCATGGAAGTACGAAGCTTACGGGTTATGTGTCCTAAACGCATTTCATCAAGAGGAGCACCGCCAAGGGTGCATGGCGATACAGGTGCAGCGATGGCAACGTGGCTACAGTGGGGAGGCGGTTGGGCCTAACGTGGTTGCAGGCGATGCCTTTGATCCAGCCCGCGATTGGATCGCGGACATAAGCACGATACGACCCGGTTGGCTAAGGACGTATGACTGGGAAGAGGATGCTTCGATATCACCTTTAGTACCGTTTGGAAGTTTCACACTGGTCCGCTGGCTACAGATAAGGAGTGGCAGCTACAATAGATTGACAGAGGTAGGCCTACTACCAGAAAACATCACGCCACATCACATCACGAATTCAACGTGCTAGGCATATTCAGCCAGGCAGATGCGAGCGGCGAGGGGGCCGAGAATAACGACGGACAGGCACCTTCGGGAAACGCATGAGGGCCGACGTAGGAGGACTATGAAGCGAAAGGTTATATAAGAAAATTAACCGAGGAAGAAATCGAGTATCCATTTAAACGTGTATACTATTTACCTCACTTTATAGTTAGTAACTTGAATAAAGTTCCGCCCAAACTGAGATTGGTATTTGATGCGGCTTCAAAGATTCAAGGTGTATCCCTCAATTCAAATTTATTATCGGGGCCGGATGCAACAGCATCCCTGTACGGAATACTATTGAGATTCCGGGAAGGCAAGGTGGCGGTTTGTGGGGACATTAAGGAAATGTTCCATCAAGTACACATAAAATCGGATGACCAGCATGCTCAACGATTTTTGTGGCGTAGTTGCCAAACTGATAAGAAACCTGACGTATACGTGATGCAAGTAATGACATTTGGATCGACTTGCTCACCATCATGTGCTCAGGCAGTAAAAAATTTTAATGCTAAAAAATATGCATTAACGAATCCTGGCTTAGTGTTTGCGATTGAGAAACAACACTATGTTGATGATTACCTGGATAGTTTTCATGAAATTACTTTGGCAACAGAAATGGTTGCGAATGTGATTGAAGTACAACAAGAAGCTGGGTTCCACATTCGTAACTTTATTACGAATGATAAAGTATTAGCCAACACTATTCCTTCCGAAAGGAGAATGGATAAAGGCCAGAAATTGTTTGAGGACAAGGACTCTATGGTGGAAAAGGTTCTAGGGGTTTACTGGGACGTTAAAAATGATTCATTCGGGTACATATTGAACGTAACCAGACTAGGCAATGAAGTTGCTCAAGGAATAAAAATTCCCACTCATCGTGAAGTCATGTCATTTGTTTTAAGCGTATATGATCCTTTAGGGTTAATAGCGCATATGACTATTCACGGGAAAATCTTGTTGCAAGAATTGCACCGTTCATGTATCGGGTGGGACGAGCAGCTACCAGAGCATTTGTGTCAAAAATGGCTTGAATGGTTGAATAAAATTAAAGAAGCCGAAAATGTACGAATCCCTAGATACTTACAAGCAAGGGATGACGGAAGTAATGAGCTTCACATATTTGTTGATGCTTCAGAGGAAGCATTCGCGTCATGCGCATACATAAAAAATTGCGACAATAATTGTATCAGACTATTGTCGGCAAAAAGTAAGGTAGCTCCGATTAAACCTCTTACAATTCCACGGCTAGAACTCCAAGCGGCAGTTCTCGGAACAAGATTGGCTCATACTATAATAACAGAATCGCGCTTGCAATTTGCTAAAATTACGTATTGGTCCGATTCGAAAGTAGTACACGGTTGGATAAAGTCAGATCTGCGTAAATATAAATTATTTATTGCAAATCGTATTGGAGAAATTTTAGAAACTACGGATCCAAGTCAATGGAGATGGGTGCCTTCAAAGGAAAATCCGGCAGATATTGGGACAAAAACCACTAACAACGATGCAATGTGGTACGATGGACCGGAGTTTTTAAGAAAAGAGGAAATAAATTGGCCTGAACCAATTATTGCACCCACGGAAGAGGAAATGCGCAATTTTGTAAACGTACACTCTTCAGACATCGAATTCATAGATGTCAAGGCATTTTCTGATTGGCGAAAATTGGTTCGAAGAGTTACAATTTGGAAGAAATTTATCGACTTCGTTATTTCCAAACGAAGTTTTGATCCAGCTATAACTCTGAACGATAAAAGAGAAGCTGAAAATTTTCTATTTAGGAACACTCAACTAGAAGTGTTCGCAAGGGAAATAAAAGGAATGCCAAGATATGACATCCAGAACGAGAAGGAGAGAAGGCAAACAAGGGACTATGTACCCAAGGAAGACTGCTTGAGGAAATTATATCCCTTCATAGACGACAAAAATGGAGTCATGAGGGCACGAAGTAGATTGGAGTATAGTGCTCACGTAAATGATGAGCAAAAATACCCCATAATACTACCTCAAAAAAGCCATATAACTAATCTGCTTGTTAGGCATTATCATGAGGAATGCTACCATCAAGCAGATGATATTGTTATAAGCAATCTAGCGCTACGTTTTTATATTATAAACGCGAGAGCTGTATTAAAAAATGTAAAAAGTTGTTGTCAGAAATGCATTCTGAATACAGCTCATGTTGCAGTATCTAGGATGGCGCCTCTCCCGCAGGTAAGAACTAATTTAAATTCGTTTCCATTCCAGTTTAGTGGAGTGGATTATTTTGGACCGTTTTACGTTCAAAAGGGCAGAAATGGCAAGGAAAAAAAATGGGGAGTTATTTTCACTTGCTTAGTTACGCGTGGAATACATATAGAAATGGCAGAGAACATGAGTACCGATGCCTTCCTCGTATGTTTCAAAAATTTTCGATACAAAAATGAGACAAGGAGAAGCTGCAGAGTTAGAAATTTCGTGGGTATTCAACCCTCCAGCGGCTCCACATTTTGGAGGTGTATGGGAAAGGTTAATTGGTATCATAAAAACGTGTTTAATCCACCTAGCAGTGAGATGATACCTATTTTTATCAATCCGCATGTATTTTTTGCATGAATATTCTTCGGTGTTTAAGTTTTCATGACATTATTTTAATGACCGTCGTTTTAAGCGACAATTTGAGATTTTAATCACTCATTACTCTCTAATGTCGAAACTGCAAATCGGATCGAATTTGAATCTAGAAGTGTGATAATCGATTAAACATGCCATGATATGTAAGTTCCACTCTAGAGTTTACGGTAATTTAAGGTTCTTCCAGAGCCGGTATTCAGGAACCAGCATAACCCAAACCGAATCGTATGGCCATATGACGAATAAATTACAACAGTTTTGAGTCCAACTTTGAAGCTTTTCGGGATTGTCTTCTATATCGGTTTGAATTTTAAAAATTCATCATCATGTAATTCGAGAACCGGAAGTCATAATTGGATAAAATTAATTAATTTTTGTATATAAGTTTGTTTTAATTTGAATTTTTGTTTCTGAAATTTGATTAGGCTTTTTCTTGAGAAAACGATTGAGCTTTGAGAAACGATTTTATACTGGAACCGGAATTCTAAAAGCGGTATGGCCGAAGTCAGATAAATTCACCTGAGTAGCTGTATAGTTTACATTTGTTTCAAAATATTTGAAAATCAGTTAAGACATCTTTGAGAGATCATAGCACGAATTAAATTTTTAGGTGCCTTCTGATCGACAACTGAATACCACTAAAACTGAAAAAAGTTATTTTTTTTATCGACTATCCAAATCTCCTAACCCGATAAACCTGAATAATTTATGTGGAATAGACATTTTTATACTATCCCCGAAACCGGAAGTTGGATCTGACTGAAAAGCAAGATGTTTTATAGAACCTTGAAACTTTTCATTTGAATCTTAGATGATTCTTAGATTTCATTTGAATCTTAGATCGGTTCAGCCATCTACGAGAAAAATGAGTTACACAATTTTGATTTCGTTTCACATATCATCCTGTAGTTCCAGAACCAGAGGTCGGAACCAAACATAATGCAGGAACTTTGTTTGGGAGCATACGACTTTTCGTATGAATCTTAATTTGTAGAAAAGAAATTTTCCGAGAAAATTAAGTGAAATTATTTGTCACACACGCATTTGCTGATCTCGACGAACTGATTCGAATGATATATGGATGTTATGTTGTTCCAGCAATTATTGCTGTAAGTAGTTTAAAACAAAATAATTAAAAAAAATTCTGCCATCATCTGGTTTATATATGTCATATTCGAACGATTATGTTGCCAAAAACGAGCCGTGCCAAAATCGGTCCGAGGCTAAATGTCATGAAAAAGGATGCTGTACACAATCCTTTTGGTACTAAGAAACAATTGTATGTAACAGTATAAAAAATCGTGTTTTACGTTGCTCCCAAGCATTTCTTTGTCATACAGCGCTCAAAACTCCTACTGCTGGAATAGGGGGAAAAGTCGCTTACAGAAAAAATTCGATATCTCCGTTAAAAATGGACGGATTTTAACAATCTATGGCTTGTTGGATAGGTATTACCGTGCGGAATCTAAGTCTGAAAACATATTCTGTTTTCAAGGTCAATTGTGACAGATACTGTCAAAAAACTGAAAATTTTGACATAAAACTTAGTATAACTCAAAAAGTAAACATCCGATCTCAAAACCATTCAATAGCGTTTTGGGTGACGGGGAGACCTTTCATTTGCGACTAGTTTGATCAAAATCGGTTCAGCCATCTCTGAGATCTCGACCTCTTAGTTGACAACACACATACAGACACACACACATACACACACACAGACATTTGCTCAGTTCGTCGAGCTGAATCGATTGGTATATGTCATTCGGCCCTCCGGGCCTCGGAAAAATTTTCTAAAGTTTGAGCGAATTCTATACCTATTTTTCATATATATTAAAATAGGTAAAAAGGCGCTCAATGTCATGATAGACGATATGTCTAAAAGGACACCTACAAGTGAAGTGCTGCGATCAGCCTTCATTCAAGCAGAGTGGTTCGTCAACTCGCGACCGCTAATACATAGAACATTGAAGGATGTGGATGATGAGATTTTAACCCCCTTCCATGCAATTTTAGGAAGACCGGGGAAATATGCACCACCCTTCGAAATGGATCCAAAACCTTACGATAAGAACTCGCAGGCAAGAATCCAACATGTAATGAAGATATTCTGGGATAAATGGAAGAAAGAATATCTTCCAACATTAATCGCCAGAGAAAAATGGACTGGCGACGTAAAACCGATCAAAATAGATGATTTAGTCCTAATGGTGGATAACGAAGAACCTCCAGGACGATGGTTAAAAGGACGTGTTTCGAAATTAATTGTTTCTGATGACGGTGTAGCTAGACAAGCTGATGTCATAACCAGAAAGGGAACATTTAGACGCGCAGTTGCAAAACTCGCGATCTTAGACGTCGAAGGAAAGGATCTAACTCCTGAACCGACGGTAAAAAAGAAATCAGGGCATGCTATAATGCATATATCTGAACCCGAATCCTGTGAATCTACATTTGAAAGTCACCGTATCGAGACCAAACGAAAATTAAATAAAACTTCTCAGCCAGAGAAGAAAAAGAAATGTACCAACAAAAAGGCAAAACCAGTCATTCGACTCTCTCCATATTCTGTACTTGCAGGTTTATTAACCACTGCGGCGGTGCTAAGTACGGCAAATGCGATATTGGTTACGCCGGTCGAACAGAATGGCGTATTTCTCGATCACATAGGGACAAGCCTTATGAAAAGAGGGATATGGCGTACAAATATCGAAACAATGGTATCACCAGATCAGGATCGAGCTCTGGTTGAAGACATACGGGGTAACATATCAGCAACAAGGAAACACATGATTAAAAATTTAAAAACTGATAATATGGAAAAAATTTTGGAAATTTTCAACAAATTGTGCTCGGATGCAATTTTCGAAATTGATTACGAGAGAACGAAATTCCGCCGTTCCAAAGGAATATTTGGATTTTTATGGAGTTTCCTCTTCGGTGAAAATGATGTCGAAACCGAACTAAAATCAATGAGGATGCACGACAATGAAAAGATACATCAACTATCTGAGTCACTTGTGCAATTAAATGGAAAGACGGCTGAGATGGGAAGCACGTTGAATGATCGATTCTACGAACTAATGAAGGAAACGAATAATTTGAAACAAAAATATGTCCTAGCTGACACGGAATACCTAGAAAGCCGATTAATCGAAATTATTATGCTGTCAAGGGAAACCATTGACGCTATACTTCACAAGTACAGAAGGATGAGATCATATCCACTTTCGACGGAAGAACTAACCGCGACTTTCGACAACATCTCGTCAATATTGCCAGCAGGACTAACAGTTCTTCGACAATCCTCGTTGGTAAAATATGAAGCACAGCAGATCAACGGGACTATCGTAATCGCAATGTACACTGTAGTTGTCAGCAAGACAGTGTACGAAAGGTGGACTGATGATTTATGCGTTCCGGGTGAGGAGCCGGCCGTTGTCCGGCGCCGTCTGCGCCTCGAGCAGTGGGATTGAACCCCACTGCTCGCGAGTGCGTTTTATACCAGCCCTAAACAGCGAAAGTTCGCTAATGGTTACTCTCGTTTCTAAAGCATGTAAGTACTTTTAGTTTTAGTAGTAGTTTTCATTCGGTATATTTTTTCAAGCGATTATTATGGATCTTTTCAAGCCTGTTTCCATTTTTAATCGTTGTTGTCTGTTCACTAGGTAGAGCGACTACTTCATATGGTCCTCTCCAGAGTGATTGTAATTTTTGGCCTGCGCCTGTGGGATTGGCTTTTACTAACACTAAGTCTCCCCACATTGGTTGCCATTCATTCGAGTTTTTATCATACAGCTCCTTACGTTTTTCTTTTGATTTAATTAAATTTTCTCGTGCTTGGTGATGCAATCGCTTGAATGATGATCGCATTTCATTCACATAATCTTCATAGTACATCCCATCATTGTTATATTTGTACATTGAATTAGGAATATTTGCTCGTCTCCCATGTAATAACTCAAACGGAGTGTAACCCGTTGATGCGTTAATCGTAGTATTATACTCAAATGTAAAAAATGGTAAAAGTTGGTCCCACGTTCTAGGATCGTTACCCACATATTGTCTAAGGTATGTTTTAACTCTCTATTTGATCTTTCGACGAGGTTTGCCTGCGTATGATAGGTACTAGTAGTAATTTTCTTAATTTTTAAAATTTTACAGATATTTTTCATTAATGAACTAACGAAATTGGACCCATTGTCTGTTACTAATTCAGCTGGTGTCCCAAATCTACATATATAGTTATTTACAAAAGTTTGAGCAACCGTGGAACTCTCTTGATTTTCCATCGGTGCTATAACTAAGTACCTAGTCAGATCGTCTTGCATAACAAGGCCATATCTGTTACCCCAGTCAGACTCTGGGAGTACTACTATATCCATATACAGCTTTTCGAATGGTTCCCATGATGTCGTAGTAATTTTCATTGGAATTTTATTCGCACGACCAATTTTGTCGTGAATACGACTTACTTTACTATGGGGTGCCTTTTCAAAATTAGCCATATGGAAGAATGGGCAGAACTTAATCGCGAATATCTCGACTTGTATTAATGGTAGCAACATAATTCTTTCACCATTTCATCAAAAATATGATCAGGAATTCAGGATAATATTTTGAACAGTGTGCGATAACCACAAACAACTCAAAAATTAAGTTTTCTTAAAATTTGAAAACAACGCGGAAAACTTTTTACTTTCGCTTGGGTTTTTCGCGCAAGGACGACGATTTTGAGATAGTCAGGCACATATCTTCAACTGAATGCGTATAAAAGGGGAACCGTGGTCGAAAATCGATCATTTCTTTTCGTGCGTTCGATGGAAGCAGACGTCGTGGGAGTGGAATCATCAACCAGCAGCGAGAGAGAATGCACCTTCTGCGTGGTTAATAAAAACCTCAAACGCTCAGGTCGCATCTCTCATTCGCTTGCTGGCCATCGAGGCGCGAGGACCAGCCAGCAGCAGCAGCGGGAGTTAAACTTTCCACCAGCAGCGAGAGAGAATGCACCTTCTGCGTGGTTAATAAAAACCTCAAACGCTCAGGTCGCATCTCTCATTCGCTTGCTGGCCATCGAGGCGCGAGGACCAGCCAGCAGCAGCAGCGGGAGTTAAACTTTCCACCAGCAGCGAGAGAGAATGCACCTTCTGCGTGGTTAATAAAAACCTCAAACGCTCAGGTCGCATCTCTCATTCGCTTGCTGGCCATCGAGGCGCGAGGACCAGCCAGCAGCAGCAGCGGGAGTTAAACTTTCCACCAGCAGCGAGAGAGAATGCACCTTCTGCGTGGTTAATAAAAACCTCAAACGCTCAGGTCGCATCTCTCATTCGCTTGCTGGCCATCGAGGCGCGAGGACCAGCCAGCGGCAGCAGCGGGAGTTAAACTTTCCACCAGCAGCGAGAGAGAATGCACCTTCTGCGTGGTTAATAAAAACCTCAAACGCTCAGGTCGCATCTCTCATTCGCTTGCTGGCCATCGAGGCGCGAGGACCAGCCAGCGGCAGCAGCGGGAGTTAAACTTTCCACCAGCAGCGAGAGAGAATGCACCTTCTGCGTGGTTAATAAAAACCTCAAACGCTCAGGTCGCATCTCTCATTCGCTTGCTGGCCATCGAGGCGAGAGGACCAGCCAGCGGCAGCAGCGGGAGTTAAACTTTCCACCAGCAGCGAGAGAGAATGCACCTTCTGCGTGGTTAATAAAAACCTCAAACGCTCAGGTCGCATCTCTCATTCGCTTGCTGGCCATCGAGGCGAGAGGACCAGCCAGCGGCAGCAGCGGGAGTTAAACTTTCCACCAGCAGCGAGAGAGAATGCACCTTCTGCGTGGTTAATAAAAACCTCAAACGCTCAGGTCGCATCTCTCATTCGCTTGCTGGCCATCGAGACGAGAGGACCAGCCAGCGGCAACAGCGGGAGTTAAACTTTCCACCAGCAGCGAGAGAGAATGCACCTTCTGCGTGGTTAAAAAAAACCTCAAACGCTCAGGTCGCATCTCTCATTCGCTTGCTGGCCATCAAGGCGAGAACCAGCAGCGACTGAAACTGGAGTCTGAGTCTGTTATTGGATCTAAATTTAGGTCTTGAACTCAGGGTCCAGTTCTCTATTCCAGACTTCTATTCGGTTCTTCTTAAAACCATAATAATACTCCTAAAGAATTATGCGGAATTTTCTTTACTGTACCTCTATCCAACCCATTTTTGTCGTGAATACGACTTACTTTACTAAGGGGTGCCTTTTCAAAATTTACCCTCTGAGAGAGTGATAAGTTTTTGATCGTGAATATCTATTGTTGTATCTAATGAATCAACATAATTCTTGCGACATGCCGACATGGAAATATGATCACAATTTTATGATAAAATTTTCAGTTTTGTGACATAGTCTCAAATAATTCAAATTTAAACTTTTCTGAAATGTTTGGTATAAAAGAGTATCAAAAAGATAATTCATAAGGTGCGTTTGCCTTTCTCGTATTTTTAAAGCTCATAGCTCAGTGATCTGTGAAAGGATTTATATAATCTAACTACCAATAGAATCGAAATTTTTCAATTTAAACGTGTATAGCAAAAGCATTGAAGTATTTCAATAGTACTATTGAAAAATCTGTCTCATTTGATCCATGTCAACACCATGTCAGAACGCGTGCTGAAGAAGAGAACAAAATATCTGCTGCTGTACAACAAATCGTCCGGGAAAAATGTTCCGAAAAGTGGTGAATATCGCAGTGAGTTCCTCAATTTGGTCTTTGTGAATGCTAGAAACGAATCCCTACAGCATATTGATAGTTTCTTTCAATAAATTATGCAAATCCGAAATGAAATAATCGGCAATAAAATTCTGTATGCTGCTATTTTTATAGCCGTTAGGACCGCCCATTAGTGAAAAAGCTACAAACGAAATCACATAAAAGGAAATCTCTTAACAAAAATTCAATCAGTTTGGATTCAATCGCCACTGCGAGCAGATGTGTTTTGTGTCGTCTGCACAGCTAGTTTCGCTTTCGACAAGAGCGATTACGTCACAGCTGCCAGTCATTAGCATTGGGAAAAAAACAACGGTGGAGAGCATTGCACAATATCAGCCGTTCTAATGGCTCTAAAATTTTTCTAAAGAACTATTAGGATTTGTTGTTCGCAAATCGTAGGGAAATATCCTCAGTTTACTGCAAATCAAGAACAGTTTGCTTAGATTTGTGCACTTTTCGCTGTGTGAAATTCACAGTAATCGAGATCAAGTGAAGCTTTCTTTGTTTTTGCGAAAAATGTGAAAAAGGGGAATGCGTGCATAATTCATACAATTGATATTCGGAAGTGTTAAGGAACATGTCAGTTGTTTTCGTATTCACGACATCCAGTTATGTCTCTGACATTACCCACCCGCCTTTTATTCTTCTGACAAGAATCACATTGTCTTACATAATTTTCGATATCTTTGCGCATATTAGTCCATTGGAATAGTGGACTCATACGCTCTGATATTCGTTTACTTCCAACATGTCCACCTAGAGGAGCATCGTGGAACTCCTTCAATAAAGTTTCGCGATCCTTTTCTGGTACCCACATTCTGTCCTTTTCCGGTGCGTATAGGGTGAAAATTTTATCAAATTTTTCTGCGATGAGCCTCAATACATTTGATTCGGGAATTTTCTGCATATTCCGGTAAGAAATTATCTGAATGTTTTTCGCACCTCTCATGTCTTCGGGACAATTACTGAAACCATCTACTAACCCATCTAATAGAATTTTTGTGTCGGTTAGTGATTTACTTGATCCATTTAAAACTAATCCCCATATTTTATGTTCAGGAATTGCGAATATTCTTCCATTCAAATAGTCTTTTAAGCCGTGTGGTAAATCTACCAGTTCGGCTAGTTCTTTGTATGCTGATCTACTGTTTACTATTACAAAAATACCATCAAAATCGCTTTCTTTTGTTTTTTGTTTTGAAAATTTCAGCAGATCAAATTTGATACCATTGCTATTTATGCATATTTCATATTCGTCGAAATAAGAAGATGTTCCTAAGTCTTCTTTTTCGTCCCATCCAAAATCGATGTTTTCTAATCCGTCCATGTGCGGATTCCATTCTGTTTTTTGTTTATTTTTAAATAACGTAAACCTGCCTGATTCATCTTTAAGTTGTTTTGAAGGGGTTGTTTTATTTTCCGTGTCTTTCCGCTTCGCAAGTTCATTGTTTTCCGCTTGCTGCTGTTGACGTTTCTGTTGTCTAGTGACTACTGATATAGGGTGTAAGGGCTCGGCCTACTCGGGTAGTCTCGACAAAAAGTCTGCCACAACATTGTCTTTACCTTGTTTGTAGCGAATATCTATTTCGAGTCCCTGTAATTTTAGACGTAGTCGTTTAAGGGTTGGCGAAGTTTCTTTTAAGTGCCATATTGAAATGAGAGGTCTATGATCAGTATAGACAATGAATTTTTGATTGTAAATATAATGTCTGAAGCGGTTTACTGCCCATACAATTGCCAATAGTTCCTTTTTGATTGTGTGGTACCTTCTTTCGGCACCTACCAGGCCCCTGCTTGCGTATGCTATTGGTCTTTCAATTGATTTTTCATTAGAAAGTACTGCTCCAAGGGCGTACTCACTAGCGTCTGTTGTAATTACGAACACGTCTTTGTAATTTGGTCTTACCAACAGTGCATCTGAAGTTAAAAAGTTTCTTAGTTCCTCAAAGGCTTTTTGACACTCGTTTGTCCAAGCAAACTTCACATTCTTTCGCAAGAGATCGTTCAGTGGTTTACGTTTCTCTACTATATGCGGTATAAATTTTCCATAAAAATTCACTGTCCCTAAAAATGAGCGGACTCCTTTCACAGTCCTGGGCGCCATCATTTCTTTAATTGCCTTAATGTTTTCTTCCGTAGGCCGAATACCTTCCTTGTCGATTGCATGACCTAAGTATTTTATTTCTGTTCTTAAAATTTGACATTTTTCTGGCTCGACTTTCAAATTATGTCGGCGCAATGCCCTTAAAACCTTGCACAAGTTATCGTTATGTTCTTCAATAGTTGAACCAAAAACAATTATGTCGTCCAGGTAGACTATAGCTTTCACATCTTTCATTTCATACAAGACAGTGTTCATTAATCGCTGAAAAGTGGATGGACTGTTTCGTAAACCCATAGGCATTCTTGTGAACTCAAAGTGGCCTTTAGGAGTTGAAAACGCTGTCTTGGCAGCATCTTTCGGGTTAATGGGTACTTGATAAAATCCTGATTTTAAATCCAAAGTGGAAATATATTTACTGTTTCCGAGATTGTCTAAAATCTTGTCGATTAGTGGAATTGGGTATACAAATGGCTTTGTTACTAAATTTAGAGCCCTAAAGTCAACCACAATTCTGTATTTATGGTTGCCAAATTCATCGTCCTTCTTAGGGACACATAAGACTGGTGCATTCCACGGACTCTTACTAGGCCTTATGATACCTTGCCTACGCATTTCTTCAATCTCTTCATTAATATGATTTTTAGTGGCTTCTGGAAATCTGTATTGCCGTTTGTTGATAGGCACGTTTGAAGTGGTTTCAATTTCATGTACCGCTGCATCGGTGATAGTTAATTTATCCCCTTTCAAGTAGAAAACATCGCTATATGCTGCCATGATATTTTCCATGGCGCTAAAAGCCCCCTTTTCCAAATGCTTCAGCCTTAGCACTTCGAGAACTTTTTCTATTCTACCTGATCCTTGTAGTGTCTTAAATTTGTTGTTTTCCACTAAGCTAAGGTCATAGTTGTCTTCTGTGAGAATAGGTTTTTGTTGCCCCGATTTGTTTTCGTCTACATCCTTGCATATTGTGGTAAACTTTTCCCTTTTAAAAACTGGTTCATATATCATTTGTTTGTAATCAAAACCGGCTGTGTCATTTTCATTATTATTCTTGTTATGAACATTGTCATGTACACTATTATATTCATAGTCATAGTTATTTGTTTTGATTTCCGTCTTACCTATTATGTCTACGTTTGCTATAATGAACTCGGTTTGGCAGCTTATGTTATTGGTTTTCGTTTTACTACGTATATTTTCTTCAGTTTGACACCCTATATATATATATATATATATATATATATATATATATATATATATATATATATATATATATATATATATATATATATATATATATATATATATATATATATATATATATATATATATATATATATATATATATATATATATATATATATATATATATATATATATATATATATATATATATATATATATATATATATATATATATATATATATATATAATATTAGAATCCACTATTATCGAGGCCGAGCAACTAAAATCGCCACATTACAATTAAGTGTGGATTTAGATACAAATAAGCGCGCCGGTAACAGCTCAAACACCGCAAACATGAGCCAAAATAGGAACGAAAACGCCGAAAGATATCGGTTTCCGATGCAAACGGCGATACAATGTATTCCAGAGTTTCATGGTTCAGTGGATGAACTCGAACCATTTTTAATACAAATAAGCTATTTCGCAGACGAAATACCATTGGGGGAGGATCAAAAACCACTATTGAATGTGGTGTTGATGAAATTGAAAGGGAAGGCAGCGTCATTCATAAACAGAATACGAGCTAACACATGGGAAGAAATGTTTCAAAATCTGAAAAGACAATTCAGCATAAGAATAACCGTTGAAGGCATTTTACAGAAAATAGAGACATTAGAGCAAAGACCGTCGGAGACATTTACAAATTATGCTGATAGAGCACTGCAAATTTACGAATGTATCGAAGAGATGCAACGAGATCAACACGAAGAAAGTTCCTTCGCAGAAAGGAGCTTGAAAATACATTTCATTGGGGGATTACGAAACGCAAGCTTGAAACAGGCAGCGAGAAGTCAAAAGGGTATTGCATTTAGAGATTTGATACAATTTTTGCAGGATGAACATGCGGAATGTGATCATCTGGAAAACATAGTACAACGATTACAAGCCTGTCGGATGTCAGAGAACAAAAATAGAACTGCAGATCAGTTGGGCCATGTTAGAAATAGAATCTCAGGTCAGCATCAACAGGCTCACGGAAGAGCTCCACGACAACCAAATTGGGGGAATTCTTGGAACCAGGAAAGACCTGGCGGAAGTCGATCAAACGATAATAGGAGGTATTATCGAGAACCTGAAAACCGCGGTAATCAGTATAGAGAATCCGGACGCATGATGCCAAATTATCAGAATAGCTACGGAAACCGAGATGATAACAGACGTCAATATAATCGTCAAGACGAAAGATATCATGTACGAAACCAGGGCGTGAATAAACAAGCTGAGGGCAGAACATGGCGAGAAGACAGAAATCGAGAAATGATGTATAGAGACCAGTCTCCCGCAAGAAGGTACGATGGCAGAAACTACGATCAACAGGTTAGACACCAAGATAGCACGCAGAATAACGTCAGAAGATATAACAATCAACAATCCAACTATCGGAAAAACTAAATTATGGGGCGTATGAGTTGACAGAGAACCGAACACCCCATGAAAAGTATAACACATGGAATGTAATTAAGAAAATACAAAGCAAGGTGGAACAAATTGACCACCAATTGGAAAGAATGACGGATCTTTCAAACAGAGAAAGAAGTTCGAGTAAAACTCGAGAAGCAAATACTATAAGCCATTCATTGACAAGAAATTGGTTCAACGCATACGAAATTGAAATGAGAACCACAACGAGACCTAACATTAAGAAAAAATTCCTAATTGATACCGGCGCTAGTTCCAACCTAATAAGCAGAAGATGCGCGGAAGAGATAGGTGCATCCAGAATAAATATTAAAGAACAAATTCATTACACAGGAGTAATGAATATTCCGCGAATTAGTCTCGGTACTACAGAAGCAGACTGTTTAATAGATAACCTAAAATTTAGAATAAAATTTGACGTCGTCGAGGAATTAGGATTTGCAGGCATCCTTGGAATGAACTTTATAAATAAGCACGTTACTAATATAGATATCCAAAATGGCAAGATAATCTTACAAGAAAAGCAAATTGTATTTAGCATGGAAGCAAAGCCGATACCAAAATGGCTACAATATGCTATGGGAGATACGGAGCGACAAGCAGAAGGCCATAATCAGAAAATTACAGGAGCACAGAATTCGCTTCATGATAATATAGAATACAAGTCAAATACAAACAACCTAATATATAAGGAAAATCAATA
Organism: Malaya genurostris; assembly: GCF_030247185.1. Classification (NCBI taxonomy): domain Eukaryota; kingdom Metazoa; phylum Arthropoda; class Insecta; order Diptera; family Culicidae; genus Malaya; species Malaya genurostris. Next base: position 106,409,330 of record NC_080571.1, read on the forward strand.
CCCAATGGTAACCGAGAAAGGGTGTCAAACTGAAGAAAATATACGTAGTAAAACGAAAACCAATAACATAAGCTGCCAAACCGAGTTCATTATAGCAAACGTATACATAATAGGTAAGACGGAAATCAAAACAAATAACTATGACTATGAATATAATAGTGTACATGACAATGTTCATAACAAGAATAATAATGAAAATGACACAGCCGGTTTTGATTACAAACAAATGATAAATGAACCAGTTTTTAAAAGGGAAAAGTTTACCACAATATGCAAGGATGTAGACGAAAACAAATCGGGGCAACAAAAACCTATTCTCACAGAAGACAACTATGACCTTAGCTTAGTGGAAAACAACAAATTTAAGACACTACAAGGATCAGGTAGAATAGAAAAAGTTCTCGAAGTGCTAAGGCTGAAGCATTTGGAAAAGGGGGCTTTTAGCGCCATGGAAAATATCATGGCAGCATATAGCGATGTTTTCTACTTGAAAGGGGATAAATTAACTATCACCGATGCAGCGGTACATGAAATTGAAACCACTTCAAACGTGCCTATCAACAAACGGCAATACAGATTTCCAGAAGCCACTAAAAATTATATTAATGAAGAGATTGAAGAAATGCGTAGGCTAAGGCCTAGTAAGAGTCCGTGGAATGCACCAGTCTTATGTGTCCCTAAGAAGGACGATGAATTTGGCAACAAGAAATACAGAATTGTGGTTGACTTTAGGGCTCTAAATTTAGTAACAAAGCCATTTGTATACCCAATTCCACTAATCGACGAGATTTTAGACAATCTCGGAAACAGTAAATATTTTTCCACTTTGGATTTAAAATCAGGATTTTATCAAGTACCCATTAACCCGAAAGATGCTGCCAAGACAGCGTTTTCAACTCCTAAAGGCCACTTTGAGTTCACAAGAATGCCTATGGGTTTACGAAACAGTCCATCCACTTTTCAGCGATTAATGAACACTGTGTTGTATGAAATGAAAGATGTGAAAGCTATAGTCTACCTGGACGACATAATTGTTTTTGGTTCAACTATTGAAGAACATAACGATAACTTGTGCAAGGTTTTAAGGGCATTGCGCCGACATAATTTGAAAGTCGAGCCAGAAAAATGTCAAATTTTAAGAACAGAAATAAAATACTTAGGTCATGCAATCGACAAGGAAGGTATTCGGCCTACGGAAGAAAACATTAAGGCAATTAAAGAAATGATGGCAGTTTTTGCAATGACTGAGCGGAAATATATATTGGAGAAGCCAAGTGAAAGAAAAACTAACAGAAAAGATGAATTTTTGGAAAAAGATACGCTCAGAGACAGGACTCGAACCTGCGTTCTTATGCATTCCGTGCATACGCGCTACCATTTCGCCACTCTGATCTCGCTTCAGACATTATATTTACAATCAAAAATTCATTGTCTATACTGATCATAGACCTCTCATTTCAATATGGCACATAAAAGAAACTTCGCCAACCCTTACACGACTACGTCTAAAATTACAGGGACTCGAAATAGATATTCGCTACAAACAAGGTAAAGACAATGTTGTGGCAGACTTTTTGTCGAGACTACCCGAGCAGGCCGAGCCCTTACACCCTATATCAGTAGTCACTAGACAACAGAAACGTCAACAGCAGCAAGCGGAAAACAATGAACTTGCGAAGCGGAAAGACACGGAAAATAAAACAACCCCTTCGAAACAACTTAAAGATGAATCAGGCAGGTTTACGTTATTTAAAAATAAACAAAAAACAGAATGGAATCCGCACATGGACGGATTAGAAAATATCGATTTTGGATGGGACGAAAAAGAAGACTTAGGGACATCTTCTTATTTCGACGAATATGAAATATGCATAAATAGCAATGATATCAAATTTGATCTGCTGAAATTTTCAAAACAAAAAACAAAAGAAAGCGATTTTGATGGTACTTTTGTAATAGTAAACAGTAGATCAGCATACAAAGAACTAGCCGAACTGGTAGATTTACCACACGGCTTAAAAGACTATTTGAATGGAAGAATATTCGCAATTCCTGAACATAAAATATGGGGATTAGTTTTAAATGGATCAAGTAAATCACTAACCGACACAAAAATTCTATTAGATGGGTTAGTAGATGGTTTCAGTAATTGTCCCGAAGACATGAGAGGTGCGAAAAACATTCAGATAATTTCTTACCGGAATATGCAGAAAATTCCCGAATCAAATGTATTGAGGCTCATCGCAGAAAAATTTGATAAAATTTTCACCCTATACGCACCGGAAAAGGACAGAATGTGGGTACCAGAAAAGGATCGCGAAACTTTATTGAAGGAGTTCCACGATGCTCCTCTAGGTGAACATGTTGGAAGTAAACGAATGGCAGAGTAAAGTAAATCAATCAATACTAAAATATCAAGAAAAACCTTAGAAGAAAAATACAAGTACTGTAAACTACAAAATACTAGACTGTGGACAGATGAAATTTATAGGATAATAGATTTAAAACTTACACAAATTGAATCTAGTAAAAAGACAAAAATGACGCAAACACAACAACCTTTTGACCTAAGGCAGGCGACTGCCCTAGTCCAACCGTACAATGGCTCACCAGAAAGCCTAGAATTATTTCTCGACTCAGCAAAACTGCTGAATGAGTTAATACTGCCAGAGCACATGGCCATGGCAATTAAATTTTTAAAAACCAGACTGTCAGGAAAAGCCAGACATGGTATCCCTGAAACAGTCGATACAATAGATAATTTAATACAAATAATCAAAGATAGATGTAAAGGCAACATCACTCCATAACTAATAATAGCAAAAATTAATAACCTAAAACAAAAGAACTCAATTAACAATTTCGGCGAGGAACTCGACATCCTTTGTGGAAAATTAGAAAATACATATATAGAGCAAAAAATTCCACTACCAGTAGCAAAAAGCATGAGCACTAAGGTTGGGGTGGAAACTCTGATAAAAGGTTACTCCAACAACGAACTAAAAATAATACTTAGAGCTGGAAATTTCAGCACTCTGCAAGAAGCTATACAAAAAGCACAAGAGTGTGAAGTCAACGAAAACACACACTCCCAAATTTTGAACACGAGATTTGCTAATAAACAGCACAAAAATAACTATTTGAGAGGAGGTATATCGTACGGGCCTCCCAGAAGACTTAATGTTTAATAACGAAATTTCAATTAAACAAAGATCCTACATAGTAAGCTCAAATTTTCCTATTTATACAGACGGCATCTTAGGCAGAGATTTTCTTTCAGCCAATAAATGCCTAATCGATTACGAATGTTGGATATTGAACTTTACAATTAATAATACCCCAATAGCAATACCGATTCAAGATACTCGTAATAAAAACTACATAATGTGTCTTTGTGTGTTTTACTAGCTAGTGCACCTGCGCCGTTGGTTGGACTTTTATCCAGGGACCGCGGCATCCTCATTTGTCGTCAGTGTGCCGTTTTTATATATGCTCTTTGGCCAATACCTCCTCGGAGGTACTGGCTGCAGCCGCGCAGAGCTTGTAGCCGAAGTAAAAGCGTGTGTGCGCCGCCGCTGGCGCCTTGCGACGTTACCAGGCCCCACGACCGAGGAGGATCATGCCGCGATGCGAAATTATCAGAAGAATACAAAATTTAAATATCAGCGAGGACATGGTACTACACTCACAAGAAATTAAACAAGGAATATTTTGCGCAAGTGCAATTATTTCACCACAAAACCAATTTGTAAAATTTATGAATACTACTGACAAACCCATAAATGTCAGCCAATCAGAATTCAAGCCAATTTTAGAACCTTTAAGTAAGTACACAATTCTGAAAAATAACACTAGAAAAAACAAAGTCCTAAACGAACTCGATCTAAACAACGTACCAATATACGCTAGAAACAACCTGGAAAAATGAATCTCAAATTATTTTGATATATTTTGCTTACCAGACGAACCAGTTTCATCAAACAATTTCTATTCACAAAACATCGAACTAAGCGATAAAGTCCCAGTGTACATTCCAAACTATAAAACTATTCATTCACAAAGTAACGAAATTGCAACACAAGTAAACAAAATGTTGAAAGACAATATCATCGAACCATTCATATCACCTTATAACAATCCAATTTTATTAGTCCCGAAAAATCCGAAAACAATAATGCAAAATGGAGATTGGTAGTTGATTTCCGACAACTTAACAAAAAAAATATTAGTCGATAAATTTCCGCTCCCAAGAATTGATGCTATCTTAGATCAGCTTGGTAGAGCAAAATATTTTAAAACCCTGGACTTAATGTCAGGATTTCATCAAATACCCTTAGAAGTAAACTCTAGGAAATTCACAGCATTTTCGACCCAATCCGGTCATTTTCAATTTAAAAGATTACCGTTTGGCTTAAATATAAGTCCAAACAGTTTTCAACGAATGATGACAATCGCAATGTCAGGATTAACACCTGAGCATGCTTTTGTATATATAGATGATATTATTGTAGTTGAATGCTCAATCCAACACCACCTTCAGAACTTAGAAAACGTTTTTGAACGCATTAGGAAGTACAACCTTAAACTAAACCTCAATAAGTGCAAATCTTTCAATACAGAAGTAACATATTTAGGTCATAAAATTACAGATAAAGGAATCCTACCCGATAGTAATAAATACGAGACAATAAAAAATTACCCCACACCAACAAGTAGCGACGACGTGCGAAGATTCGTCGCCTTTTGCAACTATTACAGAAAATTCGTCCCAAATTTCGCAACCATAGCCTACCCATTAAATCAGCTACTAAAGAAAAACCAGAAATTTTCATGGACACTAGAATGCCAGCATGCATTTGTAACCTTAAAATCCTTCCTAATGTCACAAAAACTTCTACAATACCCAGATTTTAATGAACAATTTATAGTAACCATAGACGCTTCAGACGTTGGATGTGGTGCAGTTTTATCACAAATAATCAATGGCAATGACTTACCAATAGCATTTGCCGGTAAAAGCTTTACACCCGGAGAAAAAAATAAATCAGTAATTTTGAAAGAATTGACAGCAATACATAGGTCAATTAATTATTTTAAGTCCTATCTATACGGACGCAAATTTACTATACGAACGGACCACAGACCGTTTGTATTTCTATTTAATATGAAAAACCCAACCTCCAAATTAACTAGAATGAGGTTAGATTTAGAGGAATTTGAATTTAACATAGAATATATCCAAGGTAAAAGTAACGTTGCAGCCGATGCGTTATCACGCATAATAATGTATCTTCTTTATTTATTTGTTTGTTTGGAGCCGGGAAAAGCCCGCCGGAGCTGAGGTTCTTTAAACCTCTTTCTCCAACAGGCATAAAAGCTTCTCATCTTTTGCATCTACAGATTACAAATATCCAACAGATACATTTTTTGGCTTAAAAATACAACTATCACTAATCTTTATCTCAACATAACAAATTAAAAAAAATAAATAAATAAAGTAACATGAAAACTTTAACTGTGCCTGTCTCTGAGATCGTAGATAGAATTAAAGCTAACTAGAGAGAGTATTCCGGAAACGTTTTTTTGCAGTAGTACGCGACAAGTGGAAATCGAAAACATCAGAACAGCGATTGAAAAGGCGACACATGCTGAGGAAAGGTTCGTTATATGCATAATTTGTTCTAGCACGAGGTAACCTCAGAAATGGCTGGTATCGAAGACTGCGTTGAAGGATGTTGAAATTCAATTTTTGTAACAGATCTGGACAATCAATTCGTGATAATATTAAATCAGAAACAAAAACTGCTTTCGAGACATCACGGCGATAGCAGGTCAAGATCAATTAGCTTACAACGGTCCTGGTAGCTGGGAAGGTTATGAGGGTCGTTCCAAGGAAGACGACGAAGTGCAAAGCGAACGAAGTTGCGTTGGATAGATTCAATACGCTGGATGCCGTTTTGATAGTACGGTGCCCAAACAACGGCAGCGTACTCGAGAGTAGATCGGACCAAAGTGCAATACAGCGCTTTTAAACAGTATATATCAGTGAAGTGCTTAGTTACGCGGAATACGAATCCAAGCATTTTAGAAGTTTTTGAGATAATGTATTCCATGTGTTCCTTGAAACTTAGTTTACAATCCAAGAGAACGCCTAGGTCTTTGACTACGGATTCCCGCTTAATAACTGTTTGAGCGATAGTATAGTTGGATATAATTGTAAGCGTTTACGAGAGAATGAGATAACGACGCATTTGGTTGCGTTCAATAACATCCTATTCACGTCACACCACATAGTAAAATTATCCAACTCTCTCTGCAAGAATACAGTGTCTTCAGAATCTCTGATGAGCTGGAACAGTTTAAAATCGTCGGCGAAAGATAGTTTTAGGCACTTCAGCGATAAGTTTAGATCGTTCAAATAAAGTAGAAATATGAAGGGTCCGAGATGACTGGCTTGAGGTACACCGGAGCTCACTTGGAAAGGCGTGGTAATACAGGTACCAATTTTTACTGTCATGTCACGATTTGTTAGGTAAGACTGAAACCAGGCCAAAATTGCGTCATTGAATCCAAGCCTTGCTAATTTAGTAACGGCTATTTGATGATTTATTTTGTCAAAAGCAGCTGAGAAATCCGTGTATATAGCGTCGACCTGTAGTCGCGCTTGTAATGACTGGATGATAAATGATGTGTAAGACACTAGATTTGAAGATGTAGATCGTTTAGGCATAAAACCGTGCTGAGTTGAAGAAATGTAGTTAGAGCAGTTATAAGTGATGAAGTCGAGAACGATTATTTCGAATAACTTAGAAACTGCACATAGCGCAGCTATTCCTCTGTAGTTGGATATTTGTCGCTTGTCGCCTTTTTTGAACACAGGAAAGATAAATGATTTTTTCCACGGATCGGGGAATACTCCGCTATGTATGGAGGCATTGAACATTATTGATAATGGTACGAGAAGGCTCTCGGAGCATTTTTTTAGCACTAGGGAAGCTATACCACTATATGATGATTTCAATTGAGCACATGCGGATTTTATGATTGTGGTAGTTATAATAGGATGTGAACCAATAGAAGGACGTATAGGTACGTTGCTTGCTGCTTCAAGAACCTGATGGCTACTCAAAATTTCTGCGGAAAAGACACTGCTGAAGTGTTTGCGAAATAGTTCACAAATGTCAAAAGTAGTGGTAGCTTCTATTCCATCAAATGACATCTGGTTTGGCAATCCAGTTTCTTTCCGTTGAGTATTGACATGGTTCCAAAAGTTTTTCGGTTTAATTTTCAGATTATTTTGAATTCGGCGTAGATGTGCATGGTGTAGCGCTTTGTTCAAACGTTTGTACCGAGTGTTGTAGTACAGATAATAGTTCCTAAGTTGAACGGAGGGGCGTTTTGAGAATTTCCTGAGTGCTGACCTTTTGGTTGACTTGTAGTATTTTAATGTAGAGTTGGACCAAGGTGGATTCGTTGATGTACGACATACCTTCTTGGGAATGAACTTATTTATTGCGTAAGAGACGATCTCAGACCAAATTGTGACAGCAGAATTACAGTCCTTATTGCAAAGTAAAAATTTCCAGTCCAGTTCAATAAGAAACCTATTCATTGCTTCATAGTCTCCATTTTTATAATCATAAAAGGTCTTATCTGACATACTGTTGAAAACGACACTTCAACTAAGGACAGATGAAGAGGAGGGTGATGTTGACTACTTCTTACAAGCGCAGAAGGGGCAAGTGAAATCGTACAAATGCTTGAAAGCTCCTGGCTAGCGAAGCAAAGATCAAGCATGCGATTGTTTGTGTTGTGGCACTCATTTAGTTGAACTAAGCCCGCTATATTGTATGCATGAAGAAGCATCACGGAAGATGGTGTTTTGGATGAGCAAGCAGTGTCTGGGTACAGATAGTTAGATGAACCACGGATCCATCTTAAACCAGGAAAATTATAATCGCCCAACATCATAACTTTGTCGTTAAAATCCAAGTTACCACCAGGTTCACCCGAACCATCAAAAAATTCCATCACCGCGCGCAAACTGATTGCGCGTGTCACCAGCACATAAAGTGCATACGCAGCGGATCGACGCGACGGTAACCGAGCAGCAGGAGCAGCGTAGGCACTTTATAATATTTCAGTTAGATCAGCAAGTTAGGCCTCTGTAACAAACTTAATTGAAAGTAAAATCATTCCACATTCAACTCCCGAACAGTGTAGACTCGTTTTTTAAAAAGAACTACCGGTTCATGAAAGTGTAACTGGCGCCCGAAGTCGGGACCACTCAGTAACAGGATAAGTTAGCACACATTGCTAAAACGAAGACATCTCTAGCTGCCCGCAAGACGGAATTCGAAGCCCGGACCTAGCGCCATCGTCAATTAAGTTGAAGATTTGAGACTTCGAAGCGCGAAGAGGTGCGCTGAGTGGAACCGGAAACCCGCAAAACAGGATTACAAGGACTCAGGCGTTATCCCGCAGCACGGACCGTGCTTCCTTAAGAATAGGACCTCAGGACCTAGGCGTTGTCCCGCAGTACCGATGTACTTCCTATATTTTTTGTGAGTATAGTTTAAATAAAAAAGCAATTTAATAATTACTAACCCCGAATATCACATAGTGCGCGTGTGTACTAATATAAAAAAATCAGCAAACTTAACTTTAAAACCGAATTATTATAATCGCGAAATCGTCTACTAACAACACAACGGCAAGCCCGGACCAACCGTAAGCGAACCGTTAAAATATCACAGATAGGCGCGTCACTAACTCAATCGAAACAAAATTTAAAGTGTTCCAGTGAGTAAAAGTAGAGGAACTAATCGAACTTTCTACCCACGACAAGACAACCCCGAACCCATGGAAATAGATCAATCAATTCGCTCAAGACAAGTTAACTACGGAAACAGACCAAACTTTAAATTAGCTAGACCTGCATCAAATTCAATGCAGCACACTAATCCCGCTGCAAAACGATTCGCAAATTTAATGGACATATATCCCGATCTAGACGAATACCAAAACTTTCTTGACGAGACTTCAGTGCACAAGAAGAAGATAATATACAAGAAGAAAAAAATGAAGATCAAGAAACCAAAAATAGCACGGACGAGGTTAAATTTTTAGAAGATTCCAAATGGGTCAGCCAATGGTTCGAATAGCACCAAACGTTCTCCCGTACATTAAAGTTCCAACATCTAAAGGCGAAATTAACTTTTTGTTAGACACTGGTGCAAATATAAATTTAATTTCAAAACGCTGGGCATATAGCTCTGGTAAATCAATTTTAAGCACAATTTCGGAAGCCGTAAAAGGTACAACTGGTACTGGTGTGGTCAAACAAAAAGTAATGCTCAACCCTTTTTATCTTATGATTAGCGAGGAATTTAGTTTTGTAATCCTCAATTTTCACCCATTTTTCGACGGTATTCTTGGCATCGAAGTATTATTTGGAAAAAAAATTCAATTTAGTCAGCAAGGCTCCAATATTTCAACTCATTGCAGATAACGGAAACTTGCACAACATACCTATTCACTTCTATCAACCTCATGCAAATCCCAGAAATCAAACTTTCAATGTTGAACAAAAAATCAGAATTTCTCACCTATCGTCTAGTGAGAAAAAATTACTTATACCGGTTTTAGAAAAATTTTCAGAAGTTTTCCATACACCTGACAGTAAACTGTCGTGCTCAACAAAAGTTGAATTTGACATCCGCACAGAAGACGAAATCCCAGTATACCAAAAGACTTACCCGTACCCTTTCGTGTATAAAGAAGAGGTCGAGAATCAAATTCCCAAGATGTTAGATGACGAGATAATAAGACCATCTAGATCACCATGAAACTCTCCGGTTTGGATTGTTCCCAAAAAAAATGGATGCATCTGGCGAACGTAAATTCCGTCTCGTTATCGACTACCGGAAACTGAATCAGAAAACCATTTCGGATCGTTATCCAATGCCAGAGATTCCATCAGATAAAACCAAATCCAAATTATAATAGAGAAAACCAATTCAAATGCAGACACAACTACAATATCTCCATTTCCTGGTTATACCAGATAAACGATTAAGAGAACAAGATTTAGCGAAGAAATTTTGACTGCTCTAATGAAAGAATTCTTCACCCCAAATAAATTAATAGGACTTCACACATCCGAGCCAATACTAGGTCAGATTCAAGAAGTTTACAAAAAATTCTTCAGTAGATCGCGACTCCTTAAGGTCCGATTTACTCAAAAAATCCTTGAAGACATTGTGGAACCTGAAAGACAACAAAAAATAATTCAAGAAACCCACGAGAGAGCACACCGCGGAATTGAAGAAAACAAACAACAAATACTAAACAAATTTTATTTCCCAAAAATGATCGACAAAGTTCGACAATTCGTGCGAGTTTGCGATCTCTGTAATGTATCAAAATATGACAGAAATCCGCTTGTTGTAAAATTACAAGAAACCCCAATACCTACATTCCCCTTCGAGATCCTACATATTGATATCTACCAAACTGATAACAATTACTTCCTGTCGAGTATTGACAAGTTTTCTAAGTACGGCCGGATGATACCGATAAAATCCCGACACACCGTCCATACTAGAAAAGCTTTTCACGATACCATCACATCCAACTTAATTCCTTCTTCCGTTGTCACGGACAACGAAAAAGCCTTCCTATCCCCCGAAATAAGAGGAATGATGCTCGATTTAAATATCAAATATTTCACAACTCCAAGTAATAAATCAGAAGTTAATGGCCCTGTAGAACGTTTTCACTCTACGATTACAGAAATGTACCGAATTCAAAAACAAAATCTCTCCAGAAGTAAATTGTAAAACTCTGATGTGTATAGTGGTAGAAAAATACAATAACACAATTCATTCAGTTACCGGAAAAACACCCAAAGAAATACTTTTAGGAACAGCTCATAACACAGTAACACCAGAAGAAATTCAGGCGAGTAGGAACAAGCAGTATGATGAAATCGTTGTAAGATTAAAAGAAGCACAAGCAAATCAATTAAACCAGCATAACAAAAAAGATCAGATCCTCCGGAACTTACGACAGGACAAGCTGTATTTGTTAAAGATAAAGTCTTCAAAGTCAAACACAAAAGAATTTTCAAAAAACAACATGTTCAAGAAAACCAGAATACCACATTTAGAAATGAACACAATGCCAAAATTCATAAATCAAATATAAAAAATAACTCTAGGAGACAATGACACGAAGCATCATTCTATCTCAACCAGTAGTTTCACAAGTCCAACTCTTTGATAACCTACCTCTTAATTTAATTCCAGCCTCTACCCTATCACTACAATCCTTGCATCCTTGGAGATCCTTAGTCTTGATAAACATCCCATTGCAATAGTTCATAACGGAGCAGCAAAAATATTAACAGGCCATTACAAAATAGTACACAAAATAAATATAACTGCCCTAGAAGAAGCTGTAACCAGAATAGAAGAAATCATTCAAACTTCAAATAGTTCAGAATCGACTCCTCTTATAAATCATAAAATCATTCAGATACACTCAAATTTGTACCAAATTACACACTCAAATTCAAATAAAAAAAGAGTAAAACGATGGGAAGCCCTAGGCAGAGCATGGAAATGGCTTTCCGGATCACCAGACGCTGACGACCTAAAAGCAATAGACAAATCAATCAACGAGTTAGTAGATAACAATAATGAACAAACAGCCCTAAATAGTAGAATTCAAAAAAGAGTCAATAATTTTACAGACTTCCTACAACGATCAATATTAGAAGACTCGATTTTCTTTAAAAATATATCATCTGAGTTAAATTTTATAAACATTTTATTCCATCTAGATGTAATAAACAAAGAAATTGAAACTATACAGTCAGCCATTATCCTTTCAAAACTAAACATTATAAATCCAAATTTATTAGAATCAGCAGAAGTAGAATTTATTCACAAGTGCCTAGAACAACAAGGAGTTCACACTCATCTCATCGAGGAAGCTCTAGAATTTGCCTCCACATCTATAGTCACAAACGGAACACTCATTTTCTACATCATCGGCATCCCTAACTTCAGTGAAACGAATTTCGAATATCTTCGCGTTGAACCAATAATTAAATCCCACGAAAGAATCATACTACCTGGAAATCACTATCTCAAGCATCAGAACAAGATATATCTTCAAACCACCAATTGCCAAAGTCTATCAGATTGGACAATCTGCAAACCTTCAGCCATTGAAGACGTCTCCGAAGACAAATGCGTTGCAAACTTGATAAACAGTCAACCTAGTCAATGCTTATACGAGAATACTTTCCAATATCTCCCAATAACAGAAATGGGACACACAACCCTTTTATTCAATGATGTGAATGACACGCTTTGGAACACCTGCGGAGCCGCTAGTAAAAAGCTAATAGGCTCATATATGGTAATCTTTACGAATTGCACTCTAACTTTCCAAAACCTCACGTTTACCAATAGAGTAGTTAGAACAGTTGAACAACCACTGTTCACGTCCTCCATTAATTTAGATGTCACGAGAACCCATTTCATTAAGACAATAAATACGGAAATACTACAAAACCTTCATCTGAAGAACACGAAAATGTTGAATCACCTGCAAACCAAGTTCTACCACACGTCCTGGTCCATTTGGGGAGGACTATCTCTAACGGCATCATCTGTCATCTTACTTAGTCTTTATATTTTCATCAAAGCTAGACAAAAGGCAACTTCAGTAAACATTACAGCAATCAACCCGAGAAACACCTCCAACCCGGTAATATATTACAAACCACCCTCAATCGAAGTTATTCAGAGAAAATCATAGCAAATTGAATCAGGAGCTTCAAAACCACAGGAAGGAGCAGTTACCACCAGGTTCACCCGAACCATCAAAAAATTCCATCACCGCGCGCAAACTGATTGCGCGTGTCACCAGCACATAAAGTGCATACGCAGCGGATCGACGCGACAGTAACCGAGCAGCAGGAGCAGCGTAGGCACTTTATAATATTTCAGTTAGATCAGCAAGTTAGGCCTCTGTAACAAACTTAATTGAAAATAAAATCATTCCACATTCAACTCCCGAACTGTGTAGACTCGTTTTTTAAAAAGAACTACCGGTTCATGAAAGTGTAACTTCCATTCGATCGTTGATTTGCGATAATGAGCTCAAATGCTGTTCAATCAATTCTATGTCATTAACACGATCAGGCGGAAAATAAAGCACACAAAAGTAAAGAGTATAATGATTAAGAGCGAGAGCAATCCAAATCTGTTCTACGCTAGCACAATTCGATAGAGAGATGAGACGTGATTTATATTTTGATCGACAAGCAATGAGTACTCCACCACCAATTTTTTTGGTGCTATTCGAGTCGCAACGGTCCTGTCTATAGACTAAATAGGATGTCCTCAGATGAATTAAAAGTAAACAGTATTTTGATGGTTAATACAAGGTCAATGTCAAGAAAACAAGAACTAATAAAAAAGAAAAAAAGAAAAATAAATAATACCAAAAATACTAATTATAAGAATAATTCAAGTAATAATCCTTGCATCAACAGTGAGCCTGATCAACTCTCTGTTTATTCAACGGAAACCCCTAGCGAAGTAAGAAACTTATTGAAAATGAGGTGTTTTTTCGAAAACAACCACATTATAATTGATACATATCAAGGAATACAGAAACAAAAACCGATGCATCGTGTAATTACAGAAATAAGAGATACCAGACAAACACTCGTGTTTGCAATCTCCAAATATGAAGAAGAAATGAGAAAATTAAAAGTTAACAGAGTAGCAATCTCTTCCAATGATAAAATATTTGAGAATGTTTAAACCTATGGAAATGTTTAAAGGTCTCGTCCTAAAAACAATTAAAACATTACAAATTATTATCTACAAACCACCGAAGTTTATTAGTAAACCTCAGGAAATACAAATAATACTAAAGAATCACCATGAATTACCAACAGGAGGACACATCGGACAAAACAGATTGTACCTCAAATTAAGAGAAATATATACATGGAAATTTATGAAAAGTTCAATTGCTAATTTCATCAAGGCCTGTGAAATTTGCAAAAAGAACAAAATTTTTAAACATACTAAAGAAAAATTACAAATTACTAATACACCTAACAAACCATTTGAAGTAGTGGCAATCGATACTGTTGGACCATTATCCAAAACAATCCATAATAATAGATACGCTGTAAGCATACAGTGTGAAATAACCAAATACGTTGTATATATACCCATATCTACTAAAGAAGCTAACGTTGTTGCTAAAGCGTTAGTAGAAAATTTATCCTAACTTACGGTAAGTTTCTTGAGTTAAAAACCGACAGAGGAACCGAATATAAAAACGAGGTTCTAGAACAAATTTGCAAATTGTTTAAAATTAAACAAACATTTTCGACAGCCTCTCATCCTCAGACAATTGGTTCTTTGGAAAGAAATCACAGATGCCTCAACGAGTTTCTGCGATCTTCTATCAACGAACATCAATCTGACTGGGATGAATGGTTACAATACTATGCATTTTCATATAACACAACACCACACTCAGATCATGGGTATACACCCTACGAACTACCCGAGTAAAGTCTAACATCAAAATTATAACAAACTGATATTTGATTATGATAGCAACATCAGATTGAAATCCTCATATGATATCGACTCATCAAATTTTCAGTTAATATCACATTGTGTTATCATTTTGCTGTTTAAAGGCAAAAGTTTTGTGGAACTCAAAAAATGAAAATAATAATATCAACAACTTAGTGAATACATTGAAATTGAGCAAATTTCAAATGGCAGCACAAAAATACAAAGTTAAGTTTCAATGGAAGAATTACTCCTTCAATTCTTTGTTGCCTTTTACAAAAATGCTTTGACATCCTACCGAGATCCTGCAGTTGACCGCAACCATAACCGCGAAGAAACGATTGTTTTAACATTTTTTCAACTTTTACACAAATAATGCTCTATCTTTTTAACCACGAGAATATTAGTGTCAAACCACACGTCTGTGAGGCATTAGATAAATTGGCGATCATCGGTACCACGTTTGTCTGAAGCAGGTCAATCTGAATAGTGACTTTGGCATTCCCATCTCGCTGATGGTCTGCCGTAGAAGGAGCTTATTTCAGAATTTGATACGAGAAATATATTTGACGTCATCTATTTCCTTCTAGATACGTTAAGTATCCGATCCTGTAACAATTTTTGCGTTCAGTTTTAAAAAAATGTTTCTATATTTGTAATCATACGACGTCGCGAAGTTCATTCCAAAGTTTTAAGAACATTATTCTCAGTGCATCAAGAAATCGGGGACCTGGATGGCGAAAATAATCTACTCGCCAAATCCGTTCTGAAAATGTCCATAACTTTATATCCAGCAGTATGGAAAAAATCATTGTTTACGAAGTTCGAGCATCGAACATTGAATGTCTCAGATTTCAGAACCTAGAGCCAGGCATGGCAAAAACACGGATCCGTTCTGCACGGTACTCACCATCACTCGTGAGCACACCACCAGGAGTATTGAATGCTACGCTTCGTGCCCGTGTTGAAAAACACACACCGAACGCAGTAGAAAAAGCACCCGTACCGGTGGTCGTGTAATTGCCAAGCAACGGTGTTTGGATTTTCGGGCAGCACTGAAGTCGAGTGTTCCTGACTTCGGCAAACACCGAAGCCGAGTGTTTCCGATTTTGCCATATACGTTGCTTGTACTATAAGCACCTATAGCGCCACGGTATGACGAAAAATGCGTTTGAATGATTAATTCTTTTTTCATCAATACGCGTCTGATTGAATTCAATTGAATGACAATATAACCAAAGCATGGGTGCTCTTCGGTGCCTTCGCGAAATTGAAAACACTCGGCTCCGGTGTTTAACGAAACTAAAAACACGCAGTTTCGGTGTATGCCGAAGCTTGAAACACCAGCGCCGAAAATAAAACAGCGCCACGAGCACCGTGGCTTCGGATATTGCGTTTCGTGTTTCTCTTTGTGCACTGGCACGCAATGGCATTCTCAATACACGCGGTGGCGGTGGTTATATGAAGCACGCAGTGCAGTGCAGTGTTTGGACATGCCTGCCTAGAGCTAATTCTTAATAATACTTTGGTGGCTTAGAGGAGCCACCAAGAAAATATATGTTTAATTTGTATATTCCACAAACTGTGTCGAAAAACCTTTTCAAAATAATTCTTATTCCTAGTTATAAATGCTTAGAACTTCATATTCTCACTAACGCTAGATGCTATGAGAAGTATTTTATCAATCATCTAATAGATCTTGAAACTTTAATACACTTTTCTAGAGAACCCGACTAACTAAATCTTCATAATTTTGAGTCACAGGACTAATTCTGCATCAAATGATCGTAAATTATAAGTCTACACAAGAACTGAAGAGATTCTGGTTCTATCTGTGGTCAGAAGCGAGATAATCGTTCATTGTCCCAATTAGCCGAAAAAAACAAATGATCTGGGATACCTTATTGCCGGATTCCTAATTCACGTTCCCTGTGTTCACTGTAAAAGGTTCGGTCTTCAGAGCCTCTAAATTCGTATTTCAAAGTGATTACATGTGCGAGTTATATGCGATAAAGTAGATAACTCAATTTGATGTTATAATGTTTGAATGCTACAGCTTTGGATATAAGAAGGACAAAGAGAACATTTTTATACTGTACTCAAATAGCCACACTGCTATTCACGGTGGATGCGGGATGGAAGCGACGCAACGAGTGTGCACTGACAGAAACTACCTGTATACAACTTTGTGAAACAACACTGCTTGTCATATAACCGAACATTTTCCATCTCCTGATAGCTAGCGCTTACAGTCCATAGCAATCGCCAAAAATTCACATTCCAAAACTCCAAAGTTCGAAACCGGATTCTCTCCGCGGTGTAGTGTGAAGATTGCATGAAATCTTTTTTCTTGCTTCCGACTAATATGGAGATTGCATAAAATCTTTTTTCTTGCTTGCGAGTAATATCGCCTAAATGTATACTATCCCGGACCTTTTTTGGCTGTTCTATTTTTAGATTATGCTCGTGACGTGTCATTTCGAGAAAATCTACATCATATTAAGTTTTCAATGTGCTTTCACTGAGAGCAAAACTAGTTTCCAGTTTGATGTCACACAGCATTTTTTTTGCTTTCAATTTTGATCTTTTAACCGTTAAAACGACCAAAACGATAGCAAATTAAGTAATCGATATATACGAACAGCACAACATCAAATTGAGTTTTCTTTTTAATCTCACACTCTACTCGGGTAGTGTTCGGTGTAAAAGACAGACTACCACAAGAAACCTACCCAGACAAAATTGAACCAATATATAATTTCGACATGTACAATAAAGAATTACAATACCGACTACACAAATCACACGAAATCGCAAACAAACATTTAATACACCAAAAAGAAATTAGAAAATCAATAACAGATCACCTGTGCAATCCGATAGAAATACATTTGAACGACATAGTGTATCTACAAAACCAAAATAGACGCAAGTTAGATCCATTTTATATAGGTCCATTTAAAGTTACACAACTTCACGATTCAAATTGCGAAATACAAAGTTTTCAATCAAAAGAAAAAACCATTGTTCACAAAAATAGACTCATTGAAGCATGAAATACACAAAATTGTAACATCAAACTTTTAGAATTAAGATTCAGCTACCGAGCTTAACCCCATGTTAAACAAACAAAAGGGAAAAATCAAAAAATCATTGCCGTGGGCGTAAGTGAAGTTTTACCCAGCTTCTCTGAGAAAAACTGTCAAATTCGGTTATTTTAGCTATAAGAAAACTAATATACATTAAAATTGTTAGGGAGTTCGAACGCATAAACGGTAACCTAATCCCATAAAGCACAACAGAATGATTTTCCTTCGTTACATCGTCATCAGGGGGATGATGTAATATGAGCCTTTAACACTAAATCTCCTCACACATTCCAGACCATGTAATATGAATATTCAGGACTAAATCTTTCACACACCCCAGACCACACGCACTTGACAAAATCCCGTAAAAGCACCATTCCACGAAAACCTCGAAACCTACATAAAATAAATACATTACCTACATGAAGGCAACTAAAATATCAACACTTGCACTTTCCGGTGACCCAGAGAAACAAACACCGTGGTTATAAAATTCGACTGCAGAAACGAGGAAGCATCAAGTTTCAAATCGGTATGTCATCAAAAAGGCAGAACACACAAAATAAACATAACCGACTGTGTCACTTCCCTCTTCTTGACGTCCCTCATGTCCACAATCGAATACCAACCAGCCAGCACGACCTAGAATAACAGTAACTCAGAAGCACACACTAACTCAAACCGACACTCACGAGAATAACCCAACATGCTATCGCCCTCTCCTCTCCGTATCACACCCGCTCACTCTCATCAAGAAGCTTATTTCCTCTCTTACTCACAAAATATACAATGGCTGACACGATACAACGAGTCCCATTGGTTAAACCCGATTTACACTGCGCGTTCTAACTCCTCCTCCCAGATTCTCAGTAATCCCAATTGTAAAAACTAATTAGCTAGGCTAGCAGATCATAGGATATATAAGTTAACGAACTGATAGAAATAAAGCAATCTTAATCACAACTTTAAACAGTTTACAATTCCAGAACTATCTTTATGGAGCGAAATTTAAAATATTAACGGATCACCAACCACTGGCTTTTTCCCTTTCTCCAAAAAACACAAATTATAAATTGAAAAGATGGAAAGCGTATCTCGAAGAACATGATTACGAGATCATATACAAGCCAGGTAAGAGCAATGTCGTAGCTGATACCCTAAGTCGCATGGTGGCATGTTCAATGACTGCCACTCAGCACTCAGCCGACGATAGCGACGATTTTTTCATCATATCTACTGAAGCACCATTGAACGTTTTCATACGCCAAGTAATAATTAACCAAGGCCCCGA
The DNA here is from genome assembly GCF_030247185.1 of Malaya genurostris. Classification (NCBI taxonomy): domain Eukaryota; kingdom Metazoa; phylum Arthropoda; class Insecta; order Diptera; family Culicidae; genus Malaya; species Malaya genurostris. The sequence continues at coordinate 106,428,328 of NC_080571.1, forward strand.
CAAAATGCAGACAAAAACAATCTTTGGATCCTATAAAAGAACCACAATTTCACTTCAAACTATTAATGAATCTTCCATTTTACAGGTACTAAAAAACAACTTCGATCCTTCATTCATAAACGGTTTAATCTGTATTCCACAGATTTTCAATTTTCTGCACAGATTTTAAAAATGACACAGATTTCTGAAAATGATCACAGAATTTCACAGATTCTGGAATAAATCACCGATTTTCACAGATTTTTTAAATCGAGCACACCAAAAAGTACAGAGCGGTTGAGGAAAAAGGTACAGAGCGTGTTGGTAGTGAGACCAAATTGATTTTGATCTGCTATTATGGTACGGAAAACGGGCACAAATTTTCACAGACAGGATTTTGGCTTGATCACAGAGTTTTGAAAAAATGACCTGGCATCCCTGGTTCTCGGGCAGGGTTATTTTTGACAACATCAAATTAACCGCTCGAGTGTCAGATTTTAACCAAAAGTTAAAATTAACTGGGATCGTCAGGTCGGCAATGAAAGCAGACCTTTTGCGGGGAGTAAAGCCTCAAACTCTTAGGTCGTGCTTTCATTTGGACTTCGATCTTCGGGAACAGCAGACGCCAGTAATGAGAGCAGACTTTTAGTGTGGTACAAAATCTCAAACACTCAGGGCGTGCTCTCATTTGGACTTCGGTCGTCAGGTGGAGCAGTCGGTAATGAAACCAGACCTTTTCTGTGGTATAACCTTATAAACGCTAAGGTCGTGCTTTTTTTGGACTTCAATTGTCGGTAGGAGAATTTAGTTTCAAAATTATGCTTCAGGAGCTTAGTTCCAGAATACAGGTTATAGAATTCAGAACCTACATGTTGGAACTAGATTCCGGAACTGAATTCAGTTTCGAAACTATTTCAAAAACTAAATTGCAATTGAATTCTGAGCCTGTTCTAAGTTCTGAATGTAGTTCTTGAACTCAGGTCCAGTCCTTAATTTCTGAATTCTTTGAGTCGGTTCTTTTTAGAGCCATTAACATATACCCAAAGAACTATGCGAAATTTTACTTTACTGTACTAAATACGGTCCTTTTTTCAACCAGTTGGAGTTCGTAGTTGTTATAGAAACTTTCTATTAATTTACTATATAACATGCGAAGCACCGACTCAGTTTAGGTGCATCGATTCACAATCTAGTAGTGAAAAGGGGAAAGCTGGCATAAAGAATAGCAGTGATCAACTAATTGATATCCGAAAGTAAGAAGAAAGCGTTTCAGTTATACATATTCGAATTCACGACATCCAGTTATGTCTGTGACATTACACATCCGTACTTTTTGTTCTAATCGTTGTAGCTCGGAAATTGTTATGTGTACAAAAATGATATCGAGTGGTCGCTTCGGTCACTTCTACGATAATATCTCCCGAATCAAAAGTGTCAGCCATATGATATGCGAACTTGATCGATTACCTCATATTAGTCTCGAACGAGCCTTAACTTGTTAAATTCGGTTTAGCCACATGCGAGCAAAATTGAGCGGGTGAAAAAAATTGTCATCTCCGAGAATTCCACTACCTTCTGTGAAGAAAAGCAAAACGTGCATACAAAAATAACATTCGCCTTTTTAAAACGTCTTTTTGTCGTGAATACGACTTACTTTACTATGGGGTGCCTTTTCAAAATTAGCCATATGGAAGAATGGGCAGAACTTAATCGTTAATATCTCGATTTGTATCAAGGGCAGCAACATAATTCTTTCGCCTTTTCATCAAAAATATGATCAGGAATTTAGGATATTATTTTGAACAGTGTGAGATACCCACAAACAACTGAAAAATGAAGTTTTCTAAAACTTTGAAAACAACGCGGAAAACTCTTTACTTTTGCTTGGCTTTTTCGCGCAAGGACGACGATTTTGAGGTAGTCAGGCGCATATCTTCATCTGAATGAGTATAAAAGAGGACTCTGAGTCTGCTCTTAGTTCTGAATTTAGTTCTTGAACTCAGGTCCAGTTCCTTATTCCAGAATTCTTCTGTTCGATTCTTTTTAGAATCATAATAATACTCCCAAAGAATTATGTGACATTTTACTGTACTCTATGCAACTCATTTTGGTAGTCGTGGCGAGAAATCGTCTTCAAGCTTCAGGGCTTAGTTCCGGAAAATGGGTTTATAAATTCAGAGCCTGCGTGCTGAACTGGAAAAAGATTCCGGAACTGATTTCAGTTTCGAAATTGTAGTCTACTAAAATCCAACTGAATTCTGAGTCTGTTCTAAGTTCTGAATATAGTTCTTGAGCTCAGGTTCAGTTCCTAGTTCCAGAATTCTTCAAATCGGTTCTTTTGTCCTGAATACGACTTACTTTACTATGGAGCGACTTTTCAAAATTTACCTTGTACAAGAATGGACAGAACTTTACCACGAATATCTTTTGATGTACTTAACCCAACAACATATTTTCTTCTACAAGCTATCGGTAATATGATTAGGAATTCGTGATTAAATTTTCAACAGTGTGCAAAAAACCCTAAAACTAATTGAAAAACAGTTTTCTAAAACTTTTGAAAAAAATTCATCACGCTTGCTTGCCTTTTTCGCATCCGGACGACGGTTAAGGTAGTCAGGCACATATCAGAATCTACTGAACAAATAGAAAAGGAAATCTTTGAATAAAAACTGTTCATTTCTCTTATTGCAACAGACGAAACTGGATGTCGAGGTGAGGTTCTCCCGCCAACATCAGTAAGAACAAACCAAGTATAAAGCGTGAATATCTCATTTGGACTTCGGTCGTCAGGAGGAGCAGTCGGCAATGAAAGTAAATCTTTTGCGTGGTGTAAAGCCTCAAACGCTCAGGTCAAAAAGCCAGTTTCCAGAATAATTTGAAAGGCTTTGTGCAATTTTCGCAGTGCAAAATTCGCAACAGTGTTTAATATCTTAAAGAATTACACAATTTGGCCCTTCTGAATGCCGGAAATTTATCTCGTACGGCATTTTGATAACTTTTTTCATTGAAATATTTAAATCCGAATAGAAATGATTGACATCAAAATTCTTTATAGTTCTATTTAGAACAATATTTGTATACCCAAAGAATAATGCGAAATTTTCTTTACTAAACTGTATACGGCCCATTTTCCAAACACTTGTAGTTTGTAGTAGAACTTTCTGCTGATTTGCTATATAAAATGCATAGCACCGACTTAGAAGCTATTAATGAAAGGTTCCTTTCAGAACCACCATTATTTTATCATAAAGAACTATACTGTTTATTTCGTAATATTTAATTGTGTGTCAGAATGTTTAATGTAACTAATCTGTACACTGAAGTCTTTTTTTATGCGAGTATACGTACCGCATAAAAAAAAACCGCATGAAAAAACGCATAGCTCTGAAAATTCGCATTAAAAAAACCGCATAACTTTGAAACTCTGAAACTTCGCATAAAAAACCGCATAACTCTGAAAATTCGCATAAAAAAGTCGCATAAAAAACCGCATAAAAAAAGACCTCAGTGTACTTTAGTTTAGGAGTTTCGTTTCAAATTTTAGTTGTGAAAAAGAGGAAAGCTTGCACAATGCACACTATCGATCAACTAATTGATATTCGAAAGTATAAAGAAAGAGTGTCAGTTTCATTCGTATTCACGACATCCAGTTATGTCTCTGACATTAAACACCCGTACTTTTTTAAGTCAGATTGGACTATTCATTCGTGAAAAACAGTATTGGAAAAAAGTGAAAATTACGCAAAATCGCTACTGAAACTTTTCACATGTGATTTTCAGACAAAAAAAAACGTCGATCAGAAAAGCTCAGTACTGATTTTTTGACAACGCGATTCTTGCTGAAACTGATTTCAAATGGCAAAATATCAGTTGTGAAAAGTTCACTGGCGAACATTCTGCTCGATATTTAAGAAAAAAGTTTGCACATTGGATAAATCTGATACGATTTTCGAGCAGAAGATTTTGTGGTGGTGGAGTAATATCATTAATAAAAGCAGCAAGTGCTGTGATTATTAATAGTTGTAATGATAAAATATTAATAAAAAAAACACAAAGCATTTTGACGCAGTCAATTCTGCTTGAATAACGTGCGCAGAAGCAACAGGAGCGCAACCTATCGCTACAATAATTCAAACGCCGCCCCGCTGTGTGTTCGAGACATGCTTACAATGCTGCGCTCCTGTTACTGCTACAAACCAAATTCACGCCAAATAGCATTTTATTCGGTTTAATCTAAACAGTGCAGTCGTAATCAACCAGTTAAAATTTATTATTTGGTTTGTGGAAAAAATATTGTTCATATTGACCACCCTAAGTGCATCGAAAATATCGCAGTTATTATTTCTCAGTTGCGAATTTATTCAGTAAGGGTTTTTTATTGATGAGAATATAATAATTAAATCTTGCACGAATCGCTTCGTTGTCGAACTAAAGCGTAGTGGACGAAAATTCGTCAAGTTTTGCTGACACAAAAAATTACTTGAGAACTTCGAGGTTCAGAATTTTGTGAATGTTTGTTCCATGAACTGAAATTTTGGAAGTAATTTCATCGGTCACTGAGTATTTCTAGAAAATCTGATTTTTTCACGAGTGTTTATGAAATGAACAACACTGATGAAAAATATATGGTTTATCATAGCAAAGATGTGTGCAAAGTTTCATTCTAATCGGAGTCCTGCTACGCATTTCTGGAATTGCTCATAACAGGAAATATTGAGGATAAAATTATACATACCACTAAATTTCAGGAAATATTGACGTTAAAATTATGCATACCACTAAAAATGCCTCCCCAATTATTGGCAAATATTTGAATATAAACTTTCAATACTATTCACTCAAATTAGACGAATAATTGACGTCGACGTCGTTACAAACTGCTTGCCCAATCACATTTCATTAAACCGTTTTTTTCCAATTTTAAAACATGAACTGATTACAGAGTCACCCATCGCCTTCACCCCGTTACCGTCATTTGTGTGTATCACTAGAAAATACCACCAACCTAAATACATATCTATGTTTATCATGTTTATGGCGTTAGAAGAGCTCAACCAAACGTCCCTTTCTCACGGAATCAAACTTAAAAATAAGGCACAGCTTACGTACTATACAGATTTTTTTTCCTGTACAACTAAAATTATTACTGACTAGACGGCCAAAGGTAAAGGCCGTTGTGTTTCGAATTGAGATTAAATTTAGTATTACCTAAAAATTAGAACCGAAATTAACAATTAAATACATGTCAATAATTCGAACAATGAAAGGACAAGCGACGAATTGGCGACTTTAGTTGGTTGGGTAAATTTTCTAATTATAAAGGGTAAAATTTTAACATTTCTAAACACGTTTCCAATAGGGTTTCTAAATTGACGCCACAGGTTGATGTTACCTAGAGTTTCTATCTGATGGATAATCATGGATCTTTTGTCATGTGAACAGAAAATCACTTTCGTTTTGGTAAAAAAAAATAATACGAAATACCGGGAATGTCACGTTTCGCGTCGAAGATAATTAGATGAGCACATCGTTTCAGAGAGATCACCGATCATGTTTTTTTTTCTGAGTGTGTTTTCACTTAGCACCACCGTCTCGTGTTATTTTTTTTTTCATTTTTACTTACTGTCAACGATGTCATCCTCCGGTGATTCGCCGCCCTGCAGCGATTCTTCCTCCAGCTTCAGCCGTTGATACTCGCGCTGTAGTTCGGACAGTTCGCGGCGCAACTTTTTCGCCCGTTTCTCCAGTTCCTTCTCGTCACTGACGATGGCAAGCATCCGGTCGCGGGTGGCCTGCCGTTGGCTTTGGTCGATCACCCACCGTGTGTACATTTCCGACCACAGGATAATACTGAGCGGGGCCACCGAGGGCCAGATAACGGTTCCATTCGGCACATACATCGGATTGAGCATGGTATCGATCATCTCCGGCCGGTTGATGTGACTCCACAGACTGGTCGTTCGTTCCCGCACCCTCAGCTCGGCCCGTTCCCGTTCCGAATCACCCAAGAATGTGCCATACTGGCTGCAGTAGCTATGCTCGAACAGCATTATGAGGTAGCGCGAATCGAACTCGAAGCTGCACGGAAATTGATTGTACAGCTGAAAGACACAATCGAGAAACAGAACGAATGTCGCACTGGATGTTTTGTGTCGCTGAGTTGACGGAGTATAGCACGAGTGTTTGTGTCGTGTTGAGAACGGGAAACCGGCCTGTAACCATTCGCGCTCGATTAGGGCCTGCAAACTAGCGAAAACAATAGAAATTAAAACACGTTGTAAGCATAAATTCCGTCATGTTATGCCATCCAGCTTACCCTTTTATTGTCCGACAGTCGGGATTTAGAATAATTTGCGCCACCGAAGTGACGATCAGCGGCGTGTCCAGTCCCTTGCCACCGTGGATCACAACCGGAACCCCCTCCAGAGCCAGACACTGTGCCACCACGCAGGAAACGTTCATCGCGTTCAGCACGTAACTTAACCAGCCGGAACTTTCCAACCGAGAAAGCCACCGATCCGTGCTGGAGCCCACGTCATTGCAGGCTTCCATTAATTTAACAAAACTATCTAACAGCGCCGAAACGGACGCCAAGTGACCCAGCGGTCTGCTGAATATCCTCCATTGCGGATAGTGTGGCTCGATTTCGGTGTTGGTGTTTTTACTCTTTCCCCACGTGTCGAAAATGCAACCTTTTTTGCCACCCGGTTCAACCACCGCATTCAAAATTGCCTCGTCAGCACGACAGCGTTTCACACCAGGTCCGGCCAGTGGCTGAGCGCAGCGGAACAGTACGGCTCCGTTGCTGTGCTTGTAGGCCAATACTGGGAAGCGACCACCGTCGCGAAAGGCAGCTGATTGAATAATTTGTTCGTCCGTTATCGATTTTCGCACCAACAGCCGGGAACCGTACGACGGGCAAACTTTAAAGTCATGGTTGACCGTCGTCAAGCGCCACTCGTCGGTGGCCAGTAGTTTCGCAAACTCCGTTTCCATCGTGTACTCCGTGTGGCCATCCTGTATCACGTTGTACATCGGAATGTAGAAAAACGGGTAAAGCTTTTTCGTTTCCTCTAAGTTCGATAGCTGTTCAATCGAATTGGATATGTTGAAGTACTCTTGCGGTGAGCTAATCTTAAGCTGTAATATCCGTAGATCTTTACACTTGAGAATGATCGTTCCACCTTCCAGAACATTATTGATGATACACGGCTTTCGTTCGACAATGTCCACATTCTGATGAAGCAGCTAGAATTCAAACGAGAAAATAGCATCACATATCTTTTTTATTTGCACCAAACACCAGAACTACTCTAATCTACGCAACCATATGTTAGCTACCTGTTGAAAGGCGGCAACCGACTTACCCACAATTCTCGAGCACCCTCTCGGCGTGTGCTCAGTATCAGGTGATGACCGGTAATGCAAAGTGTTCCGTCGATTTGTTCTCGCTTCAGTTGTTCGTACAGCAGAACCCCGTCCAGTTTGGGCGTTCTTATCAACTCAGCAAATTCCATTATGCTTAACGTTGCGTTTTCTGCAGCACCCTTCGTTGAAGCTTTGGTAGAAAACTGTTTAGCTCAGAAATGCGACACCATTATGCAGCTAGCTCGTTATTCGGGCTCTGTTACTGAGGGCGTCTGAAATATGAATGCGGTCGAGTAAAAACTTGCTGAACCATCCACTTTTTCGAAACAATTCAGCCAGACGACTATGTTTTATCAGCCATTTTGATCTATACTTCTAGCCTGCGTATTTTCGTCCGCATATAGGAAAATGGTTCAGTTTATGCATAAAAAAATAAGGTACTCACTTCTATAGCAAACGTAATTAATGTATCTCGGATATAACTGATGAACGAATTTAATTAAATCAACTTGCGAACGCAACTCTTAACTTAACCTTCCACCCGTCTGGACTCAAGAAACAGACTGACAGCTGTCGCCAGGGATGCCAGGTCATTTTTTCAAAAATCTGTGATCAAGCCAAAATCCTGTCTGTGCACATTTCCCGTACCATATTAGCGGAATCATTTTGGAGAGCAAAAAAAAGGTCTAACTACAAACCTTTACCTGTACCTTTTCCCTCAACCGCTCTGTTTTTTGTGCTAAACTGTGATCGATTTCAACAATCTGTGAAAATCTGTGATTAATTTCAGAATCTGTGAAAATCTGTGATCATTTTCTGAAATCTGTGCCATTTTTAAAATCTGTGCAGATAGTTGAAAATCTGTGAAACACAGATTAATCTGTAAACCTGGCATCCCTGGTCGCAAGCATAATGCGATGCGGCTCAAAACATGCAATTTGACGATGCATTATGCAAGTTGTGACAGCTTACCGTACACGCAGAGAAATTGAGCATGTTTAAATTAACAAAACAGTTAGCATGTTTTTTAATTTGATTTCAGTTCATTTCAAGCTAGATCATGATTCTTACAAACCAATTTCTCCCTTCAACATCAACAATAATCTCTGTTTGATTTGAATCAAAATTTTGGTATAACCAAACTAAAATTATTTTTGTTCCGACAGAGTTTATTGTTGAAATGAACTAACTATTTATTATATGTCAATCAAAGTTAAGTAAATGTTATCAGCCATGTCCTTCTTGATTCAATCCAACTATATCTTCAAATCGATTTATCTATGATTTTATTTGTGTTAAAATGCAACTATCTTTACCGTTTAAATGAATCGTAATAGTTTTATTTCTTGTGAACCGGAGCATTTTTTCCCACGCGAATGAACCAGGGCATTTTTTTTACTCCCGCGGAAAAAGTTTGTACGCGTTTCGTAAGTAAAATTTTATCTGCTTCTTCCATTTCATAGAGGGTTTTCAACAACAAAAAAAATTATCAGGATCTCTATCTTGACCGGTCTGACGGAGCACTCAACCGTTGGATGTTATAAAAATTGAAAAACCTCGATTGTAATATGTGAATAATTCGATCGTTCAGTGATAAAACCCCTAAATATCTTGAAAAATTCATAATCAAAATTGCATAGTAATAGTAATTTCATAAACGTTTTTTTCAGGAATTTTAAAACGAATACAAATCGAAATAAAAGTAGTATCCAAAGTTACCTTGTAAATTAGTTCATTCATAACAAATTTTTCAAATCGAATTCACTGTGAAATTGTTTGTTTAGAAATTGACATGAACGCACAAGCGAAATATTTGTTGTTTTTATCAAAATGTCACTTGAAACAAACTAAGATTATCATATATGTAGTTTCAAGCATGTTTTCTATATAGCGATCAATGTTTTTTCAATGAAGGATGAATCTTACAAAAGTAAACAAATCGAGTTTCTCTCTCCTACTAATAATCGCTTCAAAATCCTACAATTTTGCTAAAAATTCGGATTCTACAAAAATCTCAATCTTAGTAATACAAAGAACTATAAAGGGCGAAACTGTCACTCAATTTGTTTACGTAAGTTTCAATTGCTAGTAAAGATGGCCGAAACAATTTTTTTTTTTTAGATGGTTTCCGAACCTTTTAGTACTGGATATAGTAAATGAGACGATAAAATTACCCGCAAATTTATCCGTATTTTTATAATTCACACAGGAAGCATAAAAGCAAAGACATCATATTAACAAGATACCCAGCTCTCACATTTCCAGAACAAATCATTGGCAACATTTTTTGCGAGCATGGCGCCCTCAGGCGAGTCCGCATCGAATCTCATACACAGAAGTAGGGGAGAGAAATGTCAAATTCGTTCGCGCCAAATAGCAGCACTGCGCACCCATACAATTGACATGATATGTTGAATGTGATACCGTGCGATGGCGTTGCTGAACTGAATATTGATTTCGCTCCAAGCTGACAGGGTCTAATAGAAGTAAACAAATCTAAGAAGGGGGAAACTATTTTAATGTTGATTTATTCAGTGGATATAGAAGGGAAGTGTTGAAATTTGCATGCCTTTTCAAGATAAAATAACTATTCATCGACTAATCATAAATTGATGTGAGAATATACGAAAATTTTTAAACACGATTTGAAACCAAAGAAACATTCATCGATGATTTTCTCCATTTGCTGTGAATGTTAGATTTGCCTTTCTTTGAAAAACAGCTCAATTGTTAAATTTTGAGTATTGTAATTTTCACTGACGGTTAAGAAAGATCGCGATGCGACAAGATAGCGACAAAACGCCTTTCCAGAAAATGTATATTTTATATTGATCGTTAAATGACATTGTTTTTATAACCATATATTAAATTTGGTAAAAAAATCGATCATAATGATTCAGTAACTTTCCGTGGTTGTTTGATTGATATTGATGGAGAAATCGTAAGATGAAATATCAAATTCGAAGAAGTGAGGTTGGAAACTGTTTTCATATCTGGGAAATTCTTTGTGTTTATGGTTGAATTTCAAGATTAACTGATAAATTATGATCAAAAGTTGTATTACTAGTCTATTTACTCATGTCTTATCATCTAAATGAAATCTGCATGTGAACTGAAAATTTTAAGTTTTATCCGAGATTTTCAAGTGCAGCAGGTGAATAATCATATTTTTTACCCATATTTGTAAGGTTTTGCCGACGACACGGCCTGATACTCCGAACAAAATTTGTCCCGAAATGTGTCCGTGAGTGATTCACCTCCAGTCACCACAATATTGAAAAACCCCTTGGTAATTATCAATAAAACTATTTCCAGCAACACTTTTCTGGTTACTATGATCTCATTAGCAAAAATCATAGCAACAAAAATAAACAAAAACAAACTGTAGTTTTGTTTCATTATATCAAATTTTCGATTCGGATACGGTGATTTGATATATTTTCATCTATATAAAATACTAGTTTAAATAGTTCAATTAGAATTGTTAAACGGGCAAAATTCGATTGCAATTAACCGCCGAAAATTATGTAAAACCACTATTAATTTGCAAGGGCAAGTAAGTTTATACTTATCTTTGTTGCCAAAGACGTAGCAAATGTATTTATCGTTATCAGTCCATAAAACGATTTACTTTCGGTTTTGTCAGCAGTCGTTGAGGTAAGACGAAGATCTACTGGCTTTGAATCAGTGGATAACAAAATACACACAACTGAATGGCGATGTATCAACCAATCTCAAAAAGGTTTTTTGAATAACTGAACTGAAGGCTCACCTTCAGCAGGACATGCAACTGTTTTGATCTTCGTAATACTCGATTCAGACCCATGATTGATTTCACGGTAACAAAATGCATATAACAGAGAGATCAGATGATCATAAAAACCTTCGAAGAGGTCTTGAAATCAATGCAGAATGAAAAGAACGATATGAGACATGATTGCGATCCGACGTTGATTCAAGCTATGCGGTTGTACCTGATAAAGGAACTTAACATGAGTACTCGTAATGTTGAATAGATAATGAAATTTTAGCTTTGAGCTTTGCAATATAGTTTCAATGATGTATTGCTGTATACTGTTCATTGAACTCCAAATTATTATTGATAACTAAGAAAGATAGAAATTTTTGTTGATGTCACGTAATTTACAATGTTATTCCATTGCACTGGTTTGTTTTATAGGTTTCCTTTTATTCATATTCTATTCATTATTCCAATTGCTGTTGTTTCTGTTGAAAGCAGGTCAAAGATCAAAAAAATTTTACTCCTATGTGTTTCTTACCAAATTAATGATGCAACTAAAACCAAAATTTCGAGTAGTTTTGTAAGCTTTTATTTCCATGAGAGTCCTAGCATATTAGCTCCTGTTCTAAATCTCAATTTACTATCGAAAGTCGGGCAGAAACAGTATGGATGATTAATTTTAGTGGGCTTCAAAGTTATTCAAGAACTCTCCACTTTAAAGATTTCTCCAGCATTTTATACATTTTTTACATAAAAGATTTCACCACGATTTAGCACCTTTCTTGGTAGCAGTCCAGCCAAAATATAGCGGCAGCTTCATTCTTAATATACCACTCTTGATTAGCAGCAAGTCGTCATTTTTCTGTCAGATTCCCTGCACGAGCTATAGTGTTTTGCTTACTATTACAATTGATTTACCACTTCAATCATTCAATCACGTTAGGTCAATACAATTTTGCTCTGTACATGACACCAGGATTCGTTTCTACTAGATCTTTAAATTATAGAAGCCGTAACTAAGGTTACGGTAACTGATATTCGAACAACAACAGCTTATCGGTCTGGGTTGCCAATTTAAAATATTTTTCAGGAGACTTCATTTTGACATTACGAGTTACTGAGGGGTAGTAAAATTTGCGATACAGTTTTGCAAAGCGAGTGGTAGGTCGTGTCGTCGGTTTTGCCATCTGTATTCGTTCAAACTCAAGAAAATTGAAAAATCGTCCAAATTATTTCTAAATACATGAGTTATGTCAAAAGAATCACTATAACGCTATTCCGCACTCTCATTGAACTGACACATCATTCAAATTCATAAAAAAGTGCACATACTCTAAATTTGAGTTACCACCTATCCACTCATCTTTGCGTTAAGGGACGAAATTGTCAAAACTTGAGTTATTTTTAATCAAAATAAGAAAAAAATATTTTGTTGAAAATTTGAGTAAGTTCAACTCAAAATTTGAGTTCCTTGCTCTCAAAATGAAGAAATTTTTCTTCGTTAGTTTTCATATACAAAGTTATTCTTCTTACTTTTGAAAGCGCAAATTAGTGATTCAAAACAGTTTCCTTTTGAACGGTTTGAAGTAAAAATTGAATTGTTTTAATATCCTTATGTTGCGCTTTTCAGTAAGCAAAATTGAAACCACAAAACATCTATGATTGATGTTGATTCATGTTTTTTAAACCGGATCTAGAAACGGCAATGGAAACGACGTACTCTGATTGGATTCTTCAATTGAATACTGAAATAATAGCAGCACACTTTATGGCGTTTTCGTTTTTAATTTGCACTACACCGGTGCAGTGCTACACTGAGGCATGAATAAACGAACAAAAATGACGAAAACATAAACAGTAACCATTGACTACAATTAACGATTCCATTGCACAGAGCTACACCAAACTTTTGATGAGTGCTACACCAGTGGTATCGGTGCAGAAAAAGTGTAGCACTGGTGTAGTGCAATTGGTAAAAACGAACGGTTTAGGTGCAGCTTTCGCTACACCGGTGTAGTGCAATTTAAAAACGAAAACGACATTAGTATAACTACTAAAGTGAGTAGTTTCGAGCGACTGTACATAGCTGTCATTTGACAGATGCAAATACTGGTCAACAACATTCAGCTGTATGCAACAGATGAGCGTATTTTGCATTGTTGTTGTTTTGTTCCGACCAGGCACAGAGAACAGTTCAGTTTGGAATAATAATTAACGTCAATTATAACATTATAATTGCTCATTGTCACCTGCAAAGATCATTCAAGAGCTGTGTAACTTCTACTATCCATCATGTCAATCAGTCTTAATCGAGAAATGCACTGCCCAAGTAATCCACTGGTATTTTTAGACGTAAAAATAGGCGATGAACCTGGTAGGAATCTATTCAGAGTTTTTCCTCCTAGTATGGTATTCACTTTGCAATTTTCACAGTTGGAAGGATACTTATCGAATTGCGTGCTGATATTGTTCCGAAAACTGCGGAAAACTTTCGGGCTCTTTGTACGGGGGAGAAGGGTTCCTCTGAAGCGTCAGGATGCAAGCTGCACTATAAGGGTAGTAAGTTTCATAAAGTTAAGTCTCTCTTTATGTCTCAAGGTGGGGACATTGTAAACTTCAACGGTTCCGGTGGTGAGAGTATCTATGGCAAGACGTTTGAAGACGAAAGTTTTACTCTTCTGGTAAGAAAATTCACGGGTTCGGCACGAAGCCTGCAGAAGATTTGCAGTGTTAATTATTTTAGCACGAGGATGGCGCCATCAGCATGGCTAATCTTGGCAAACCAGATACCAATAATTCTCAGTTCTTCATTACTTCTGGCGAATGTCCACATCTGAATGGAACTAACGTGGTTGTTGGTTACGTGATCAGAGGAATCGGCGTCATTGGCGAGATGGAAAAGTATGCTACTGACGAAGGAGAACCTACGAAAGAGATAGTGATCGCAGATTGTGGTCAAATTCCTCTCGGTGCCGATTGGGGTATTAACGACTGCGATGAAACTGAAGATAAGTTACCACCGTTTCCGAAAGATTGGACTAGATTCGATGCAGACTTTTCGGTTAGATGATGCAACAATAACACCTGTACTATGATAAAAAATGATTTATTTCTTTTCAGATAAAAGAGATGCTCAATGAACTAAATACCATCAAAACAGCCGGAAATTATTTTTATCAAAATGGAAGATGGGTTGAAGCTTGCCGCCGGTACAAAAAAGCCGACCGATACTTTAACTTCTTTAACAATAAAATTCGCTACGCCGAGGACCGCACCAGGCTGGAGCAGTTTGAAGTCGTGAACAGTCTGAATTTGGCTGCCGCCCAGTTGAAACTGGAGGATTACGAGAATGCGGTATTTGCTTGCAGTACAGCACTGGCAATCGAACCTTTCAACACAAAGGCATTGTTCCGACGAGGTCTAGCGCAAAATAAGTTAAAAAACTATGAGCTAGCAATTGCCGACTTAAGCCAAGCGTTAAATCGCATCCCAAACGACAAGCTGGTACTAGGAGAGTATAGCCGGGCGAAAACAAGCCTAGTAGATTATAGAGCACAACAGAGGAGTGCACTGGTAAATTGGTTCAAATAGACGGTTTCCTTTTCCGGAATGTTAGTTTGTAATAACTGTAAGTTGATGTGGTTACTTAAAGCTTGTAAGAAGTCTTTTATAGAGTGTTTAACATAAATAAAATAATTTATATAAAATGTGTCTTAATTTTCCATTTAAATCCAAATTGATGAAATTTTTTATTTCGTACATGATTTAAAAAATTGGCTATTTTTTTTACTTGCACTAGAGTTATTAATTACTCATTATCTTGTAAAATAGGATCGAATTTGTATCTAAACGTGTGACAATCGATTGAACATTCCATGAGATATCGAAGTAAGTTCCACTTTAGAGATTTTCTTTATTATTAACGGTACATCTAGAGCCGGTACTCATGAACCACGGTTCATATGGCCATAACTTAATATGACGAAAAAAATGGAAATAGTTTTGAGTCCAACTCTGTAGATTTTTAGTATTGTCATCTTCTGTATCGGATTAAAATTTAAATACTTATCACCTTGTAATTCCAGAATCGGAAGTTGGTGTCGGATGAAGTTCACCAATTTTGTATGGGACCATGAGACTAATAATTAGAATTTTAGAATTAATTAGAATGTTGAAATTGATTAGAATTATCATTTATGAAATCCGATGTGGCCTATTTTGAGAAAACGTATGAGATTTGAGAAACGATTCGATACCGGAACCGGGAATATCGGTGTAGCCGAATTCATTTATATTCACCTGAGGAGCTGTATAGTTAACATTTGATTCAAAATGTTCGAAAATCAGTGCAGACATCTTTGAATAATCGTAGTACGAATTAAATAAATTTTTGGGTACCTTCCGAATCGAAAACTGAATACCGTCTAAACTGAAATAAATCTATTTGGTTATCGACTATCCAAATCTGCAAACCCAATAAACCTTATTAGCTTATATGAAATGGACATTTTTATACTAATAACCCTGTATCTCCTAAACCAGAAGTCGGATCTGACCAAAAACCAAGATGTTTTATAGGATCTTAAGACCTTTCATTTGAATCTTAGATGGTTCTTAGATTTCATTTAAATCTTAGATCGGTTCAGTCATCTACGAGAAAAATGGCACAGCTCGAAAAAATTCTTGTGATTTGACATCTTATCAGATGCACATAAATGGAGCATCATACTACACGTAAATTTATATTCAAGAACTGTAAAATTGTGTGAATTGAAAATTACATGGCTTTAAATCGAATGGAATAAAAATCAAAAGATCGACAGCAACAGCGCGACTTGAACCGAAAAACAATAAATCACAAAGCACGCCAGTTAGTCGACTACGCCACAGAAGCACATTTCAGCTTAATGAATAATTGATACATAAAAATCCAAACAGTAGGACTTGGTAATCGAGTGAAAATTGCACTCGAAGCCAGTAAAATTCTGTACAAATGAAATATTGCGTCATTTGAGAAGTTAAGTAGTTATGAATTGTATCGTTTGTAGAATGATTTCACCTGTAAAGTTCATAATTTCTTTCTGTGGAGCTACATTATTTTAGTTCCGTTTCACATATCATCCTGTAGTTCCGGAACTAGAAGTCGGATCGAAATGAAATTCGGGAACCTTGTTTGGGAGTATCCGACTTTTTATTTGAATCTGAGTTTGTAGTTTGTCACACACGCATTTGCTGATCTCGACGAACTGATTCGAATGGTACATGAGTGTTATGTTCTTCCAGCATTTATTGCTGTAAGCAGTAATTATGGAATTGTTTTCAACTTAAAAATGCTGCCTTCTTTGCCATCATCCGATGTACATATGTCATATCAGAACAAAATATTTATTTAATTCAAATTTTTAGATTCAGTCTTTGATTTGAAATAAATATGCAAAATGTTTTGTTGTATGCATTTTTGTTTATTATATGTTAACGTTTAAAAACAATTTATTGAGTATACTTCTACAGGGATGTAACTTTTTTTTTAACATGCAATAAAACACAAACGGTTCATCCGATTTCAAAATTTATTTTTTCATATTAAAGTACAATCCTTCGGGTAATTGTGGAATATAATTTCGTTCAAATGGCTGCCTCGGCTGGCCTTGCAGTACGTCATACGGTTGGTCCAGTTTTTTAGTACATTTTCGATTGTATGGAGCTTTATTTCAGCTATAACTGCACGAATGTTGTCCTTCAAGGCTTGAATTGTCTCTGGCTTGCCCACATAACACTTATCTTCGACAGCCCCCCAAAGATATTAGTCTAACTGCGTCAAATCACAGCTCCGAGGCGGCCAAACGACATCCGAATTTCGACTGATAATTCGATCTTCGAAGACTGCGCAGAAGATCGATCGAAGCGTTGGCTGTGTGGCAAGATGCTCCGTCTTGCTGGAACCAAATGGTGTCCAAGTCTTCCTCTTCAAGTAACGGGAAGAACCAAACGCTAATCATGGCGCGGTAGCGCTCGCCATTGACCGTGGCGGCGGCTCCATCCTCATTTTCGAAGAAAAATGGTCCAATGATGCAGCGAGACCAAAATCCGCACCAAACCGTCACTCTCTGAGGATGCATCGGCTTCTCCATGATAACGTGCGGGTTTTCCGTCCCCCAGATGCGACAATTTTGCTTATTAACATACCCGCCGAGATGAAAATGTGCCTCATCCGAGAGGATGATTGTTTGGCACACATTCCGCAACACAACCTTGATTTTCAAAGCAAAACTGCAACCATTTTCGTTCAGCGGAAAGATAAAACTAAGTTTCTGTCAAATCAGAAGTGACATTAAGGTAACCAATGTCGAAATAACCGCTAGTTCAAAAAAAAAGTTAGATGGCGGACCCTGTACTGTTGAATTTGCGTTGTATTTATCCTCTCCTGTCTTCAAACGAAAAACTACAAATCGCTGTATTAAAGGATGTTTAAATTCGTAAATTTGGTTTCAGGCATAGGATAGAGCAATCAATTGTTGTCAACTTTTCCACCTGAACGTATTCATCGTCATATGTCACTTTTATCGATGGAACATTAGTAAAATATTCTGACATTTTTTCATTTGGAAATGAAAGTTTAGAGAAATTTAATTATTATATTTCTTTGACATGTCTACAGTTTGACTTACGCCATTCTCATTCCTGCTTTGATGACAAAACAAGAAATATCTCATTCATGTTGAACGCAAAATCGAATCCATTGGTGACGTATTCCGGGATCTTTTGGAAACCGCAAAAAAGTCATGTTTGGATATAAATGTTTTGTGCGACCACAATGTGGAACACAACTCTTCATTCTTCCTGTAAAACTAAACACACTTTCGAGTTTACACTAATTTAACAAATCTTTTTTGTTAACCCTTTATTTCACTAAAAAGAAAAACGGATTGATGCTGATTTTAATTACACAGTGCTTCCACTATAAACATTGCACTATGGTCCGAAACGGGCAATTAGCGTGACAAAAAGATTTTCACTATTAAACATTAGCTTTTTGTAGTTGGTGTCTTCACAAAAGTTGTTTCTAATCAAATGGCGCTCCTTTTGATGAAGAAAGTTACTAGAGTGGTCCTCATTTAGATGGAAATCTGATATCTAACTTTCTTAATTGAACTCAAAAATGATTTTGTTGTACAATAAAGTTGTAGTAAATTTTATTTTGAGCAACTTTGTTGAAAAAAGCACCTCTCTAGCTCTTCATTTGATCGAGTTACATCAATTTTCCCGAGTAAAAGTAGGGTGGCTCCTGAAAAATCACTTTTTTTGTTCTAATTTTTTTGTGAAACGTTCTACGAAAAAGTTGTCTTCAGAACAGTTGTTGAAATAATCATTGCGCATAATTTTGCTCAACCAAGCTTTTTCATATGAGCTGCCAGTAAAAAGTTATGATTGTTTTTTCATCAAAAACTAGTCAAGCTTCAAATATCAATATTCATTAGATGCAAGATCGATAAAAATGTATCCTATTCGGTTCCTGAAAGGTCATAATATAAGTAAAAATTTAGAGAAAATTGGAAGGGTGTTATTTTTTTAACTTTTTTCAAATTAGTTTTAAAAATACCTAAGAAAAACTCAAAAACATTGCATAAATCTTAAACGCCTTAACGTATCAACATACTTTCTTTAGCAAAATAATATTATCAAATTAGTTCTACAAGTATTCCATACATTGTATGCTCGAGAAATGAGACACACAAAAACTACAGCTGAAAATAGATTTTTTGTAAGTCAAAGCACTGAAATCCACGAAAATCATTAGTTTGTTAAAATGAGTAGAATGTATTTATTCGAACCAAAAATCATTGTGCGTCGTTTTCCGGTTTTTACAGGCTATTCGGTACACAAGTGGATGAGAAAAAAGGGCCAGTGTCATAGGCGTCTTGGCACGATGTGGATAAAAATATTAGCATTTTACTAACTTGCACCAGCTTGTTGGAATGGTTGTCGAAATCATGAAAATTTCTGTTCATAGATTTATCATGGTCAACTAGTTCGGAATAACCCTATTACACACGGAACCACCCGCGATCCCATTTCAACCAGAATATTAGTTGATTTTCTGAATTCGATGGTTTAAAATTTGGTACAACTAATCGATTGTTGTTTTAACTAAACTGTCATTTTTGTTTTTCGATTAGCAGAAACGATGGTTGAAACAACTAATTTAACTTTTTGAAAAAAAAAAATGCTGTCAATTATGTCGTTTTCGCTTGAGAACACTGAAACTGACCCAGGGTAGTTTCTTCAAACAAACACTTTTCACGAAACTGTGTTGTTTTCGCGCTTAGCAACGGCGGTTTGAGCAAACCTGATATAACAACCAGGTTCGAAACTGACTCGATTTTCAGTTCAACAACGTTAAAACTAGGTTCGAAACTAGCTTCAAACAAACGGTTTGACAGCAGTTAGGGTGGAAACTGGGTTAGGTTTGGTATCAAGCGAAAACGACATTAGTGAGAACAATTCCTGGAAGTACCTTTCAATTCCAAAAAATATTTTAGTTGAAATAACTGGTGTTGTTATTGAAACAAAATTCTGTTAGTTGAAAAATAAATCGGTTTTATTTGTTTTAGACATTGCAAATAGTTGAATCAACTCAAACAATGTTATTGATTTGCGAAAATAATCAAAATAGACTTACTGATACACGTCATGATCTATTTGAAATAAGTTCGGTATGTTGAGATTCATGAAATAAATATCGTTGTTAAAATATAAACAGTATTTCATATTGACATGTAATATCATTAGAGCTGGGAAAACTACCGATCACTGCTGATTTCAAGTGATCTTAACCAAGGAATAATTTACCATTAAGAAATCAGAGCTGATCTGATCTCTAAGTGATTTTGATTTTTGTATGATCATGATCATGTCAAGTCGAGATCAGTAAAGATCTAAATTCTAAAAAAAAACTCTGATTCGATCGGAAATGATTGACGTAGAAAAACGTTTTTAATCAGCCAAAGTGCCCGGAGGGGCGAGTAAATTAGCGAAATTATCAAATTTACCTAATTTGAGTATTGAAAGATGATGCCTTCAAACGGTTGAACTAAAGTTATGCACTGATAATTTTAGTCAATTTACATGAGGTTGGGTGCATCAACCGCTGGGAATTGGAATTTTGCGACGGCAATTCAAACGCGCCATTCAATCGCAGCGCGCTCTGTGTGTTTGAAACCCTTCGCTCCTGTTACTTTTATGAATTAAATTCATGTAAAAAAGTGTTTTATTGCTTATGCAAGAACATCATCATCGGTATCAAACAGCTGGAAGTAAAACAGTCTGATGGAAGTAAATCAATTATCGAATTTGAAGTGTAAAATTTTTGCGCATACCTGAAAGATTACGAGATGATCATTCATTAACATTTTCTAATTTGTCTCCAAATCTTTTTCATCTTAAACAAGGTTAACTTTTACACAACACCGCTGTTAGATAAACACTTGTTATGGAATCATAAATTTCTCAAATCGAATGGACACAATTTCACCAAACGCTTTAATCATCGATGTTGTTTTCATTGACATTTTGAAGCGACGCGAACAGATTTCAACTAAATAAGTTGTTGATTCTGCATTGCGATTATTGTGTTGCTTTCAACTGTCTCCGGCATTTGACAGCATTCAAAACAACATATTTTTCAACTACTTGAATATATTCAAATCAAAAACCATATTGGTTGAATCAAAAAGAAATTAGTTAAATCAACTATCGCAAAAATCAAAAACTGCGATATCGCAATTTTTTGATCGAAGGATTCTCCGTGCACAGTATCTCTAATCCTCAGTTGCTCAAATTCAATTGAAATAGTTATTTTAGTAATAAATTGATTAAAATTGTTCTGCAATCTATTTTCGGCTGTAGTTTTTGTGTGCCTCATTTCTCGAAAGAACAACGTATGGAACATTTGTAGAACTAATTTGATACTATTATTTTGCCAAGGAAAGTGTGCTGATACGTTAAGGCGTTTAGGAGTTATGCAATGTTTTTGAATTTGTTGAATGTATTTTTAAAACTAATTTAAAAAAGTTAAAAAAATTACACCCTTTCAATTTTCTCTTAAATTTTTACTTATATTATAACCTTTCAGGATTCGAATAGGAGACATTTTTATCGATCTGGCAAATAATGAATATTGATATTTGAAGCTTGACTAGTTTTTGATGAAAAAACAATCATTACTTTTTACTGGTAGCTCATATGAAAAAGCTTGGTTGAGCAAAATTATGCGCAATGATGATTTCAGCAACTCTTCTGAAGACAACTTTCCCGTAGAATGTTTCACAAAAAAAAAATTAGAACAAAAAAAGTGATTTTTCAGGAGCCACCCTACTTTTACTCGGGAAAATTGATGCAACTCGATTAAATGAAGAGCTAGAGAGGTGCTTTTTTCAACAAAGTTGCTCAAAATAAAATTTACTACAACTTTATTCTACAACAAAATCATTTTTGAGTTCAATTAAGAAAGTTAGATATCAGATTTCAATCTAAATGAGGACCACCCTAGTAACTTTTTTCATCAAAAGGAGCGCCATTTGATTACAAACAACTTTTGTGAAGACACTAATATTTAATAGTAAAAATATTTTTGTCACCTTTTAACTCTGTAATTGCCTTTAATCCACCAGACGATTCATTTCTCTATTCGTTCTAAAGCTTGACAAAAAAACCTGTAAACTTCAGCACAACAGACAGCGAAGAGGTTAAAACAACTGCTCAACTCCTGGCAGAGATGCCAGGAAAACTTTTCAAGGCTGCATACTAGAAATCATCAATGCAACTGTTAAATTTTATAAATATGACGAGAAAAACAAACAATAAGCCCAACGCAATTTTAGAAGTCTGTAAATTTTACAATAATGTATAAAAGTTTTAAAAACCTGCAAAAAGTCTGCAAAATTGCAAGGTTTGCATACATAAGAAATTGGCAAATTTACATGCAAATCTGCAATCTCAAATCTGAAATCTCACATTGTCGCAAAGCCGATTTACCGGTCGCGACACATGCCAATGAAAACTGGAACCAAAAAAAGTAGGATTCTTTCGGAAATGTTCATATCGGCAGTAGTGATTTGCAACATTTTTATCGATTTATTAATTTTTAGTTTAACGTAAAGCCGCCATGACTAAGTTCAGTTTTTGCAATGCCTGAGCGGAAATATATATTGGAGAAGCCAAGTGAAAGAAAAACTAACAGAAAAGATGAATTTTTGGAAAAAGATACGCTCAGAGACAGGACTCGAACCTGCGTTCTTATGCATTCCGTGCATACGCGCTACCATTTCGCCACTCTGATCTTGTTTTAGCCACTCTAAAACTCGAAACAGACATAGTAGCAACGTACATCGAACATGGTCTACATCCTGGCCGTCCGATACCTTACATCCAAACATCTTCTCTGTCCATCAAACACTAGTCCTCTCGCTTTATACCTATTTCTCCGATCCAGCATTGAGTAGGAGAGTGTATTTACAATCGCTTGTCACCTTCTTTAATGGTGCCAGTCGCTGGCTGGACATCGTCAGCGACAGACCCCTATGAAGGTTGTATTGATTGTCTGCCCTTTCCTACCAGAAGCAGTTTGTTACGGAAAATCAAACCGCAATTGTTTTTAACGATTTAACAGATCGGCTGAAAAGTTCGTATCATTTCTATGAGAGGGCGCCACTAGAATTAAATCCATACCATTTTCAGTTAGTACCAACCTTCAAAAGATACCTGTATAAATTTGTGTATAAATTTGACAGTTGTCTGATTATTAGTTTGTGAGATATTGCATTTTGAGTGAAGCTACTTTTGTTATTGTGAAAAAAATGAAAAAAAAGAATTTCGTGTGTTGATGAAACACTACTTTTTGATGAAAAAAAGTGCCGCCGATACCAAAAAATGGCTTGATGAGTGTTATCAAAACTCTGCACCGGGCGAAGCAACAATTCGTAAGTGGTTTGCAAAATTTCGTACTGGTCATATGAGCACCGAAGACGATGAACGTAGTGGACGTCCAAAAGAGGCTGTTACCGATGAAAACGTGAAAAAAATCCACAAAATGACTTTCATTGACCGTAAAGTGAAGTTAATCGAGATAGCTGATACCCTAAATATATCAAAGGAACGTGTTGGACATATTATTCACGAATATTTGGATATGAGAAAGCTTTGTGCAAAATGGGTGCCGCGTGAGCTCACAATCAAGACAATGCACCGTGTCACAAGTCGATGAATACCATGCTGAAATTGAACGAATTGGGCTTCGAATTACTCCCTCATTCACCGTATTCTCCAGATTTGGCCCCCAGTGACTTTTTCCTGTTCTCAGACCTCAAGAGAATGCTCGCTAAAGTGGCTAAAACAAGATCAGAGTGGCGAAATGGTAGCGCGTATGCACGGAATTAGGTTTTTTATCGTGACGACACAAATGAACAAGTATTCATCCTTGACAGTTCAGCGGTACTGTTTACAAACAAGCTTAAACAAAAATCGAAGAGCACATCTACAACAATCGTCTTTACACTTTGCAACTAGTCACTTTTATTTAATAAATATCAAAAAACGAACCGTATTCAATCGTGAACAAATGTTTTAAAACTTTATTTAGGCGATACGGACCGTAAATGGTCTGATCTAATTTGTCAATAAACAAACAAAAGAAATTTCTGTTTACAAACAGTACTGCTGAACTGTCAAAATGTGTTCATCCGATTGAGGTTAGCAGTGACAGTAAAAAACCTAATGCATAAGAACGCAGGTTCGAGTCCTGTCTCTGAGCGTATCTTTTTCCAAAAATTCATCTTTTCTGTTAGTTTTTCTTTCACTTGGCTTCTCCAATATATATTTCCGCTCAGGCATTGCAAAAACTGAACATTTTTATCGTTTATTCAATAGTAAAAATAGATATCAGCAATAAAAGTACACTCGGAGTAGAAGAAAACCGATTTCAAAGCGATTACTACTACTCTTTTTAGTGTAAACTACGATTATGGAAAATCTTCAGAAATGTGTGAAATTGAGTATCAAACCAAGTTTAATGCTCTATTCTGAATAAACGGTAGATTTCCCACTATGAACTAAGATCAACATTACCACCTCAGAGTAAAAACATTTTCTTCAACTCCTACTATGATTTTTGGAATGAATTTGCCCGTTTTCATAAAAAATCGTTGAAAAAACGGAGTAATTGGAAATTTTCCTACAGATTTGACAGCTCTTGCTGAAAGTATCATCTCTAAACAAGCAGCGCCTCTACATTTCAGTTTTGCGACAATATGCCAATTCTGCGGCTAACTACTCCACCTTTTCAACGATTTCTCATGAAAACGGGCAAATTCATTTGAAAAATCATAGTAGAAGTTGAAGAAAAAGTTTTTACTCTGAGGTGGTAATGTTGATCTTAGTTCATTGTGCGAAACCTATCGTTTATTCAGAATAGAGCATTAAACTTGGTTTTATACCATTTTTCAAATGCCTGGAAATAACAAATAAAGTATCCAAAATAAATAGTACTCGATCGCTAAACTTTCTAGTACTCAAGAAATCAACATTATACTGGTTTCTGTTTAAAAAAATGTTGACCCGAAAAAACCAAACCTTACCCAATTTCACACATTTCTGATGATTTTCCATATTTAATCGTAGTTTACACTAAAAAAAATAGTAGTAATCATTTTGAAATCGATTTTCTTCAACTTCGAGTTTACTTTTATTGCTGATATCTATTTGTACTCTTGAATAAACGATAAAAATGTTGCAAATCACTACCTCCGATATGAAAATTTCCGAAAGAATCCTCCTTTTCTTGGTTCCATTTTTCATTGGCAGGTGTCGCTACCGGTAAATCAGCTTTGCGACAATGTGCCAATGCTGTCGCAATCTATGCCCCACTGAAAACTACACTAGACTATATTACAGAAGGATTCATGAAAATGCTACTAATACTACTAAATTCATACACTACATGGGAATTTAAGTTAGTGAGGTCGATTCAATCTTAAATGAGAAAATAATGTATTCATAATCAGCTAATATGAACTACAAACTGAAAATTTGAAAGCTTATCTCCCTGTAATTGTAGAATTCGAAGTCGGACTTGGATATTTTCCATGAGACTATTATTCCTTTTATTTGGTTTTGACTTTATGAAAAAATGATATTTTCAGTTTATTCATATTCTGCAGAAGACGACCACTGCCATACTTGCATAGCAGAAAGATCGTACGAAAGGATAATGTCAGTTTTAAAACTTTTGTTTAGAAAAGTTTTGAATGCATGAAAATGGAAAGAGTGCGTGCTTCTTCTACTTTCCCTGAATGAGCAACGTACAATAAATAAAATAAAAGTAGTATTTACAAGGCGCGGATGGGTAGTCTACGTGAAATCGCTGCAGGATATTTTATCACTTTCTTCCAGACTTTATCAGCACATACACAAGGGCAAAATTCCGATTCTAGAAATGAGCAAAACGAGTCATGATTTGGGGAAAATAATATATTTTCATGTTATGATATAACAGCATGAATAAAATTTCTCGGATCATGATCCATTTGGACTGATTTCGAAGAAATTTAAACGTAACGCACTTGAAGTTATTGGGTATAACTTCAGGCGTGTTTCTGCTACGATGGTAATTTTTGCAACATGAATTCAGGCGTTATGTGTGATTTTTGCAATATAAATTCAGTGAAAAGCACGACGAATT
The DNA here is from genome assembly GCF_030247185.1 of Malaya genurostris. Classification (NCBI taxonomy): domain Eukaryota; kingdom Metazoa; phylum Arthropoda; class Insecta; order Diptera; family Culicidae; genus Malaya; species Malaya genurostris. The sequence continues at coordinate 106,454,154 of NC_080571.1, forward strand.
TCTTTTAAAATGAAAATATTCTGTTTTTGAAAAACCACGACGCAAGAGATAACGTGTTTACTTGCATTCCTTACTTCAGTTTTGATTTTGTGTTTCAGAATTTAAACACTTAAACGAACTGCATGAGAAAACACGAGTGAATCAAGCCTCTTAAAAAGAAACTCTATGTCGAATTCTTGCAAAAAATTCGTCTTATTCATAATATTTAGGTGCATCAATACAGCTTGTGTTGTTATATCTATGAAACAAATTAATCAAAGTAGTTGAACAAAATATTTTTCTGATTTTCGTTAGATGGTGTTCCAAATTCACAATCGAACTAAACGGTAGCTCACGGAATATTATTCGATCACATCAAATATGTAAGAATACATTCGAACAAAATCTAACATTGATGTTTGTCAAATGAAAAGCGTAGCCGTGCTTAGTCTCTTATGATGTCAATTTTCGGTTCATTATCTTTATTCTTTGTGTTATTTTCGTAAAACAACACGATTATTAAATAACATGCTTCAGGATCGAGTAAACATTTTCAGTAGGTCTTGCTTTTCAATGTCCGCCTTTTGCTTTACCATTAATCTATTAATCTATCACATCACTTGAGGCAGAGGGTTCAAAGTGATATCCGGGTAGAAAATGAAATTTTAGAAATTTTCGAACCATGATTATGTTTCGTGAGAGAAGAGTTATTGCTCATGATTTCATGATAAGTTAAAATGATTGGTTTCATGATTTTCTAATCATAACAGAAGTAACGGATTTCTTTCCGTGCATGAACAAATTTTATGCTTGAAGTCATGTGTCTTGAAGTTCTCGAGCTCCATGTACGCAATTTTGAAGCCCATGATAATGATTAGATCTGAGTTCGAAATTAAAGTGACTTTTCCGTCTTTACTGTAGCCATTGAGACACAAAGGGATTTCTCAGTTATTAATATCACACAAAACATTTTTCTGGTTGTTCTATTTCTCACATTCAGTCGTACAATTAATTTGAATTGTAAATTTGATTTATGTTTTATTTGTCGCAAAATATAATCTATTCTTATTCAAATATATCACGTGGTACAATTAGCTCTCGAAAATGTTTGCTGGTGGCTTTTCACTGTTGCAGCAATTTCTGTGTGCGTTTATGGGGGGAAAGAGTAAGCCCGCAAACAATAAATTATCGCATAGATTACTTAGGCGTATACATTGAACTAGAATACTCTACAGTGGATTCTGTACTTTATGGTCACAAAAGGTACGTACGTTAGAAGTTTCGACTTAGTTCCGGTTGAGACTGAAATCAACAAAGCCTTACGATACGTATTTTTGTAGATGGCGAAGGAGATTCTTTAAGCTTGTTTCTACTTGCATGGTTGAGTGCTGTTCAGGTAAAGAGCTAGCTTGTCGCCCAAACAAGCTATCCCTTTTTAGAACGACATTAGTCTGTGATTTGGCACAGAAAAAAAGATCTCTGCGTTATATACAAGTCAACATATTTCGATTCAGCCGAACATGATTTACTGCAGCACCTTAATTTATGTAGATTTGCTATTTCTTAGCATCGATAACTTAGTGTTTGTGCTCTGACTGTCTGTCTTATCACTATCGCATACTCTAATTAATTTATTACTTCTTTCTCGCGGTTGACCATTATTGTGATTATTCCATCCAATAATCGCTCGTCCTGTTATGATTGCAGACTTTCTGCTGATTGTTTCGGATCGGAGCCAGAAAATGTCAGCGAAGGGGATGCCGGAGAATTGTCCCTATCCTTATTGGTACGATGCTCTATATTATCATTGATGCTGATGTTGTTGTTGTTGTTGTTGTTGCTAACATGATTACTTATATTATTCACATTATTTACACTATCAGCATTTGCCATGCAATCGCTGACACCGTTGATGTTTATCAGAGGAATCATTTGTGTATGTTCCGTGGCCGGAGCAGTCGTTGCCGAAACGGACTCCGGCGTCGTTACCGACGTTGTGACCGGGGTCGTGTAGCAGCGGGCTCTGCCGGTGAGGTTATTTTCCAACTTTACAACCATATCCGCGGTCGTGTTCGATGGCGATAACGAGCTGCGATTACTAGGAAGGTGTCCAATCTTATGGGAGGGAGAGAGAGAGAATGGAAAAACAGAAACATAGATTAGCGTTATTTGAGTAGATGACTATCGGGGGAGGCCGACGATAACGGCATTTGTAAGTCGATAGGCAACAACAATGACTGACTATCCACTAGAGCGTATAGGAGTTTTTTTTTTTATCAATTTGTAACTCCTGATGTTATTACTCTTGACAGTGTTTGGTGGGAAATACACGGGAGGTACAATGATCACATCGATATTGGTTAGTTGGAGTGGCACATTTCAGTTGCCAATAAACATATTTAATAATTTGTGTTCCATTTCGTACAGGAAAATAAAGCTTCAATGAATTGACCTTCAAGAGGTAAACTATAATGTTTGTTGATTTCGATAGCATAAGCATAAAAACATGCAAAATGATTTTATAAGTGTTTAACAAGAATGTAGCAAGCCTTATGATCTGTTTAGAATTGATGTTTTCAGGTTGGATTATGTACAGTGATGGCATTTCACCAGAGTGATACACGCTAGTGTAAGATTCTTGTCTACACAGGGGATTCAAGAAGCGAACATCACACAAAAAGGAAAGCGCACTTCTTCTCAGTGTCGAATAGACAGAATTCGAGTGTGGGCTTGTGGTTGAAGCAGCTGACACGAGTGAAACACATTCTTTTCGCATGAATCGCTCTCACATGCTCTTGCCTAAATACACCCAAGTGACCACTGGTGCGTGCTAGTGAGCGAACGCTTCTGTTATTGAATTTTTAAATTCATAGAAGGTAACGATGGCCTTGCTATGACAATTTTCTTCGCAGCAAGGAAAAACTAAATTTTAGCGATAAAATTCAGAGTTCTACTCTAGCAATTTTGTGTGATCCAGTGCTAGAGTTGAAAGAGAATAAACACTCGCTCTCATGATGCGTGCACACTTTATATAACAGTGGTGTATATGTGTAAAAGAGAAGACCTCTCGTTTAAATCTGCACTTTTCAGAAGAAAAATCTGTAAGTCTGTGTCGGGAGCTCAAAAACCTGTATTGAAAATCTGTATATAGAAGTGATAAGACATCGAAGTACAACGGAATGAAAAAGTCTTTAGAACCCTACATTTAAAGAAACCAAAACTTTTCTTAGTCTGAATTGTATGAAAGAACAACGTTGGAAGTTGTTTTTGCGTCTGAGACTCTCGAAATTATTATTTGACGAAAAACTTTTAAAATCCAATCTGAAAGTGAGAACTTAATCTGATTATTCTCACTTTCGTTCATTAGATGTAATGCAATTGGCAATATTTCTTCTTTACTACCTTACGTTATGACCGAGGCCATCATCTTTCCATCTTCTCGGAAGCATTTTTAGAAATCAGAAGCAATTACGCTACACTAGTTGCAAGTAAAAGTAAGCATAGACAAATCTTTATTAGCAGATAGAACATCAGTGTTTACTGTCCTTGACATATTTTTTATATAAGTTTTATCCTCTGTTTAGAATTAACACACAATCAGGATAATGTTTTCACTTAAAAGAAATCAATACCATTAATTAATATATTGTAACTCGATCATTATTCAATTTTTAATCCACTCTATCAAAAACCTGTGCTAATCTATATTGTTTGCCAAAAAATCTGTTATCTGCATATACAGAATCATGGTCACAAATTTACCTGAAAAATCTGTAAAACAAAGATTAATCTGTATATGTGGCAACCCTGGTGGGAGGGGAGAAATCATACTTGCTCTTCGTCACACAGAGGAGATGGACATCTCTGATTATGTGTACATCATGGCAAAACATCAATGGTGCTTTTACTCATCGCAGGAAATCCCAAGAAACCAAAAGTTCCTCAAAAAACATTCACCTTCTTGCTACTTAAAAGTACACGCAAAACTTTTGAGAACTTGAAAGTACAGAACAAGTTCCATTTGAATTTGCTCGTTGCATAGAAACTGATCAATGTATTCTAGAAGTTTGTTGAGTGGCAGACGAGTTACTGAAAAATCATGGGGACTCAAACGGCGGTGACAGTTCAGTCAAAACTCGGCCCTAGTGACCTAACTCTCACATGCAATATTATTTTCATAGTTTGTTATACGAACGGTTCTTTGTTGGATAGTCGTGCTGGTGCTGGTGTCTACTGTCCTGACATGAGACTAGAGTAGTCGCATTTACTTGGTGGATACTGCACTGTATTCCAAGCAGAAATCTAAGCGATTCTGTGAAGTGAAGTTGACGGTCGAATATAGTGATCGCATGTCAAATATAGATTAGCATAGATTAGCAGAAGACTTCAGCATTTCAAATGCTGTTTATTTCTTGTGCCATTTTGATATTACTGGAAATGGGTTGGCTGATGAGTTGGCTAGAGCTGATGGAACGAATGATTTCGTTGGGCCAGAACCAGCTTTACCACTATTAACTAGTTTGATAAAGCACAATTCGTTCTTGGACTGAATTTGCGTGGCAATTTGATAGTTATCAATTATAATAAATTTAAAATTCAACAATGATGTTACATAATCAATATAAAATTTTAAATTGGAACGCTCGATCCTTAAAATCAGCTGAAGATGAGATTCTTAACGTTCTCAAAGTTCACATATTGTTACTGTGACCGAAACATTTCTAAACCCAAAAGTCAAATTGACAAGTAACCCGAATTATGTGTTGATTGATTTGACAGGTTTACTGGAATGGGTGTAGAAGCTTCCCTCTTTTGTCCACCGTCAAATCAAACGTTGAATTTTACCTTCCTTTATTACTAAAGTTATCGGAAGCGGAACAGAAACCACATATGGAATCTTTTTCAATACTGGAGTACATTCACCCATTCCAATACACTACTAAACAAAAACTACAAGGATCAGCCCCATGGGGTTGTTCGAGCCGTTGATGTGGAACAAGGCAACCAAAATTTCTAATGATCTACAATCAAAAAGTTCAATCAATCCGAACCAACACCGAACATCATTTGTCTTGATTTGCATTTGTTTTATGACCGACGAAATTATACCATTATCGCAAATATATGCAATTATAACTTTGTACGTACTGGCGATTTCGATAATTAACCTTCTCTTCGCCAAGCTTGTGTTCAAGTTTTTTATGCAAGCAGTTTTTAGCGTTAAGTTTCTCTACCATTCTGCGATTTCGGTTGAAGCGATAAACTATTTCTCATTATCAATCGAGTTCATCGAATATAAATTAGAAATTAATCTTAAGCACTCAAAATTTATCCAGAGGTTGTTGTCAATTTCTCATTGGGAAACGACATAACATGGAATTCCGAGCTTGCATGACACAAGATCAGAGCATACCAATTAAGGGCTGAGGCCAGTGTGTTTTAGGGTGTTTTAAAGGGCTATTTTCACGCTTCAAATCTGATTTTCTCAGAAAAGGTGACGTATATCAAAAAACCCAACAGACAATCTCTTAGAAATTTAGTTTAGATTATTCTGTGAAAATTTCGAATGATTGTTTGACCTTAGCGGTCGGGAAAGTCCTTTTTCTGAAGGAAGAGTTGCATAGCTGAAAACGGCAACTTTCAACTTGTTCATTGAATATCTCGCCTTCAAAAGCATGGATCAAAAAAATATCCTGACAATGTCTAGATAATTTAGTTTACATGCGATTAGTGCATAAAAACATATATGTTGTCGCGATAAAAATTAAGTGCATGTTATTTTTGTAATGGTAAGTACGTTTCTATGGCGGCACCATTTCTGCCTGGTAACGTAACGAAACATGAGAGAGAAATAATATCGGCTCATCAAAGCTGCCAAACAAGCGGTAGCTTTATTGGATTTTATGTGATGTAGTCAAACTTGTAACCGAAAATATCAAAACTTTCTTGGCCACCCGGCCACATCGAGAGTCATTTTACACATTCACGAGAGAGCATGAAGAGGAATGTAATACGCACAGCAAGCGACACGGTTTTACCGACGACACGACCAGGCATTCCAAAGAAAATTCAGAATAAAAAGCGTTCGTGATTGATTTACCGCCAGTTACCACAAATATAGCGACCCTTTGAAAATGATAAAAATTACATTCTTATGCAACACTGTTTAAGTTGCTATGAACCAAGGAGCAGTGCGGTAAAATTTCATTTTCAATCGAATAATATAAGAAGAAAATGAAATTTATGGCCACTGAGCGTCAGCATATCCCTACTAATTCATTTGACTCTTGCTACCATTTTCAAGTGAAGCTCCCAGAATTAATCGTCAGTTGAATAATCGTACCTAGTCATTTGAAGTTTTGCTTGTTGAGTTTCAAGTGCCAAGTAGTATAGCTGCTTCATTGTCTTCGCTTTTGGTAGTAAGCTGATTTGAACGAATAGAATTATAAATGGAGTAAAGTATTAAAAATGAAAACTGAAGGAGGAAACAATTAATTTATGTGTATTCTGTGATTGATATTTCAGCTATCTGATTAGTCTTTCATCTATTATCTTGAACCAATTCGAATGTTTACATGAACCTCATTTGAAGGCCGCTCTCACACTATTGAAAGAGATATTTTGTTACTTCAAGAGATCAACTGACGGTAATTAAACTGAGCCTTAATTGAAGAGAAACGAGTGATGAACTGAATGCTGCTCGTTCGGGCCGTCAGCAAACATTGTGTGTGTCAGAGAGTGAAATTTACTGCATTAGAGAGATCGTCAATGTGTTTCACATTCAGTTTCAATTGAATTGAATGAAGTTTTACAGCACTGCCAAGGAGTCCCAAAATAAATAAATAAACCATAATGTCGAATTAAACCGAAACGATTTTCTCTAGTGATTCGCTATTGACACGCATTGCATGATTTTTGTGAGTGCCTGGGTATAATAGTCGTTTAAAGATAATGATTTAGAAACTCCTACAACCGACGAGGACCGGCCCTCGTTCAACAACCCTTCAAACAGATGCTCATGTTTGCAACGCTAGACGGAAATGAACAAAATACGACGAATTTAGACCTTTTCGAAATACGCTAGGTCCAAGGAATTCAAATAAACTTCGCAAGTTGGCTAGGTTTCAATACATTATTTTTCATTTGAAAATAACTTTATTCACGTCAGCCTAAACGAAAGCCGTGATGATGCTAGAGAACTTGCAACTCACCCCGAAATAAAGATCTCCCACGCGAGGTAGTTTGTTTACATTTCTCAAGTCTTCAATGTTCAGTAACCAAGGTTATGGTAACTGTTATTCAAAATCAATAATTCATCACATTTGTTGCCAGTTTTAATAGTTGTCTAGGTGATTTCGGTTTGACATTACCAGTTACTGAGGGGTAGTTAGATTTGCGATACAGTTTTGATGGACGAGTGGCAGGTCGTGTCGTCGGTTTTACGCTAACAACTGGCATCAGCCCTCAAAGCTTCAAATCGTTTTATGGCACGTTTTTGTCTTGCTGTCTAGCAACAACCTACCTCTAGCATGCTAGGAATAGGACTGAAACGTTAGCTTTAATTTCGCTTCTATTTATAGATTCGCGTGCTTCCAACAGCTTCGCTTTTGAATCGATTGACCAATCTCTTCTTCAACAGCTTCGCTTTTGCATCGATTGACGCTATCTCTTTGATACATCGCTTTCTCCTTCAAAATCGTCGACTATGGCAGGGAAATCCGGTATGCCGGCGATTTTTAGCAGACAAAATAGGACACTGCAAGCTATTCAGCTCTAAGTGTTTAAAACCTGACCACATTTCTACGTGTAGTTTTTCTTGAGTTTCTGATTTGCACCCCTATATAGAAAATAAAGATGTGTTCCACATCAAAACAGTGTTTAGATTAACTAATTAATACCAAAATACTAATATGATATTCGAAATGTATTAGGATTAATGTACTATGTATTGTGGATGCCACGGCGAAGAAAAACTTATGTTTATTGCCTATGAAATAAACGTATTTATGAAAAAAAACGTGATTAATCCACCTAGCAGTGAGATGATACCTTTTTTATCAATACGCATGTGTTTTTGCATGGATATTCTTAGGTGTTTTAGTTCTCATGACATTATTTTAATAATCGTCGTTTTAAACGGCAAATTGAGATTTTGATCACTCATTACCCTGTAATGCCGAAACTGCAAAACATATCGAATTTCAATCTTAGCGTGCGACAATCGATTGAACATTCCATGAGATGTCGAAGTAAGTTCCACTTTAGAGTTTTTCGTCATTATTTATGGTACTTCCAGAGCCGGTATTCAGGAATTAGCATAGCCCAAAATGATTCGAATGGCCATAAATTATTACGCCAAACAATTTACATGAAATTTAAAAACTCATCATCTGTAATTCCAGAATCGGATAAAATTCACCAATTTTGTATGGGACCTTAAGTCCTGTAATATTTGTTTTTGAAGTTCGATTTGGTCTTTTTTGAGAAAATGATTGAGCTTTGAGAATCGATTCGATACTGGAACCGGAATTCTAAAATCGGTGTAGCCGAAATCAGTTAAATTCACCTGAGCAGTGTGTTTACATCTTTGAGAAATTGTAGTGCGAATTAAAATTTGGGGGTACATTCCGAATCCAAAAACGAATACCGCTCAAACTGAAATAAATTTATTTGGTAATCGACTATCCAAATCTGCAAACCTGATAAACCTGATTAATTTATGTGAAATGGACATTTTTATACTAATCACCCTGCATTTTCTAAACCAGAAGTCGGGTCTGACTAAAAACTAAGAGGTTTTATAGGATTTTAAGACCTCTCATTTGAATCATAGATGATTCTTAGATTTCATTTGAATCTTAGATCGGTTCAGCCATCTACGAGAAAAATGAATTGCATTATTTTAATTTCGTTTCACATATCATCCTGTGGTTCCGCAATCAGAAGTCGGATCCAAACGTAATTCAGGAACCTTGTTTGGGAGTATACGACTTTTCATATGAATCTGAGTTTGTAGAAAACGGTTTAACCATCTCCGAGAAAATTGAGTGAAATTATTTGTCACACACGCATTTGCTGATCTCGACGAACTGAGTCGTATGGTATATGGAAGTCATGTTCTTCCAGCATTAATTGCTGTAAATAGTTTAAATCAATATCAAAATAACATATTCTGTTTTCAAGGTCAAATGTGACAGATACTGTCAAAAAACTGAAAATTTTGACATAAAACTTCGTATAACTCAAAAAGTAAACATCCGATCTCAAAACCATTCAATACCGTTCTGGGTGAAGGGGAGACCTTTCATTTGAGACTAGTTTGATCAAAATCGGTCCAGCCATCTCTGAGATCTCGACCTCTTAGTTGACAACACACATACAGACACACACACATACACACACACACACACACACACACACACACACACACACACACACACACAGAAATTTGCTCAGTTCGTCGAGCTGAATCGATTGGTATATGACATTCGGCCCTCCGGGCCTCGGAAAATTTTTCGAAAGTTTGAGCGAATTCTATACCTATTTTTTATATATATAAAAAAAGGTAAAACATGTAAAATTGTGTAATTTGAAATTTACATGCCTTCAAAACGAATGGAATAAAAATCAAAAGATCAACAGCAACAACGTGACTTGAACCGAAAAACATTAGATCACGAAGCACACAAGTTAGTCGACTGAGCCACAGAAGCACATATCTGCTTGGCTGGTAAATCGTGCATATAAATTCATACAGTGTCACTTGCTAACCGAGTGCAAATTACACTCGGAACCAGTATATTTCTGTACGAATGGAATATTGCGTCATTTGAGAAGTTAAGTAGTTATGAATTGTATCGTTTGTAGAATTAGGTCACCTGTAAAATTCATAATTTTTTTTGTATGAATAATCACCCATTTCAGTTTTATAATAGCACTATAAAAGCACCATTGCACTCAATCGATTTCCTTAAAAGAATTTTTCAAGCTGCAATAATGTTGGATTATAATTCGTCGTGATTACTTGGGCAGTTTTCGCCATGCTAGTTCTCTACATACGGAAACTTACAACCGAAAGCATGTCATCCGATGGATCTCTCCCGGGCATTAGTAGGGGAAAGTCTTATAAAGCGCCCCTGCTAGCCAAAATGCCCCCTTTCCTTTCTTAAGCATTGAAGACTATTCTGAACCAAAGTTTTATCACTAACACTATCTTTTCGTAGGATCTTTCTGCTATGCAAGTTTGGTGGTTGTCGTTTGCAGGAAAGTATGAAAAAACTAAAAATTTCATTTGGCAGCTTTTCGATGTAAGGTTTTGCTTCGACTAAATAGATGTTTTATCCGCAATTTCTTTGACATACTGATTATCTCAAAACAGTAACTTTATGGACATTTCAAGAAGCATAATGCATCATTGTTGTGGGATAAAATGTCTTTTGTCGTGTGTCATGCCACCGATTTGTTGTGAGACATATTTTACGGCTGCTGGGGCATTATGTCTGAGGCGAGCGAAAAAAACTAATAATGTGGCCGTTTTGGAAAATGTGTTTATATCAATCAATTCTCATCTTTTCTATTGGGGTCATTAAAAATTATGTTCCTCATCCGTATTGCAATGAAATACTTACATTCTCGAAGAAAATATATCAATACACTTGGAAATATCTCAATGATTTCTTAAGGGGGGCATATTATAACACTTTACCCTAGTTACCGCCCGGAGGAATGTAATCAAAATACCTTCCCTTATTTCCGAATAGACTGTTGCGGTGTAACAGTTTTGCGGTTAACGGACCTACCTGCAGTGAATTTCTCCGAATGCAGTTGCTATTGTAGCGAATGCTGTTGTTTGCATGCAGGGTGCTCTTGTGGCGGGCCAGTTTGGACTGCATCATCGAACGGGCTCGAAGCTGCCGGAGGAGATAGAGAAGGATGGAGTTAGTTTTATTCGATTTACTAATTTTGTGAGTTTCATGGTGCAAGCGTGCTTTGTGAGTCTTCTCGTACAAATGGTAGCACAGCGAAATTCTATCCTCTGTAATTATGAAGCTTAATAGAAAACTAGCAATATGGTGTGTCATTAATTTCGTCCAGCAAAGTAAAATCGGAGCACGGTTTTGTCTTATTTAACGACGAAACATCATATTGCTTCGAGAGACATATAATCATGATAATATACAGTCATTGTGACGGAAAATAGACTGTCGAGACGAAAAACCGCTCCGTTATTGATTCGTGACGCAAATCTGTAGTGCTTTAAAAATGTTGACTGTTGGTCATTAACTGGCTAAATTCGCTAATTAGGAGAATTGTCTGATAGGTTTAAAGAAATTTGCTGATTTCCACATCATCACGTGAAAAAAAAACGCTGCATAAATCGAAATTCCGACACTCAACTAACCTTGTAACTTTGGAGTGGAATTCGGATAACATTTAATACAGTTCTATGAGATCTGAGGGACTATTATTTGAATTTAGAAAATTGTGTGCACATTTTTACAGTATTTTGCTCATATTACTGGCGAACTCCTGAGCCAAATATCAGATCCTGTTAAATTTCAATGGTGATCTTTGGATTTATAATACCATGAATCTAAGTTTAAAAAATCGGTTTAGTCATTTCTCAGATAATCGAGTGTCTATCGAGTTCGTAGATCAAGTTAGTTCGTAAAAAAAGTTTACTTTATTTTGGCATTTACTTCGTAGAAAAAGTTTGTGCAGTGAATGTTTCAAAACCTAATCATATGGATATTTTCGTAATGGGTTTGATGAGTAGGTGTCGAAAACCTATGTTTGGTGTCGCATCAAAATCCAAAATAGCGACTTCCGGCACTTGATATTCTTTGAAAGCCCTTACAATATGAGTACTTTGGTTTTGATGTGTAGGTGCCGAAAACGATGTTTGAGATCGATCCAAAATGCAAGATAACGACTTCTGGTCTATCGGTATTCCTTGAAAACCCAGACCAGATTGTGGAAAGCTATGTTTGAGGTCGTTTCGAAATCTAAGATGGCAACTTTCCCTTTATTGATATTCTTTGAAAACTCTTACAATGGTTTTCAAGAAATATCGATAAACCGGAAGGTACCATCTTGAATTTTAAAATGAGCTCAAACATCGTTTTCTGATATCCTATCCGTTCCGAAAATAATCTTATTGTAAGGGTTTTCAAAGAATACCAATAAACCGAAAGTCGCCATCTTAGATTTTGGAACGACCCCAAACATCGTTTTCCGGAATCTACTCTTCGTAAACGGAGGTTTGGGTGTACACATACACACATTTTGCGATCACAATGAACTCGAGTGGTATATGACACTTAGCCGTCCGAGTCTCGATTTGAAAGTTAGTTTTCGGAACACAGCCTTTCTATACGTGAAAGGAAAATATATTCCACTTATTTGTTTACACAAACTGTAGAGCGATAATTAATTTCTGCTTAGCTTTTATAGTTATGGTAAAACAGAACATAAAAATATAGTATATATAGTAAAACAAAAGATAAAAAAGGAAAAAAATATACTCTCATTCATGGTCTTAAACTATACACTTAAAACAGATTCTCGAGCTCGGCATAATGAAATGCCGAATTAGATTGGCAACACGACATTTTACTGATAGTTCAGTAATCCACATGCTCTTTTCCGAAATTCGTTAAAGTAATATGCTGATATCTCAGTGAAGCGCATACTTTTGCCGAAGTTTGGCATAATATTATGATGAACTTGCCAGTAAACAACAAATATACCGAAATCCGCAAATCCGTTTACTAAGATTTCGAGCTTTTACTAAAACTCGGTGAAACACTTGTCGTTTAATGTCTCTTGTCGGTTTTACAAAGCACCACGTAGCCATTACTTGTGGAGCTGAAAAGTATATAAATTGGATCAAAGAAAGATATTCTTATATTTCGTGAAAAGATAAGTGAAATCAGAAACTATAAACTTTTCATATATTCTAACAAAAATCTGCTTGTTTTTAGGTAGAGGCGTTGAGGAGCGCTAGATATAAATGTCTTTAGTCGTGTTGTTTTCTTATGGGGTTTGATTTTCTCTATTGTATGCTGAATTAAAATGAACATTAATAAAACACCCCTTTTTCTTAACCTTAGCTTTAGTGATATTTATTTCATACAATTATTAAGAAAAATCCATTTCTACTATTCTTTCCATTTCTACTGTAACTCGCTGCGTTGGGCTCGTTACTAGTTGCTGTAGATGTGCCTTGTTGTACATTGATTGCAGTTGCTGGTTGGTTTGATGGTGATACATGAGCAGAGCCGGTGAAACATATTAAGCCCAGGTGGGTAATTATTCGTACCGGGGAGAACGACCCACTATTTTGAAGAATTATTTAGTCGATTTTTAAATAATATTTTGTTTCGATATAACTTTGCATGAGACGCGTAAATTCGAAGCTTAAAGCGTTTTCGATATTTTGTTGTAAAACAAAATTGCGCATTTAAGGGTTAAATACAATATCAAACTACAAAATTTCTGCTAATATTTGTTTGGAATTTTAAGTCAGCAGTCTTTTAGGTTCCGTATAAACTTATTTGTGTTTGCAAATTTTCGAAATTATTTCTTTGAAAATTTTGGTTAGCCTGATCGTGTAGTTGGTTGGGGTTGATGGTGAAAGATGTCTCGCATGAATCGAACGCAATGTCTGGAATTTGGCCTTCGCAGACAGACTTCGCAGCTGATTCTTAGCATACAGAATCATTTTATGGCTAGGTAGGACTAGCCCTATTCCTACTGACACTATGAATCATTCCACGCCGGGACTCGAACATATGACAACTGGCTTATAAGACCAGCGCCGTATGCATTGAACCGCAAACCCGGGCTAATCGAACGGTGCACAAAACAAATCCAGCCGGTTATGTGCATAGCACATTGTGATAAAAAGTCCCGGGACCGACTGAAATGACGTTTGTGATGTCAAACTATCATCATTGTTCAGAAGACAAGTGTCAAATTTTCACGTCAATCGCACCACAAACACTAAACTTACCGACATATAAGTGACGTTACTTTTTGATTTACGAAAACTTAAAAATAACGAATTCCGTTTATTGATAAAACATTGCTTCCTAAAAGGAAAAACCGGGCAAGTCCAGCAATGGTTTAATAGTTGTTACCCGCACTCAGATTAAAAACAAAGATTTGTGGTATTCTGAATTTAACGTGACCAAATTAAGTAGCCATCCGGCAAAAATGTGAGCAAGTTTTGATAATCGTTATGGATGAACACAAAATCAAAGTCCGACTGAACTGGAAGTGCTTTTATGATCGTATGCGAAAATCTGGGCATGAAAAAAATCTTTTCCAAATAGGGGCCTCGTTCGCTCACAATCTATCAAAAGCAACAACGCATCAACAATCCAGAGAGCTGGTCGGCACTGTTTAGTCGCAATAAAAAGGATTTCTTGTGTTGGTATGAAACAGTAGACGAAAAATGGATCTATCTTTTTTCTCCGGAGTTGTTTCAACATTTAGACGGGGAAAACGCAACAGGTATGGCGTCAGTTTTTAGATGCTCGAGGTATAATTAACGTCGACTATCTTTAAAAGGAAGTACCATCAAAAGTTTTTAGTTATTAATGCGTTAGGAGTTATTAATGGAGTATGGAATCGTAAAAAACGGCCTCATATGAAGCAGAAAAAATCATCTTTAACCATGACAATGCACCGTGCCACAAGTGAATGAGAATAATGGCCAAATTTAACGTATTATGCACCAATCTGTTTCTTCACTCACCATATTCTCAATAACCAATAACCAGCGACTACTTGTCATTTGATGATCTGAGAGAGTCATCGCCGCAACTGAAGCTCATTTTAAGGCCATGGACAAATCATTCTATAAGTATGATATAAAAAATTTAGAAAATAAATAAAGAAATTTTGCTTAAGAAATGTTGTTTTACTAGTTAATTCCTGAACTTTTTGGACGATATGGAAGTAACCTTCTCTACGGCAGTATCGAACCGCACAGATTGCGAACGCACTCATTGAAGAGCAGAAATCATATGGAAACCGTGAACTTATGTATACGAAACCGTCATATCAATTAGACATTGTTCGTGGTTGAGTTGTAGATGTTCAAAACCCTAACCACTGTCTATATGGTTTTACTTCTATATTTTGAATTTGTACCTCGGTATAGAAAACAAAGACGCAATCATAGTCAAAAGATTTTGAGTGATTTCTTTTATGTGAAGAATGGAAAGACGAGATGTGACAAGGTTGATTTTAGCAAACTGAAATCTTTTACTAACTTAACTTTCGCAAGAGGAGTTGAACTTAAGCATCTCATCAATGCTAATCACTCGAGTCTCTGGTATGCCGGAAAGTACCGATAAAGGTCTTTTACCACTTACTATCCGAACCGACAAAAGAATAGTTATCAGAAGTTATTACTTTTCACTTGCGGCTGCATTCTCGTACACAATTAATTACTCACTATCTCTAATAGTGAAAAAGTAAAAATAGCATGATGGGTTTCCATCAGGTAGTGGTGAGTGCAGCGCTACTGAATACCGCTTACAACCTAGGCTAAACAGCCAGCACGCTGTGACTCTGGGGGCATAAGCAATGGTTCGAACAAACCTTTCATTCTGATGTTCAACTAGCTGTATAGAGATTGAGAAAAATGTCCATACAGTGAAGAACTCAATGTGTATAAGAATGCTGTCGCAAGTAGAAACTGACAACTTATGGTAACTTTTCTTTTACCGGTTCGTATAGTAAATGGTAAAAAACCTTTTTCGGTACTTTCCGACATACCAGAGACTCGAGTGATTTGCATAAATGAGATGCCTAAACTCAACCCCTTTGGTTGAAGGTAAAAGTTAAGTCACTAAAAGATTTTTGCTTGCTCAAATGACCTGTCACACCTCACCTCTTTGTTGTATATCTTCAAATCCTTGCTCTACCTTGAGTACTAGCATTTTATAATTCTGATGTTATTTATTATTTTCTGTTACAATAAAACTATTTTTATTGTTATAAATGATATTAATAACACATGGATCAATAAATCCCGAGACTAACAATGGAAACAACATTTTTTTTGGAAAGTTTTTTTTATTCATCAACATAATCGCCTTTTAGGGTGATACAATGGTTCCAACGTTTTTCCAATTTTTCAATACCATGTTTATAAAAAAATTTATCTTTCGCTTCAAAATAAGCTTCAGTTTCAGCGATGACCTCCTCATTTGAGCCAAATCTTTTTCCCTGGAGCATTTTTTTAAAGATCAGCAAAGAGCCAGTAGTCACTGGGGGCTAAATTCTGCGAGTATGGGGGGGTGGGGAAGCAGATCAAAGCCCAATTCGTTCAATTTCGCCATTGTTTTCATCGGCTTGTGGCAGGGTGCATTGCAGCAATCGCGGCACCCACTTGGAAAAAACCTTTTTCATGCTCAATTTTTCATGAAGGATAGTAAATACACTTCCATATGATATCTGTGTCATCTCAGCAATCTCACGGAGCTTCACTTTACGATCTTTCATTATAATTTTTGTCACTTCACTCACATTTTCCGGTGTAACGGCTTCCACTGGTCTACCCGAGCGTTCCGCGTCATTTGTGTCGGTACGACCACGTTTAAACTCGGCGAACCACCGACAAATCGTTGCTTTTGATGGACAAGAGTCCGGATAACATTTTTCAATCCATTGTTTCGCTTGCACGGTGTTTTTACCCATTTGAAAACAATGTTTTATCAAAACACGAAACTCGGTTTTTTTCCATTTTTTAAACAAACTACAAAACGACTTTACTCCAACCTCGATAACTCAGCTGTTTCTGGTCGGATCGACTTAAAATTTTGACTCGTTTCAAGCAAAGGTTAGTACTCTAGAAAGACGTGGTTACTGGTTTACTACGAGCGCCATCTCTGCTTTATTCTCGGGACTTTTTGATCCATGTGTTATTACTATTATTTTTCGTTAGAAATTTCAGGAGGGTAATTACCCACCTTTGGAATTTTCGGGTGGGTAGTACTACCCACCGTACCCACCTCTTTCACCGGCCCTGTACATGAGTTAAACGGTTGACCTTGTCTTCGGTTGAAGATGTCCTTTTCGCAGTTTCAGTGCAAGGTTTGCCGTAGTGTGTTCACAAAACTGATATACACTGAGGTCTCTTTTTACGCTGGGGATACGTACCGCGTAAAAAAACCGCGCAAAAAACAACCGCGTAACTTCGGAAATTCGCGCAAAAAACCGCGTAACTTCGGAAATCCGCGTAGAAAAAGCCGCATAAAAAGAGACCCCAGTGTATAATCAGTTGATTTCCATAGGTTCTCAGCGTTTTACACGGATGTATTCCACCTTGACCACAAATGAAGGAATTGACTTACGTAATTGAAAGAACTTCACCGGAGTGCGGCATATTTTCTAGAACGAATTGATCGCTGGTGTACGGGGGAAGGTCATGCAAACGTCTAATGATCGGTTGCGTCTTAGTAATTAACTTTTAGCAGATCTAATGTTTCTATTTTTAGTAGGAAAATCCAGAGAAACAAAGCCATTTATTTGATATACGGAATATCTCATAACAGTCACTCTACGGTCATTATGCAAACCTTCGATTCAACAGTGCAACGATTATTAAAACAATGTAGCGTTGAAAGGATAAAAAATGTTGATTTCCAATTGTAATCTAATTTTCTTCTATATCGACATTTCATATTCCATTATTGTTGTGGGGCGTAATGTCTCTTGTAATGGGCAGCGAGGCCAGATACAGGTAGTGTCATTTCCGTAGATTGGTATTTTTCTCGGAAGCTCTCGCGGTGAAAAGCTTTTTTTTGCTCGTCAGACAAAACTAGTCTCCGTAGTTCTTTTTTCCCTAGAAAAAATCCAATTTCCGTAGATTCTGTCTACGGATCCATAGATCCGTAGAAAATGTTCGAGACGGAGTAGATCTGACATCGTTGGTTATGGGGCATACCACTGATTTGTTGTGAGGCATATGTATTATAAGGGTGGCATATTATAACACTTTACCCTATGTACCATTTAGGGTAAAGTGTTATAATATGTCCTCCTTGAGAAAACATTGAAATAATTCTAAATGTACTGATATATTTTTTTCGAGAATCTATGTATTTCTTCGCAATACGTCTGAGGAAGTTAATTTTCAATGATTTTGGTAGAAGTGATGAAAATTGATTGATACAAACACATTTTCCAGAACGACCACATTCTCAGTTTTTTCGCATAATGCCCCAGCAACAGTATAATATGTCTTATAACAATTCAGTGGTATGCCCCACAACAATGATGCAATATGCCCTTTTAAATGTCGGCATAGAAGAAAAGCAGATAAAGAAGATATTCTTTGCATCAGGAATCAATTGCATAATCAATTAATTACAATTGAAAACCAACATCTTTTATCCTCTCAACGCTACTTTTTGTTTTAATAACCGTTATAAATCTTCAAAACAACATTTTAACTCAAAGCATACAGTTGAATCGAAGGTGGGGCATAATGTCCGTAGAGTGACTGTTATAAGAAAATTCGTATATCAAAGTAATGGCTTTGTTTCTCAAGATTTTTATACTGTAAATAGGGACATTAGCACTGTTAAAAGTTTATTACTAAGTAGCAGCCGACCATTAGACGTTTTACACGGTTAAAATGCTTGTTTAGTCGAAGCAAAACCTTACATCGAAAAGCTGCTTAATGATATTTTCAGTTTTTTTCATATTTTCCTGCAAACGACAACTGCCAAACTGGCATAGCAGAAAGATCTTACGTAAGGATAGTGTTAGTGATAAAACTTTTGTGTAGAAATGGCATGAACACTTAAAAAAGGAAGGGGGGCGTTTTGGTTAGCTGGGGCGCTTTATAACACTTTCCCCTACCAGCCAAGCGGTCCTTTTTTTTCATTTTAATGAATACACATCTTGGAATATTCCAAACACACAATATAACATTTTCTTGCAAGGGAATTTGCTTGAACTGTGACATCCGTTTATCGCATCGCAAAAGATGTAAAATCACAGTTTTTTTACTTATAGGCAGAAAATAATTTCACATCACTATTTTCACACCTATCGTTAGAGGTTAGTTTCTGGTGGACTTGACGTGTAGTATTATGGCAGGCGTTTATAATTCCAGTCAACTGGGACATGAAGTCCCATTTTATATAAATTTTTACCAGCTGTAACTGATAAAATTATTTTTTATTTTTTTTCGTGAATATGTAGGGCAATAAATCTGTACTGGTTCTAAATTCAATCGTTTCTGTAAAAAATATCCAAATCCGAAGAACCAAATCGTAAGTTGAAAATATGTTTTTTTGAGATTACAGAATCCATTTAAATCCAGAATTCTAACAAAACGAAACACAAACAAAAAAAATACCAAACCATTCGGTAGATGGTTTCATTTGGTATACAAAACTGCTCGGTAGTTGTTTGACAGTTGAACTAAATTTTTATCACCGAACGATCAGCAATCAATTCAATTATTGAATGATGACTAGCGCATTCAGATAGCGTTTTCTGAACCGAAGTTATGATCAAAACTAGTTCAAAAACAGATCATTTTTAAACTGCTATGTCTAACATTGGAGCAAATGAAAAAAATCTATTTCTTCCATTTCATTGAAAATACTTTCGACCTTGTTCATAAAAAAATGGCGGAGGAGATATTTTATTAGATTTTTTAAATTGCGTTCAAACATTGAGTTTTTTCATTGAAAAATGCTCTTTCATGTAAGACATAGATCCATAGATCCATAGATCGAATCATTGCGTGAAGAGGCGAAATTCCAAATTGATATATGTGTGGATCCTTCTCATTTGTTTCAGAAAAAATCAGAGCTTTTCCTGACCGCTTGCATATGTACCAAGCTTGGGAATCTGTGCCTGTTATGTCGTTTAACACTTTCGTATCGTTCAGGCAGAACACTAGTTTCATTGATACAAATACTTTCCCAAGTACTGTGGGAGAAAGCTCTGCAATTTCTGCATTTACTTTGTCCACTTCCCGCTTTATTAGTTCCGAGTTTTCCTTTTGAAAGATGATTATTTCGGGCGCAAAGAGAAACAGATGAAGGATAATTGTTGTTCCAGATTCTCCAGCCTTCTTGCTCAACAATCAATCGCAAGGGAACCAAACAGATAGCAAATAATGTACAGTAAGGAAGCGCAAGAGAGTCGAAATAAATCAAATCGCAGGTATAGGCAGTTCCATCCGCAGGAATTCAATTGTTTAGTGAATCTAGAGCATGTATTCAAACGATTTCTTTTAACGTCTGATCCTGTAACAGCATTATCGAATAGAGTAACAACCAAAGTGAGTGTACCCCATCTTCCCGATTATGCAGCTGAATTAGTTTTCACACGCTAGAAGACAGCAATACCTTATTTTAATATATATAGCTAATGAATGTCTTACATGAAAGAGCATATTTCAATGAAAAAACCCAATGTTTGAACACAATTTAAAAAATTTAAAAAAAATCTCCTCCGCCATTTTTTTATAAACATGTTCGAAAGTATTTTCTATCAAATGAAACAAACAGATTTTATGTTTCATTTGCTCCAATGTTAGATATAGCAGTTTAAAAATGATCTGTTTTTGAACTAGTTTTGCTCATAACTTCGGTTCAGAAAGCGCTATCTGAATGCACTAGTCATCAAAAAACTAGTTTCAACAAACTAAAAGATATTCAAAGACACCAAAAACGAGAAGTGAAAAATAAGAAAGCTTGGGCAAAAAATCTGATTTTTTTAGGAACACCCTAAGTTGCTCTATTAAAATAGCTGTAACACTAAAACCGTTAGAGACACTACAATAGTGTTTTCAGCAAAGTTGCTTGATATAAGTTTTCCTACAGTTTTGCCGAAGGGTGCAGTCCTCTATCTGAACACATACGGAAAAGAATTTTTGGATCACCCTAAGAATAAGAACCACCCTAATACCATATACTTCAAATTATGGCTTATCTTTCACAGATCATTTGTTCTGAAGACATCATAGCTCTAAAGTATAAGGCTAAGTCACAAATGTTTTTGTCCCCCTAAATTGTGGATCCGGACCACTGTGGATTGGTAGAATCATGTTCTGGCGTTTTGCTGGCAATTTTAATGTGGAACACATTTTGGTTTTCTACACTCTTAGAAAAAATGAAATTTACGCTTGACGTAAACTCAAGTATGCCGTAATTTCTTCGGTGATGACACAAAATTACATTTACTAACATGTAAACATAAATTTTGCGTCTGTATCGATGTGAGTTTCAGCTAAAACAATTGTGAAGTTAATGATATGACTTATCTTTGAATGCTTTGTAGTGTGAATGTAAGTGCATTACGACGCTCCTTTTAAGTGTTATTTATACGGGTGCAAACTAGAAACTCAAGAAAAATACACGTAGAAATGCGGTCAGGTTTTGAATAATTACAGCACAGTCAATTTTGTATCAATTTTTATGTCACCATTTGATTGGAATTATTTCTATGTATTGATTTGAATGTTCATAGCCGTGTATTTTTAATTGTATATCATTGAAATGTTGATTAATAGCTAGTAGTGTCCTATTTTGTCTGCCAATAATCTTCGGTATACCGGATTTCCCTGCCTGATTGGTCAATCGAATAAAAAGCGAAGCTGTTAGAAGCACGCGAATCTATAAATACAAGCAAAAATATAGCTAATGTTTCAGTCCTACGCGTAGCATGCTAGATGTAGGTTGTTGCTAGACAGCAAGACAAAAAGTGCCATAAAACGATTTGAAGCTTTAACTGGTATGCTCTGATCTTGTGTCATGCAAGATCGGATGAAATTCCATGTTATGTCGTTTCGCCTGAGAAAATGACAACTACCCCAGGGCAAATTTTGAGTGCATAAGATTAATTTCTAATTTATATAAGATGAACTCGATTGATGATAAGATAAAGTTTATCGCTTCAACCAAAATCGCAGAAGGATAGTAATGGTAGAGAAACGCTATAAAAATAACTGCTTGCGTACAAAACTTGAACACAAGCTTGGAGAAGAGAAGCTTAAATATCGATATCCGTATCGCAAGCATGTACAAATATATAATTGTATACATTTGGGCTATTGATGTAATTTCGTCGGCTACAAAACAAATACAAATCACGACTATTAGGTTGTTCGCAACGCTGTTTTATTTCATATGAACTGATCTACTTTAGATCTACAACTGAAACATGTCAATCACGACGCTGAGATTTAGTTCTATTTTTCGAGTACACATTTAAAACAGATTTAAAACTGCTCGACGAAATTGTTTTAAATTAATGAATATTTGAAACACGAATAGAACACTGTTTTAATTTTTTTTGCATGAGCGTCTGTTACGAAATCTAAGAGACGAGATGTCAAAGCGTCGAATGACATTTCAGACATTATCAGTATAAGCGTTACATGTTTTGCACTGAATAATACAGTTTCATTTAGAAGCAGTCCAGCTCACTATGATCTGTAAAAATATTCATATCGTTTTCGAAATTCATTAATTTAGTTGGTTTGTTTCTGATTTGAAACAGTGAAGTGAATAGACACAACACCAATACA